>NC_069503.1:461567250-462269750 GCF_027579735.1 Bombina bombina
AGGTAAGCTGATAGGAGCTTAGGAGCGTTCACGTGTCTTTAGCAGTCTATGGCAACAGTGTCTGCAAAAATGTATAACATTGCTATAAACATTGTTGCAAACACTGCTGCCAGATAGCAAAATTCACATTCATGTTCCTGAGCTGACCTTACCTAGGATTACTATTTAACAAAGGGTAACAAGAGAATTGATCAAGTTTTTTTGGAAATTCATTTCTTTTGACTTTACTGTCTGTTTAAACACTGAGGGGGCCACCCCAATCCCTTAAAATAGCTTTTCAAATAATCTAGTTTTCTTTCCAAAGGCAGGAATAGTCCATGACTTCATTCATTACTATTGGAAATATCAACACCTGGCCACCAGGAAGAGGCAAAGACACCCCAGCCAAAGGCTATAAATATCCCTCCCACTTCACCTATCCCCCCAGTCATTCTTTGCCTTTTGTCACTAAAGGAGGATGGCAGAGAAAGTGTTAGAAGAATATAGTCCTTTAATGGATATTTTCCCTGTAAATCTCTCAATGAGAGTAGTGGTGAACGTTAGTTCTAGATATGGCAGAGAATGTTCTCTGTAAGTTTTGATCTAGACAATCTATCTAATTACCCTTGGGTAACCAGTGTTAATGCGTTACACTGTTTACACCTTGTCACTCAGATCACTGTCAGCGGAAAGCAGAGAGATTGTCACACCTTGAGATGCTGTGTCTGCTCCACAGCACTGATCCTGGGGTAAGTCCATTTATTTTTTGCTTTATGGGAATGTGCCTAGTGGGTATATCACTCCCCTAAGAGTCATGTCAGGGGCTACATTAGTCAATCAGTGTGATGGCTATTAAATCCCTAAGGGATCTAGGGACATTATTTCCTCCATAGTTGAGGTTATGTCACTCAGATCACTGTCAGCGGAAAGCAGAGAGATTGTCACACCTTGAGATGCTGTGTCTGCTCCACAGCACTGATCCTGGGGTAAGTCCATTTATTTTTTGCTTTATGGGAATGTGCCTAGTGGGTATATCACTCCCCTAAGAGTCATGTCAGGGGCTACATTAGTCAATCAGTGTGATGGCTATTAAATCCCTAAGGGATCTAGGGACATTATTTCCTCCATAGTTGAGGTTATGATAAGAGCAGTTGGGGACATGTACTGATTAGCTCCTTAGAACAGAGCACTCATAAAGGGGTTTATTGGCTTCTTTTTTTACTTATAACGCTATGCATCTGATATTCTGCTTTGCGCACTTAGGTTGGTAGTGGGGGCAGTCTTAGCTTATGCGCCACGTGACATTTCCTCCTTGTTAGCGATTATGGTTCTAGTAGCAGACTACAGAGATCCTTGCTGCTGTTTGCTACGGAGAGTCTACTTTTGTCTTCCGACCGGTCTGGGTTATTGGGAGGTGGTGAGTACCCCAACCTAGGTGTGGGTAGAGGTGCCTCTCTGTGTAGTAGAATTTTTCATTTTTTTCGTTGAGAACCATTACTTTACTATGGAGGACTCTGATGTTAACCCTTCAGAGGGTCTTGTTCCTGCTATAGCAATATCCAATGATTGTCTATATTGTCAGGAGACCATGGTTTGTCCACCTGCTCAATTTTGTTCAATTTGTTTAGGTGTCATTTTAAAAGCTAGTAAGGGGGCTAAAACAGTTAATCCTTCTGATAAGTTTATCCCCTCTGAGCCTTCAACCTCTCATGACTCTATTGTCCAGGAGATGCCTATTCTTACTCCACAACCCCGATTTAACCCTTCTTCAAAAACAGTTCCCCGCGGCACGCTTATCCCTCCAGTTGGAGGTGGCTTTTTTTCCAGCGGATTTTACTTCTCAGTTACAATCTGCTTTATCTGTGGCCTTTAATTCATTGCCTATCTCTGGAAAACGTAAGAGAAAGGTCAAACTTAGTTCTACTGATTGGGGGCAGATTGTCCTTTTTTCTCAGAGGCTTGGATTCAGAATGTTCAGGATCCTTGGGTGTTAGACGTCGTATCTCAGGGATACAAAATAGGTTTTAAATCTTGTCCTCCAAGTAGCAGATTTCTCCTTTCAAGACTGTCTTCAAGAAAAGAGAAGAGGGCAGCTTTCTTCGATTGTGTTCGAGACCTTTCCTTCCTGGGAGTAATCGTCCTGGTACCCGCTTTAGAAAGGAGTCTAGGGTTTTACTCAAACCTCTTTGTGGTTCCCAAACAGGAAGGGACTTATTGTCATGAACCAAGCCTCCAGACTAAAAAGAAAAAGAAAAGGTCTGGGAGGCATTCTGCTCGAAAGGGCTGTGCAGGGATTTGAACCTGTGGCTCTGTGTTTACTACTCTGTTTGCATGTATGTTGAGCCACAGCCAGTTCTAGCGGTTTATGAGTTTCAAGTGCAATAGCATGCAACTTAAAAGATCTGTGAAATGAGTACTTGTCTTACTTGTAATTATACCTGTGCAAAACACAGGTGCTCTCAATTTTGGATTTACTCAGAACCAATCCTGTACAAAACCTCCCTATTTAAGGCTGGCTGTTAGGCTGCATATTGTCTTGACATTGTTTCTGTTTTGTCACAAGCCAGAAACTGTTTCCTGTACATATTTGGAGGAAAACTTCACCTTTGCACCTGTTTACAAGGTTGTTTCCTGCTTTGTGCAAATCCTGCACTTAGGTTATTACCAGGAGAAAGACTTTACCTTGAAACCTTCTACCTGTTTACAAGGTTGTTTCCTGCTTTGTGCAAATCCTGCACTTCAGTTATTACTAGGAGAAAGACTTTCCTTTTGAATCTGCATCTGTGCTTACTTGTTTGTTCCTTTCCACTCTCCACTGGCATATGTGGACATAACATACCTGAATAGTATATATTAAAAATACCCTGCAAGTATTTGCTTAATCAAAGTATTTTGTTATTTAAATAAATCTGATATATTTTCAATCTATATGGCTTCTACTAATCTTCATTTAAAGCAACGGTTCCAGACAATGAGGCTCTCACAACATATAATGAGACAGAACATGACACTTCTCGACTGCTTCTGGACTTTAAATGTCTAAACAAGTTTCTCAGGGTTCCTCATTCAAAAGGTAGACTATCAGGTCCATCCTTCCCTTGATTCAGGAAGGACAGTTCATGACTACAATCAATTTGAAGAATGCTTACCTTCATGCTCCGATTCACAAGGATCATTTTCTGGATCAGTATTTCCAGTTCAATGCCCTACCATTTGGCTTAGCTACTGCTCCCATAATATTTGCAAATGTTCTTGGAGCACTTCTAGCAGTGGCCAGATACAAGGGCATTGCAGTAGCTTCTTACCTGGATGATATCTTAGTTCAGGCTGCATCTTTTCCTTTAGCAAGATATCAGACGGAGTCTCTTCTGTGTCTCCTTCAGACACACGAATGGAAGATATATCTGGAAAAGAGTTCCCTAGTTCCCAGAATGAGAGTTGTTTTTCTAGGAACTATAATAGATTCAGTCTCTATGAAGATCTTTCTGACAGATCAGAGATGTTCCAAGCTGGTGTCGGCTTGTCGATCCATTCAGAACACCCTAAACCCTTCAGTGGCTCAGTGTATAGAAGTGATTGGTCTCATGGTGTCTTCCATGGACATAATTCCTTTTACTCGCTTCCATCTTCAACCTCTACAATTATGCATGCTGAGACAATGGAACGGAGATCACTCAAATCTGTCTTGACAGATTGCTCTAGACAAACTAACAAGAGACTCTCTCTTTTGGTGGCTTTATCAAGATCACCTGTCTCTAGACACGTTCTTCTTAAGACTGTCCTGGTAGATTGTGACTACGGATGCCAGCCTTCCAGGCTGGAGAGCAGTATGGGGGTCACAGGAAATATCAGGGGAACTCAGGGGAACTCAGTCCCGAGAATAATCTTCTTTTCCAATCAACATCTTGAAACTTCGGGCCCTAAGGGCTTGGCCTCAACTGTGTTCTGCCCGGTATATCAGATTTCAATCAGACAACATAACTTCTGTTGCTTACATAACTCATCAAGGAGGAACAAGAAGCTCCCTAGCGATAATGGAAGTGTCTCAAATCCTGCAATGGGCGGAATCCTACAATTGTCTTCTTTCCGCGATCCACATCCCGGTGTGGACAACTGGGAAGCGGACTTCCTCAGCAGACTGTCATTTCACCTGGGGGAGTGGTCTCTTCACCCCAAGGTGTTCTCCAAGATAACTCTCAGATGGGGGGTTCCGGAGATCTACCTTATGGCTTCTCGTCTCAATACCAAGCTACCCAGGTACGGGTTGAGATCGAGATATTCTTAGGCGGAGTTGGTGGATGCGTTAGCGGTTCCTTGGAGGTTCAAGCTTATATATCTTTTTTCTCCGTTCTGATAGCGCCATCCTGGCCATGGAGAACATGTTTCGCAGATCTGGTGAGGATGTCCTCCTCCCCTCTATGGAGATTGCTGCCCCGGGTGGATCTTCTAATGCAGGGACCATTCCTGCATCAAAACTGAGATTCTCTGAGATTTACTACAAATTGAATGTCTAGTCTTATCCAAAAGAGGTTTCTCTGACACTCTAGACACTCTGATATAGGCTCGTAAGCCTGTTACTCGCCATATCTACCACAGGGTGTGGCGCACTTACCTACTTTGGTGTGAGGAACGCGGTTTTCCCTGGCACAAAGTGAGAATTGCTCAAGCTCTACCTTTTCTTCAGGATGGTTTGAAAAAGGGCCTGTCGGCTAGTTCTCTGAGGGGTCAGATTTCTACTCTGTCGGTCCTACTGCACAAGAGATTAGCAGACCTTCCTGAAGTACAGTCCTTTGTTCAGGCCCTGGTTAGAATCAGGCCTGTATTTAAACCTGTTGCTCTACCATGGAGCCTTAATCTTGTTTTTTGTGATTTGCAGCAAGCTTCATTTGAGCCTATGCATTCTGTTGATCTTAAACTTCTATCCTGGAAGGTTCTATTTTTGTTGGCCATCGCCTCTGCTTGCAGAGTCACTGAGATATTTGCTTTACAGTGTGAAGCCCCTTATCTGGTATTCCATGTGGATAAGGCAGTTTTACATACCAAGTTGTGATTTCTACCTAAGGTGGTTTCCGACTGCAACATCAATCAAGAGATTGTTGTTTCTTCTTTTTGTCCTAATCCTTCTTTTCCGAAAAAAGGAACATTTGCTTCACAATCTGGACATTGTGCGTGCTTTAAAATTTTATCTCCAGGCAACTAAGGATTTCAGACAATCCTCTTCTTTGTTTGTTTTATATGCTGGTAGACGCAAGGGCCATAAGGCCACTGCGACTTCATTATCTTATTGGCTGAGAAGTATTATCCGTTTGGCTTATGAGCTGTCTGGACATCAGCCTCCTGAGAGAATAATGGCTCATTCCACTAGGGCAGTTCCTTCTTCCTGGGCTTTTCAGAATGAAACCTCCATAGATCAGATTTGAAAGGCGGCTACCTGGTCCTCCTTACATACCGTTTTCAAATTCTATAAATTTGATGCTTTTGCTTCGGCTGACGCAGCTTTTGGAAGAAAGGTATTACAGGCTGTGGTGCCCGCAGTTTAGGGTCCGCATTCCTTTGTGCCCTCCCGTTTGTTATTCATTCAGTGTCCTCTGGAGCTTGGGTATTGGTTCCCAACTGTAATGAATGAAGTTGTTAACTCTCCCTGACTTTGGAAAGAAAACAATATTTATGCTTACCAGATAAATTCCTTTCATTTCTGGCAGGGAGAGTCCACGACCCTGCCCATTGTCTTTTTGGGCTGCTTCACTTTTTATTTACATCTTGCACCTTTATACCCTAATGTTTCGCCTACTTTTCCTTGTTGTCTCGGTTGTTTCTACTAAAAGCTGTAGCCGTTTCAAAAGTGTATTTAAGTATGCACCGTGCACCAGCATTTTAAACACAGCACTTGCTCAGAGAGTCTAAGGTGCTTGTGCCATATGGTAATGATTCAATGTGTTAATTGCTGACATGTTACAAGCCCCTCTGGCGCTTTGTGCAGCTACTGTATTTAAAATGCTGGTACACTGAGAATATCTAGCTATGCTTCACATGCACGTGCAGAGAAAAATGCTAACACTAAAACAGTGATAACTTTTACTAGAGGCATTTTTGCCAATACATGCATATTGCAAATATGTTTCTATTCAATGATGTAATTCATCTATGCGCATTTATATTTTGACCAGAATGTCCCTTTAAGTAAAATGAGACTCAGGGATGTAAAATGGTTTTGCAGCAAATATCCCTCTATATAAAAATAACACAACATTTTCTGTTCACTCTGTAGGTCCCTCACCTGTTCTGCAGAGCTCTGATGGGAATTGGGTAGCTTTGCAAAGCATAACACTGCCCCCTCCTAGACTACTTGCCAAGCCCAAGAGCCAGATGTTCACAGCTTTGGAAAGTGAGTCCAGCATTGTATCTGCTTATGATGAGATGGGCTCAGATACTGATGAGGAAGTTGACTGGAGTTTGGCTCTCAATGCCTATAGGCGAAGGGCAAGACAAATGTCAGATGACTCATATTATACAGACTCACAATACAACACAGAATGGGCTTGTGGGAACGATTATTACCAGCCTGTAACATCTCCATCATCTGGGTTATATACTAACACCGAAACTGTGTATTCTGATTCTGAAACATCATCAGTGAACTCTTTAAAGGAATCACGAGGCACTGCCAAGTCCCTCTGGCCAAACCGAAAATCTCCAGCTGATCAGTTGCAGAAGGAAAATCTTTATGGAAAGATGGATATCAACTTTAACCCACAGTCTATCAGTATGGAGTACTCAGACAGCAGCGAGGCCGAGAAAAGTCATCCTGACATTGAGAAAAGGTCCAGGAGATGGAGGAAGAGCAAGAATACATCTGAGGAATTAGGGGAAGGAAGCAACTTTTTGAAAGTGCAGAAAAGGACATTGAACAAAAATAAGGTATTTAACTTTACTGATTAATAACACACATCAAACTATCAACCTATACTGATAAAATTAATGGTATGACATATCTTTTAACCTGAAAGAGTTACAAACATATTTTGGGTTAAAAGCTGTCTAAATAGTATCACTTATTTGTCTTGTTATTATTATTATACTTTATTTATAAAGTGGCAACATATTCTGCAGCGCTGTCCATGGGTACAATTTGTTTAAATAAAAGAATGATACAAAACTTGTAAGAGACAAGACATCATTTGACAAACAAATACAAGAAGAATTGAGGGCCCTATTCTCAGGGAAATTTAGAATCTAGAAGGGTGAGAAACTGGAGGTGAGGACTGCAAGGTTATTAGAGTTAAATGAGGGCAATCTTTAGGTAAGTCATTTGTTTTAGAGTTGGGTGATGGGCTTGCCTGAACAAATATGTTATATGAAAAACATCTCTCTCTACTCAAAGGGTGCAGATTTAATTCACTAAAAATGATTTACATATTAATGAGACATTATAGTGCAAAAATAAATTGTGTATTTTCTTCTTGCACTAATGCTCACCCCTACGTATTTGTTTATCCCCTGAGCCAATTAGGAGTAGCATTCTCATGTATCATCCAATCACCACCTGTCTCCTGCTCAGCACTGTCTAGACAGTGCCCCTGCTGCATGACTTTAACCCCTTTTGCATTGTTATTTACTGGTTAGTTTACATATAACTCAATAGTGTAAAGACGATCTGATTGGATAAGGAATAAGCACATGATTATACTTCACATGAAATGTCACAATGCGAAATTAACAAGTTTGGTTGTATACATAACATCCTAACGAAGAGTTCCTACCCCTAAAATATTTTATTCTTTCTTCATTAGGCAACGTTCGATGTTATGAAACTTATCAACATTAAAAAGATCTTTGAATCAACTGAAATGTAATCACAGTAAATGCTTCTGTTTTCTTTATTAACACAACATTATCACCTTGGATATTATTGATTTACAATACTAGAAAAACAATATTTTTGCACCTACAGTTAAATCTAGCGTCAGAATCTGAGTTTAAACATTTTCATGGATATTAAAATGTTTTGTGAATTCATAACACTGGGTGTTACTTTTTAGTCCACCACTAGGTGGCATCTGTGGGTTTTTTTTTGGTTTTTTTAATTAAACTTTGAGTTCTATAGGGACTTGATTCTCAAAAAACTAGTTGCTATGGAGAGAAATCATCAACATATTTTATTGAGCACTATAATGTAAAGTAAACAGCTCACCTTCACATAAAGCACATTAGTGAACTCCCCTGAATATGAAACACAGTTCCCAAGGTAAAAATTGCCTTTAAAACAATCCCTGAGGGGCCTTATAGTACTCATGAGTCATTTTACAGAATCTCGTCAGAGAATCGGTCCCTAAGACTTAGTTTAAAGGGACATATAAAGCTGCAATAAGAAAATGGTCTAATCTGTTATCTTATCTGTGCTTGCCACAAAGTGTTTAAACACATAGTTAAAGTCAACTCTGGAGCAGCAATACACTACTAATTTTAAGCTAAACACAGACTGTGATAGGTGGCTACTCATGTATGCTGCCACTGATTAGCTCTGCAACCATGTTAAACTCCCAACCAACAGTGTATTGCTTGTGCAGGGATGACTTCATGGCCGAGATTACACGCCGGTTTTTAGTCTGCTTTTGCTATCACATATACGGTGCCACATATAAAAGCTGTGCATATATTTCACCTGCCGTCCGCTATTTTTACTCCCATAAGCTAACATAGAACTGCGTCGCAAATCGGTATCACATATTCAGTGCAGGGATTACGTGGTGAAAATGTAGACATTTTACTACATTTCCACCTCGCCACACATAGGCAGGTGCAGCAAGCCTTGCGCTGAAAATGTAAGCAGTGTAACCCCCTGAAAATAATAACTAACACCTAACGTATGCACAATATCTATCTACCTGTCAGCCGCCAACCCCCACCGCAATAACTAATAAAACTATTAACCCCTAATCTGCCATTTACCCATATCGCAATCTACATAATAAAACTTTTAACCCCTAACCCGCCATTCACCCACATCACGATCTACCTAATATATGTATTAACCCTTAATCCGCCATTCACCCACAACACCAACTACCTATCAACACTATTAACCCCTAAACCACCAACCCCCCACAACACAAATAACGTATATCTAATTAACCTATTAACCCCTAAACCGCCAACCCCCACAACACAAATAACTAATTGAATTACTATGCCCCCTAACCTAACACCCCCTAAATTAACCTGATTACATTAAATTAAAAATTACTAAATTACATATTAAAATAAAAAAACTAACATTACTTTAAAAATAAAAACATTAACGGCTAGATTACGAGTTTTGCGTTAGGCTTAAAAAGCAGCGTTAGCCGGTCCTAATGCTGCTTTTTAATGCCCGCTGGTATTACGAGTCTTGCAGGTACAGGTGTACCGCTCACTTTTTTGGCCAGACTTGGAAATACCGCAAATCCACTTACGTAAATTGCGTATCCTCTTTTTTCAATAGGACTTGCATAGTGCCGGCATTACGAGTCAGCCAAAAAGTGAGCGGTAGACCCTCTCCTGTCGACTGGTACCGCATTTTAAAGTCAGTAGTTAAGAGTTTTACACTACAACGCCGTAGCATAAAACTCTTAACTAAAGTGCTAAAAAGTACACTAACACCCATAAACTACCTATTAACCCCTAAACCGAGGCCCTCCCACATCACAAACACTAAAAGAAAAATGTTAACCCCTAATCTGCCGAACCGGACATCGCTGCCACTATAATAAATATATTAACCCCTAAACTGCCACACTCCCGCCTCGCAAACACTAGTTAAATATTATTAACCCCTAATCTGCCGTCCCTAACATCGCCGCCACCTACCTACATTTATTAACCCCTAATCTGCCGCCCCAACGTCGCCGCCACTATATTAAAGTTATTAACCCCTAAATCTAAGTCTAACCCTAACACCCCCTAATTTAAATATAATTAATAGAAATCTAACTAAAAATTCCTATCATTAACTAAATTATTCCTATTTAAAACTAAATACTTACCTGTAAAATAAACCCTAAGATAGCTACAATATAACTAATAGTTACATTGTAGCTAGCTTAGGATTTATTTTTATTTTACAGGCAAGTTTGTATTTATTTTAACTAGGTAGAATAGTTACTATATAGTTATTAACTATTTAATAACTACCTAGCTAAAATAAATACAAAAGTACCTGTAAAATAAAACCTAACCTAAGTTACAATTACACCTAACACTACACTATAATTAAAACCTACCTACATTTATTAACCCCTAATCTGCCGCCCCAACGTCGCCGCCACTATATTAAAGTTATTAACCCCTAAATGTAAGTCTAACCCTAACACCCCCTAATTTAAATATAATTAATAGAAATCTAACTAAAAATTCCTATCATTAACTAAATTATTCCTATTTAAAACTAAATACTTACCTGTAAAATAAACCCTAAGATAGCTACAATATAACTAATAGTTACATTGTAGCTAGCTTAGGATTTATTTTTATTTTACAGGCAAGTTTGTATTTATTTTAACTAGGTAGAATAGTTACTATATAGTTATTAACTATTTAATAACTACCTAGCTAAAATAAATACACAAGTACCTGTAAAATAAAACCTAACCTAAGTTACAATTACACCTAACACTACACTATAATTAAAAAAATTAACTAAATTAAATACAATTAAATAAATTACATACAATTACCTAAATTAAATTAAATTAGCTAAAGTATAAAAAAAAACTAACACTAAATTACAGAAAATAATAAACAAATTACAGAAATTTAAACTAATTACACCTAATCTAATAGCCCTATTAAAATAAAAAAGCCCCCCCCAAAATAAAAAAAAAACCCTAGCCTAAACTAAACTACCAATAGCCCTTAAAAGGGCCTTTTGCTGGGTATTGCCCCAAAGTAATCAGCTCTTTTACCTGTAAAAAAAAAAATACAAACAACCTCCCCAACAGTGAAACCCACCACCCACACAACCAACCCCCCAAATAAAAATCTATCTTAAAAAAACTTAAGCTCCCCATTGCCCTGAAAAGGGCATTTGGATGGGCATTGCCCTTAAAAGGGCAGTTAGCTCTTTTGCCGCCCAAAGTCCCTAACCTAAAAATAAAACCCACCCAATACACCCTTAAAAAAACCTAACACTAACCCCCTGAAGATCAACTTACCGGGAGACGTCTTCATCCAAGCCGTGCAAAGTGGTCCTCCAGATGGGCAGAAGTCTTTATCCAAGCCGGGCAGAAGTGGTCCTCCAGACGGGCAGAAGTCTTCATCCAGACATCATCTTCTATCTTCATCCATCCATCGCGGAGCGGGTCCATCTTCAAAACATCCGACGTGGAGCATCCTCTTCATCCAACGACTAACACAGAATGAAGGTACCTTTAAGTGACGTCATCCAAGATGGCGTCCCTTAGATTTCGATTGGCTGATAGAATTCTATTAGCCAATCAGAAATAAGGTAGAAAAAATATTGGCTGATGCAATCAGCCAATAGGATTGAAGTTCAATCCTATTGGCTGATTGGATCAGCCAATAGGATTGAGCTTGCATTCTATTGGCTGATTGAAACAGCCAATAGAATGCGAGCTCAATCCTATTGGCTGATTGGATCAGTCAATAGGATTGAACTTCAATCCTATTGGTTGATCCAATCAGCCAATAGGATTTTTTCTACCTTAATTCCGATTGGCTGATAGAATTCTATCAGCCAATCGGAATCTAAGGGACGCCATCTTGGATGACATCACTTAAAGGTACCTTCATTCTGTGTTAGTCGTTGGATGAAGAGGATGCTCCGCGTCGGATGTCTTGAAGATGGACCCGCTCCGCGCCGGATGGATGAAGATAGAAGATGACGCCTGGATGAAGACTTCTGCCCGTCTGGAGGACCACTTCTGCCCGGCTTGGATGAAGACTTCTGCCCGTCTGGAGGACCACTTCACCCGGCTTTGATGAAGACGTCTCCCAGTAAGTCGATCTTCAGAGGGTTAGTGTTAGGTTTTTTAAGGGTGTATTGTGTGGGTTTTAGTTTAAGGTTAGGGACTTTGGGCAGAAAAAGAGCTAACTGCCCTTTTAAGGGCAATGCCCATCCAAATGCCCTTTTCAGGGCAATGGGGAGCTTAGGTTTTTTAGATAGGTTTTTATTTGGGGGGTTGGTTGTGTGGGTGGTGGGTTTTACTGTTGGGGGGTTGTTTGTATTTTTTTTTACAGGTAAAAGAGCTGATTACTTTGGGGCAATGCACCTCAAAAGGCCTTTTTAAGGGCTATTGGTAGTTTAGGCTAGGGTTTTTTTATTTTGGGGGGGATTTTTTTGTTTTAATAGGGCTATTAGGGTTTTACTTTAACTAATTTAATTTAATTTAGGTAATTGTATGTAATTTATTTAATTGTATTTTATTTAGTTAATTTATTTAATTATAGTGTAGTGTTAGGTGTAATTGTAACTTAGGTTAGGTTTTATTTTACAGGTACTTTTGTATTTATTTATCTAGTTAGTTATTAAATAGTTAATAACTATTTAGTAACTATTATACCTAGTTAAAATAAATACAAACTTGCCTGTAAAATAAAAATAAATCCTAAACTAGCTACAATGTAACTATTAGTTATATTGTAGCTAGCTTAGGGTTTATTTTACAGGTAAGTATTTCATTTTAAATAGGAATAATTTAGTTAATGATAGGAATTTTATTTAGATTTATTTAAATTATATTTACGTTAGAGGGTGTTAGGGTTAGACTTAGGTTTAGGGGTTAATAACTTTAGTATAGTGGCGGCGACGTTGGGGGCGTCAGATTAGGGGTTAATAAGTGTAGTTAGGTGGCGGCGACATTGGGGGCGGCAGATTAGGGGTTAATAAATATAATGTAGGTGTCGGCGATGTTGGGGGCAGCAGATTAGGGGTTCATAATTATAATGTAGGTGGCGGCGGTGTCCGGAGCGGCAGATTAGGGGTTAATAATATAATGCAGGTGTCGGCGATGTCGGGGGCAGCAGATTAGGGGTTAATAAGTGTAAGATTAGGGGTGATTAGACTCGGGGTTCATGTTAGGGTGTTAGGTGTAAACATAAATTTTATTTCCCCATAGGAATCAATGGGGTTGCGTTAGGGAGTTTTACGCTGCTTTTTTGCAGGTGTTAGACTTTTTTTCAGCCGGCTTTCCCCGTTGATTCCTATAGGGAAATCGTGCACGAGCATGTTACACCAGCTCACCGCTGACTTAAGCAGCGCTGGTATTGGAGTGCGGTAATGAGCAAAATTTTGCTCAATGCTCACTTCTTGTCTTTTAACGACAGGTTTGTAAAAACCCATAATACCAGCGCTGTAGGTAAGTGAGCGGTGAGGGAAAACTGCTCATTAGCACCGCACAGCGTCTAACGCAAAACTCGTAATCTAGGTGTTAATTTAAATTAATCTAAAATTACAAAAAATAAAAAAGTCTACAATTACAGAAAAAAATAAACAGAATTATCAAAAATAAAAAAATTAAACCTAATCCCTATGAAAATAAAAAAGCCCCCTCAAAATAAAACACCCCCTAATCTAAACTAAACTACCAATTGCCCTTAAAAAGGCCTTTTGTAGGTCATTGCCCTAAATTAAACAGCTCTTTTACCTCTAAAAAATACTAAGTCTCCACCTAACAATAAAAACCACCACCCACCAAACCCCCCAAAATAAAATAAACCTAACACTAAAAAATCCTAAACTACCCATTGCCCCTAAAGGGGCATTTAAATGGACATTGCCCTTAAAAGGGCATTCAGCTCTTGTACTGCCCTTAAAAGGGCATTCAGCTCTTTTACAAGTGCCCATTAAATCCCTAATCTAACCCCCCCCCCAAAAAAAAAGAAAAAAACTAAATCTAACACCCAAATAGGTACTCACGGTTCTTTAAATCCGGCGGTGAAGTTTCTTCCAAGCGGGGACCTCTTCTATCCTCATCCAGGACTGTGCGCACGATTTATAAATAATTATAATTATGCTATTCTACCTTAAAGGGATATTATACACTAAATTTTTCTTTGTATAAATGTTTTGTAGATGCTCCATTTATACAGTCCACCTGGCAGATTTTTGTAATAATATATAGTTTTGCTTATTTTTTTATAACATTGTGCTGGTTTTCAGACTCCTACCCAAGCCCCAAAGTGTCAGATGTATACGTGCATTTACAGACTACTGGTGGCTCCTGTTTGCCTAATCTGTCTTTTCATATGCAGGGAAGGGAGGGGTGTATCTGCACCCAGCCCCTTTCACTGGGTGTTCCAGCTAATTTAATCAACAGTGCTAAATTTGGAGCTTCTAAGTAAGTTTTTAAAAGGTTTTATACTGGATTTTAGATCAGTATCTCTGCATATTCTTCTTTATAGTAGTGTCTAATACATGCAGTTATATGAAAATTGGTGTATACTGTCCCTTTAAGCATGAATTCTCCCCCTTACAGATCAGCCTGCTCCTACCGTAGCTAGTCAGGAGGAGGAGCTCCCGCCCACCAGCTACTAGTTCTTTCAGTTCACTTCAGTGTGTCAGTAGAGATGGGAAGTCTGATTCAACTTGATGAATAAATTAATTTCGGACGGTTAATTTAACTGAAATAGTTAATGAACCAATTAATCAGTTCACTTGTTGGGCCCGTGATGCATGAGGGATGAGCTGCAGATTCTCCTATTATAGATATTCCACCGATCCGATTCCTGACTCCTAAGTGACTGTCCGACTCGTCCTGACACACGATGCAGCATTAGATCTATTTCTTACCCATATCATATGGATAACCAGTCTTTTGTTGTATATGAAAAACCAAGGCAAATACATACAACACGGTGCATAGAACAGAGTATGTTGCATATATTGTGTGGGTTCCAACGCAGTGCATAGAACAGAGTTTGCTGCGTTTGTACTGTTGTATTTGCCTAATAGATGCACATCTGACAAAAGACTGGTTATCCATGATCATACACAGGGAAGTGATACCCGCTTTATTTACCTAATAGGTACTAAAATACATTTACATTAACACAATAACTATTATCCCAGAGCTCTACAGCAATATTCAGAGTTAATTTAGGGTCAGTTAGGGTTAACAGGGGTCTTAGGGTTAAAGGGACATAATACTCATATGCTAAATCACTTGAAACTGATGCAGTATAACTGTAAAAAGCTGACAGGAAAATATCACCTGAGCATCTCTATGTGAAAAAGGAAGATATTTTACCTCACAATCTCCTCAGCTCAGCAGAGTAAGTTCTGTGTAAA
This sequence comes from Bombina bombina, assembly GCF_027579735.1. Lineage (NCBI taxonomy): Eukaryota > Metazoa > Chordata > Amphibia > Anura > Bombinatoridae > Bombina > Bombina bombina. The sequence continues at coordinate 461,582,513 of NC_069503.1, forward strand.
AAGTTACTCAGCTGCTCCCAGCTGCAGGTAAAAAAAAAAAAAAAATGAAGAAATGAACAGCAGCCAATCATCATCAGCAGTGCTGAGGTCATGAACTCTTTTACTGTGATCTCATGAGATTTGACTTAACTCTCATGAGATTTCATTGTAAGCTGAATAGGGAAATAATATGAGAGTGCACGAGTCTCATCCCCTAAGCTGTCCCAGGACAGACATACTAATATGCTGCTTAGAAATCCTTTACAATGGGAGGTGGCTACTGAGAAACTTTTGAGGTAAAATATCTTTCCTTTTTAACATAGAGATGTTCAGAAGATATTTTTTAGTCAGCTTTTTACAGCTATACTGCATCACTTTCAAGCGTTTAAACATTTGGGTATTATGGCCCTTTAAGTTATGGTGAGGAGTATTTATAGTAAAGGGACAGTAATGATTAATTTAATGTGCAGTTAGGGGTAAAGGCAGAGGTCTACTGAGAACTGCTGTGATCTGATATTTGAATCAGTGTACTGATTGTTTCATTGCAAAGGAGTTAGTTAAAGGGACACTCAAATCAAAATAACCTTTTATGATTCAGACAGAGCATTCAGTTTTAAGACACTTTCCAATTTACTTCCATTATCAAATTGTGCACAGTCTTTTTATATTCACACTTTCTGGGGAACAAAATCCTACTGAGTATGTGCACAAGCTCACATGGTATACGTATACTAGGCTGTAATTGGCTGATGTCTGTCACATGATACAGGGGCCTGGAATAGGAGAGAAAAAATGAATTTGCCAGAAAAAAATCTGCCCCTGTCTTCCCCTTGATTGATAAATCGAGCCCTATGTGTCAGTGAGTTTCAGTACAAACTGGTAAACTGGTATCAAGTAACTGTGCAGTGTGCACCTCAGCTTCAGTCACATGGATTTCTAAAATCCTGATGTTAGCATTATGTTATGTGACAAACAGTACATTTAGCATTGCAATGCTCACAAAGCATACCGTATTTATCCTTTCACAATACAATACTAAATAATCTGTGATTACCTTGTATCTAAGGCTTTGCACCAATCCCCTTATCTCAGAGGTGTGGGCATACTTGAATTTAGCCAATCAGTGATCACTCACGATTCAACGAGAGTCAGCTCAGTGTTATCTATATGGTACACATTATCTAGCTTTTGTCTTGCTGTCAAAAACTTATAAAATGCTAAAGGTTTTAGTTCTTAGAAACTATCGCCTAGATTTAGAGTTCTGCGTTAGCCATCAAAACCAGCGTTAGGGGCTCCTAACGCTGGTTTTGGGCTACCGCAGGTATTTAGAGTCAGCCAGGAAAAAGTCTAACGCTCACTTTGCAGCCGCGACTTTTCCATACTGCAGATCCCCCTACGCCATTTGCGTATCCTATCTTTTCAATGGGATCTTTCTAACGTCGGTATTTAGAGTCTTGGCTGAAGTGAGCGTTAGAAATCTAACAACAAAACTCCAGCCGCAGAGAAAAGCCAGGAGTTAAGAGCTTTCTGGGCTAACGCCGGTTCATAAAGCTCTCAACTACTGTGCTCTAAAGTACATTAACACCCATAAACTACTTATGTACCCCTAAACCGAGGCTCCCCACATCGCCGCCACGCTAATACATTTTTTTAACCCCTAATCTGCCAACCGCACACCGCCGCCACCTATGTTATACTTATGTACCCCTAATCTGCTGCCCCTAACACCGCCGACCCCTATATTATATTTGTTAACCCCTAATCTGCTGCCCCCAATGTCGCCGCCACCTACCTACAATTATTAACACCTAATCTGCAGACCGGACCTCACCGCTACTATAATAAAGTTATTAACCCCTAATCCGCCTCATTTCCGCCTCAATAACCCTATAATAAATAGTATTAACCCCTAATCTGCCCTCCCTAACATCACCGACACCTAACTTCAAGTATTAACCCCTAATCTGCCGACCGGACTTCACCGCTACTCTAATACATTTATTAACCCCTAAAGCTAAGTCTAACCCTAACACTAACACCCCCCTAAGTTAAATATAATTTTTATCTAACTAAATAAATTATTTCTTATTAAATAAATTATTCCTATTTAAAGCTAAATACTTACCTGTAAAATAAACCCTAATATAGCTACAATATAAATTATAATTATATTGTAGCTATTTTAGGATTAATATTTATTTTACAGGCAACTTTGTATTTATTTTAACCAGGTACAATAGCTATTAAATAGTTAATAACTATTTAATAGCTACCTATTTAAAATAATTACAAAATTACCTGTAAAATAAATCCTAACCTAAGTTACAATTAAACCTAACACTACACTATCAATAAATTAATTAAATAAAATACCTACAATTATCTACAATTAAACCTAACACTACGCTATCAATAAATTAATTACATACAAATACCTACAAATAAATACAATTAAATAAACTAACTAAAGTACAAAAAATAAAAAAAGAACTAAGTTACAAAAAATAAAAAAAATATTTACAAACATTATAAAAATATTACAACAATTTTAAGCTAATTACACCTACTCTAACTTGAATCTGATTGGCTGATTCCATCAGCCAATCAGAATTTTCCTACCTTAATTCCGATTGGCTGATAGAATCCTATCAGCCAATCGGAATTCGAGGGACACCATCTTGGATGACGTCCCTTAAAGGAACCGTCATTCGTCGGGAAGTCGTCGGCCAGGATGGATGTTCCGCGTCGGCGGGATGAAGATGGAGCCGGAAGAAAGAAGATTGAAGATGCCGCTTGATAGAAGACTTCAGCCGGATGATGGACATCTTCAGCCCCCGCTTGGATCAAGACTTCAGCCGGATGATGGACCTCTTCAGCCCCTGCTTGGATCAAGACTTCAGCCGGATGATGGACCTCTTCAGCCCCCGCTTGGGCTTGGATGAAGACTTTGTACCCTCTTCTGGACGGATCGGTGATACCCGGCGTGGTGAAGACAAGGTAGGGAGATCTTCAGGGGCTTAGTGTTAGGTTTATTTAAGGGGGGTTTGGGTTAGATTAGGGGTATGTGGGTGGTGGGTTGTAATGTGGGGGGGTATTGTATGTTTTTTTTTAAAGGCAAAAGAGCAGAATTCTTTGGGGCATGCCCAGCAAAGGGCCCTTTTCAGGGCTGGTAAGGTAAAAGAGCTTTTCAATTTTTATTTTCGAATAGGGTAGGGCATTTTTTTATTTTGGGGGGCTTTGTTATTTTATTAGGGGGCTTAGAGTAGGTGTAATTAGCTTAAAATTGTTGTAATATTTTTATAATGTTTGTAAATAAATTTTTTTATTTTTTGTAACTTAGTTCTTTTTTTTATTTTTTGTACTTTAGTTAGTTTATTTAATTGTATTTATTTGTAGGTATTTGTATGTAATTAATTTATTGATAGTGTAGTGTTAGGTTTAATTGTAGATAATTGTAGGTATTTTATTTAATTAATTAATTTATTGATAGTGTAGTGTTAGGTTTAATTGTAACTTAGGTTAGGATTTATTTTACAGGTAATTTTGTAATTATTTTAACTAGTTCTATGGATGATACATATGTTGTATGGTGCAACTAAGTACACAATAAACAGCAGTAACTACTGCAGTCATTCACGGCGCATTTCTTGAGTCAATGTGGAAATAAATATATGTTTTTTAAACTATTGTAGAGGTTTGTGGCAAACAATATGTAAGGTCATCTTGTACTTAAGGATACCTGAATATTGTAGCAAACTATACACATTGTTAAGATGCAGAGGTGTGTATTGAATAAGTGTACAGTAACTATATCAAGGTCAGTATATTAGCATATAAGATTAGTCATCACTCTCAATGCAATTGGACAGTTAGTATCATCAATATTTAGTGCTTTACATTATAGTATTCTCTGCAACAATAACACAAAGAGCATGCATTCTAAAAATAGTAAATAGCTGCTGTGCCATTTACTCTGTAAACAGCCTTATGGCGTGTAGGAACAATTTGGGTTAAAGGGACAGTATATCCATTTATTTTCTCCCTTTAAATTTGTTTACAAGGGTCCATTTTACCTGCTGCAGTGTATTACGTTGTTTACAAATAGCTAATTTACCTTTATATCAGCATTTGAAATAGCTGATTTTGCCTATGGTATCCATACCTATTTATATACTTAAGTATTGGCTATAGAAAAGCTGTATAATTTCTCTTTGTCTTATATTTCATTGTGTATTGTATATGAAGACATGAGAAGACCTTTTTCAGTGTGATGAATATACAGATGAAATCAGAGGGCAAATATTTTTTTTACAGCACTTGTTACACTTACAATATACACTTACAAATGACAATGTAATTATTCATATATATTGTTTAGAGGAGAGTTGCTTAGTATTTTTAGCAGAAAAGTTCTTTTGGATGGAACCATAGTGAAATTAGAAATCTGAGCTTGAATGGGACAGAATAGGCTAGACTCTAAGGGCATTTCTCTGTCACTTATTAATTGAAAATATATTAAAATAGGTGTAAGAAAGGTCAACTAACACAATTTTGTAGTGTCCAAATGCAAGGTAGTAAGGGATACTGTAATAAACTAGTAGTCTTTGAGAAGTTTACACAAGCAATAAAGTTGCATTGTTAGTGGATTAATGCAATTAAACATATCAAAGATAGATCTAAAACTAAATATACTTAGGGGCCGATTTATCAAGCCGTCAATCGGCCCCAATGCATCTGTTTTGGTGCAAGTCTTCAGGCTCGCCGGAAACAGGAAATAAAAAACAGCAGTCTTAAGGGGGCGAATCTGCAGGGGCGGCATTGCACAAGCATTTCTTGTGAAATGCTTGTGAAATGATAAATGTAGACAGCGTATGCATTTATCGATGTGCGGATCATGTCCGCTCGCACATTGATAATTCGGCCCCATAGACTCTTATATCGACACCCAGGAACTACTGTATGTAGACAGTATAATAGGTAATTTCTATAAGAGCTTCAATACATAAATAACTAATTTAAAGAAAAAACTCTGTTTAGTGAGATTTGAACCTGTGAATTCTAATTCCATTGCCAGGAACTAATTTGCTTCCTGACCTATCCACACTCCCGATGACTGACTGCAATTTTAAATTACACAGGGTCTGCTCATTATGGACAAAGGTTAAGTCTAGATCCCAAGTGGAGCGCTAATGTGTGCTGGTATTTCAAGTTAAGCGCAATGCGAACGTGAGCTGGCATTCACATTTCTAGGAAGCATTAATACAACATATTAACACATAAATATAGATGTATATAAGCATATACATATCTGTTTACAGTGCAGTTTTTTCACCCCACTCCTACCAACTTCAGCCCCCAAAAGCTTCCTAGTGCAGTTATTTTATTAAAAAATAAAAATGGTAGAATTTTAAGTTCTTTATTAAAATACACTACATTGAATTTAGGGGGCATTGTGGGCATATTTATAAAATTAACCAGAGATCTGATCTCTTGTAATGGCTGGTTATTTATTGCACTCCCGCAAATGAGCAAATTTGGCATTAGCGCTCCACTTGTAATCTAGCTCTAAATGAGTAAATCATGTTCACTGCATGTTGGTTTATAGTTCGGACCACCTCTGCTGAAAACCGCCGCTGAGGACTGCCGCTCTGGATCCGCGCATTGAGGAATCCAGCTCTGCTCCGCGCTGCCTTCACTCTGAATGAAGATAGAAGATAATGTAGCTGCCTAGAAGAAGACCTTCTCCACCACAAATGCCCCTTTAGGGGCAATGGATAGCTTAGGGTTTTTTAGACTTAGTTTTTATTTTTATTTTTGAGGGTTGGTTGGGGGGGGTTAATTTTAGGGGTAATTGGTAAAACATTTTAGGAAAAAGAGCTGCTTAACTTAGGGCAATGCCCTACAAAAGCCCTTTTAAGGGCTATTGGTAGTTTAGTATTAGATTAACGGGTGTTTTTATTTTTTTTGGGGGGGGGGTATTTTTATAGGAGTATTAGTTTAGGTTTACATTTTTTATTTTGGATAGCTTTGTTTATTTGTTCTGTAATTTTACTTTTTTTATTTTTTGTAATATCACCTTTGGGGTTTGTAATTTTTTTAAACATAGACTGCCCTCTGGGCAGGCTTATCGCCTAGTAAATACATAAATACATATGTACACACATATAATATATATATATATATATATATATATATATATACAGTATATACAGTATACACATATATATCCATATTTAGACATGTATATGTATGTATCTCTATGTTAAAACCCTTTTGCCTGCCTTTTTTTTCTAACACCTGAGACCTCATATGTTTGAGCCCTTATAACTTTTTTGTGCAATTGTCTTAAGATTTTTTATTAGATAATGTTATTATAAGGTAGAGAAGAGGGAATAGAGAAAAGCGCTGTTCAAGAATCTAATCCCAGGTTAACACTGGATGTTGGTTACATCTATTAGTATATGTATATATATATATGTGCATTCATATGTATATATATATATATATATATATATATATATATATATATATATATATATATATCTCAATATGTCCCTTGATTCTGATCTGTAAATGGTTTGTGAGTTTTAGTTTCACCAAACCACATGTAAAATTATAGGGGTACACTTTTAAAAATATTTTTTTGTATATATTCACAAAAGTGCATATCATAAATCAATAATAACTTTAGAATAAAAAGATAGCTGATAGGTCCATCAAGGAAATGTATTAATACAGTTATAGAAAAAAATTTAATCTAAAAATATCCGGTAGGTATTGCACTTACTAGAACAAACCTCAATCATATGAGGTAAGTTGCCGCCTCTGCAAGTGGGAAACTTCCGAAGATATAAAGTTGATGGCCGAATGTATGTATCCTTCTCCTCTTAGAGTATGGAATGTCGATCATTAAAAGTCCTCAAACATATGAGGCATGCATAAAACACTCAGAGATAGTCTGTGAATCACGAACTCTGTAGGTGGAAAACTGCAGGTGCTGTATCTCAATGAGAAGAGAATGTTCTCCCAAACAACAGGTCAGTATTAATGATTACACAAACCAGTAGGTGAAATACGATGATATTCTGCACAGTTCACCTCTCTTAATAATTAAAAAGAGTCCTCAAAAAAAAGTATCAAAATGTCCCTTACGCGTTTCAAATGTTGTCTTATCCTTCTTCAGAGGGTTTTCGTTAAATCCTGCTGTTTTAGTCTCCTGTATTGATCTATAAAAGCCGGGCGGCGGCACGCCCCTAAAATTCAAATACTGTTCATGATTGGGCTAGGGGGCTATCCGTCACAACATTTCCTAGTGTGTGACATACTGGGTCATAAACGTGTTCAATCATTGGCTGTTTGAGCGCTAACGTCTATACATATTTGCGCATTAGGCGCATAGGCCAATCATTGTGTATGCCGTTGTTATGGCAACAAGATTATGTATTGTTATGGCCATGAAGCGTCTAATACGTAGTTACGCATTGGGCGCATAGGCCATTTGTTGTGTATTCCGTTGTTATGGTAACAAAATTATGTATTGTTACGGCCATGAAGCGTATCGTTTCTGTAAACCCATGTAAATATGTACGTTGTTTTTTTTTATGATTACACAAATATTCATTCTTATGATTATACAGTAAATCGGTCTATTCATGTAAATAAACATATTTGTCTATTCATGTAAATAAACATATTTGTCTATTCATGTAAATAAACTTATTTGTAATACCGATCTATCTCTTCGCATTTTTAACCTGGATTCTCAATAGTTACAATATAGATGCATTATAAAGAGGGCATGACATGATAGGAGGTATATATCATTGAATATTGTGCAAAGAGATAGATCGGTATTACAAATATGTTTATTTACATGAATAGACAAATATGTTTATTTACATGAATAGACAAATATGTTTATTTACATGAATAGACAAATATGTTTATTTACATGAATAGACAAATATGTTTATTTACATGAATAGACAAATATGTTTATTTACATGAATAGACAGATTTACTGTATAATCATAAGAACGAATATTTGTGTAATCATAAAAAGAACAACGTACATATTTACATGGGTTTACAGAAACGATACGCTTCATGGCTGTAACAATACATAATTTTGTTGCCATAGCAACGGCATACACAACAAATGGCCTATGCGCCCAATGCGGAACTACGTATTAGACGCTTCATGGCCATAACAATACATAATCTTGTTGCCATAACAACGGCATACACAATGATTGGCCTATGCGCCTAATGCGCAAATACGTATAGACGTTAGCGCTCAAACAGCCAATGATTGAACATATTTATGACCCAGTACGTCACACACTAGGAAATGTTGTGACGGATAGCACCCTAGCCCAATCATGAACGGCTTTTATAGATCAATACAGGAGACTAAAACAGCATAATTTAACGAAAACCCTCTGAAGAAGGATAAGACAACCTTTGAAATGCGTAAGGGACATTTTGATACGCTTTTTTGAGGACTCTTTTTAATTATTAAGAGAGGTGAACTTTGCAGAATATCATCGTATTTGCAATTTTTGTGCAAAATATTTTTTTTTTCACCTACTGGTTTGTGTAATCATTAATACTGACCTGTTGTTTGGGAGAAAATTCTCTTCTCATTGAGATACAGCACCTGCAGTTTTCCACCTACAGAGTTCGTGATTCACAGATTATCTCTGAGTGTTTTATGCATGCCTCATATGTTTGAGGACTTTTAATGATCGACATTCCATACTCTAAGAGGAGAAGGATACATACATTCGGCCATCAACTTTATATCTTCGGAAGTTTCCCACTTGCAGAGGCGGCAACTTACCTCATATGATTGAGGTTTGTTCTAGTAAGTGCATTACCTACCGGATATTTTTAGTGTAAAATTTTTTCTATAACTGTATTAATACATTTCCTTGATGGACCTATCAGCTATCTTTTTATTCTAAAGTTATTATTGATTTATGATATGCACTTTTGTGAATATATACAAAAAAATTGTAAAAGTGTACCCCTATAATTTTACATGTGGTTTGGTGAAACTAAAACTCACAAACCATTTACAGATCAGAATCAAGGGACATATTGATATATATATATACATATGAATGCACATATATATATATACATATACTAATAGATGTAAACAACATCCAGTGTTAACCTGGGATTAGATTCTTGAACTGCGCTTTTCTCTACTCCCTCTTCTCTACCTTTTGTACAGGGGTACCCCCACCGTTTTTTATGGTGGAATATCCCTCCCGACTCTGAGATTTTAGCTGCTTTCATAGGATACCCCACTCACACTGAAGCTAATTAAAAACACAGCGCCAACTTTCTTTGTGTGGTTTGCCCTTTACCCTCTCTTTCCTCTGAGGGGATAATGGACCTCCATACATCTCCCCCACTAATGTTATTATAAGTGTAACTTTTTTAATGAAATTTTTTTTTTATTGATTTTTCAACATTTTACAATAAAGAAGTCAGACCAACTGTGTTACAGCTTCAATTCATTTACAAATCTTCTTGCCACTGTTTAAGGTGACCAAACGTATGCAACAAAAAGAAGAGAAAAAAAAAAGAAACAACAAGAACAAAAAACAAACAATAAATAAGCTCAGCGCGACCGTTTGTTGACGACCCTATTTTTAAAACACTTTATTGCTCCATTTAAAGCCCATATGAAGGGGGACCAAGCTCAGAAAGCAACTCGTGTATGACCTGAACATCTTATCTGGAATTCCAACCCCTGCCACGGGGGAAATTGGATTCAACTCTGAGAGAGAGGGGAGAGGGAAGTGTGTTGTGACCTACCCAGACTAGTTGGGCAGGAGCGGAGATGGCAGGGGCTGTGTCTATGACCCCTATCATAATCTCTTTTATCCCTTTTATCTATTTCTGGCCTCAATGTACATTATCCAGGGCTCCCACATCAGTAAAAACTGTTCTTTATTATCCAGTATATCTGCGGAGGCGCTGCTCATTTGATAATAATAGTCAATTTTATTCTTGATTATCAAAAATGAGGGTGTCGTGGTCTTCCAGTACCTTGCAATAGTTAACTTAGTTACAGTGCAAATCAGTGCCACCAATTTATTTGCTCTTGGGGATAAACCTGGAAGAGGCTCATGTAATAGTGCCTGAGAGGGAGTTAAATTAATTTGCCTGTCCATGATTTCACTTAGGAGCTCTGATGTTTGGGACCAAATACGTGATACATGACAACAATTCCACCACATATGTGCATATGTTCCACTTTCATTGCAGCCATGTAAACAACTTGTGTTCGCGTGTGCTGCATGTATTCTTGAAGGATGAAAGTATCATCTATAAGCTACTTTGATAAAATTTTCCTTTAAATGTGCACAAATAGAAAAGGAAGTGCCAGACTTTAAAATGTCGCACCACTTTTCAGCGGTCTAGGTAAAGTTAAATTCCGATTCCCATTTTACCATAAATGGTGATTTATTCAGCTTGGATGGGGTATTAAACAGTATGTATAAATTAGAAATCACCCCTCTTGTCCGCTCAGTAGCTAGACAGACTCTCTCTAAATAGGAGCTAACGGTTAATTTATTTTGTCCTAAAATTTCGTCTACTCTCGCTCTTAATTGGAGGTAATGAAACCAACCTACACTCTCTTGCTTATTTAATTTGGCAAATTTGTGAAAGGTTATTAGCTTGGTGCCTACAAGAGTATCTGCAATCCGATAAGTGTAACTTTTTAATATATTGCTGAAGTGCACTTTTTTGTTTTGAAAAACAGTAAACCAGAGCTGTGAGGACACGTTATCTTTCTACAGTAAATAGCGACTGCGCTAACTCGTTCACATTTACTTTAAACTTGTAATACTAGACCTAAACCCGATGAGTGCAAACACCCATGATAAACCTCTTTTCAATTGTGCGTAACTGTTAGAGCGCCACTTGTAACCTGGTCCTATGTCTATAATTCATCAATCATAGCCTTGGATTCCTTTTAAAAAATATTTTTTCCTCATAGGGCTCCATGTACTAAGCTGTCTGCGAGGTCTTCGTGACTATTTTCGTCTAAATTTCTGCGTGCGGATCAATAACCGTATGTACTATCCCACGAATCCATTGAAAACCTTATATTAAAAAACGGCGAGCGAACTTGCCCGCAAATCTTGAATTCTCGTCTTTTTTGTAGCTAGAAAATACTCGCTCGACATAAATCTCGCACAAAACAGGAATTACTAAACTATCTATTTCTACGCTCGTGAATTTCTCCGCACCTACCTCGTTAAAAATCCCTCGCCAGCTAATAGGTGGCGAGCACCATAATAAACAATAGGGTCTATCAGATCAACGCCTACAACTGATTTAAAAGAGGTGTACAATTGAATGGTTACTCACTTTTGATCCTGTTAGCCATTATGGAGACACTTCTTCAACTTTATATTGTTCGTCTGATGCAAATGAGGGGTAGAAGGCAAATTCGTCAACCTGATGCCCCAAATCCGGTTCGAAGAAGGCGATTACGAGTACAGCGGGTATTCCTTCCTCGGGTTCCTTTAGATGCCCTTTCCGATCGAGAGGTTATTCAAAGGTCCCTGAGCACTGACAGCATCACTTATCCGGGTCCATATACTTTTTTTACGGATACTAGACGTTTGCTTCGAACGACAACCAAATAAATAGTCATACGAGTCTAGCACCATATCGACAAGAACCAGGTTCTGCTGATGTGAGAAGTGGGGATTCTTCGATTTGGACTGTGAATCAGATCGAGAAGTAGCCATACTTAATTTATCGATAACAATAAAAGTCAGTAAAGCTTCAAGTTCTTGAAATATGCAGTCTGAAAAACTTTATTAAATAGAGCTTATATAGTGCTGCAATATGTTCCCGCAACAAAGCTGACGTTTCTGACACCTTGCAGTCACGTGGGACAAACATGACTGACAGTTTGTAAGCGATTAATAGTACATTCGCAAATAGCGAGGCGTCATATGTATGAATCATTCGCCAGTGCTCGATGCGGATTAGACGCGCCTTTTTTTTTAATAGTTTTTAGTACATATGGCGGGCGGGCAACATCTCGCTAGCTGCGAGTTAGAGCGAGTCGAGCAAACATGTTGTCGGCGAAAAAATTGATGCTTTAGTACATGGAGCCCATAATGTATTACTATTTTTTTTACAGTTTATTACCACGGTGTTAAGGGTTAAGTACACTTAATTACAGCTATAATGTAAATGCCAGTATTTTTACTAGGTAAGAACAAAGCACACACCAACCTATATAAATTATGTATGTCTTAAAAGAAGCAACTTATTTTTTTTCTGTAGCAGAAACCTTTTAAAGTTGCATTACAGGGACATATTTATAAATCTTTTTTCACCAGACACAGTGATTATTCATTGTTCATAAATTTTGTTTTTCCATTAAGTTTTTGGAATCATTCAAGTGTTGGGGCATTGCACTGGGTTTTGTGAGGATGTCAAATTAAAGGCTATTCTAATCCAGAAGAAAACCCCTCAGAGGGCCAGATTAAAAGTGGAGTGCTACTTAACGCTCCTGCTCAAGTGCTAACTGCGCTAGAAGTAAGCTTGGGGTTGCATTCGTATTATTAGTTGAAAGTAAACTGTTTTCACTCATGCGCTAACCCAACGTAAAAAGATGAACTTAGGATATGGCGAATGTGATATCCTATTTCCCCATAAAAGTCAATGAAGAAAAAGCGGAAACCCCCCCACCCTACTCGTGAGCAAACATGATTGCATATTCTCAAGCTCGCTAACCCAACATAAAAATATGAATATTTCACATTCCAATATTCTTCACATATAAGAATATGTTCTATTAATTCATAAATACATATTTCTACATATATCTGATGGTACTTTGGTACAATATGTATCTATACCTACAGTAGATTATTTTATATACAGATATATACAGTATATGAATATCTATTTAAAAATACTTAGAACATATTCTGCTATGTGCAGAACACAGGAATGTGAAATATTGACACTAAATAAATAACACTTTATTAAAAATGAATATTGCATAGATATGTTTTTACGTTTTCATCTTCTTTACTGCAAATTATTATTTATTATTATTATTGTGAGTGTAACTGTACTTTGTAATTTATTTCTGATGTGTTTTGTGAGACTTTTTTGTTTCGCAAAACAGTTAACCAGAGCGCTGAGGATGAGGTAATTATTCTAGCGTAAATTACTATTGCGCTAAAGCGATCACGTTTACTTTCAACTTGTAATACGAGTGGTAAATCTGACACGCGCAAATACCCACGATAACCCACTTATTGCTCATGCCTGTTAGCGCTCCACTCGTAATCTGGCTAATGTTATTCCATTCCATCAGAACACACTTGTACTGCAAGCATTTATCTCTGCACAAACAGCTTCTTGTGCAAATCTGCTCCCTTCTCTTGTGAAACCAATTTTTTAAACTGCCAGCACAGAGGGGGCTGAGGGGTTAATGAACAGCGGTCTTAAGAAGGTGCAGCCAGCTCAAGAGTTCCAAAGCTGCACGTTAATGAATGAAGCTCATGATATTAAAAATAAACACATTTCAGGCTCCAGATTTAAAGGGCCGGCTAGTCAAAATTAATCTTTCATGATTCAGATAAGGCATGCACTTTTAAACAACTTTCCACTTTACTTTAATCATCAAATTTGCTTTGTTCTCTTGGTATTCTTAGTTAAAATCTAAACATAGGTAGGCTCATATAGATAACACTGTGCTCACACCCATGGAGTTACTTATGAGGGGGCACTGATTGGCTAAAATGTAAGTCTGACAAAAATAACTGAAATAGGGGGGCAGTCTACAGATGCTTAGATACAAGGTAATCACAGAGGTAAAACGTCTATTAATATAACTGTGTTGTTTATGCAAAAATGGGGAATTGGTAATAAAGGGATTATCTATCTTTTTAAACAATAAAAATTCTGGAGTAGACTGTCCCTTAAACTTGTTCACCAACTGAGGAGTACAACTTTGACTACATGTACATGTTTGCAGGGGTTACACATATAGTTATAAAGAGGAATTTGCATAACAATAAAATGCTCAAAATAGAAACAAAAAGAAATAGAGCATATCCCTTTAATGCATTTGTGAAGGAACTTACAAATAAATCAAGTATAAACTCACTAACGGCTAGATTTAGAGTTTTGTCGGTAACGACCCGCGTAGCTAACGCTGGCTTTTTTCTGGCCGCACCTTCAAAATAACTCTGGTATTGAGAGTCCACAGAATGGCTGCGTTAGGCTCCAAAAAGGGAGCGTACAGGCATATTTAACGCCACTGCAACTCTCGATACCAGAGTTGCTTACGGAAGCGGCCAGCTTCAAAAACGTGCTCGTGCACGATTCCCCCATAGAAAACAATGGGGCTGTTTGAGCTGAAAAAAACCTAACACCTGCAAAAAAGCCGCGTTCAGCTCCTAACGCAGCCCCATTGTTTGCTATGGGGAAACACTTCCTACGTCTGCACCTAACACCCTAACATGTACCCCGAGTCTAAACACCCCTAACCTTACACTTATTAACCCCTAATCTGCCGCCCCCGCTATCGCTGACCCCTGCATATTATTATTAACCCCTAATCTGCCGCTCCGTAAACCGCCGCTACTTACATTATCCCTATGTACCCCTAATCTGCTGCCCTAACATCGCCGACCCCTATATTATATTTATTAACCCCTAATCTGCCCCCCACAACATCGCATCCACTTGCCTACACTTATTAACCCCTAATCTGCCGAGCGGACCGCACCGCTATTATAATAAAGTTATTAACCCCTAATCCGCCTCACTAACCCTATAATAAATAGTATTAACCCCTAATCTGCCCTCCCTAACATCGCCGACACCTAACTTCAAACATTAACCCCTAATCTGCCGACTGGAGCTCACCACTATTCTAATAAATGTATTAACCCCTAAAGCTAAGTCTAACCCTAACACTAACACCCCCCTAAGTTAAATATAATTTAAATCTAATGAAATTAATTAACTCTTATTAAATAAATTATTCCTATTTAAAGCTAAATACTTACCTGTAAAATAAATCCTATTATAGCTACAATATAAATTATAATTATATTATAGCTATTTTAGGATTTATATTTATTTTACAGGTAACTTTGTATTTATTTTAACCAGGTACAATAGCTATTAAATAGTTAAGAACTATTTAATAGCTAAAATAGTTAAAATAATTACAAATTTACCTGTAAAATAAATCCTAACCTAAGTTACAATTAAACCTAACACTACACTATCAATAAATAAATTAAATAAAATACCTACAATTACCTACAATTAAACCTAACACTACACTATCAATAAATGAATTAAATACAATATCTACAAATAAATACAATTAAATAAACTAACTAAAGTACAAAAAATAAAAAAGAACTAAGTTACAAAAAATAAAAAAATATTTACAAACATTAGAAAAATATTACAACAATTTTAAACTAATTACACCTACTCTAAGCCCCCTAATAAAATAACAAAGCCCCCCAAAATAAAAAAATGCCCTACCCTATTCTAAATTACAAAAGTTCAAAGCTCTTTTACCTTACCAGCCCTGAACAGGGCCCTTTGCGGGGCATGCCCCAAAGAATTCAGCTCTTTTGCCTGTAAAAAAAACACATACAATACCCCCCCCCTAACATTACAACCCACCACCCACATACCCCTAATCTAACCCAAACCCCCCTTAAATAAACCTAACACTAAGCCCCTGAAGATCTTCCTACCTTGTCTTCACCTCACCGGGTATCACACCGATCCGTCCTGGCTCCAATATCTTCATCCAACCCAAGAGGGGGCTAGACATCCATCATCCGACGGCTGAAGAAGTCCAGAAGAGGCTCCAAAGTCTTCATCCTATCCGGGAAGAAGAGTAGATCCGGACCGGCAACCATCTTCTTCCAAGCGGCATCTTCTATCTTCATCCGATGAGGACCGGCTCCATCTTGAAGACCTCCACCGCTGACCCATCTTCTTCCGACGACGACTTCCCGACGAATGACGGTTCCTTTAAGGGACGTCATCCAAGATGGCGTCCCTCGAATTCCGATTGACTGATAGGATTCTATCAGCCAATCGGAATTAAGGTAGGAAAATTCTGATTGGCTGATGGAATCAGCCAATCAGAATCAAGTTCAATCCGATTGGCTGATTCAATCAGCCAATCAGATTGAGCTTGCATTCTATTGGCTGTTCCGATCAGCCAATAGAATGCAAGCTCAATCTGATTGGCTGATCGGATCAGCCAATCGGATTGAACTTGATTCTGATTGGCTGATTCCATCAGCCAATCAGAATTTTCCTACCTTAATTCCGATTGGCTGATAGAATCCTATCAGCCAATCAGAATTCGAGGGACGCCATCTTGGATGACGTCCCTTAAAGGAACCGTCATTCGTCGGGAAGTTGTCGTCGGAAGAAGATGGGTCCGCGGTGGAGGTCTTCAAGATGGAGCCGGTCCTCATCGGATGAAGATAGAAGATGCCGCTTGGAAGAAGATGGTTGCCGGTCCGGATCTACTCTTCTTCCCGGATAGGATGAAGACTTTGGAGCCTCTTCTGGACTTCTTCAGCCGTCGGATGATGGATGTCTAGCCCCCTCTTGGGTTGGATGAAGATATCGGAGCCAGGACGGATCGGTGTGATACCCGGTGAGGTGAAGACAAGGTAGGAAGATCTTCAGGGGCTTAGTGCTAGGTTTATTTAAGGGGGGTTTGGGTTAGATTAGGGGTATGTGGGTGGTGGGTTGTAATGTTGGGGGGGGGGTATTGTATGTGTTTTTCTACAGGCAAAAGAGCTGAATTCTTTGGGGCATGCCCCGCAAAGGGCCCTGTTCAGGGCTGGTAAGGCAAAAGAGCTTTGAACTTTTGTAATTTAGAATAGGGTAGGGCATTTTTTTATTTTGGAGGTCTTTGTTATTTTATTAGGGGGCTTAGAGTAGGTGTAATTAGTTTAAAATTGTTGTAATATTTTTCTGATGTTTGTAAATATTTTTTTATTTTTTGTAACTTAGTTCTTTTTTATTTTTTGTACTTTAGTTAGTTTATTTCATTGTATTTATTTGTAGATATTGTATTTAATTAATGTATTGATAGTGTAGTGTTAGGTTTAATTGTAGGTAATTGTAGGTATTTTATTTAATTAATTTATTGATAATGTAGTGTTAGGTTTAATTGTAACTTAGGTTAGGATTTATTTTACAGGTAATTTTGTAATTATTTTAACTAGGTAGCTATTAAATAGTTAATAACTATTTAATAGCTATTGTACCTGGTTAAAATAATTACAAAGTTGCCTGTAAAATAAATATTAATCCTAAAATAGCTACAATATAATTATAATTTATATTGTAGCTATATTAGGATTTATTTTACAGGTAAGTATTTAGCTTTAAAAAGGAATAATTTATTTAATAAGAGTTAATTTATTTCGTTAGATTTAAATTATATTTAAGTTAGGGGGGTGTTAGTGTTAGGGTTAGACTTAGCTTTAGGGGTTAATACATTTATTAGAATAGCGGCGAGATTCGGTCGGCAGATTAGGGGTTAATAATTGAAGTTAGGTGTCGGCGATGTTAGGGAGGGCAGATTAGGGGTTAATACTATTTATTATAGGGTTATTGAGGCGGGAGTGAGGCAGATTAGGGGTTAATAACTTTATTATAGTAGCGGTGAGATCCGCTCGGCAGATTAGGGGTTAATAACTTTATTATAGTAGCGGTGAGATCCGCTCGGCAGATTAGGGGTTAATAAGTGTAGGCAGGTGGAGGCGACGTTGAGGGGGGCAGATTAGGGGTTAATAAATATAATATAGGGGTCGGCGGTGTTAGGGGCAGCAGATTAGGGGTACATAGCTATAATGTAGGTGGCGGCTCTTTGCGGTCGGTAGATTAGGGGTTAATTATTGTAGGTAGCTGGCGGCGACGTTGTGGGGGGCAGGTTAGGGGTTAATAAATATAATATAGGGGTCAGCGGTGTTAGGGGCAGCAGATTAGGGGTACATAAGTATAACGTAGGTGGCGGTCGGCAGATTAGGGGTTAAAAAAATTTAATCGAGTGGCGGCGATGTGGGGGGACCTCGGTTTAGGGGTACATAGGTAGTTTATGGGTGTTAGTGTACTTTAGAGCACAGTAGTTAAGAGCTTTATGAACCGGCGTTAGCCCAGAAAGCTCTTAACTACTGACTTTTTTCTGCGGCTGGAGTTTTGTCGTTAGAATTCTAACGCTCACTTCAGACACGACTCTAAATACCGGAGTTAGGAAGATCCCATTGAAAAGATAGGATACGCAATTGACGTAAGGGGATCTGTGGTATGGAAAAGTCGCGGCTGAAAAGTGAGCGTTAGACCCTTTCCTGACTGACTCCAAATACCGGCGGTAGCCAAAAACCAGCGTTAGGAGCCTCTAACGCTGGTTTTGACGGCTACCGCCAAACTCTAAATCTAGGCCTAAATTAGCAATTCTTCTCAATGTATTTTCTTTAATGCATACTTGATAATAATCAAATGAGCCATGGCCCCCTGTGTATTTGAGTCTAATCTTTGTATGCAAATTGATACTGGGTATGGGAAATATTACAGTCTTACATTTTCATATGGTTATAAATGAGGATATATTTTAAGTGTGTCCATTACATTTATGTGAACCATCACTACATAGAAGATCTTGGAGAAATAAATATACAACACTTCTGCTCATTTTGGTCCAATTTTCTAGCACATTCTTGTTTATTAAACAAAGTTTCATTATTATAAAAAAAAAAAAACACTAAACAATAGGTTATACTTAAAGGGACAGTCTATTTCAAAGTTTGTATTGTTAGATAATAACATTGATAGATAATCCCTTTATTACCCATTCTCCAGTTTTGCATAACCAACACTGTTGTATTAATACACTTTTTACCTCTGTGATTACCAGACTCTCCCTTATCTCAGTGATTTTGGCAGACTTGCATTTTAGCCAATCAGTGTTGACTCATGAATAACTCCACGGAAGTAAGCATCATGGTATCTATAGGACACACATGAACTAGCACTGTCTAACTATGAAAAACTGTCAAGACACTGAGATAAGAGGTGGCCTTCAACAGTTTAGAAATTAGCATATGAGCCTACCTAGGTTTAGCTTTTAACAAAGAATACCAAGAGAACTAAACAAAATTGATGATAAAAGTAAATTGGAAAGTTATTTAAAATCGCATGCCCTGTCTAAATCATGAAAGCTTAATCCTGACTGGATTGTCCCTTTAAAATCATTGCAATATGTATTATTCATCATTTTAAAGGATTGTAACTTAATTTGTGATGGGTCAATTACTTCCTGTCACAGCCCCACAAATGAGCTGCGGTCTCTGCAGCAAGGCAAAGGAGAAGCTTTTTATTTGAAGTTGTTGCTAGAAGACATGTACTCTAGCTTCAGTCAGTTTCTTGCTCATGTTCAGTAGAGGACTTTTGCTGCAAGATAATGTGACAGTAGAACTTATGTTTTATAATGGTAGCTCCCTGATCTCACTAAAGCCAGTGGCTACATTGAGATTTTTTAGTTGCTCATTTTGGAAGAAACAAACAAATTGTTTGTTATTTTGAACACAATCTTTCTTTTTTATGTTTACTTTAACATATTTTTGTTATTAAAGGAACATCCCTTTAACAGGTAGATACTGTTGAAATATAGATTGAAATGTGATATATAACAAAAAAACATTAAAAAGACAAAGTGCAAAAAGAAAATACTCTGATATGTTAGAACATTTTATCATTGCACTGTTGCACTGTTGCTTGTACATAACAATATATGCCTGGATTATGAGTGGAGCACTAACATTTGCACGCAAGCGATAAGGGGTTTATCACGGGTGTTTGCGCATATTAAGTTCAAAGTACACGTGATAGCTTTATAGACAAAAAGGGGTTCTCTGGAAGAGAAACAAAAACAGAGCGCATCCACGATCTAAGTGTAGTAAAACTTCACAGTTTATTAAGGTAAATAAAATAACAATTGCACACTCACAAAAGAGCCCTCAAACATATGAGGTATGTTAGTACATTCAGCAGGTTAAAAACTGCACGTCCCTCCAGCGATATTACTCCAGCGATATTTCTGACTCCTTTCAGTATCCCACTGTCCTTATAGTGCCTGTGTACTTATATGGCTCTAACAGGGGAAATATATACTGCCAGGCGGAGGGTATAGTAGATATACGTTATAAATTGGAGATCGTGCAAATATCGCTGTTTACTTCTGTGCAATAAAAGCCGGCTATTGCTCAGAATACAGCGTGTGTAGCACTCACTTCTCCTAGGATTATGGGCGTGGCCTTATGCGTTTCGCGGGCTCCACCCGCTTCGTCATTAACCTGCTAAATGTACTAACATACCTCATATGTTTGAGGGCTCTTTTGTGAGTGTGCAATTGTTATTTTATTTACCTTAATAAACTGTGAAGATTTACTACACTTAGATCGTGGATGCGCTCTGTTTTTGTTTCTCTTCCAGAGAACCCCTTTTTGTCTATATCGCTATTTTGAAGCCTGGGAACAGACACCGCCAGGCATATAAGGAGCAGCAACCCTACACTGGTTTTTGGAATAAGTACAACAGACTTTTACATATTCAGTGATGATATATTAAGTTCAAATATTTTATGGACATTACTGTGTTTTGTGATTTTTACATATGTTTTCTGTAACCGTTATTTTGCAGTACTTTTTTAGTGCATTTGCTTTCTGCTCACTTACTATATGAGCAGTTATTATCTGTATTAATAGCTCTATACATAGGATTATCTGTGGTATACTGCAGTTTAGTATAATAGAGCTTTAACCTTGATGGGACTTTCTATCTAGCTTATATTGTTTGCATTTGTGGCGCCGTCTATTCTTTGATTTACATGTGATAGCTTGAGTGCAATTCAAGTTAATGCTCGTCGGGTTAGCGCATCCTCACAGCTCTGGTGGACTGTTTTGTGACATATAAAAGTGTTACAAAACACATCAAAAACACATTACAAAGTACGGTACTCATAATAACACTATCTGCTAAAATATTTTTAAAAATATTGCATAAAAAGTTATAAGGGCTCAAAGATATGAGATGTCAGGTGTTAGAAAAAAAAGGCAGGCAAAGGGCTTTAAGATTGAGATACATATATATACATGTCTAAAGATGTATATGTATGTACATATATATATATATATATACATATGTATATATGTATTTATATGTGTATATATGCATTTACAGACATATATACACATATAAACACATGTATACATATGTACCTACAGGAAAAACAATGTGGTAGCACTCTCACCGAAAGGTCTGCATCTGCCAGGGTTCTGTTCCAGGATACAAATTAAAGAATATAAATGAAGCACTCTCTGGTCTTCAGTCAACATTGATTTCAAGTGAAATTGTATTGAAATGTGATGTTTCGGGGCAAAAGAACCCCTTTCTCTGACAAAAAAAAAGTGAACAAACTGAACTTTTAAAGGCCTGTTAGGCCCTCCTCTGGCAGTCTTCCAATCAGGAGACAGCGTGTGCAAAAGGTTGTGTTTGAGCAAGTGCAAAAACATAGTGTAGTGTGTGTACATAGGTGTTGATAACGACTAAATGATTCATGACAAATGACCCCAAAGCAAAAAACTGAGTGTAATGGACCGTTGGTCTCGTCACACTGAGGCTGTATAAAACTCCCCGTAATCCATTGTAAACTCGTCAATCCAACAACATATCAACATAAGGAGCAAGCCGAAAAGGACATGATATAATTCGCCATCAACAAACAGTCCCCTACTTGATAACAAAATCTGATTTGTGGATGTTGTGCCACACCTCTGTTCGGCAACCATTTAGCTCATGAAGACATGTCCACTCAGAAAAAGCATCAACAGAGTGCCAAAGCGCAACTGAGGGAAATACAATCCATAAATCTCACATAAGAGAATAAAGAGAAAGGGAGCGACCAAATCCCCCCTATTCAGAATATGCCAAAACAAGCAAGATGACAGTCGGACTGAAGCAGATCACCGCCATCGCAAGTCACCACCGTACCGTATTTATTTAGATATTTGTTTACCTTTCTTTTACTTTTCAGTTACTAGCTGGTGTATTTCAGTAAACGGTTGAGGTTGTGATTGAGACGTCTCTCACTTATTTGATTGTCTGTTGGACTCTCCATCTGTATTTTTATATGTGTTTATACACATCCCTATGGCAACGCAGGACGTGTAGGGGAGGTACGGTGGTGACTTGCGATGACGGTGATCGGCTTCGATCCAAGTGTCCTCTTGCTCGTTTTGGCATATTCTGAATAGGGAGGACTTGGTCACTTCCTTTCTCTTTATTCTCCTATGTGAGATTGATGGATTGTATTACCCTCAGTTGCGCTTTGGCACTCTGTTGATGCTTTTTCTGAGTGGGCTGTTTTCATGAGCTGGATGGTTGCCGAACAGAGGTGTGGCACAACATCCATCTATCAGATTTTGTTATCAAGTAGGGGAGTGTTTGTTGATAGCCAATTGAATCACGTCCTTTTCGGCTTGCTCCTTATGTTGATATGTTGTTGGATTGATGAGTTTACAATGGATTACGGGGAGTTTAATACAGCCTCAGTTTTTTGCTTTGGGGTCATTTGTTAAGAATCATTTAGTCCTTATCAACACCTATGTACACACACTACACATTGGGGCCTATTTATCAAGCTCCGTATGGAGCTTGAAGGCCAGTGTTTCTGGCGAGCCTTTGGGCTTGCAAGAAACACAAGTTATGAAGCAGCGGTCTAAAGACTGCTGCTCCATAACCTGTCCACCTGCTCTGAGGAGGCAGACAGAACTCGCAAGAAATAAACCTGATCGAATACGATTGGGTTGATTGACACCCCCTGCTAGCAGTCGATTGGCCACAAATCTGCAGGGGCGGCATTGCACCAGCAGTTCACAAGAACTGCTGGTGCAATGATAAATGCCGACAGCATATGCTGTCGGCATTTATCGATGTGCGGTGGACATGATACGCTACAGTGTATCTTGTCCATCCGCACTATCATAAATAGACCCCTATGTTTTGATCTTGTATAGATCATCCTGTTATGTTGATACATTTATTTGTTTTGCACATGCTTAAACACAACCTTTTTCACACGCTGTCTCCTGATTGGAAGACTGCCAGAAGAGGGCCTAACAAGCCTTTAAAAGTTCAGTTTGTTCACTGTTTGTTTGTCAGAGGAAGGGTTTTTTTTGCCCCGAAACATCACATTTCAATAAAATGTCTCTTGAAATCAATGTTGACTGAAGACTAGAGAGTGATTCATTTATATTCTTCCATATGTACCCACATATAGAAATATATATAGAAGAGCATTGGAGCCCTTTGCAGTTAAGTAGATGAAACATGAAAAAACATATTTATGCAATATTCATTTTTAATAATGGTTTTAACTATGTATTTGCTGTAAATATTTCAAATTCCAATGTTCTGCACATAGCAGAATATATTCTAAGTATTTATAAATAAATATTCCTATATATATATCTGTATATTTCTATACCTATATATAATCAAGTATATAAATAAGTATAAATATATATTGTACTAAAATACCGTCAGATACATGTAGAAATATGTATGTATGTATAAATAGAACATTTTCTGCTATGTAAAGAACATTGGAATGTGAAATATTCATATTTATTTTACAAGATATGACGAGTCCACGGATTTCATCCTTACTTGTGGGATTAAACCTCCTGCTAGCAGGAAGTGGCAAAGAGCACCACAGCAGAGCTGTATATATAGCTCCTCCATTCCCTCGCCCTCCAGTCATTCTCTTTGCCTGTGTTAGTGATAGGAAGAGGTAAAGTGAGGTGTTAGTTTTAGATTCTTCAATCAAGAAGTTTTTTATTTTAAAATGGTGCCAGTGAGTACTATTTTCCTCAGGGAGAAATCGTCAGTCTATAACTTCCCAAGAGGAGTGGAGACATCTTATTTTTCTGCCCTGATGTTGATGATCTTAGCAAATGTTATCTAAGATCCGTGCTGGTTCCCACAGAGCAGTTGAAGGTAGTGTAAAGAAACATCTTCAATGTGGAGAACCGTGTCATGCTACAAGCAGCATTGAGGTATGTTCAGTCATTTGTTTCTGGGGAGACTTGATGCATCAGAACAGGCTGATATTATTCCCTATCTGGGGAGGGGTAATCAGTATGCACTACATATATGGTAATGGTGTACCTGGAATTCCCTTTGTATTGACTGCTAAATGTGTCTAATTTACACTTATGAGAATTATTCAGTATGGGCTAAACGCTGGGAGATGCGGTTGCTGGCTAAGAACGGTCATTGTCATACATTTATCTGACCTAAGGGAGTACAGTTTTTGTCATGCAGTTGGGCTTGACATTGGTGCGACATGTTTGTATAAGAGGGGCACATGGCTTCATATTTTATTAAAAACAACATGTTTGGTTTTTCTAACCCATTCGGGTCTCTGTTAAGGCTAGTGTTATGCCCACGGGGGGCGGGGCCTATTTACGCTCAGACGTGCAGTATCATCCGGATCGCATAGACAGCAAAGTCCTGGGCTCCAGTGGGGTCTAACTTGTTTTGCCAATCGAAGGGTCCTAAAAGCTTCTCAAGCAACAGCAGTGTGCTCCGGGGGCAGGTAGGCACCACAGCAGAGCTGTGGCGAGGTGCAGGAGGCCTGAATAAATAAAACGTTTTTGTTACAACTGTTAAATTGATTTATATTGCTTTTTACACATCTAAGCAAGCTGGTGCAATACTGTTAAGATATTTTGGGCACATTAGAACAGCTTTTATTGCCACAAATGCTGTTTTGAAGATAGAAAATTTGTTGCGCTTTTATTATTTAAAGGCGCAGTACACTTTTTTGTGTTAACATTTCTGCCTATGTAATTTGAATTCAGAGCTCAATATTTCATGTAAAGAACGACTATTATTGCTATTGCTAGTCTGTTTAACATGTCTGAACTTGAGGAAACTACTTGTTCTATGTGTTTAGATGCCATTGTGGAACCCCCTCTTACTTTCTGTCCCTCATGTACTGAAAGGGCCTTACAATGTAAAGAGCAGATTTTATTTAAGGAGAGTGTGTCTAAGGATGATTCTCAGTCTAAGAGAATTTCGGAGATTATTAAGAGGGAATGGGACAGACTGGGTATCCCGTTCTCACCTTCTCCTAATTTTAAGAAAATGTATCCCATATCTGACACTGTTCGGGATTCTTGGCAAACAGTCCCTAAGGTGGAGGGAGCTATATCTACTCTGGCTAAGCGTACAGCTATTCCTATTGAGGACAGTTGTGCTTTCAAAGGACCTATGGATAAGAAATTGGAGGGTCTTCTAAAGAAACTGTTTATTCATCAGGGTTTCCTTTTACAACTGATAGCCTGCATTGTACCAGTTACCACTGCGGCTGCCTTCTGGTTTGATGCATTAGAAGAGTCTCTTAAGACTGAGACTCCTTTAGAGGATATTTTAGATAGAATTAAGACTCTTAAGCTGGCTAATTCTTTTATTACAGATGCCGCCTTTCAGATTGGCAAATTGGCGGCTAAGAATGCCGGATTTGCCATTTTAGCGTGTAGAGTGTTATGGTTAAAATCATGGTCTGCTGATGTGTCATCTAAGTCAAAGCTTTTGGCTATTCCTTTCAAAGGAAAAACCCTATTCGGGCCTGACTTGAAAGAAATCATTTCTGACATTAAGAGAGGTAAGGGTCATCTCCTACCTCAGGATAGAACTGCTAAACTGAGGGGTAAACAAAATAATTTTGTTCCTTTCGGAACTTTAAAGGAGTCCCCTCTTCTTCCTCTGCTTCCGCCAAGCAGGAAGGGAATTTTGCTCAGGACTGGATCTAGTAGGGGGCAGACTTTCTCTCTTTGCCCAGGCTTGGGTAAGCGATGTTCAGGATCCTTAGACACTGGAAATCGTGTCCCAAGGGTATCAGCTGGAATTCCAAAAATTCTCTCCCAAGGGGGAGGTTTCTTCTTTCACGATTGTCTGTAGACCAGATAAAAAGAGAGGTGTTCTTACGTTGTGTAAAAGAACTCTTTACTATGAGAGTAATTCGTCCTGTTCCAATACTGGAACAGGGGCAGGAGTTTTACTCAAATCTTTTCATGGTTCCCAAAAAAGAGGGCACGTTTCGACCCATTTTAGATCTAAAAAGTCTAAACAAGTTTCTCAGAGTCCCATCCTTCAAGATGGAGACTATTCGAACAATTCTTCCGTTGATCCAGGAGGGTCAATATATGACTACCATAGACTTTAAGGATGCATATCTTCATATTCCTATCCACAAGGATCATCACCAGTTCCTAAGGTTTACCTTTCTGGACAAATTGTAAGTTTGTAGCTCTTCCCTTTGGGTTGGCCACAGCACCCAGGATCTTCACAAAGGTTCTAGGGTCACTCCTGGTGGTTCTCAAGCCGCGGGGCATTGCAGTGGTGCCTTATCTGGATGATATTCTGATCCAGGTGTCGTCTTACCATCTGGCAAAGTCTCATACAGACATGGTTCTGTCCTTTCTGAGGACTCACGGGTGGAAGGTGAATCTAGAAAAGAGTTCATTAATTCCATAGACAAGGGTTCCCTTCTTGGGAACTCTAATAGATTCCATATCTATGAAAATTTTCTTGACGGAGGTCAGGAAGTCAAAGATTCTGAATACATGTCCAATCCTCGGCCTCTAGTGGCTCAGTGCATGGAGGTAATAGGATTGATGGTGGCAGCAATGGACATCATTCCGTTTGCTCGTTTTCATCTCAGACCACTACAACTGAGCATGCTCAGGCAGTGGGATGGAGATTATGCAAATTTGTCTCCTCAGATAGATCTGGATCAGGAGACAAGAGACTCTCTTCTTTGGTGGTTGTTGCCGGATCATCTGTCCCAAGGGACGTGCTTCCGCAGACCCTCATGGTTGATAGTGACAACGGACGCCAGCCTACTAGGTTGGGCTGCAGTCTGGAATTCCCTGAAGGCTCAGGGTGTGTGGACTCAGTCGGAGTCTCTTCTTCCAATCAATATTCTGTAATTAAGAGCAATATTCAATGCGCTTCAGGCGTGGCCTCAGTTGGCTTCGGTCAAATTCATCCGCTTTCAGTTGGACAACATCACGACTGTGGCTTACATCAATCATTAGGGAGGAACAAGGAAATCCTTAATGATGACAGAGGTATCCAAGATAATTCGGTGGGCGGAGGCTCACTCTTTCTATCTGTCAGCAATCTACATCCCAGGAGTGGACAACTAGGAAGCAGACTTTTTAAGCAGACAGACGTTTTATCCGGGGGAGTGGGAACTCCATCTGGAGGTCTTTGCCACCCTGATTCTCAGATGGGACAGACCGGAATTGGATCTGATGGCATCTCATCAGAATGCCAAGCTTCCAAGATACGGATCCAGGTCAAAGGATCCTCAGGCTGAACTGATAGATGCCTTGGCAGTGCCTTGGTCGTTCAACCTAGTTTATGTGTTTCCACTGTTTGCTCTCCTTCCCCGGGTGATTGCATGGATCAAACAGGAGAGGGCTTCAGTAATTCTAATCACACCTGCGTGGCCTCACAGGACTTGGTATGCCGATCTAGTGGACATGTGATCCCTGCCACTGTGGAAGCTTCCATCGAGGCAGGACCTTCTCATTCAGGGACCCTTCCAACATCTGAATCTAGTTTCTCTGCAACTAACTGCTTGGAGATTAAACGCTTGATTTTATCTAAGCAGGGGTTCTCTGATTCGGTCATTGATACTTTGATTCAGGCACGTAAACCTGTTACTAGAAAGATCTACCATAAGATATGGCGTAAATATCTTTATTGGTGCGAATCCGAGGGCTACTCATGGAGTAGAGTTAGGATTCCCAGGATTCTGTCTTTTCTCCAAGAAGGATTGGAGAAAGGGTTATCAGAAAGTTCCTTAAAGGGTCAAATCTCTGCTTTGTCAATTTTACTACACAAACATTTGGCAGATGTTCCAGACGTTCAGTCTTTTTGTCAGGCTCTGACCAGAATCAAGCCTGTGTTTAGACCAATTGCTCCACCCTGGAGTTTGAATTTAGTTCTTAATGTTCTTCAAGGGGTTCCGTTTGAACCCATGCATTCCATAGATATTAAGTTGTTATCTTGGAAAGTTTTATTTCTGGTTGCTATTTCTTCTGCTCGTAGAGTTTCTGAGCTTTCAGCATTACAATGTGACTCGCCTTATCTTATCTTCCATTCTGATAAGGTGGTTTTACGTACCAAACCTGGGTTCCTTCCTAAGGTTGTTTTAAATAAGAATATTAATCAGGAAATTGTTGTTCCTTCATTATGTCCTAATCCTTCTTCTAAGAAGGAGCGTCTGTTGCATAACCTGGACGTGGTCCGTGCCCTGAAGTTTTACTTGTAGGTGACTAAGGAATTTCGTCAATCATCTTCGTTATCTGTTGTTTTTTCTGGAAAGCGTAGGGGCCAGAAAGATACGGCTACCTCTCTTTCTTTTTGGCTGAAGAGTATCATCCGTCTGGCATATGAAACTGTGGGACAGCAGCCTCCTGAAAGAATTACGGCTCATTCTACCATGGCTGTGGCTTCCTCATGGGCATTTAAAAACGATGCTTCTGTTGAACAGATTTGCAAGGCTGCAACTTGGTCGTCTCTTCACAATTTTTCCAAATTTTCCAAATTTGATACTTTTGCTTCTTCTGAAGCTGTTTTTGGGAGAAAGGTTCTTCAAGCAGTGGTGAAAAAGTGGTGGGTATATGGTGCGCAAATCTGCCCCTTGCAATACACACTAATCTGCTCCCATAAAGCAGATAATGCAAGAACTGGTACAAAGAAAAAGAGAGATGTGTGTATGCGCTAAACAGCTCTGGGGATGATGAATATTCTATAAATATATATTAGTATATTTAGAGATATGATTTATGAAGGTATATATTATGAAAACACTTTGTGTGGCAAAAAAATATAGTGTAGGTGTTACAGAGTCTATCTGTGCGACTGGTTTAAATCAAATATCCAAGCAACTAAAATGAATCAAATATCAAAGCAATATGTATATCAAAATAAAATTTATTTATCTTAATTAAAATAACAATGAAATATTGTCTACTGATACTGTGATAATATGACCGGTCATATATAGTAACAAACTCTATGCTAAAACATAAAAAATAAGCTAAAAATAGCTGACTATTTGTGCAGCTCGGTTTAAAATTATATTGGGATAGTAGCCCTATATGAAAGAGTAAATCCACCTATGGAATCTTGGCTTATATAACAGTGAAAGTTCCGTTTGGGAAAGAGGTAGATATCAAACTTTCTACCTAGGGATGAAGTATTATTATGTCTCCGTTATAGGAGTAAACAGGTGTTAAAAGTCCCGTATGGAGATTTTGATAGTTTCGTAATTGGCAGTTTCTGTGAAAATAAGTTGATACCTTCTTTTAGGAATAACCCACCGACAACCACGCTGCAGGACCGCTACACCTCTATGGTGCCTACCTGCTCTTTAGTCGAGCTGAATCCTCCGTCAAGGTATGGCACAGGTGTCTGGTGCGGATCACTCCAGCTGGTGACGTCAGGAACGCTGGATGCGTGTCGAATGTAGGTCCGGTCTCGATGAAAAAAAGCAGTGGTGCCTTCCGTTTAGGTTCCTGTCTTGTCCCTCCCTTTCATCCGTGTCCTGTAGCTTTGGTATTGTATCCCACAAGTAAGGATGAAATCCGTGGACTCGTCATATCTTGTAAAAGAAAAGGACATTTATGCTTACCTGATAAATGTATTTCTTTTACGATATGACGAGTCCATGGCCCACCCTGTCATTTCTAAGACCGGTATGTTCTTATTTTTATTAAACTTCAGTCACCTCTGCACCTTTGGCTTTTCCTTTCTCTTCCTAACTTCGGTCGAATGACTGGAGGGGGAGGGAAGGGAGGAGCTATATATACAGCTCTGCTGTGGTGCTCTTTGCCACTTCCTGCTAGTAGGAGGTTTAATCCCACAAGTAAGGATGAAATCCATGGACTCGTCATATTGTAAAAGAAATGCATTTATCAGGTAAGCATAAATTTCCTTTTTCATGCTGGGTTAGCACACATGAGAATATGCGATCAGGTTTGCGTGCAAATAGGTTTTTAGTCTTTATTTCCACATTTTATCTCCATAGACTTCTATGGGAAAATGCGTGAATGTGCACGTGATATTCTAAGTTCGGCTTTTACGCTCATTGGGTTATTGCGCAAGCGAAAATAGTTTACTTGAAACTCATAATATGAGCGCAACCTGACGCAGGCAAAAAGCTTATTTCTAGCGCAGTTAACACTCAAGTGAGAGCTTTAATTAGCGCTCCACTCATAATCTGGCCCATTATAGGTAAAGTCAGCTTCAGACCAGCACAGAACAGTACTACTGCTGGCACACGTTTGGTGATCCAATGACATGAGGCATATGTGTGTAAACACCAGTCACCAGCTCAGCATCTACTGAACATGCTTCATTTTGCTTTTCAACAAAAAAGTACAACAAGAATAAAGTCAATTTGATAATAGAAGTAAATTGAAAGGTCTCTTAAAGGGATAGTCTAGTGAAAATTAATTTTTCATGATTCAGATAGGGCATGCAATTTTAACCCCTTAATGACCAGCGACGTACACCATGTGTATTTTATATAGGGCTATTTTTGCAAACCTGCGGAAAGGAGGGTCTAACAGTGCCGTCTTGCTGCTCGTGGCAAGATCCGCACTATTGCACCCTGACAAACCCTTAATGACCAGTGACCTACAGTGTACGTCACAGTTGTTAATGGGGTTAAACATCTTTCCAATTTACTTTTATCATCAAATTGTTTTGTTCCTTTGCTATTCTTTGTTGAAAGCTAAAGCTTGGTAGGCTGATATGCTAATTTCTAAGCCCTTAAAGACCGCCTTTTATCTCAGTGCATTGTGACAGTTTTTTACAGCTAGGCAGTGCTAGTTCATGTGTGCCATATAGATAACATTGTCAGCACTTTTAATTGGCTAAAATGCATATATGTTAAAAGAACTGAAATAAAGGGTAGTTGGCAGAGGCTTAGATACAAGGTAATCACAGAGGTAAAAAGTATATTAATGTAACTGTGTTGGTTATGCAAAACTGGGGAATGGGTAATAAAGGGTTTATCTATCTTATAAAACAATAACAATTCTGAAGTAGACTGTCCCTTTAAAATTGCATGATTTATCCAAATCGTGAAAGTTTTCATGTCCCTTTAATATATATTTCTGATATTTGCATTTTGTTTAAGGGCTTCAGAGATCTGTCAGAAACAGATATGAGTAGTGGAGACCAACATCACGAACTAATGTCCGATAGCATTGAGCAAAAGCTTAAAACAAGGTTATGTGAATTAAGCGCAAAAATGAGTGACAAAGAAACGTCTTCTGGCGAGGAGCAAGATATAGAGCCCAGAATGGAAACCATGAACCAGGAGGTACTATCCTCTGAAGAAAATGGCAAATGTATGCAAGAAGAGTTAAAAAAGGTACTGTGGCATTTTTTAAAATACTTTCTATAACACAAACATTTTAGAATTTTAAAAATGTTTCGAAAATGTTAAATAAAGTTCAGTAATCTTTAACTTCTAGAGTTGCCAGGTGTCCACAGCAAAAATCCGGGACTACCTGTAAATGACTTGGCACAGGTGGTGGGTGGGATTACAAAATGGCTCCTCACTAAAGCTCAAGCAGGGACTGCACTCATTGGATTTAGATAAATTAATTCTTATTTATTATGTGGTAACATTTTGGGTTTCGCAGACCCCTTCCTCACACCCTTCCTCTGCGAACCCGAAACGTTACCACTTAATAAATAAGAATTGATTTATCTAAATCCAGTGAGTGCAGTCCTTGATTGACTTTTATATTGATAATCTGACTTTGCACCCTGGTTGAAGACCGGAATTGGGAGTGCAGATAACCAGCTTACCTCTATTACTGAAAACGTTCAAACAGAAATGTTTTTACCTTCCTTTGGCTGCCTGTAGCATACACAAAAAACAGAAACGTTACCCTAAGTGGCTACATGCAACACACAAAGGGCTAGATTACAAATGTTGTGCTAAATATAATTTTTTTCGCTAGTGAAAACATTGCTAGCATACTATAAATCCATATCCTAATAACCCCTAATATGCCATCCCCCAACATCGCATTAAATAAATAATACTATTAACCCCTAAACTGCCACCCCCCACATCCAAAGTATCTAAATAAACTATTAATCCCTAAACTGCCATCCTCCCACAACACAAAGTATCTAAATAAACTAATAAGCCTAAACCGACATCCTCCCACAACACAAAGTATCTAAATAAACTAATAAGCCTAAACCGCCATCCCCCACAACGCAAAGTATCTAAATAAACTAATAACCCTAAACCACCATCCTCCCACAGCACAAAGTATCTAAATAAACTAATAACCCTAAACCGCCATCCTCCCACAACACAAAGTATCTAAATAAACTATTAATCCCTAAACTGCCATCCTCCCACAACACAAAGTATCTAAATAAACTATTAATCCCTAAACTGCCATCCTCCCACAACACAAAGTATCTAAATAAACTATTAATCCCTAAACTGCCATCCTCCCACAACACAAAGTATCTAAATAAACTATTAACCCTAAACCGCCATCCCCCACAAAGCGAAGTATCTAAATAAACTATTAACCCTAAACCACCATCCCCCACAACACAAAGTATCTAAATAAACTAATAACCCTAAACTGCCATCCTCCCAAAACACAAAGTATCTAAATAAACTAATAACCATAAACCGCCATCCCCAACAACGCAAAGTATCTAAATAAACTATTAATCCCTAAACTGCCATCCTCCCACAACACAAAGTATCTAAATAAATTAATAACCCTAAACCGCCATCCCCCCACAAAGCGAACTATCTAAATAAACTATTAATCCTAAACCACCATCCCCCACAACACAAAGTATATAAATAAACTATTAACCCTAAACCAGCATCCCCCCCCCACAATGAAACCTATAAACTAATCTAAACCCACTAACATAACACCCCCTAACTTAACGCAAATTTTTTTAAAAACACTTAATATACTAAAAGGAATCCTAACTACCTTAAAATAAAAAAACTTACCTATAAATTAAATAACTCCTCATTTTAAATAAAAATAAAAAAATACCATTACTGAAAAAAAAATTCCTAGCATTACAAAAAATAAAAAACCTACCATTGCAAAAGAAAAATAAAATCCTAACATTACAAAAATGAAAAAACCTACCATTACTGGAAAAAAAATCCTAGAATTACAAAAAAAAAAAAACTACCATTACAAAATATAAAAAACAACATTACCAATAAAAAATAATAATAATTCTATTCTAATACCCCTTAAAAAAAAACACCGCAAAATAAAAAAAAAAAAACTATTCTATAAAAAAATAAATACCAAAGGGCATTTTGCAGGGCATTGCCCTAAAGCGATCTGCTCTTTTTCTTAAAAAAAAAACCCTTACATTACAATGCCCCACCCCCACAAAATAAAAAAACCTAACTAAAAAAAAAAATTAAATTACCCATTGCCCCGAAAAAAGGGCATTTGGATGAGCATTGCCCTTAAAAGGACATTCAGCTATTTTAAGTTTTTTTATAGATTAGGGTTTTTTTTTTTAAGAAAAAGAGCTGATCGCTTTAGAGCAATGCCCTACATAAGGTCCTTTATGGGCTATTGGTAGTTTATTTTTAGAATAGGGTTTTTTTTATTTTGGAGGTTTTTTTAAGGTGTTTTAGAATAGGATTAATTTTTTTATTTTTGGTAATTTCATTTTTTATTTTTTGTAATGGTAGTTTTTTTATCCTTTGAAATGTTAGGATTTTTTTTTCAGTAAAGGTATTTTAAAATGAATGTAG
The DNA here is from genome assembly GCF_027579735.1 of Bombina bombina. NCBI lineage: Eukaryota > Metazoa > Chordata > Amphibia > Anura > Bombinatoridae > Bombina > Bombina bombina. The sequence continues at coordinate 461,616,483 of NC_069503.1, forward strand.
CTCGCTCCTGGTTTGGTCTGGTAGCGGGAGCGAGCTACATTCAGTTTAATGGCCTGATTGGGCGCGCTATAACAAGACAGCGTGCCCGCGATGCGTTTAGGAAAAAACAGACCCACTGAGTAGAGCGTTCTGCAAAATTAAACTTCTTAGGGGTGTTAGGTTAGGGAGTTTAGATGTTAATTTCTAGGTTTATGTTGTGGTGGAATGGCGGTTTAGGGGTTAATGGTTTATTTAGATACTTTTCATTGTGGGTGGATGATGGTTTAAGGGTTAATAGTTTATTTAGATCATTTGCATTATAGGGGGGGGCTGGATTAGGGGTTAATTGTATTATTTAGTGTTTGCTATGTGGGGGGATGGCGTTTTAGGGGGTGTTAGGATTTTTTTCAGTAAAGGCTTTTTAAACTGAATGTAGCTCGCTCCTGCTTTGGTCTGGTAGCGGGAGCGAGCTACATTCAGTTTAATGGCCTGATTGGGCGCGCTATAACAAGACAGCGTGCCCGCGATGCGTTTAGGAAAAAACAGACCCACTCAGTAGAGCGTTCTGCAAAATTAAACTTCATAATAAAATATCTCAGCAATAGTTTGTTGAAAAAAGTTGTTGCTAAGCTAATGTTACATAATTCTGCATTCTAATTAATTTTACAGGAAGTTTTTTTATTTTAAAGTAGTTAGGATTTTTTTTTAGTATATTTACATAACATAGTACATAATAACATAGTAGATAAGGTTGAAAAAAGACTGAAGTCCATCGAGTTCAACCTATACAAATCTAAAATACTTACAAAAAGCTCCAGCTTAAATAACCCCACTAAAAGGTGACCCATTTAATACTAGCAATCATATCCATGAATTTTGTTTATATACAGAAATGTATCCAGACTATTTTTAAATGTATCTAGGGTATTGGCATTCACTACCTCCTTTGGTAATGAGTTCCACAATTTTATTGCTCTTACAGTGAAAATACGTTTCCATTGCAGGAGATTAAATCTCCTTTCCTCCAACCTCAAATTGTGACCTCTTGTCAGAAACAATTTTCTTGGAATAAACAGAGCTTCCGCCATCTCTGAATATGGGCCTTGAATATATTTATATAAAGTAATCATGTCACCTCTCAAGCGCCTTTTTTCTAAAGAAAACAGACCCAGTTTGGCTAGCCTCTCCTTATAGGTTAAATTCTCAAATCCCCTTATTAGCTTTGTGGCCCTTCTCTGAACTTTTTCTAGTTCTGCAATATCTTTTTTTGCGATCGGTCCCCAGAACTGCACTCCATACTCAAGGTGAGGTCTTACTAGGGCTTTATATAGTGACGTGACAGAATTATGCTTTCCTCCCTTTAATCAATGCCTCTTTTAATACATGCTAGTATCTTATTAGCCTTTGAAGCCGCAGGCCTGCATTGTGCACCCATCTTTAGCTTGTTATCTATTACTACTCCCAAATCCCTTTCCTCCTCTGTTTGGCTAAGTGTTGTTCCATTTAAAAAATATGTTGTCTGCTTATTTTTACATCCAAAATGTAGAACCTTGCATTTTTCCGTATTAAATCTCATTTTCCATTTACTTGCCCATAGTTCGAATTTTTACAGATCCCTGTCTGCTCTGACCTAATGACCTTACTTAACTTAGTATCATCTGCAAAAATAGAGATGTTGCTATTTAATCCTTGCTTCAAGTCATTTATAAAAATATTAAAAAGAACAGGGCCCAATACTGATCCCTGGGGGACTCCACTGATTACCTTTGTCCAATCTGAGTATGATCCATTTACTACTACTCTTTGCTCCCTATCTTTTATCTAGTTATTTATCCATGAGCTAACATTTTTAGCTATTCCCTGTCCCTTAATTTTGTGCATTAATCTCTCATGTGGCACTGTATCAATTGCCTTTGCAAAATCTAAGTATATCACATCAACTGATTCCCCTTTATCTATATTTTTACTTACTTCCTTGTAGAATCTAATTAGATTAGTTTGACATGATCTATTTCTCCTAAAACCATGCTGATTAGAACTCATTATCTTGTTTACACGTATATGCTAATCAATATAATGCCTTATAATCCCTTCAAATATCTTCCCCACTATTGATGTCAGACTAACTGGTCTATAGCTTCCTGGATCATCCCTGCTTCCCTTTTTGAAGAGTGGCACCACATCAGCTTTACGCCAGTCCTGGGGTACCATGCCTGAGGATAATGAGTCTTGAAAAATTAAGAGTAGAGGTTTGTCTATAACAGTGCTAAATTCCCTTAACACCCTTGGGTGTATTCCATCTGGGCCTCGAGTTTTATTTCCCAGTTTTTTCCTGATATCCTCTAAACATTACCCAGTTAATGGTATGGACTGGCATGTTCTATTTTGTTCCAAAGTATCATCCAATGGTTCCTCTCTTGTGTATACTGAAGAAAAAAACTGGTTTAGTACCTCAGCCTTCTCCCTGTCATTATTTATCATGCTACCCTCCACGCATTTTAATGTACCTACATTATCCTTCTTAGATTTTTTGCTATTTATGTACTTAAAGAACCTTTTGGGGTTAGACTTAGAATCCTTTGCAATTAATTTTTCATTTTCAATTTTGGCTAATTTGATTGCTGTACTATATTCTTTGAATAATTTAAATGCCCTACGTTGTTTCCTAATTTCTCTTAACACATTTTTATTTATCCACAATGGCTTTGATTTTTGATTTTGATTTTTATATCCATATGGTATTTGTTGATATGTATATTTATTTAACAAAGTTTTAAATGTTATCTATTTATCCTCTGTATTTTTATTAGAGAATACATTGTCCCAGCTTATATTATTTAATGATTTCCTTAAATCATTGAATTTTGCTTTTTTGAAGTTAAGAGCACCCATGTCATTCAGGTGCAATCCATCCTTACTGTACAAATTGTACCCTAATAAAAATCAGCCCAGTGCTCTAAAAAGTCAAACCCCTCATTTTTACACCATGTTTTTAACCATGAATTAACAGACCTTAGCTCCTTCTGCTTTACTGAGTTAGCTCACGGCACTGGTAATATCTCAGAAAATATTACTTTGGAGGTCCTTGCTTTAAGCTTGCTACCTAACTCCCTGAAGTCATTTTTTAGGACTCTCCATCTCCCGCCAATTCCTTCATTAGTACCAATATGCACCATGACTGCAGGATCAGACCCACATCCCTCTAACAATCTATCAATACGCTCCACAATATGCCTAACACGAGACCCTGGAAGACAGCAAACTGTTCTATTTAAAGGGTCTGGCTGACAAATTACCCTATTAACCTTCCTAATAATACCTACCACCAACATCTGTCTCTGGCCCTGACTTGTATGCCCCTCTTCCATGACTGAAGGACTGCCCACCATAGTATGCTGCTCTTCCACAACTAAAGGACTGTTCACTATACTAGGGAACACAGACCTCTCAGACACTGCCACCCCTGAACTGATATCCCCAACATCTTCACTTAATCTGGCAAATCTGTTGGGGTGTACCAGCTCAGAACTGGCCTGTCTCTTCCACTTACCTTTACTTCGCCCTCTAACTGTGACCCAGCTACATCCTGGAGTTTCCTCATCTGAATCATCCCCATTCCTACTGCTGGAACCATTAACAACCAGCTCAGTCCTATCCATTTCCCTTTCAGTGTCTGAATTTCATGCAGTGTTGCAATTCATTCCTCCAGATCTCCAATACGAGTTTCTAAAGAGACAATATGCTCACATGTGCCACAAACATATAATCCCAGCAGCGACTGCTCCAGTGATGCAAACATGTGGCAAGCTGTACACTGAATGAGATTCTCACACATTCTTAATAAAAGGTTTAACTTAAAAATATAAAATTATTATTATATAATTATATTTAGGGATATTTTAATTTGAGTTAAATTAGGGGTTTTAGGTTAGGAGTTTTGATTTTAATTTCTAGGTTTACGTTGTGGTGGGATGGCGGTTTAGCGGCTAATAGTTTATTTAGATACTTTCGTTGTGGGGGGGTGGTGGTTTAAGGGTTAATAGTTTATTTGGATAATTTGCATTATAGGGGGAGGCCGGATTAGGGGTTAATGGTATTATTTAGTGTTTGCTATGTGGGGGGATGGCGGTTTAGGGGTTAATACTGTAGTTTATGGGTGTATGCATACTTTTTAATATATTTTTGTTGTGTTTTGTGCACACTCAGAGGACTTTAAAATACTGGACATTTAAGTGTCCAGTAATTTTGCACCAATTTTAAAGTACACCCGGCTGAAATACCAGCCTTTTTGGTTTAATACTGGACACGTGGCAACTCTATGGCTCATACATTACTTTGCATTGTCTTGTAGCCTTCTCTGGCAGCCATTATATGAATTATTCTACTACCTTATTAAAAGATAAATATATTAAATAGGTGCAAGTGAAGCAGAAATACAACAAACCTAAAAATAGCTAAAGGAATGCCTTTTGTATTTGGCCCTTCAAAAAATTACTAGAAGTTTGCACTCAAATTGAAAAGCTTAATTTGCTCACAATATAAAAAACAACTCCCAGTTGCATGATAAACACCATTTTATGAAACATTTATCACCAAACCTGTGACATAATCTCAAACAATGCTATAAATGCAAAGGCAATTCCTGCTTAAATCATGCTAATAAAATGTTATAGGCAAAGTTACTTTGGCAGGTTCTCTGTAAATTTCTAAGCAGCTGCTTTTTAACCCATTAGCTTCCAGATATGGTTGCAGCACATTGATTTGCAACCCTCATTATAAGATGGATAGTGTTGATAAGGGCTGTACAACTGTATTTATTTAACACCTTGCATGCCAGTTTGCTGCACCTTTCTAACACTAACACTAAACTAAAATTGGGGAAACATTCTGTTATAACATATACTGCAATAACCTTCTCCATCTCCCTAATCACTACTTCCCAGAAAGGTTGAAGAAGGGGGCAAGTCCACCATATATGTCCTTTTGTTTAATTTCTATGGTGATTAGGAATCATGTTAAAGGCAGACAGATAGTAACCGATGTATTTATTATTTAGCCAACATAGCTGCTGTTTTTAGTAAGACAATATCATTCTGTGGTCATATTTAGCAAACCTACCAAAATACATATCACATTTGAAAGGCAGAACATTCCTTAATTCTCTTTTTTGTGGGTATAACTGTTAAATATCTCCTCAGCTATGTCTTCAAATCAGAAACCTCACATGTATAGTTTAGGTGTAAGGTAGAGGCAAGGTGAGGTATTTTGCCCTTACAAATTCAAGCAAGCATGATGACTGAAATGGAATGATGTTCCCCTTTTCATGACAACATTTACTTACCTAGGAATCCTATATTTAACAAAATAAATTCAAAATATGTAATCTCTGAGTTATTTCCCCTAGTCAAATAGGATGATATTCCTGGAGTCATTCTGAAGTAATAGATGACTTCAGACTAGTCATCAGAAGCCATCCTGAAATCTGCCCACAGGCCAAAATATTTAAATGAGATGACTCTAGAGTCATTCACTGGCTGTTCATGCTTATGAAGTAATCAGTAAAGTAATCGGCTAATCATTCTGTCATCACCCAGAATTGTTTTACCTTAGCTGATGACTTTACAAGCCTGATAATATCTGATGATTTGCAAAAAGTAGTTTGATTATCATCAAATAACTCCAGGATGGTCTCTAAAGTAATCCTGTTTGTCTAGAGTGGGTGAGCTCCAGGTTTAATTTTCAGATATTTAAGTTTTATAATCAGGCTATTTTAGCACTTGATATCTGTGGCAGACTTCTATGTGCTCATTTTTAACTTAGAAACCAATGGCACTACTTATTTTTCTTAAAGGACAAGCTCCTAAACATGTGTGTGTGCGCAACCTTTATTTTTAATGCCATTGTAGTTGGCGCTTAAAGGTACTGTGTACCAAGGAATAGAAATTTCACATTCCAGTATTTATACTGAACATGATACCCCTTTAAGCACTCAGGTCCCTCATGTGTATGGAGTGTTTCAACGTGAGAACAATCTTTATTTCATCCAATTAAAAATGGCTAAAACCATATTAAAATGAACTGCAGCAAATAATAAATGTGTTCTATATTTTTGTATCTTATGCTGGATTCTGCCTTTGATAAATGTGCAGGACTTGGTAATAGTATTTCTTGTTGAAATTATATCCAAGATATTCGACCTACTGAATTTTAATATCATTCTTTATTTCATACAGATCAAATTATTCTGCCTTTTACAACTGTGCAGTAATAATTAGTCATTTCTTTCGTAAAATAAGGAGAGTCCATAGTTGTCCATAACATGTGGGATATTCTTCCCGCCACCAGTAAATATTTCCCACATAATTTGGACACTTATGGACTATTCTCATCACGAAAGAAAGAAATGTATTGTTAAGTATAAATTCTGTTTGATCATGTATTACAACATGGTTACAAAGTGGCAGCAGTCTATTCTGCTTATTTAATCTCATCAGTATTTAAAAGTTTCTTGCCTGCAAAGTATCATATTGTTAACTGCTTTTGCCATCTAATTATATATATATATATATATATATATATATATATATATATATATAGTTATATAGAGCAATCCAGTACTTACAAATCACTCTGTATTAAAGGGATCCTAAACCCATTTTTTTCTTTCATGATTCAGATAGGGCATGAAATTTTAAGCAACTTTCTAATTTACTCCTATTATCAAATTGTCTTCATTCTCTTGGTATCTTTATTTGAAATGCAAGAATGTAAGTTTAGATGCCGGCCCATTTTTGGTGAACAACCTGGGTTGTCCTTGCAGATTGGTGGATAAATTCATCAACTAATAAAAAAGTGCTGTCCAAAGTCTGAACCCAAAAAAAGCTTAGATGCCTTCTTATTCAAATAAAGATAGCAAGAGAACGAAGATGCCGGCCCATTTTTGGTGAACAACCTGGGTTGTCCTTGCAGATTGGTGGATAAATTCATCAACTAATAAAAAAGTGCTGTCCAAAGTCTGAACCCAAAAAAAGCTTAGATGCCTTCTTATTCAAATAAAGATAGCAAGAGAACGAAGAAAAATTGATAATAGGAGTAAATTAGAAAGTTGCTTAAAATGTCATGCTCTATCTGAATCACAAAAGAAAAAATTTGGGTTCAGTGTCCCTTTAAGCAGCATTCTAATTTACTACTGTTATCAAATGTTCTTTGTTCTCTTGCTATCTTTATTTAAAAAGCAGGAATGTAAAGCTTAGGAGCCGGCCCATTTTAGGTTCAGCACCCTGGATAGCGCTTGCTTATTGTTGGCTACATTTAGCCACCAATAAGCAAGCATAACCCATGTTCTGAACCAGAAATGGGCCGGCTCCTAAGCTTTACAGTCCTGCTTTTAATAAAGATAGAAAGAGAACGAAGAAAAATTGATAATAGGAGTAAATTAGAAAGTTGCTTAAAATGTCATGCTCTATCTGAATCATTAAAGATAAATGGGTTTAGCATCCCTTATAGAAACTTTAATACTTAGTTAATGCTAAATCTTCTTATCAAATCACTGTTAGTAAACAGTATATGTATAATAATGTTGCATAGAGTCACTCTGTCCAAATTATTTAACAGTGATTCCATTCCTCCTATTCCAATGCCCTTCCAGGTCCTCCGTGCTCAGAATAAGTACTGGCTTTGTAAATATATTAAGTATATGTTCTTTGTGCTCATGTGAAATTCAAGATTACACAGTATATAGTGCTAATAGTAAGCAAGCACTAAACATCCAAAAAACAGTTAAAACCTCAAAACTGTGTATATAAAGCAATATGAAACAACAAAGTATTTTGGATGTGCCTTAGTGTCTCTCCAAGAGAATACAATGGGGGATATCTATCAAGTCATCAACCACAAATATGTCAGAATTCCACAGCGTAATTGTTGCAAGCTTGATTTGACCTAGTTATCAAAGCCTACAGACCGAAAAAAGTTGAAATTTGCCATAGAAATCAATGGGAGTCTGAAAGCAGCGAAAGCTTATGTTCGATGCTGCCAGATATCCCATTGATTTATATGCTTGAAAACAAGTAACGTTTACACCTAACACCCTAACATAAACCCTGAGTCTAAACACCCCTAATTTGCCACCCCCAACATCACCGCCACCTACATTGGGCTCCATGTACGAAGCAGCGAAAGCTGCTCCGGAGCCTTTGCGGGGCAGGTTCGCATATGGGTGCCTGCTTCCCGCAGTGTAAGAAGCAGTGGTCATTAGACCGCTGCTTCCTACAACCTACGCCACTTCTTAGGTGGCGAAGCAAAATCACAGAGAGCACACTCGCTCTCGATGATTGACAGCCCCTTCAGTCGCGTGATTGGTCGCGCGATTGAAGGGGCGGGCATTACACACTCCGATGAGTGTGTAATGGTACATACGGGCAAGCGGATCAATAGATCCGCTGCCCGTGTGTAGCGGAGGCGGGCGGACAGCTTCGCGAGTTAAGAAGCTGTCCGCCGCCTCTAAATACATGGCGCCCATAATGTTATTAACCCCTATCCCACCACTCCCGGACACCGCCGCCACCTAAATAAAGTTATTAACCCCTATCCTGCCGCTCCCAGACCCCACCACCACTAAATAAATGTATTAACCCCTAAACCTCTGGCCTTCCACATCATTACCACTAACTAAATCTATTAACCCCTAAACTGCCAGCCCCCTCATCGCCATAAACTAAATTAAGCTATTAACCCCTAAACCTAACAAGCCGCTAACTTTAAATTAAAATTACAACATCCCTATCTTATAATAAATTTAAACTTACCTGTAGAATTAAAATAAACTATTTTAAACTATTAATTAACCTACCCTAACTATTATACTACAATTAAATTAAACTACCAAATAAATTAACTAAATTACATATTAAAAAACCCTAACCCTACTCAAATTTCTTAAATCTACTATTAAACATTATTAAAAATTACTAAATTACCAAAAAAATAAACGCTAAGTTACAAAAAATAAAAAGCACTAAATTATCCAAAGAAAAAAATGCATTTTAAAAAATAAAAAAGAATTACACCTAATCTAATAGCCCTATCAAAATAAAAAAGCACCTCCCAAATAAAAAAAACACCCTAGCCTAAAATAAACTACCAATGGCCCTTAAAAGGGCCTTTTTTGGGGCATTGCCCCAAAGAAATCCGCTCTTTTACCTGTAATAAAAAATACAAACACCCACCAACAGTAAAACCCACCATCCATCCAACCAACCCCCCCCCCCCCCCAAATAAAAAACCTATCTAAAATAACTTAAGCTCCCCATTGCCCTGAATACAGCATTTGTATGGGCATTGCCCTTAAAAGGGCGTTTAGCAACTTTACCGCCCAAACTCTAATCTAAAAATAAAACCCACCCAAAAAACCCTTAAAAAAACCTAACACTAACCCCCCGACGATTCACTTACAGTTATTGAAGTCCTGCTTGAAGTATCCATCCAGCCGGCAAGAAGTCTTCATCTAGACGGCCTCTTCCATCTTCATCCAACAGGCAAAGCCCTCATCCAGGCGGAAATAAGTCTTCATCCAGACAGCATCTTCTATCTTCATCCATCCGGCGCGGAGCGGGTCCATCCTGAAGACATCTGGCGTGGAGCTCCTCTTCATATGGTCCCCGCCGTAAACTGGAACTTCAATGCAAGTGATGTCATCCAAGATGGCGTCCCTTACATTCCTATTGATTGAAAGGTTCCAATAAGCCAATAGGATTAAAGCTGCTAAATTCCTATTGGCTATTCAAATCAACCAATAGGATTTGAGCAGCTCTCATCCTATTGGCTGTTAATAACTTTATTTATGTGGCGGTGGGGTCCGGGAGCAGTGGGATAGGGGTTAATAACTTTATTTAGGTGGCGGCGGGGTCTGGGAGTGGCGGGATAGGGGTTAAACATTTTAGTATAGTGGTGGCGTTTAGTGACAGGGTATAAATAAAGTTGGTAAAAAGCCGAATAGACGCTACAACAGTCTGATGCTCATTGCTCCGTACTTGGTGCAAGTCTTTTTGACAGCTTTCTTTTTAGAAATATGGAGATCGTATTCAGGTCCGCGGCCGCGATATTAGGCGAGCATATTGGTACTGGCGAATGCAGCATAGTTGAGGCTTTGATAAATGTCCCCCAATTTCTAAAAATGCAGTGGTACTAAATTCAATCTATAAGTTTATGTTGATGTATTTAGAATATAGTTTTAAAAAAGGAAAAATGATTCAATCACATTTTTTTCAAAAACAAAAAGGAAAAATACAAAAAATATAATAAATGGAAAACTTTACTTATAGTTAATAATAAATTCATATAAAATACATTTGACAATAGATAGAAAATTACTCCTGATTACAATTAATAACAATTAGATACCTCTAAAAACAGTGAATTACAATTACTTAAAAAGTAGTCTTTGTAGTTGTATTTTAAATTTAAAAAAATGGATCCGTTTCAACTTTATAATAATCCCCTTACTAACAATTTGTTACCATCATCAATGTTTGAAATCGTGCCCGGGACTTTTTTACTGATTCTCAATCTCGTTTTTTACTGATTCTTAATCTCGTTATCCGATAGCAAGTAAGATGGATTTGTAAGACGATGTCTTTAAGTTGGAGGCAGATGCAATGTTATTAGCAATTACTGGTAAAAGCCGTTTGTTCTCATTCAGAAATATTCTGCTGTGTGCCTGGTATATTATTTGGTACGTCCTTAAGCCCGGATAAATACACCCTCCTCTCTCCTTGGTTTGGTGTGTGTTGCGGTTTTCTGCTAGGTAGATTCAGCAGACTCTCCCCCGCAACACTAGCTATTTATTCAAGGTTTCCATATATGCATATGGTGTGTGTGTGTGTATATATATATATATATATATATATATATACTGTATATATACAGGGATAAACTTTTCTTTCATATGCAGATTTACCATCAAATATGCCTCTTTGCTGATGAGTTAATGTAAAAGTTAATAATTTATTACAATTAGCACTTTATAATTAAAAAGGTAGTTTAAAGGGTCATGAAACCCATATTTTTTATTTCATGAATTAGAAAGAGCATACAATTTTAATCAACTTTCCAGTTTACTTCTATTATTTAATTTGCTTAATTCTCTTGCTATCCTTTGTTGAAAAGCATATCTAAATGTAACTTACTGATTGGTGACTGCACATAGATGCCTCATGTGATTGGCTCACCCATATGCATTGCTATTTCTGCAACAAAGGATGTCTGAGAGATGCAGCAAATTAAATAATAGAAGGAAATTTAAATATTGTTTAAAATGCACACTCTTTCCAAATCATGAAAGAAAAAAAATGTGGGTTTCATGTCTCTTTAATGCAAACAGAAAGTTATTAACAGAACTTTTGCCATAGAAAAATACCATTATTCCAGGATCTTGACTTTACCATTTTTGTTTGAAAAATATATACAAAATGTTCATTTTACATTTTTAAAAAGATTTTAAAATGCAGGTCTATAAAGCCAAAGATGAACCAGAATTTATACCTATGTGTGTAAAATCCATTTTTTTATGACTTCCTAAATAAACAGCATTTGAACAAATGTAAATTAATAAAATAGTTAACCATAGTTTTGTATCCATCTTTTTCATTTGTTCCATATCAAAGTATCTGTTATTAAACATGTGATATATAGTGTGTGTGTATATATATATATATATATATATATATATATATATATATATATATATATATATATATATATGTATATATATGTATATATATATATTGTGTGAGAATATTTTAAATAAGTAAATAACATGATAACGAAATACTCTAAATAGTGTTTAGATCCTGTTTAAAATTCTTGTGTCACTGTGTAAAACCTATTTATATTTTCAGTATGTCTGTATAGAGTTGCTTGTTGTTTTTTGTAGCCAAAATTTTTCATTGTTTCATCTAAAAGAAGACATTACAAAATATGTTATAGTTTTTCAGACATTTTCTTGATCAGTTGCACACAATCAATACTACTGAGGGCGTTAACAGTAGGGATGGGCGAATGTGTTTATATTCTAATTAGAATGTTAGAACGAATATCATTGCAGAAATTAGATTTACATAATTGAATGTTGATAAGAACTAATATTCTTAAAAAATCTATAATTGAATGCTATTTACAGTTTTTGAATGTCACTTTCAAATTTGAATGTTCATAATTAGATTGAATGTCCACATTCAAAATTTTCACTGTAACATTCGATTTAACAAATACTATTCAGAAGTTCAATAGTTCATGTGGGAGGGAATTTAGTAAATTGATACATAATAGATACAAATATATCAATTTGAATGTTTCTATTTTGAATATTGCATAATATGAATATTACATTTAAAGAAAGCATTAAAAAATACTATTACAAATATATAATTTTTTGAATTCTAATATTGCATAATTTGAATCAAATTATTAGAAAAATTTCAATGGAATATTACATTTAAAGAAAATATTAGAAATACTATTATATTAAACAAATGTTAGAGTGTTGTATAAACATTCAAAATTTGAAACGAACAAACTATTGTGTTAAAATTTGTTTAATTTTTGGGATGCTAAGGCACAATTAGCGCTAATATTTTTTAGCTCCACTTGTAATTTAGGCCATAGCTATGTGAGGATAGATTATAATAAAGGCTAAATAACATGGCAGCCACCAAATCCCTACCTCATTCTTTTAATGCCAACTGTGCATGCAGAGAACATTACCAAAACACTTATATGTGAGACATGTTGGCATGTTGAAAGCCATCTATAATGTCTCCATCTATAAACGTGAAAAGGTCTGTTGTGTAAAAAAATAAATAAAATTACAACCTTAAAGGGACATTTCAGTCCACAGTGGAGGAATTTATATATTTATTTACTTACTATTTTATTATTAGTACTGCTTAGGTCCGCTGGGCTAATAATAATAAAAAAATTGATTTAGTTGTTTTTTGGGATGTTGGGGTGGAGATCAAAATTGCATGGGGTGGGGGGGGGGGGCCCAAGAAAATTTTTGCCCAGGGTCCAATCAATATAAAAGACGGCCCTGTTTAGTGTAAGCATTTTTCTCTGCACGTGCATGTGAAGCATAACAAGATATTCTCGGTGGACCATTATTTTAAATACTGCAGTTGCTCAGAGCATTAGTGGGGCTTGTATCATGTCAGCAATTAACAAATTGAGTCTTTACCAGATAGTACAAGCAACTAGGGCTCTCTGAGCAAGTGCTGTGTATAAAATGCTAGTGCACGGTGCATACTTAAATACACTTATGAAACAGCTATGACTTTTACTAGAACCATTTTTGCTAATGCATGTATATTACAAAAATGCTTCTATTGAACACTGAAATGTATCCATGTGGATTCCAATTTTGACTGGAATGTCCCTTTAAACAGCCATCTAATGTGGCATACAGAAGAAATAGGAAAGCTTTGTGTGATCTCACACAATAATAATTAATAATTGAATGACAACATATTTCACTATAAGTTTAATTAACAAATCAGAATAGTTGTTGACTCACAATTTTACAAAGTCACTTCTCTTTTCTGAATGGATGCTAAATATTAACATATTTTCCACTTCATCATACATGAACCATTAAATACCGTAGAATTATATCATTAAGACGTACATAATAAAAAGACAATGCAATAACACTTACTCTAAATTTCAAATAAGCAGTATTTTTTTTTCTCACAAATTTATTTTGCTTCCTCATTTGCTGGCTCCATGTATCATGTGATAGCCATCAACCAATCACAGACTAGTATACGTATACATTGAGGCGCTATGCACATGCCCAGTAGTAGCTGGTGCCTCAGAAAATGTGCAAGATTTGATAATAAAAGTCAAATGGAAAGTCTCTTAAAACTGTATGCTCTATCTTAATCATGAAAGTTTAATTTTGACTTTAGTATATAATCTCAATTTGACAAAAGAAAATCTAATTATAAATATATTTTTAAAAAACTATTGCTTTAACGTGCATATAAACTATGTATGTAGCAATGAACGCATAACTCAAGAATTTCCACATCTCATGTTCATTATATAATGAATTGCATGGGTAAAACAATATGATCTGTTTGCAACTCTTTTTTTTTTTTTTTTGGTCTAAAGCTTTTTTTTTTTTACCTATGTTTTTATTCATGCATGCATAAGTAAATAGCAATAATTGGAATGCTTGTTATATCACTTGGTATTTAGCTTTCAATGTCCATAATTTAAACAGCAAGACATCTAAATGTCTATAAATGCTCAAATCATCTGTCAATTTTTATTTTTAATTAAAGGCAAAGTCTACTTAAAATGTTGTATTGTTTAAAAAGATAGATAATCCCTTTATTACCCATTCCCCAGTTTTTCTTAACTAAAACCATTATATTAATACACTTTTTACCTCTGGGATTACCTTGTATCTAAACCTCTGCAGACTCCCCCTTTATATCAGTGCTATTTACAAACTTGCATTATTTCAGTGCTGACTCCTCCATAACTCCGTAGGAGTGACCACAATGTTATCTATATAGAACACATGAACTAGCATGTATAAATGTGAAAAACTGTAAAATTCACTGAGATAAGAGGCGGCCTTCAAAGGCTTAGAAATCAGCATATGAGTTTACCTAGGTTTCGCTTTCAACAAAGAATACCAAGAGAACAAAGCAAACTTGATCATAAAACTGGAAAGTTGTTTAAAATTGCATGCCCTATCTGAATCATGAAACTTTAATTTTGACTTTACTGTCCCTTTAATTATGTTTTCACAGAAATAATTACTTTTCATGAGTGTTTCTTGATTGTGTTTCTGATAAGAAAAAGCTGTTATTTGAATTACTTGCAAACTCAATTATACTTCAGAATAAATTGTGAATTAATGTGGATGTTTCATGTTTTATTAAACATATATGTATTTAGAAATATGTTTTTTTATTACAATGCATTCATTTTGCTGGGATACAGAGGATTTACAATGCACCCTGTTTCCAGGAAATACATTTGCATATGGAAGAATACTATTTTTTTTCTTAAGATAAAATTATTCACAAATTTTTGTGCTATAGTTCCATAATGTTCAGGGGTGGAGTTTTAAAATATTTAGAATATGAATAATTTTAAATATAGCTATATGCCAAAACCCCTGATTGACACTTAAAAATTGAGTGACTGTTCTTGTTGGTTCTGAAAATTGATATAAAATTGAGAACACCTGCAATAGAATCTGTAGTATAATTATTATTGTTTTATCATTATATTCTTTCACTTAGTCTATCTAGTCAACGGCTACAACACCAATTAATGACATCATTGTGCAAGAAAATGTCCTATTTAGCTTGTGTAGTTTTGACCTCCTTATCTGTGACATTGCAATCCATTAGTATGAGTGTCTGATTTAGATGCAATTGGCAAATTACATATTATGGTACATACTTAAAATACAGTTTCTAGTTTTCTTGTGGATACATATGCAAATTAATAAGAAATAGGATTTTCAATAGATGCTTATAGGTGGTTTTTAGAAAACTTACATGGAAGCAACATATAAGTTGCCAAAGCAATTAAAACACGAAAGTTTGTAAGTTTTTTTTTTTATTAATATCAAATAACGACAGGTTTGCAGTTAACAATTTCCTATTTATCTGCATTATTGTATGATTAATGAATAAATGAAAGAATTAATTAAATTTGTAATCATACATGAATATTCACGTTTACATTTTGGTTGTAAAATGTGGTTTAAGCAATAGCATTAAAATATACTTTAATAATAATGTATGCTCTTTTCCCAGACCAATATTTTTAAAAAGCCCTTACCGTCTTGATCCTTTGCCTATCTTTACACAGTAGAGCCAATCAGAAGAAGCTCATCTATGCCTCTTGTCATTGGCTTACTTGATCTGTACAAATACTTGATCTATACAAATAAATTCCATTCCATGTCCCTATTCATTCATTTTGGATACATACACCTAGATTTAGAGTTCTGCATTAGCCTTAAAAAGCAGCGTTAAGGGGTCCTAACGCTGCTTTTTAACGCCCGCTGGTATTACGAGTCAGGGAGGTAGAGGGTCACCGCTCACTTTTCTTCCGTGACTTTTGGCTACCGCAAATCCCCTTACGTCAATTGCGTATCCTATCTTTTCTATGGGATTTGCCTAACGCCAGTATGACGAGTCTTGGAAGAAGTGAGCGGTACAGCCTCTACCGCCAAGACTCCTACCGCCTAAAAAAGTCAGTAGTTAAGAGTTTTATGGGCTAACACCGGAACATAAAGCTCTTAACTACCGTGCTACAAAGTACACTAACACCCATAAACTACCTATGAACCCCTAAACCGAGGCCCCCCCCACATCGCAAACACTAAAATAAAATTATTTAACCCCTAATCTGCCGACCAGACACTGCCGCCACCTACATTATACCTATGAACCCCTAATCTTCTGCCCCTAACATCGCCGACACCTACATTATATTTATTAACCCCTAATCTGCCCCCCCAACATCGCCGCCACCTACCTACACTTATTAACCCCTAATCTGCCGACTGGACATCGCCGCCACTATAATAAATGTATTAACCCCTAAACCGCCACACTCCTGCCTCGCAAACACTATAATAAATTTTATTAACCCCTAATCTGCCCTCCCTAACATTGCCGCCACCTACCTACAATTATTAACCCCTAATCTGCCGCCCCAACGTCGCCGCTACTATAATAAAGTCATTAACCACTAAACCTAAGTCTAACCCTAACACCCCCCTAACTTAAATATAATTTAAATAAAACGAACTAAAATTACTATAATTAAATAAATTATTCCTATTTAAAAATAAATACTTACCTATAAAATAAACCCTAATATAGCTACAATATAACTAATAGTTACATTGTATCTATTTTAGGATTTATATTTATTTTACAGGCATTTATATTTATTTTACTTTGTATTTATTTTAACTTGGTACAATAGCTATTAAATAGTTAATAACTATTTAATAGCTACCTAGTTAAAATAATTACAAAATTACCTGTAAAATAAATCCTAACTTAAGTTACAAATACACCTAACACTACACTATCAATAAATTATTTAAATAAATTACCTACAATGATCTAAACTAAAATACAATTAAATAAACTAAACTATAGTACAAAAAAACACACTAAATTACAAAAAATAAAAAAATATTACAAGAATTTTAATCTAATTACATCTAATCTAAGCCCCCTAATAAAATAAAAAGCCCCCCAAAATAAGAAAATTACCTACCCTATACTAAATTACAAAAGTAATCAGCTCTTTTACCAGCCCTTAAAAGGGCTTTTTGCGGGGCATTGCCCCAAAGTAATCAGCTCTTTTACCTGTAAAAAAAATACAAGACCCCCCAACATTTACAACCTACCACCCACACACCCCTACTCTAAAACCCACCCAATCCCCCTTTAAAAAAACCTAACACTATCCCATTGAAGATCACCCTACCTTGAGCCGTCTTCAGCCAGCCGGGCATTGATGGGACAGAAGAGGTCCTCCATCCAGCAGAAGTCTTCATCCAAGCGGCCTCTTCTATCTTCAATCATCCGGAGCGGAGCCATCTTCCATCCAGCCGACGCGGAGACATCTTCTTCCAACGACGTCCTAACACCGAATGCCTGGTCCTTTAAATGACGTCATCCAAGATGGCGTCCCTCGAATTCCGATTGGCTGATAGGATTCTATCAGCCAATCGGAATTAAGGTAGGAAAAATCAGATTGGTTTATTTAATCAGCCAATCGGATTGAAGTTCAGTCCAATTGGCTGATTGGATCAGCCAATAGAATTGATGTCACATTCTATTGGCTGATCCAATCAGCCAATCGGATTGAACTTCAATCCATTTGGCTGATTAAATTAACCAATCGGATTTTTCCTACCTTAATTCCGATTGGCTGATAGAATCCTATCAGCCAATCAGAATTCGAGGGACGCCATCTTGGATGACGTCATTTAAAGGACCAGGCACTCAGTGTTAGGACGTAGTTGGAAGAAGATGGCTCCGCATCGGCTGGATGGAAGATGGCTCCGCTCCGGATGATTGAAGATAGAAGATGCCGCTTGGATGAAGACTTCTGCCGGATGGAGGACCTCTTCTGCCCCGCTTGGATGAAGAATTCGGCCCGGCTGGGTGAAGACGGCTCAAGGTAGGGTGATCTTCAGGGGGTTAGTGTTAGGTTTTTTTAAGGGGGGTTTGGGTGGGTTTTAGAGTAGGGGTGTGTGGGTGGTGGGTTTTAATGTTGGGGGGGTTGTATTTTTTTTTTTTACAGGTAAAAGAGCGGATTACTTTGGGGCAATGCTCCGCAAAAAGACCTTTTAAGGGCTGGTAAAAGAGCTGATTACTTTGTAATTTAGGATAGGGTAGGGCATTTTTTTTATTTTGGGGGCTTTTTTATTTTATTAGGGGGCTTAGATTAGGTGTAATTAGTTTAAACTTCTTTTAATTTTTTTTTATTTTCTGTAATTTAGTGGGGGTTTTTTTGTAATATAGTTTAGTTTATTTAATTGTATTTTATTTTTGATCATTGTATGTAATTTATTTAATTAATTTATTGATAGTGTAGTGTTAGGTGTATTTTTAACTTAGGTTAGGATTTATTTTACAGGTAATTTTGTAATTATTTTAACTAGGTAGCTATTAAATAGTTATTAACTATTTAATAGCTATTTTACCTAGTTAAAATAAATACAAAGTTGCCTGTAAAATATATATAAATCCTAAAATAGATACAATGTAACTATTAGTTATATTGTAGCTATATTAGGGTTTATTTTATAGGTAAGTATTTAGTTTTAAATAAGAATAATTTATTTAATTATAGTAAATTTATTTTGTTTTATTTAAATTATATTTAACTTAGGGGGGTGTTAGGGTTATACTTAGGTTTAGGGGTTAATAACTTTATTATAGTAGCGGTGACGTTGGGGGCAGGAGATTAGGGGTTAATAATTGTAGGTAGGTGGCGGCGATGTTAGGGAGGGCAGATTAGGGGTTAATAGGTGTAGGCAGGTGGCGGCGACGTTGGGGGCGGCAGATTAGGGGTTAATAAATATAATGTAGGTGTCGGTGATGTTAGGGACAGATTAGGGGTTCATAGGGATAATGTAGGTGGCGGCGGTGTCCGGAGCTGCAGATTAGGGGTTAATAATTAAAAAAAATGTATGGGATTAAATGTTATTTCCCCATAGGAAACAATGGGGCTGCGTTAAGAGCTGAACGCTGCTTTTTTGCAGGTGTTAGTTTTTTTTTTAGCCAGCTCAGCCCCATTGTATTCTATGGGGAAATCGTGCATGAGCACGTTTTTCCAGATTACCGCTACCGTAAGCAACGCTGGTATTGAGGGTTGAAGTGGAGCTAAATTTGGCTCAACGCTCACTTTTCTGAGGCTAACGCAGCCATTCAGAAAACTCATAATACCAGCGTTGGCTTAAGGGTGTGCTGGAAAAAAAAGGAGTGTTAGAGCCGCAGGTTTTTACCGACAAAACTCTAAATTTAGGCGATAGAATCTAATTTATAAATCCAATGTGCTTCTCGCCTCTTAAGATGAAGCTCTCTATTACCTCCCCTTCTTAAAGGGGCAACATGTTCAATTATCTGAAATCTAAGTTGAGAGACAGAATGACCAGCTTCAACAAAGTGGTGAGCCACTGGGGCTTCCTTATCCTTACATCTTATTGCTGATTTATGCTGTATCATTCTGTCTCTCACTTTTTGGGTCGTCTCGCCCAAATAAATAATCCCACATGGACATTTGATTAAATAAACTACATAAGTAGTATTGCATGTGTGAAATCCACAGATTTTAAATTTCTGACCTGTAAGGGGATGTTTGAATGTATCTCCTTTAATCATACTATTTAGATTTAGGGTAACCCCTTACAATAAACTTATTACCCATCTCACTTAATCTGGTTTTAATCAAAGAGTCATCTTGTACAATGCGTCTCACTCTCAATAATTGGCTATATGGAAAGGACTTAAGTAGGGTTTCTGGATGTGCGCTAGTAAAGTGCAACAAACTGTTGCAATCTGTCTCTTTAGCATATAAATCTGTTTTTAAAACATTACCTTCCTTATATACTAGAGTATCCAAAAAAGGGACAGATATTTCACTATGTGTCAATGTGATTCTAAGTCAAACCATAAAAGTTTTTTTTAAGTAGATAAATGGCAAAAAATCTAAGACTGATAATATAGGTACATTAAAATGTGTGAAGGGTAGCATGGTTAACAGTGAGAGGGAGAAGGCTGAGTTATTAAATTAAATTAAATTATTTTCTTCAGTATACACAAGAGAGGAAAAAATAGGGGTTACTTTGAAACAAATGAACATACAAGCTCATACCATTAACTGGTTTATCTATAGGGAATATAAGGAAACAACTGGATAATACTAAGGTAAATAAAACTCCAGGCCCAGATGGAATACACCCAAGGGTTTTACTGGAATTTAGCACTGTTATAGACAAACCTCTACTCTTAATTTTTCATGACTCATTATCCTTAGCCATAGTACCCCAGGACTGGCATAATACTGATGTGGTACCACTCTTTAAAAAGGGAAGGGATTATATTGACAAGTATATATTTGTGTAAATAAGATTATGAGTTCAAATAAGCATGGTTTTATGAGGCTAAAATAGGCTGCTCCTTGGTGGTAAGTCACCATAGAACAAGCTACTGAGCTGTTGTTCATTCCTGGTAGAGCACTTCTCTAGTTGTATAAATTTGTATTATGACCCTGGGGAGGTCTCCCTAAGAGTGATCAGGGAAACCAGACGTGCACTCCTTGCCCAGTGTACTTAGAGGAATATGGCTGCACCTCACTGAGGAGGCCCACAGAAGGCCGAAACCATTGTCTGGCATTGTTTTGTTCCTTGTTCAGAGGGGAATTGCCTGGTATTTCGGGATAAGACTGATATATTTCAGTAAAGTTTTCCTCTGTTAAAAGCACAATTGGGCTAAAAGAGGCTGCTCCTAGGTGGTAACTCGCCATAGAACAAGCTACTGAGCTGTTGTTCATTCCTGGTAGAGCGCTTCTTTATTTGTAGGAATTTATGAGAAATAGATCATGTCAAACTAATCTAATTAGATTCTATGAGGAATTAAGTAAAAATATAAATAAAGGGGAATTAGTTGATGTGATATACTTGGATTTTGCAAAGTCGTTTAATACAGTGCTACATAAGAGATTAAGGTACACAATTAAGGGACAGGGAATAGCTGAAAATGTTATCTCATGGATAAATAACTGGATAAAATACAGGGTAGTAAATGGATCATACTCTGATTGGACAAAGGTAATCAGTGGAGTCCCCCAGGGATCCGTACTGCGCCCTGTTCTTTTTAATATTTGTATTAATGACTTGGAGCAAGGATTAAATAGCAACATCTCTATTTTGCAGATGATACAATGTTGTTAACGGTCATTAGGTCAGAGCAGGATGAACTTGCTTAGAAGACTGGGCAGGTAAATGGAAAATTAGATTTAATACAGGAAAATGCAAGGTTCTACATTTAGGAAGTAAAAATAACCAGGCAATCTATTATTTAAATTTGACTATACTTAGCCAAACAGAGGAGGAAAGTGATTTGGGAGTAGTAAAAGATAACAAGCTAAAGATGGGTGCACAATGCAGGGCAGTGGCTTCTAAGGCTAATAAGATACTAGCATGTATTAAAAGATGCATTGATGCAAGAGAAAGCATTCTGTCACTATATAAATCCCTGGTAAGACCTCACCTTGAGTATGGAGGGCAGTTCTGGGACTGATCTCCAAAAAAGACATTGCAGAACTAGAAAAATTTCAGAGAAGGGCCACAAATCTAATAAGGGGAATGGAGAATTTAAGCTATGAGGAGAGGTTAGCCAAACTAGATCTGTTTTCTCTGGAAAAAAAGGCGCTTGAGAGGTGAAATTATTACTTTATATAAATATATTCAAGGCCCATATACAAAGATGGCAGAAGCTCTGTTTATTCCAAATAAATTATTTGTGACAAGAGGCTGAATGAAAGGAGATTTAAACACCTGCAACTGAAACGCTCTTTCAGTGTAAGAGCAATAAAATTGTGGAACTCATTATTTAGTGGAGGTAGTGAATGCCAATACATTAGATACATTTAAAGGAACAGTCTACACCAGAATTTCTATTGTTTTAAAAGATAGATAATCCCTTTATTACCCATTCTCAAGTTTTGCATAACCAACACAGTTATATTAATATATGTTTAACCTCTGTGATTATCTTGTATCTAAGCCTCTGCAAACTGCCCCTTTGTTTCAGTTCTTTTGACAGACTTGCAGTTTAGCCAATCAGTGCCTGCTCCCAGATAATTTCACGTGCATGAGCACAGTGTTATCTATATGAAAAACATGAACTAACACCCTCTAGTGGTGAAAAAACTGTTAAAATGCATTCTGAAAAGAGGTGCCCTTCAAGGTCTAAGAAATTAGCATAGGAACCTCCTAGGTTAAGCTTTCAACTAAGAATACCAAGAGAACAAAGCAAATTTGGTGATAAAAGTAAATTGGAAAATTATTTAAAATTACATGCCCTATCTGAATCATGAAAGTTTATTTTAGACTAGACTGTCCCTTTAAAAATGGTTTGGATACATTTCTGGCTAGAAACAGAATTCGTGGATATGTTTGCTTCTGTTAAATGGGTCACATTGTAATGGGATGAATTTAAGATCAAATGGAGCTTTTTTGTAACTATATTAGATTTGTAAAGGTTGAACTTGATGGACTTCTGCCTTTTTTCAACCTCATCTACTATGTTACTAGGAATCATGAAAAATTGTGCTTTATGTTCCATTAAATCTATAATTATTTCAAATTCCTAAATATGCATGTCTATTAGCAATAATAATAATACATATGTTGTACCTGTAGACCTGTTAAAAGTAAATACTAACAGTCAACAGTATTATAGATGTATTGGTGCATCATAGGACAGTAGTACAATCTTGAATTAAAAAGGGAAAATAAGAGTTGATTGCACTATTGCAATAATTTTTAAACTACTTTGTTGTAGTGTCCTGTATGAATAACCTTATAAAAATATTATTTAATTTCTTACATATTTCTTATTTATGTTTTGTTCTGACATTGGGGCATATCTATCACGCTCCGTATGGAGCTTAAAGCCCTGTGTTTCTGGTGAACCTTCAGGCTCGCCAGAAACACCAGTTATGAAGCAGCGGTCTAAGGACAACTACTCCATAACCTGTCCGCCTGCTCTGAGGAGGCGGACAGAGATTGCTGCAATTCAACCCGATCGAATACGATCGGGTTTATTGATACCCCCTGCTAGCGGCCAATTGGCCGCGAATCTGCAGGGGGCGGCATTGCACCAGCAATTCACAAGAGCTGCTGGTGCAATGCTGAATGAGGAGACCTTTCATAAATAGGCCCCATTATATCCACGTACCATGCCTAGTTATAACACTCTATTCTATCATCTCACTATATACTGCACATTTCAGATTCCTGCACACCTGCCATCTTTTTTACCATTTTACACAATTAGTCCTGTACATCTTGTGCTGCATGTAATACACTTTGTAACACTGTTCTGTACAGAGAATATCTCATATTAAAGGCACATGCTAAAGCAAAGCTAATTTATTAGAACAGGGATGGCCAACTGATGGCCCTAGGGCTAAATGTTGCCCATGGCACTAACTTTTGCAGGAAATCAGAAAAAGCAGAACTAACAGCTTGTACCATAGTTTTTATGGCCCTAGTAAAAAGTGTAACTACAAATATGTGCTTTAGGGTGACCACAACTGAAATAGTCCCCTGAAAGAATGACAGCAACCTTACCTATGTCTATTATATAATGTTATCACTTTACATAATTCATTTTTTTAATAGCCATAAATTTATATGCAGTCCTTAAGGCTTCTAAAATATTGCCCTAGTATGCTAGGAAGTTGGCCAACAATGTATTAGAACATTACTAACACTAGCTTGCAGATCTGAAAGGGGCATTATGTATGTATTTAAAGGGGGGTAAAAACATACAACCAGATTACAGGTGTAGTGCAAAAATGCAATCAGTATGGAATGATAATATTGTTTGTATTAGAGCAATGAATACCACTTACAAAATTATCCTGAGGAAGTGGGAGGGATTTCACACAATTTCTAGAGGACATAGCAAAAAAAAAGAAAAATAATAAACATTTTTTTACCTAACTACTGCTCCATTGCACCATGGACCCCTAAACCTTCACAATCCCCAATTTAACCCCCCGCTCCTAAAACCACCTGCTATTAACCTCTAAACTGCCCAACCTCCATAGCAAAAAAACCAAAACACTCTTGTTAATCCATAAACCTCCAAAATTCCCAATGCAAAAAAGCCCTGTCTTATTGACCCCTAAGCCTTCACATCTCCCAATGCAATATCTCTGCTCCTAAACTCATCTAACTGCTCTAAACTGCCAACCTTCAAAGCTAAAAGTCCTCTGTTGTTAACCTCTAAACCTCCAAAATCCCCAATGCAAACAAACTTGTGTTATTAATCTTTAAGTCTTCACATCTCTCAATCCAACTCTCTCTGCTCATGAAACCACCTAACTGCTATTATCTTCTAAACTGCCCAATCTCCAAAGCAAAAAAAGCCCTCTGTTGTTAACCCCTAAACCTACAAAATCCTAATAGTAAAAAAAACCCTAAGATTTCATCCCCAGCAAATATTAACCCCTAATCTTTCACTAAACTGCCACTGTCCCGATGCCAATTTTCTCCCCCTCGGACATTGATCCATAAACCACAAAAAACTAAAATACAAAACATGCCCCATTTCTATTCATTTCTAAACTTCCACAATTGCAAAAAACCTTTGCTTCTAAACCCTGAACTGCCACAACCCTCATCCCAAAGCCCCTTGCTGCTTAAACCACCTAACCACTATAAACCCTCTTCTTTTAACCATTAAACCACTACAATCCCAATGTGAAAAATATCTATAATTAGCCCAAAACTGCTACAACTTGTAACGCAACTCCCCAATACAAACTCCTCCCGCTATTAAACCCTGAACAAAAAACTTTGCTGTTAACTGTCACACCCCCAATGCAAAACTCCCCCTCTTTATTAATCAATACACCACAATAGACTCAACCCCTAGAAACCCCCCATGGTAACCCTAAACCACCACAACCCACAATAAAAAAAGTTCCACTATTAACACCTAAATCACCAATCAAAACCACCTTTTGCTATTAACTCTTAAACTGCCACAACCCCAAGGCAAAACCCTCCTCTGCTATTATCCCCTAAACTGCCATAAATTCCTTTGTTAAGAACTCAATCTGTCCAAAACTGAGCTGCTTCTTATCCCCCCCCCCTCTTCGAGACATCCAACACCTGATATTTCTCTGACGGTTGGAGACTCTATTCTCAACACCTCATCCCAGGTCCGCTGTCTTGGGGTCACACTAGACTCAGAGCTCACATTCAACCCACATATACTAGCGCTTACCAAATCCTGCCGTTCACACCTACGCAACATTTGCAGAATTCGTCTCTTCCTTACTCAAAAAACTACAAAAATACTTATTCATTCCCTCATTTTGTCACGCATTGATTATTGCAATCTACTCCTAAATGGTCTTCCAAAACACAGCCTCTCCTCCCTCCAATCTATTATGAATGCTTCTGCTAGACTCATCCACCTAATTCACCGATCTGCATCAGCTGCTCTGCTCTGTCAGTCTCTACACTGGCTCCCCTGGCTCCCCATACATTCCAGAATACAATTTAAAGTATTAACCCTAACTTACAAAGCACTAAACAGTCTAGCTCTCAACTATATTTCCTCTCTCATCGTGAAATATTCCCCATCCCGTCCTCTTCGTTCAACCTCTAACCCATGACTTTGCACGTGTTGCTCCTGTCCTCTGGAACTCTCTTCCCCGCTTCATAAGACTGTCTAGGCGTACCATCTCTCCTCCATCCCTCATCCGAACCAAACTAATACATTAACTGCCTGACTTGCTGCTGCAACTACAACCAATGTAACAAGCTACCCCAACATTATGTCTCTGCACCCTAAACCTGTAGACTGTGAGCTCTCCGGAGCAGGGCCCTCTTCATCCTGTACTAGATTTGTTTAGTTTTGTTATGTTTTGTATTTTATCAAAAATTGTTGTCATTGTATACACCTATCATTGTACCCAGCACTATGGAATTTGGTGGCGCTATACAAATAAATGATAATAATAAAATAATAATAACTCTTAAACCACCACATCCTAACAACTAATAACTCCTAAACTGACACAGCCCCAACAAACAAAACCTTAACCACTAATTTCCCCAACCACAAGACCCCATAATCTAACCCCATCCACCACCATGGACTCTATACTGTAAGACACCTTTACCTAAAATAACACCTAAAATAAGGCCACCACTGCAGAACCCCCAGCACTAACCCCCAACCTAAACTATGACTAACTACTCTATGACCCCCATCTGATCACTAACCTAAGACCCTCCACAATACAAAGCCCCCATAGCTCTACATTAAACAGGGGTCTCAACAAATTAAATCCTTTAGCTCTAAATAAGTTAAGGAAAAAATATATTCTTGTAGGGCCACACACAAAAAGATACAATAACTCTTGATGGAAAATAAATACAGGAGAACAAGGGTGATGCTAATCCTTAGTAAAAAGCTTTATTCATTTGCAGTCACACTAATTGTATATTTAATGGGACATGAAACCCAAAAAATGTATTTCATGATTTAGGTAGAACGTACATTTTCTTTCTAATGACATGGTGAGTCCATGGATCATCATAATTACTATGGGAAAATATTACTTCTGACCAGCAGGAGGAGGCAAAGAGCACCACAGCAAAGCTGTTAAATACCACTCCCCTTACCCACAACCCCCAGTCATTCTCTTTGCTTGTACCACTTACAAGAAATTTTAGCTACCTTGGATGACTTTGGTTCAACGGTCATAGTTACTCCCAAGAAGGCTAGTAAGCTTAATAAGTTTTTTGATGTTCCCTCCGTGGCGTAAGTTTTTCCTGTTCTGGATCGGGTTTCAGAGATTATTTCTCGGGAATGGGAGAAGCCTGGAATTCCTTTTTCCCCTTCTCCTATTTTTAGGAAAATGCTTCCTATTGCGGATTCTATTAAGGAATCTTGGCAGACGGTTCCTAAGGTAGAGGGAGCTATTTCCACTTTGGGTAAGAGGACCACTATTCCTATTGAGGATAGTGGTTCTTTTAAAGATCCATGGATAAGAAGTTGGAGGCTTTGCTTAAAAGCATTTATGTTCACCAGGGGTTCCAATGGCAGCCTGCTGTGTGTATTGCTATGATTACCAGTGCGGCTGCATATTGGTTTGATGCGTTGTCTGATTCTATTCAACAGGAGATTTCTCTGGAGGAAATTCAGGACAGTATTAAGGCTTTAAAATTGGGCAATCCTTTTATTGCGGACGCTTCTTTACAGGTCATCAAGTTGGGAGCAAAGGGTTTCTGGCTTTGCTGTTAAAGTCCTGGTCTGCGGATGTATCATCCAAATCTAAGCTTTTATCCATTCCTTACAAAGGGAAGACTTTGTTTGGGCCTGGTTTGGCTAAAATTATTTTGGATATTACTGGTGGGAAGGGGCATTCTTTTCCTCAGGATAAGAGAAATAAGCAGAAGGGTCGTCAGACTAATTTTCGCTCCTTTCATAACTTCTCTGGTAAGTCTTCCTCTTCCTCCTCCAAGCAGGATCAATCCAAGCCTTCATGGAGACACAATCAATCCTGGAGCAAGGGGAAGCATTTAAAGAAGCCTGCCGCTGACTCAAAGTCAGCATGGACTGCTAACGATCCAGGAATGGATTGTGTGGGGGGCAGGCTGTCTTTTTTCGCTCAAGCCTGGGTTCAAGATGTTCCAGATCCCAGGGATACAGGCTGGAGTTCAAAGGATCAAGGATATCAAGGATATCTGTAGACCAGACAAAAAAGAGAGGCATTCTTAAGTTGTGTTCAGGATCTTTCCGACATGGGCATATGAGACTGCTGGTCAGCAGCCTCCTGAGAAAATTACGGCTCACTCCACGAGGGCTATTTCTTCTACCTGGGCTTTCAAAAATGGTACTTCTGTAGATCAGATTTGCAAGGCTGCCACTTGGTCATCTTTACACACTTTTTCTAGATTTTACAAATTTGATACTTTTGCTTCAGCTGAGGCTGTTTTTGGGAGAAAGGTTCTTCAAGCAGTGGTGCCTTCTGTTTAGGCTAACTGTCTTGTCCCTCCCTTATCATCTGTGTCCTCTAGCTTGGGTATTGATTCCCAATAGTAATTATGATGATCCGTGGACTCACCGTGTCATTAGAAAGAAAATTAAGTGTATGCTTACCTGATAAATTTGTTTCTTTCTTGACACGGTGAGTCCACGGCACTCCCTGTATTTTCAGACAGTTTATTCTTACATAAACCTCAGGCACCTCTTCACCTTATATTACTTCCTTTCTCCTTTCCTTTTGGTCGAATGACTGGGGGTTGTGGGTAAGAGGAGTGATATTTAACAGCTTTGCTGGTGTGCTCTTTGCCTCCTCCTGCTGGTCAGGAGTGATATTTCCCAATAGTAATTATGATGATCCTTGGACTCACCGTGTCAAGAAAGAAACAAATTTATCAGGTAAGCATAAATTCCATTTTTAAACAACTTTACAGTTTACTTCTATTATCAAATGTGCTTTATTCTCTTCATATCATTTGCTGAAGGAGCAGCAATGCACTATTGGTTTCTAACGGAACACATGGGTGAGCCAATGACAATCAATATATATATATGCAGTTACTAATCAGCAGCTAGAACCTAGGTTCTTTGCTGCTCCGGAGCTTACCTAGATAAACCTTTCAGCAAAGGATAACAAGAGAAGGAAGCAAATTAAATAATAGAAGTAAATAGGAAAGTTGTTTAAAATTGTATACTCTAATCATGATTGTCTAATTATAACTTTACTGTCCCTTTAATAATTACATTTGTGAGTTTCTGAACCTGTATAACAAAAAGTCATTACCTTGTTTGCTATTCTATCATTGGCATGCTAACATTATACATATTAGAGCATGTGTGATGTTATATAGAGGGAAAATATACTGCACGTCATACTATAAACAGCAAATGAATGCTGCTGCTGCATGGGTGGGAGATTGGCATAGCATTATAGCTGTATTTTCTAATTCTACCTTTTTAACTCTCTTTATTCAACTGCTTTCTGAAAAACTAGGAAAAACGACAGGCATTAGAGCTCCATTTAAAACTTCAGTTTTTGTCCTCAGTACTTCAACAGGTGAGAGACTGCTTTCTCTATCTTTTTTCTCCACACTCCATTTGGTTTACTCTGCCTGATATTAATAATAATAATGCACAGAATTACACACACTTGCAAAGTGAGGGATAGCAATATTATAACATTTTTATAAATCAGAAAAAAAGATCTATGGCCAGATTACAAGGGGTGTGCTAAATAATTTTTTCGCTTGCACACAAACATCACTCAAAGTAAACTTTTAATACGGGAGGGTTAGCGCTTTTATTACAAGTTGGAAGAGAAACCCGACGCACGCTAACAGTTGGACTTTGAATATCGTCACTGTTTTAAATTCTTCTGACTATAGACTTCAATAGAGCACACTTTATGCAAAAAACCTAATACTTATCGCTCGCACGCTAACTCGACACTGCGTTAGACTTACAGCACGAAACCAAAAGGTATTTATAAATATTTTACATTCTAATGTTCTTCATATAGAAGAAACATTTATATATATATATATATATATATATATATATATATATATACACAGCATATATGATTAATTTTTGTAAAATATTTATCTATATCTATCTATCTATCTATCTATCTATCTATCTATATATATATATATATATATATATATATATATATATACATATATATAAATATACAGTTATAAAAATACTTGTTTATATGGAATATAACACTTTTTATTTCACCTGTATCAAGTCCAGTGAGTGTTTGTGCTATAACTTGGATTTGGATATTTTAACTTTCTATAGCACCCTGGCACAATTGAAACGTACTGTTCGTGGGAGTGCACTTATTTCAGTGGATTTTTTATATATATATATATATATATATATATATATATATATACAGTATATATGATTAATTTTTGTAAAATATGTATCTATATCTATATTTATATATATACAGTTATAAAAATATACAGATATATATATATAAAAATATATATTTAAAAATTCAAATAATGTTTTCTAATATGTGAAGAATATTTATAGTAAACACGTAGTAACACACCTTATTTAATATTAAAATTGATTTTTAAAGTTTTCAGGTATTTAACTGGAAATGGGCTTCAAAGTGTATATATAAGTGTATATACAGTATGTATATGCATGTCTTTATATGTGTATATATGTATGTATATACATATACATAAATACACATGTATATACAAATATATTTATATATATATATATATATATATATATAAATCCATATTTGGACATATATGTATATAATATATAGCCCCTTCTAGTCAAACAACTTGTCATATACCATATACCTTTTAACCCTAATAATAAAAATGTTATTTATATGAAAATGTATCAGATCTGTAACCATTTATTTTACTGTACTTATGTTGTATTTGGTGCACATTTTTTTCTTCAGACGTGCTAACCCAACGAGCACTATTTTATTTGGCGCTTAAGCAAGCTTGTTTATTTTCAACTTGTAATAGGTGCGCAAGTTACAGCGGTTGCAATATCGCTTATAGCAATCGGAACTCACTTTAGCGGCCCACTTTTAATCTAGCTCCTAGTGTTAAGTAAGATTCAAAATTGTCTAATATGTTGGATGGTATACCAACCCTTACTAACCCTTGATAAAAGAATGTTGGATGCTTGTCATTGTTTCTATTTAAAAAAAAATAATATAAATATATATATATATATATATATATATATATATATATATATATATATATATATCTCAAGGTCAGCAGCATCTGTATAGCTTAAAATGTGCACATCTATTTGTGTTATGTTGGTTACATCATACATCATATATGACATTACATATTACATAATTAATGACATCACTAATTACATTGCATATGTCCTCTCCAATAACAAAACAAGAAAGCTCTTTAATATCATTTGTACATGTATTTTACATATAATTCCATATCATTTACCCTTTGTGACAGTGGTTTGGTGTGCACTTTTGCAAACTTAATAGGTGTTGATTGAGAAGTTGTAGTTCGGTTGTATTTTTATGTGTATTATCTCATATAGGGCTAGATTACAAGTGGTGCACAGCATGGGACACAATTAGCAATATCATGACCTTGCTAACTTTACACGCATATTACAAGTTGAAAGTACATGGGTGAGCTTTACCAAACAAAATGCAAACAAAATTTGTTCTCATTGGGTTAGCGATAAGGGTTCAAAAAAAATCCAAACAGATAAAAAAAAAATCAAATAAAGTATCACACTCATATATACAGTTTCTGCTAAACAAATATTCTTATAAATGCTAAAGGGACAGGACACACAAAAACGAATTTAAGATTCGGATAGAACATTCAGTTTTAAACAATTTTTAAATTTACTTTTATTATAAAATATGCTTCATTCTCTTGTTATCCGTTGCTGAAGGAACAGCATTTCAGTACTGGTAGCTAGCTGAACACATCTAGGTAGCCAATCACAAGACAAATGTATGCAGGTACCAATCACCAGCTAGCTCCCACTAGTGTAGGATATGTGAGTATTAATTTTCAACAATGGATACCAAGAAAGAATAGAAGTGATTTTAAAAGTGTTTTTTGCATGCTCAATCTGATTCTTGCAAGTTTAATTTTGACTTTCCTATCCCTTTAATAAAACATTTTTTTAACGGTTAAAAGGTATATGGTATATGAAAAGGTGTTTTACTGTAAAGGGTTATAATATATATACAGTCGTATGCAAAAGTTTAGGCACCCCTGATCTATTTCTATGATGTTCATTTATAAATAATTGGGTGTTTGGATCAGCATTTTCATTTTGATCTATCAAATAACTGAAGGACACATTAATATTTCAGTAGGGAAATTAGGTTTATTAGATTAACAGAAAATGTGTAATATGCATCAAAACAAAATTAGACAGGTGCATACATTTTGGTCATTTTGTTAATTTGAAAACCTATAACTACCTAGCACTGATTAATTGGAACACACAATTGGTTTGGTGAGCCCATTAAGCCTTGAACTTCAAAGATAGGGGCATACAATCATCAGAAAAGGTATTTAAGATGGCCAATTGCAAGTTGTTGTTCTCTTTGACTCTCCTCTGAAGAGTGGCAACATGGGGGCCTCAAAACAACTCTCAAATGACCTAAAAACAAAGATTGTTCAACATTATGGTTTAGGGGAAGGCTACAAAAAGCTATAGCAGAGATTTAAGCTGTCAGTGTCCACTGTGAGGAACATAGTGAGGAAATGGAAGACCACAGGCACAGTTCTTGTTAAGCCCAGAAGTAAAATATCGGAGAGGCAAAGGCAAAGGATGGTGAAAACAGTCAAAAACAGCCCACAGACCACCTCCAAAGACCTACAAAATCTTCTTGCTGCAGATGGTGTCACTGTGCATCGTTCAACAATTCAGCGGAAGGGAGAGTGATGCGGAAGAAGCCTTTTCTGCACACACGCCACAAACAGAGTCACTTGAGGTATGCAAACGCACATTTGGACAAGCCAGCTTCATTTTGGAAGAAGGTGTTCTGGACTGATGAAGCAAAGATTGAGTTATTTAGTGATAACAAGGGGCGTTATGCATGGCGGCAAAAGAACACTTGCTACCCACAGTAAAATTTGGTGGATGTTCCATAATGCTGTGGGGCTGTATGGCAAGTGCCAGTACTGGAAATCTTGTTAAAGTTGAGGGTTGCATGGATTCCACTCAATAGCAGCAGATACTTGAGAATAATGTTGAGGAATCAGTCACAGAGTTGAAGTTACGCCGAGGCTGGATATTTTAACAAGACAATGACCAAAAACACTGCTCAAAATCTATCTGGCATTTATGCAGAGGAACAAGTACAATGTTCTGGAATGACCATCCCAGTCCCCAGACCTGAATATCATTGAAAATCTGTGGGGTGATTTGAAGCGGGCTGTCCATGCTTGGCAACCATCAAACCTATCTGAACTGGAGATGTTTTGCAAGGAGGAATGGTCCAAAATACCATCATCCAGAATTAAGACACTCATTACAGGCTATAGGAAGCGACTAGAGGCAGTTATTTCTGCTAAAGGAGGCTCTACTAAATATTGATGCGATATTTCTGTTGGGGTGCCCAAATTTATGCACCTGTCTAATTTTGTTTTGATGCATATTGCACATTTTCTGTTAATCCAATAAACCTCATTACACTACTGAAATATTACTGTGTCCTTCAGTTATTTGATCAATCAAAATGAAATTGCTGATCCAAACACCCAATTATTTATAAATGAAAATCATGGAAATTGTCGGTGAAGGCTTACATAAGCGAGCCTGCAGCTGATAGTTAAGAAGCAGTGGCCATTAGATCGCTGCTTCCTAACCTACATGCCAGCTCTTAGTTGGTGGACCAAAATCACCCGGACAAATCCGACAGGCAATTGGCCGCCCGGTTATTCTTAAATGTTGGCCTTTAAATGTAGTAAAATGACTACAATAACATAACTAATCAAATGGTATATGTTATTACTATAAACATGATCTCATGATCTGTAATATAACACTGATAAAGGCACGACTGTATATATATATATATATATATATATATATACAGGGAGTGCAGAATTATTAGGCAAGTTGTATTTTTGAGGATTAATTTTATTATTGAACAACAACCATGTTCTCAATGAACCCAAAAAACTCATTAATATCAAAGCTGAATATTTTTAGAAGTAGTTTTTAGTTTGTTTTTAGTTTTAGCTGTTTTAGGGGGATATCTGTGTGTGCAGATGACTATTACTGTGCATAATTATTAGGCAACTTAACAAAAAACAAATATATACCCATTTCAATTATTTATTTTTACCAGTGAAACCAATATAACATCTCAACATTCACAAAAACAAAACAAAAACAAATCAGTGACCAATATAGCCACCTTTCTTTGCAAGGACACTCAAAAGCCTGCCATCCATGGATTCTGTCAGTGTTTTGATCTGTTCACCATCAACATTACGTGCAGCAGCAACCACAGCCTCCCAGACACTGTTCAGAGAGGTGTACTGTTTTCCCTCCTTGTAAATCTCACATTTGATGATGGACCACAGGTTCTCAATGGGGTTCAGATCAGGTGAACTAGGAGGCCATGTCATTAGATTTTCTTCTTTTATACCCTTTCTTGCCAGCCACGCTGTGGAGTACTTGGACGCGTGTGATGGAGCATTGTCCTGCATGAAAATCATGTTTTTCTTGAAGGATGCAGACTTATTCCTGTACCACTGCTTGAAGAAGGTGTCTTCCAGAAACTGGCAGTAGGACTGGGAGTTGAGCTTGACTCCATCCTCAACCCGAAAAGGCCCCACAAGCTCATCTTTGATGATACCAGCCCAAACCAGTACTCCATCTCCACCTTGCTGGCGTCTGAGTCGGACTGGAGCTCTCTGCCCTTTACCAATCCAGCCACGGGGCCCATCCATCTGGCCCATCAAGACTCACTCTCATTTCATCAGTCCATAAAACCTTAGAAAAATCAGTCTTGAGATATTTATTGGCCCAGTCTTGACGTTTCAGCTTGTGTGTCTTGTTCAGTGGTGGTCGTCTTTCAGCCTTTCTTACCTTGGCCATGTCTCTGAGTATTGCACACCTTGTGCTTTTGGGCACTCCAGTGATGTTGCAGCTCTGAAATATGGCCAAACTGGTGGCAAGTGGCATCTTGGCAGCTGCACGCTTGACTTTTCTCAGTTCATGGGCAGTTATTTTGCGCCTTGGTTTTTCCACACGCTTCTTGCGACCCTGTTGACTATTTTGAATTAAACGCTTGATTGTTCGATGATCACGCTTCAGAAGCTTTGCAATTTTAAGAGTGCTGCATCCCTCTGCAAGATATCTCACTATTTTTGACTTTTCTGAGCCTGTCAAGTCCTTCTTTTGACCCATTTTGCCAAAGGAAAGGAAGTTGCCTAATAATTATGCACACCTGATATAGGGTGTTGATGTCATTAGACCACACCCCTTCTCATTACAGAGATGCACATCACCTAATATGCTTAATTGGTAGTAGGCTTTCGAGCCTATACAGCTTGGAGTAAGACAACATGCATAAAGAGGATGATGTGGTCAAAATACTCATTTGCCTAATAATTCTGCACTCCCTGTATATATATATATATATATATATATATATATATATATATATATATATATATATATATATATATATATTGAATCTTGATTCATTTTAATGTTTTATAATGTGTTTATATATATGTATATATATACTGTATGTATATATATGTGGGTGTGTAATAAATAAAAAGATGTGATGGTTGTTGGCACAAAAATATTTTTTTTAGTTAATTAGTTTTTGTTATTGATTTAATGGAGGGACATAGTCGAGTTTTGCAACATTCTAATAATTAAACGCATATTCGTTTGTTCATTTCGAATTTCGAATGTTTGTTTTTCTAATGCTTTCTTTCAATTTAATATTCAATTAGAATTTTTCTAATAATTCGATTTAGAGTATAAAAAATTCGAACTGATATATTTGTAGCAAAATTTCTAACGCTCTCTTTAAATGTAATATTCAAATTATGCAATATTTGAAATAGAAACATTCAAATTAATATATTTGTATCTATTATGTATCAATTTGCTAAATTCCCTACCACATGGACTATTGATCTTCTGAATAGTATTTGTTAAATCGAATGTTACATTCAAAATTCGAAAACAAATGTTACATTCGAAAACCTGAAATAACATTCGATTACCGAATTTTAATGGATTTTCCTTCTTATCAACGATTGTCCAAAATAAATGTCCACAGGACTATTCGTTATACCAAACTAATTACACTTTCAGCACATTCGCTCATTTCTACTCATTATTGCTACTTACTTAAACATAGTTGTGCAAGAAGGAGAGGGTTAGTGTTGAAGTAGTATTTTAAATGAGTCTGCATAATAAATACAAAGGTGAGATTTTTATTAGTACAGAAATGTTTTGTAGTTTGAAATAGTTTTTTGCTATTGATGTAATGTAAATAAAGGGCATAGTGGTGCATCTCATGCTACATTATTGGTACTTAATCAGCTGACCTGCAGGTTTGTGCAATATTTGTATTGGTCGCTATTGCTGGATAAGTGATAATTTGCTATGACCATTAAGCAATCTTTTGTTCAGTGTAGCTTTGTCTTGGTCTTATATCTGAGATCATGTTTATAGTAATAACATATACCATTTGATTAGTTATGTTATTGTAGTCATTTTACTACATTTAAAGGCCAACATTTAAGAATAACCGGGCGGCCAATTGCCTGTCGGATTTGTCCGGGTGATTTTGGTCCACCAACTAAGAGCTGGCGTGTAGGTTAGGAAGCAGCGATCTAATGGCCACTGCTTCTTAACTATCAGCTGCAGGCTCGCTTATGTAAGCCTTCACCGAAGCTAAAAAAAGCTGCGCCTCACAGCTTTATAAATTTCACACAATGCCTTAAAAAATGCCAATTACTAAAAATAAAGGCCATATTTATTTATCAGTTTAAAAAAAAATGATGAAAAGTTGTCTTTATTTGCAGCAGCTTTACTGCTTAGCTAAGTGGCTCTGACGGCTCACAGCACTGCTCATTTTTTCAATGAGGTGATGTTTCCACCTCTTAGCCAATAGCCATGCAGGAAGATCAGCAGTATCCTGTAGGCACGCATGACTATTGGCTAAGAGGTGGAAATTTCACAGCATTGAAAAAATTAGCAAGTGCCGTGGGCCGCCAGAGCTGCAAGGCTTAGCAGTGGAGCCGTGGCGAAATAAAGGCACCTTTACCTCTGTTTAAACTGATAAATGAACATGGCCTTTATTTTTAGTGATGGTAAATCCTAGCGTTTTTGAAATGCTTAGATTTACAATAACTTTTAGCACCGGAAAGGTATTTTGAGCATAGATTCAATATAAGGGAAGGAGAGAGTTTTAGAATATCTTACTGTGTGTCATTTTCTTACATCTCCAACATATCATAGCACTATGAATCGCTCCTCTGAAATTAAGAAAGTTGCTTACATATTAAAAGGAGTTCCTGTGAAATTCATTTGGTATCATTAGTTTCCATTGTGCTTCGGATAATACATTTCTGTCCATTTAAAAGTTACATATTTTCCTCATATTCAGATGAGAGTGACCATTGAGATTAGTCATAGATAGCATATACTAACAGTCCCCTAAAAGTACCTCTTTTAAAAAGGTTGAATAATCCCAAAACAACTGGAATTTAATATGCTGAAAGTCTGTAAGGCAAGAACCAAGAGTCTAACAGAAACCTAATGCAAAACGGGAGCTTTTTTTGAGGATGGTGAAAACTATGAGAATGCAAAACAGGAACAAGAAAACATCCAGGAGACCCGAGAACCAATTGCAGTTGGTTATTACTGCTCAAAGCTAGAATGTGAATTTTAGTTCAAGACCAGGGACTCAAATGTTGCTTGTTTAAAGCAAAATGAATACATTAAATATAAAGCAGGATGATTAATACATTTAAAATAATATTATTTAAAATTAGAATCTTAAGACAAGTGAGTTGCTTTCATAATATGTTGAAGGGGACACAATTTAAGATAAGCTTGGGTAGCAGCTGAACCTAAAATAGAATGGGCAGAGAAAGAAGGGTAAATACATAATACATTTTATCCATCTAGTGATGTAATCGACATTAGCTAATGGAGAAACAAAAGGCAAATGCAATTTGAGACAACTAGAATAGTGTTCATTATTTGAAAAAGATGCCTAACTGGAATATCACTGATGGTTTTGTCACCTGCAGATAGAGCAGATCAATCCCCATTAATGGCATGATAAGCAAAACCAAAGCTGAATATGTCAGTTAGGTAGTAAATAATATGATTTAAAGGAGCTGAAAAGGGGATCCAAGTTTTTTTCTATGCACGAGGTATGCCATCGGGACCATGTGGAAATGTAACTCATGAAAGACTTTCGAGAGACCAGGATCCCCTGAAAGAATTGATGCCAGTAAAAACCCATGCAAAGGATCTTGGTCAAACCAGTCAAAATGGCAAATAGTTAAATCATGAAGATATGATTGCTGAGAGAAATCCTAAGAATAAAGTACTGTAACTGCAACTATGAAATAAAAAGAAAGGATGTAAGAATTGTTAAATGCCATTTCTAGATGTTGTGGTAATGATTTTTGCTTACTCAAGCTTCCTACAGGACACATTAGCAGTATGATATCACATGTATGTCTATTAAATACATATACATATGTAAACTTCTGTCCCGCCCACTACTGACAGACTATATTATAATAATAAATATAAGTTTAATGAATCAAGACCATATATACATTTAAAATGGTGTATGTAGCCATTTCAGAGTGTATTGTACATGTGTCTTGTGGTCTTGAAATACTCAAACATGTAAAAAACACCAGTTTTGCACTTAATCAAATGCTTTGGGCTTTTGAAGTTAACATGTCCATTTTCTTGTTGCTATTCAGTTGATAACTGGTGGTCAGTTGGATTGTGATATTGTCCATGCATCATATGGGTAATTTATTCTGATTCAGTCTTTTCCAATATGAAAATGGTTTTACTGTTTGGATTCTGACCACCCCAATATTGGAATATGCATAATAGCAACATTGGAGTCAACCCCATAGTAAAAGTCAACTCCAGAGCAGCAATGCACTACTGGAACAAATCTGATGAGCCAATGATAGGAGTCAAGAGCTGGCTCCTAGCAGTGCATTGCTACTTCTTAGACTACTTAAGTATGTTTTTCATTGAAAGAGAACAAAGCAAATTTGATAATAGAAGGAAATTAAAAATACTCTTAAAACTGCATGCTCTCTCTGAACAGTTAAAGTTTATTTTGACTTACATATTCCTTTAAATGTTGTATATTTGAAAAACAGCCCACCCTCTATCTGTAGCTTTGAGCTAGCCACATGCTCTGCAACTTTTTCATTTTCTTTTAAGATTGACTGTAGGTGATAAAGCAAAATAACCAATTACGTGAAAGGTAGTTTGCTGCATGGGAGAGACTGAAGCCTCATGCCCTGTGCACTGTGTAGAATATCATGTGATTCTTTTCTCTGTAACAAAAAGCACCCAGGAGCACGCTGCCATTGAGGATAAAGCCTCTGATTGGCTGGATCGCCTGCTACCTGATTTAAAATGTTTGCACAACAGGGTGCCAAATAAAGGTTTTCATATACCTGCATTTAATAGACACTACTATAAAGAAGAATGTGCACAGATACTGACATAAAAGTCCAGTATAAAACTATTTAAAAACTTACTTAGAAGCTCCCAAGTTAGCCCTGTTGATGAGGTTAGGCTGGAACACCCACTAAAAAGGGCTGAGAAAGCAAGAAGAGTAGACACTCCCCTGCATATGAAAAGACCCATTAGACAATCAGGAATCTTTAGACATCAGTATACATCTAAAATGTTTGGGCTTGGTTAGGAATTTGAAAATCTGCACAATTTTATTTAAAAATAAGCAAAACTATACATTTTACAAAAACACTCCCAGATGGGCTACATAAATGGATCATCTACAAAATATTTATGCAAAGACAAATCTACTGTACAACGTCCCTTTATCTTAAAATGGTCAAGATGTTTTAAATGAAACTATTAATGTACTGCTTGGAGGGGACTTGAAGTAATGCATGCATCACTTCCATGACCCTTTAACAGTAAAACTATGATAATGTGTTTTTTTTTTTTTAGTTTTACCAGTTAGTAAAAAAATAATCTTTTCAGCTGTCAATGGAGTATTTTTAACTGACAGACAGGATTTTTTTTCCTAACTAGTTTCAAACTTCAAAGAGCAAAGGAGTTCATTTTTTGTCATCTTTTGGAAATGTAATAATATAAATAGTAGATTATGGTGTATAGCAGAGCATCTTATAACTTAAAGGGTCATTAAACACATCAAGGTATTAAAATAAATTGTTTAATTACCTGTATTAAAAGTATTAAAACAACTTTGCAATATATGTTCCTTATTTATTTTGTTCCCCTTTCCTGTAATTTGATTCTGAATATTGTGGGCTTTCCAGTTCATGTTAAACATGGAAGTGCAGAGACAGCTATATTTTACACAGTCATTGGTTGCACACTCTAGTGAGAAATTTATAACCATTTCTAATTGGCCTCAGCAGAAAAGTCAACCTAAGTTACAATGTGGAGGCAACCACTGCTTTACGGAAATAAACTTTACCCTATTTTCTCAAATTAATTATTTAAACAACTAATATAATTTTAAAAAATACATGTACAAATTATTCTCAAGCAAATATAATTTTAAAAAATACATGTACAAATTATTCTCAAGCTAATCTTTTCTCTGAATACATCATTCATGCAATGATTTATTTAGTGTTTAATATCCCTTTAATATAAGTTTTCCATATATGCCTAAGGGTAACATACCACATTTCATTAATCACACTAATATAGGGTATGACATGGGATGTTTAACAAGGTATTCTATAATCATATTGCTTATATTTAGTTGCATATTTTATGGATTCTTCCAGGTTATCAACTTTTTAATCATTATTTTACCCAAGGGAACTTTTAATGTGCACTTAAATTTTAAGTGTCAAACTTCTTTGAGGTCCATTTATGATTGAATAAAGTCAATGCTGTAAAATATATTTAAAAAATGCTTTCATATAAGATCTCCAATTTTGCCAATTTCTGATAGACTATTCCTAAGTGAAAGAAAGAATTTTAGGTGAAAGGAATTTTACCAGTTTTATTACCAAAATCTTGATAGTTCATTATATATGCAATATATTCAATATCCTTAGAATACACCTCATTATTAATGGCTGATATATCTAAATGTGCCTTTATTGCTGAGAAATAGATTGATGCAACTATTCACCTGTACTCTGAGACTAAATATGTGATCAGATTGAATTATTGGCATGTGCATCATTCAGTATTTGAGTAAAGTCACAATGATTAGTTTGAGTTTTTGTGCAGGATAATATGTGTTTTTTATAGTGTAATAATCAAAATGGCTGAGATTATATATTTTATATCAAGTAACATTCACTTTTGAATTTATAAAAATCCCATTAAACTGATTTTTTTAAGATGCCAATTTTAAGATGCGCAGTCTTAAGAAAAGGCCAAAACAGTTTGTGCCCTTCATCTGAAATTCATGATCTGTCCAAAGCAGGAGGCAGCTAGTTTTTATTTGCTGTTTAATACTACACAGTCTACCTTTAAAGCTAAAGACACAACCTATTTAATGGCTTAAAAATCTAAATCTGCAATGCTGAAGTGATAATGTGGGATGTTACAGAGAGTCGAGATGAGTAAAATTCATAAGAGATGGATCTGTTAGTCAAAACCAAAACTAACTCAAGGTGTGCAGAAACCAAAGATTTGGAAATGATGATCGGGAATGGATGTCTAACCTACATCTGAATATAAATATACTGAAACTGAACACAAATTAATATCACTTATCACACCATCATATGTACCTACAAAACATTAGAAATTAATCTTGTAAGGTATGTCTATAATATCAGAAAACGGTATTCTACTCTCTATTGTTGCAGTCCATCTTATCCAACAGAAATCCTTTGATAGACTGATCAGTTACGTGCAGTGTTTATAGTTGTTATCTTGTTCATAAACAGACAGAAATGGAGATTCTTAAAGACATTTAAACTAATCATCAAACAAAGATTTACATTAGTCAGAGGAAGAGGAGAAAAAAATAAATAAATAAACACACTAAAAACCTACTTTTGAGATATATATAAATATATATACAGTATATATATATATATATATATATATATATATATATATATATATATATACACACACACACAGAAGCACACTCACAGGAACGAACAACTGGCTCAATACTATTGTTAGCCTGTTCTATGGCGATTTACCACCTGGGTGCAGCTTCTTTTAGCCCAGTAATGCTTTTCACAGAAAATAACTTTCCTGTAGTATATCAGTCTGATCCCGCCTATGACGGTCAGTCAAGCGCCGAAATACCAGGCAATTCCTCTCTGAACAAGGAACACAGCAACCCCAGACGATCATTTCGGCCTTCATTGGGCCTCGTCAGTGAGGTGTAGCCATATTCCTCTAAGCACACTGAGCAAGGAGTCCACGTCTGGTTTCCCCTTTTTCCCATAGGGAGACTAAATACACACAGAGAGAAGCACACTCATAGGAACGAACAACTGGCTCAATACTATTGTTAACCTGTTCTATGGCAATTTACCACCTGGGTGCAGCTTCTTTTAGCCCAGTAATGCTTTTCACAGAAAAGAACTTTCCTGTAGTATATCAGTCTGATCCCGCCTATTACGGTCAGTCAAGCGCCGAAATTCCAGGCAATTCCTCTCTGAACAAGGAACACAGCAACCCCAGACGATCATTTCAGCCTTCATTGTGCCTCGTCAGTGATGTGTAGCCATATTTCTCTAAGCACACTGAGCAAATAGTCTACGTCTGGTTTCCCCTTTTTCCCACGGGGAGACTAAATACACACAGAGAGAAGCACACTAACAGGAATGAACAACTGGCTCAATACTATTGTTAGCCTGGTATTTCAGCGCTGGACTGACCGTAATAGGTGGGATCAGACTGATATACTACAGGAAAGTTATTTTCTGTGAAAAGCATTACTGGGCTAAAAGAAGCTGCACCCAGGTGGTAAATCGCCATAGAACAGGCTAACAATTGTATTGAGCCAGTTGCTCGTTCCTGTGAGTGCACTTCTCTCTGTATATATATATATATATATATATATATATATATATATATATATAGTGTATATGTAGTTATGTCTGCTTAATATGAATACCAATAAAATATACCAAATATGAAATATTAATAAATTAATTATAAAATAATGAATGACCATAAAAAGGGCTAAAGTTCTAAAGTTGTCACCTCAGGCTCATAGAATCTAATGGGCCTTGCATCCTGTAGCTGGTGGCTGTGTGTAGTTGGCATCCTGCACAAATGTACAATTTAATTAAGATATTTAGTTACATAAAAAATAAATATTAGTTAATTGACTTGGCTGTATTTTTAAATAATGTGATTTGTTTGAATTTAAAATGCTAATAAACAGGTCTGGATATTTCCACTAGGTCCACTAGCTCTAGACTAGTAAGGAATTGCTGTGGACTAGTAAGACATAAGGCTTTGCTCTTTAGTTAATAATGGGTGGGCTAGTGATGATTCAGAGTAGTAACTCTGACTGGTAAACTATAGTGATTTCTTGAGAATTGATAATGAATATCTTTTCTCACCTACTTTCTACATTTTTCCAGATGGTGAAAATTGAAAGATGAAGGGTTTTTTTTTTGTCGAGTGAGTGCATTTTTTTTCATTATTATAAGACATGTAGGAAAAGTTTAAAAATGCCTAAGAAATGCCCTTTTCATCCTATTCACCAACACTGTGAGACTTTCATAACAAAGAGTGCAAATTTAAATTGTAGTTTTTTAAATTTGTATTTCTATATTAAACTAGTATGCACAAAAATATCCATTATGAAATGTATAGTGAACCCTAAATTCAATTAATACAATATAGTAACTCAATAAAAATAGAATTCCATTTTATTTATCATTTATATTGTGTATTTTTGTAAAGTAGTATATGTGGTGAAATTAATTCAAATATGTACAATTAAAATGATATCACTTTCCATTACATATACTAAATACAATGGGTAAAATGTAATACAACAGACTATCTTTAAGTAATATATTGTAATTTTGTTTGTGAACCAAATATGTTTTAAACACCCATAAACCAGCCACAGAGCTTTCACTGGAACATTTATGAATTTCTACAAGAACTTTGTAGACCTGATGGATCTTTTAGTGGAAGTACAAGCTTTATTGAATCTAGCTAATTATTTTTCCTCTATGGACTCATGGGGAAAACTATTATTTCTATTACATTAACAGTTAAGTTCAAATCAAAGCTTAGCCTGAAAATAATAAGTAGATGTATTTTTAAATGTATATTAGTTGTTTAATTGAATAAATACGTGTTTGTTTCTGTAAAACTACATTACGAGTTTTTGTTTGT
This sequence comes from Bombina bombina, assembly GCF_027579735.1. Lineage (NCBI taxonomy): Eukaryota > Metazoa > Chordata > Amphibia > Anura > Bombinatoridae > Bombina > Bombina bombina. Next base: position 461,660,912 of record NC_069503.1, read on the forward strand.
AAGGTTTGCGGTGCTAACGCTTAGTTTATGCTCACCACTCACCTACAAACAATGCTGGTATTACAGGTTTTTACAAACCCGGCGTTAGCCGCAAAAAAGTGAGCAGAAAGCAAAATTTAGCTCCACATCTCACCTCAATACCAGCGCTGCTTACGGTAGCGGTGAGCTGGCTAAACGTGCTCGTGCACGATTTCCCCATAGGAATCAATGGGGCAGATTCAACTGAAAAAAAAAACATAACACATGCAAAAAAGCAGCGTTCAGCTCCTAACGCAGCCCCATTGATTCCTATGGGGAAAAACATTTTATGTCTACACCTAACACCCTAACATGAACCCGAGTCTAAACACCCCTAATATTAAATTTATTAACCCTTAATCTGCCGCCCCCGACATCGTCGCCACCTGCATTATATTATTAACCCCTAATCTGCCGCTCCGGACACCGCCGCCACCTACATTATACTTATGAACCCCTAATCTGCTTCCCCCAACATCGCCGCCACCTAGCTTATATTTATTAACCCCTAATCTGCTGCCCCCAATGTCGCTGCCACCTAACTACACTTATTAACCCCTAATCTGCCGCCCCCAATGTCGCCGCCACTATAATAAATATATTAACCCCAAAATCTAAGTCTAACCCTAACCCTAACCCCCCTAACAAATATAATTTAAACACATCTAAAAAAAATAACTACAATTAACTAAATTATTCCTATTTAAAACTAAATACTTACCTATAAAATAAACCCTAAGATAGCTACAATATAACTAATAGTTAGCTATCTCAGGGATTATTTTTATTTTACAGGAAACTTTGTATTTATTTTAACTAGGTACAATAGTTATTAAATAGTTATTAACTATTTAATAACTTCCTAGTTAAAATAAGTACAAATTTACCTGTAAAATAAAACCTATCCTAAGTTACAATAACACCTAACACTACATTATAATTAAATACATTAAATAAACTAAATACAATTAATTACAATTAAATTAAATAAATTAAAGTACAAAAAAAACCCCACTAAATTACAGAAAATAATAAAATAATTACAAGTTTTTTAAACTAATTACACCTAATCTAATCCCCCTAAAAAAATAAAAAGCCCCCCAAAATAAAAAAAAAATCCCTACCCTATACTAAATTACAAATAGCCCTTAAAAGGACCTTTTTGCGGGGCATTGCCCCAAAGTAATCAGCTCTTTTACCTGTTAAAAAAAATACAACACCCCCCGAAAATTACAACGCACCACCCACACAACCAACCCTACTCTAAAACCCACCCAATCCCCCCTTAATAAAACCTAAAACTGACCCCTTGAAGATCACCCTACCTTGAGACGTCTTCACCAAACCGGGCAGAAGTGGTCCTCCAGTCAGCCAGAAGTCTTCATCTGATCCAGACAGAAGAGGACCTCCAGATGGGCAGAAGTCTTCATCCAGGCGGCATCGTCTATCTTCATCCATCCGGAGCGGAGTGGGTCCATCTTGAAGCCATCCGATGCGTAGCATCCTCTTCCATCCGACGACTAACACTAAATGACGGTACCGTTAAGTGATGTCATCCAAGATGGCGTCCCTTCAATTCCGATTGGCTGATAGAATTCTATCAGCCAGTCGGAATTAAGGTAGAAAAAATGTGTTAGGTTTTATTAAGGGGGGATTGGGTGGGTTTTAGAGTAGGGTTGGGTGTGTGGGTGGTGGGTTTTAATGTTGGGGGGTATTGTATTTTTTTTTACAGGTAAAAGAGCTGATTACTTGGTGTAATTAGTTTAAAATTCTTGTAATTATTTTATTATTTTCTGTAATTTAGTGTGTTTTTTTTCCGTACTTTAGTTTATTTAATTTAATTGTAATTAATTGTAGTTAGTTTAGGGAATTAATTTAATTATAGTGTAGTGTTAGGTGTAATTGTAACTTAGGTTAGGGTTTATTTTAAAAGTAAATTTGTACTTATTTTAAATAGGAAGTTATTAAATATTTAATAACTATTTAATAACTATTGTACCTAGTTAAAATAAATACAAACTAGCCTGTAAAATAAAAATAAAACCTAAGATAGCTACAATGTAATTATTAGTTATATTGTAGCTAGCTTAGGGTTTATTTTATAGGTAAGTATTTAGTTTTAAATAGGAATAATTTATTTAATTGTAGTAATTTTATTTAAATTATTTTAAATTATATTTAAGTTAGGGGGTGTTAGGGTTAGACTTAGATTTAGGGGTTAATAACTTTAGTATAGTGGTGGTGACGTTGGGGGCGGCAGATTAGGGGTTAATAAATGTAGGTAGGAGTCGGCAATGTTATGGACGGCAGATTAGGGGTTAATAAAATGTAACTAATGTTTGCGAGGCGGGAGTGCGGCAGTTTAGGGGTTAATATATTTATTACAGTGGCAGTGATGTCCGGTCGGCAGATTAGGTGTTAAAAAATGTATTTAAGTGTTTGCGATGTGCGGCGGGGTCTTTCGGTTTTGTGGTTAACAGGTAGTTTATGGGTGTTAGTGTACTTTTTAGCACTTTAGTTAAGAGTTTTATGTTACGGTGTTAGCCCATGAAACTCTTAACTACTGACTTTTAAATGCGGTAGGAGCCTTGACAGGAGAGGGTGTACCTCTCACTTTTTCCAAGACTCGTAATACCGGCGTTAGGAAAACCCCATTGAAAAGATAGGATACGCAATTGACGTAAGGGGATTTGCGGTATGCTCGAGTCGCGGAACAAAAGTGAGCGGTACACTGGTACCTGCCAGACTCGTAATACCAGCGGGCGTTAAAAAGCTGCGTTGGGACCTCTCAATGCTGCTTTTTAAGGCTAACGCAAGACTCGTAATCTAGGCGTATGTTTTCCTTCTCTAATATGGTCTATCTTTTGCTAATCTTACTCAGCAAAGGACTAGATTATAAATGGAGCACAGAAATGTTGCCCCGTTGAGCGCTAATTGCGCTCAAGGTAAATCAACAGTGCTGGCATTACAAGTTGAAAGTAAAAAAGCTCACAAGTGGAAGACTCAGACACACTAACATATGGAGGTCGGATAATGCTATTGTGCTAAATCCTTTTCCCTATAGACTTCTATGAGGCATGTTAAAAAAGCCTTCTCTTTTTTTGCACTTGAGCACTAACACGAAGGTGTGCTAGGACAACACTGCTAAAGCCAAAGGTGTGTTACAAATACTTCAAATACCTATGTTCTTCTCTTAGAAGAAAATGTTCTTTTTATTTTTAAATATATCTTTTTATATATTTATGTATATATTTTTGTAAAATATATATCTATATGACTAGATATATTTTGTGTGTGTGTGTATATATATATATATATATATAAAACAAAATTTTCTTTTTAAGTGAAGAACATAGCTATTTCAAGTATTTTTATAAAAAAAAAAACAAATTTGTTTAAAAATGACATTTAATATTTTCGGGTAATTTACTGTGAAGGGCTCAAACGTGTATGAATATATATATGTATATATATATATATATATATATATATATATATATATATATATATATATATATATATATATCAAACAGGAGACAGCACTCACTGGGCTTGATAAATGCAAAAACTTGCTTTTATTTAGTGACGTTTCAGGGAATGCTCCCCTTCAGTCTGATGAAGGGGAGCATTCCCCCGAAACGACACTAAATAAAAACAAGTTTTTGCATTTATCAAGCCCAGTGAGTGCTGTTTGCTGTATTCTATCCAAATTCAGCACCCTGGCATTTAAAGACTGTTTGTGAGAGTGCACCTATCTCGGCCTTTATATGTGTAGGCATATGTTTCTATATAAATATATATGTATGTGTGTATATAAATATTTACACATATAAACACATAAATACACATGTATGCATACACATACAAATATTTAAACATATATATACTTTTGATCCCTTCCCAGTCAAACACCTTTTTAACCCTTTTCAAAAAAATTTTTAATAATAAACTTGTATTTTATATCAAATACAGTGGGGCAAAAAAGTATTTAGTGAGCCACCAATTGTGCAAGTTCTCCCACTTAAGAAGATGAGAGAGGCCTGTAATTTTCATCATAGGTATACCTCAACTATGAGAGACAAAATGTGGAAACACATCCAGACAATCACATTATCTGATTTGGAAACAATTTATTTTCAAATTATGGTGGAAAATAAGTATTTGGTCAATATCAAAAGTTCATCTCAATACTTTGTTATATATCTTTTGTTGGCAATGACAGAGGTCAAACGTTTTCTGTAAGTCTTCACAAGGTTGTCACACACTGTTGCTGGTATGTTGGCCCATTCCTGCATGCAGATCTCCTCTAGAGCAGTGATGTTTTGGGGCTGTCACTGGGCAACACGGACTTTCAACTCCCTCCAAAGGTTTTCTATGGGGTTGAGATCTGGAGACTGGCTAGGCCACTCCAGGGCCTTGAAATGCTTCTTATGAAGCCACTCCTTCGTTGCCCGGGTGGTGTGTTTAGGATCATTGTCATGTTGAAAGACCCAGCCACATTTCATCTTCAATGCCCTTGCTGATGGAAGGAGGTTTGCACTCAAAATCTCACGATACATGGCCCCATTCATTATTTCATGTACACGGATTAGTCGTCATGTTCCCTTTGCAGAGAAACAGCCCCAAAGCATGATGTTGGCACCCCCATGCTTCACAGTAGGTATGCTGTGCTTTGGTTGCAACTCAGCATTCTCTCTCCTCCAAACACGACGAGTTGTGTTTCTACCAAACAGTTCTACTTTGGTTTCATCTGACCATATGACATTCTCCCAATCCGCTTCTGGATCATGCAAATGCTCTCTAGCATACTTCAGACGGGCCTGGACATGTACTGGCTTAAGCAGGGGACACGTCTGGCACTGCAGGATCTGAATCCCTGGCGGCGTAGTGTGTTACTGATGGTAGCCTTTGTTACGTTGGTCCCAGCTCTCTGCAGGTCATTCACTAGGTCCCCCCGTGTGATTCTGGGATGTTTGCTCACCGTTCTTATGATCATTTTGACCCCACGGGGTGAGATCTTGTGTGGAGCCCCAGATCGAGGGAGATTATCAGTGGTCTTGTATGTCTTCCATTTTCTAATTATTGCTCTCACAGTTGATTTTTTCACACCACGCTGCTTGCCTATTGCAGATTCAGTCTTCCCAGCCTGGTGCAGGTCTACAATTTTGTTTCTGGTGTCCTTCGACAGCTCTTTGGTCTTCACCATAGTGGAGTTTGGAGTGTGACTGTTTGAGGTTGTGGACAGGTGTCTTTTATACTGATAACAAGTTCAAACAGGTGCCATTAATACAGGTAATGAGTGGAGGACAGAGGAGCCTCTTAAAAAAGAAGATACAGGTCTCTGAGAGCCAAAAATCTTGCTTGTTTGTAGGTGCCCAAATACTTATTTTCCACCATATTTTGAAAATAAATTCTTTCCAAATCAGACAATGTGATTGTCTGGATTTGTTTCCACATTTTGTCTCTCATAGTTGAGGTATACCTATGATGGCAATTACAGGCCTCTCTCATCTTCTTAAGTGGGACAACTTGCACAATTGGTGGCTGACTAAATACTTTTTTGCCCCACTGTATGTCTATATATGAATGTAATACTTTATTTTAATATGTTTTACATGTGTTTTGCTGCACTTTTATTTTAGCCCTAACACTTTACTGTAGTTCTCAAGTCGAGCTGTTGCGCTTGAGCCAATCCATAACATTCAACTTGTAATATGAAGGATGTTTAGAGAGGTCACAATATGCACTGATAGTACTGGGTGCTTTAAAGAGATGGGATTTGGCCACGCTAAACCTTTTCATGGCTATACCATGGTTGAACTCAATGGACTTCAGTCTTTTTTTCAACCTCATCTGCTATGTATGTTACTTGGGATATTGATAGCACACCCTGTTCTCTATTTGCTGTACGTATCTTAAATCAAATATTAACAATGTCTTTATAGACAGCAAAGCTTTGAATGTAACTTATAGTCACAACATTGTTCAATGACTAGCTAACAATTATATTCATTTTACTTTAATGTGAATTACTTAATTGTCTATTTGGAAATGAAAGTCATAGCAGTATTCATATGTTAGAATTGCTATACCGAATGTATGGCTTATTATAAAGCTTTTACCAAAGGCCAATAAGGATTTATTGGATTTAGGTGAGTTTTTAAACAAGCCATTTCTTTAAGGACTGTGAGGAAAAAAAATATGTAAAGCAAATAGATATTCTTTGGTGTTCATTAGTATTATAAATGGATTTGAGCTCACTATGCCCTATCTCAGATACTGAGCATCATTGATTCCCCACAGTCTTTCCATAATGTTCCCAGTAGATATATTTCAATCTAATTGGCACTTGTGAGCTTAAGTGTAAAAAGCACTACAGATTTGGAGGGGTAAAGATAACTCTGTCTGTGTTTTAAAAGCCTGTGATCTGCAATGAGTAGCTCTTATCTCTTCGTTAATGACACTTTGCCTTCCTACCAGGGTCAAAACCCAAAGTTTATGAGTAATTTACTGTTTTTTCTTTAATCATTTTGCCTACAAAATTGACAGAATCAGAATGTTCGTGTTTGTAATTAGTCCATACTTTTTGTATGAACAGCAGAAGTCTGTCTGAAAAAAATAAGATGTAATTAAATTGGCTTAAATTGTAGCCCTTGTTCATTGAATAATTTGTGTGTTTGGTGAGAATGTTTACTTCCGTGGGACAATTTTAACATGTGCAGTTTTTTAAGCATTTTATATTTTCATTTAGTAGTAAACTTTAATTATTGTAGTTTCTCTCAGCATTACTTTTAGTACTGTGTTTATTATATTACGAAGCAAATACTTTGTTTATTGACATGTAAAATGTTTGTAGTTAAGGACTGCTTGAAAAGTTATCAAGTTTAGTAACAAAGGGGTTGATCATCATCTATCAGTTGTTGTCTGCCAATTATGTGCTAGAATTGTGCGCTAACTTTTGCGAGCAAGCAAAAGGGGGTTTATCGCAGGTGTTTGCAGGAGTCAGAAGTAGCGTGTGTGAGGAGAGCGTGTTTATCACACTACTGGAAGTGGCTATGGCGGGAAAGACCGTTATATATTTTCTGTTTACTAATCAAGCAAAATGCATGGCAAAGTTTGTTAACCTTGATGCTGCAATAAAATCGAGTTGTACCTTCTCCCTTGTGTGCTGCATCTCATGACATGGTGTCAGAAGTTTGTTCCTATGCTTCTACTTCCTAATTAATCACAAAGTCAAAATTCACTCCACCTGAGCCATTTGTTTTCTCCCAGCCTGCAGCATGGTCCACATGTTGACAGCGGTTTGCATGCTTCAGGATCGCTTCCAAGCTGGACAAGGAGACTGGGGAAGTACAAGTTAATTCTCTCCTGTACTCTATGAGGAAAGATGTCGAACCAATGTATAATGCTTTTATATTTTGTGGAGGGGAAGAGGTTGTTTTTGAGATATTTATGAATAAGCTCAGTGCCCATTTTGTGATTCACGAGAGAGCCTGTTTTCACAAACGTGCCCAAAGAGTGGGGGAATCTGTGGAGTCTTTTGTGTGTTGCCTTTATGAGCTAGCTGAGTTCTGTGAGTTTGGGGCCCCAAAAAGGAACAAATCAGAGACAGATTAGTCATAGGCATTGCAGATGCTGAAGTCTCATTAAAATTGCAGTTGGAGGCTGAATTAACGCTTGATGAGGCTATTCGGATGGCCCACCAGAGTGAACTGGTGAAGAAGCAAAGCAAAGTGCTGACATGAGGTCTGAGAGTATTGTTGATAAAGTTGCAGCAGTTTAGGAGAGCTGCTGGCGGCAGGCAAGGTGTGAGCGGTTGATCAGGGGCAGCTGATAGGCCCAGAAATGGGTGGGTACAATAAACTCGTTGTATACTGTGTAGCCGCACCAATGAACCAAATGTAATATGCCTTGCTAAAGACAAGAGGTGCAGGAAATATATGTGAGTGTGCTTTTTTGAGGTGGTTTGCAATCAAGAAACTCCATAAGTATCTTTTGTGGGGTTTGCAGTTGATCAGTCTAGCTCAGAGGAAGACTGGCGTGTTACCCTGACAGTGATGGGAGTCAGGGTTACTTTCAAGATTGACACAGGAGCAGATATCACAGTTATGTCACATGCAGCATACATGAAACTGCCTTGATGACCTCAGCTCAAGAAAGTCATGACTAAAGTTCATAGTCCGGGAGGCCACATTGATTGTGCCGGGAAGTTTCTTGCTAGCAGTGAGTACAAGCAAAATAAATTTACCATGTGGATAAATGTTATTACAGGACAGTGTGTTAATAATCCTTTGAGTCTGAGAGCTGCCTGTAGTCTGGGCCTTGTTGCAAGGGTGAATGAGATCACATGTTTGGAGAATTGGGCCAGCTGAATTATGAGCCAGGCGGAATATCACCAAAAATGGATGCAGTCCCATACAGTATCACCACCCCTTGAAGAATTCCATTTCCACTTTTGCCACAGGTGAAAGCGGAACTTTTGAGGATGAAGAGTATGGGTGTTATTGAAGAAGTTGTGGAAGCAACTGACTGGTCATGCCCGTTGCAAAGAAGAATGGTAAGGTACGCATCTGCATAGATATGAAACAGTTAAATGAGGCTGTGAAAAGAGAGAGATATGTATTGCAAATACTTGAAGATATAGCTCAGAGATTGTTGGGTGTGGAATTCTTCTCTACAATTGATGCTTAAAGTGGTTTTTGGCAGATACCACTAGAACCAAAAAGCCACAAACTGACAACCTTCATTACACTGGTAGGTCGGTTTTGCTTCCTCCTAAGGGACCACAAGGGCACTTTGGTCATCATGGATGATATCCTGGTGTATAGGTCCACTCTGGAAGAATATGATCAATGCTTGCAGTGTGTACTACAGCCTATAAAATAATCTGGACTGCAATTGAATAAAGAAAAGTATAATTTTAGAAAATCTGAATTATGCTACTTTGGGTACATCATTAGTAGTGACAGCATCAAACCAGACTCTAGTAAAGTTCTTGCTATAGAGAACATGAAAATACTTTCAAATATACATGAGACAGATGTTGGGCCTTGTGAATTCCGTGGACAAGTTTCTACCTGATTGTCTTCAGTAATACATCCTATCATTGAGTTATTGAAGAAGGATGTGGCCTGGGTCTGGGGGCCCCCACAAGAGAAGGTCTTTGCATGAGTCAAGTCCATGTTGGGGTCCACCCCTGTGTTGGGGTTTGATGACCCTTCCAAGGAAACCATAGTCAGTACTGAAGCTAGAAGTTATGGGCTAGGTGCTACTACTAGCCTACTTCTGTACACTGACCGTACCTGAATCGAAGTATGCCCAAATTGAGAAAGAGTGTTTGGTTGCAGTTTGGGCCTGTGAGCACTTCCAGCACTATCTGGTGGGCCTGGAGAAATTCAGCCTGGAAACTGATCGTAAACCGCTGGTTCCTTTAATTAATTCCTATAATATTGACAAGATGCCCCTGAGATGTCAGACTCCTGATGCGGCTGTTCAGATTCAACATTCAGGCAGTGCATGTTCCGGGGAAACAACTGGTGGGGGCAGACACACTTTCCAGACTCCGGCTGGCTGCTGCTAAAGATTTTTCGACTGAGTCTGAAGTCAAAGTGTATGTGGATTCAGTGTTGGCTTCCAAATCCATTTCTTCAAGGAAATTAGAGCAGATAGGAAGTGAGACACAGCAAGATCCTAATCTTCAAGAGGTTATCAAGTATATAAAGGATGGTTGGCCTGAGAGCCGGGCAGCTTGGATGTCGCTGTTTTCTTATCAGTCAGAAAGGGCACATCTCTCAGAGCTGAATCGTCTGATGCTGTTTCAAGATCGCATTGTCATACCTGTCAGCCTGCTGCAGGAAATGCTGGGAAGAATCCATGATGGCCCCTTGGGTATTTCAAAGTGCAAAGAAAGGGCAGCTATGGTGGTGTGGTGGCCTGGGATCAGTACAGATATTACAGGATATGTTTCAAAATATGCCTTTTTTTGGGAACGGCGGACTACTCAAAGAAAAGGAACCCTGATTTCTACTCCATTGCCTGCTGTCCCCTGGCAGAAGATTACTGCTGATCTCTATGAACGTAAATAAATTGCACCCCTGAATTAAGCCACTAGTCTGTCTGTCATCACCCACCTCAAAAGCATGTTCACCAGGTGGGGTATACCCCTGGAGTTAGTGAGTGATAATGGAATTCAGTTTGCTTCCTCAGAGTTCAGGTCTTTCTGCAGAGAGTACTTCATCCATTCAACTTCCAGTCCGCATTACCCACAGGTCAATAGAATAGCTGAAAGGGCAGTTCCAACCACAAAGTTTATCCTGAATCAAGCAGAACCCTATTTGGCCCTTCTAGCTTATAGGGCAACCCCCACCCAAGACAAAGGATTTAGCCCAGCACAGTTGATGGTAGGGTGACAGATCCGTACCAACCTGCCTTCTGTGAGCGGATTTAAGCCTGTTTCCCCAGTTCCCCGAGAGGAAGTTCTTAGGAGGGACAAAGAGAAAAAATTTGGGGTGGATCCTATGCTTGGAGCAGCAGGACGTGTCTCAATGAAGCTCCCGCTTATATTTCATTAATCTGGGTCTTTTTGGCTACAAACAAGGAGAACTCACCTACTACAACTTTTATTTCTGAAAGCTAAAATTAGTCAGAAGTTTAGGAGGAGATGATTGACACCCTGACCTATGCTATCCAAGTAAGCCATGCACGACTAACTAGGCCTTCACTGAATTTTGGATAGAGAATTGCATGGCAGGGGCTGCCACACTGGGGAAAAAGGTACGCAGATACTATTGCTGGTACAAACCCTCAATGCAAAGAGCACAACTACAATTGAACTACACCCTTGAGGATACTACTCCTAGCGATGCCAAAGGGAAGGGGACCACGAAGATCTACTGAGCAACCTACACACAGCCCAAAATGGCAGCTATCCTTCAAGATTAGGAAGCATCTGTACTAGAGATGCTCGATAACCATTTCAAGATATTGGAACAGGAGCTGTTTCTACTACGGTCCATTGCCTTTAACTGTTCCTCTCCTGAGCTAGACCGACAGCGCATCTCAACCCGAGAGCCTACTAACGAATCTTCCTTTATTGCCAGGTCGGAGAAACCTGAGGAGACTCCGGTGATAATTGAGACATTGAGCTGTGACCCCCAGCTGGCTGCGGAGTTTGAAGATACCGCGACTACTGCTGGAGCCCTTTTCAAGACAAGTATAACTCCGGAGAGGCTCAGCTCTACCACTAAATTGGGTTTATTTCTGCTGTGCGAACCAGTGGGTCGAGGGCTGAGAAGGCGCCCTTGGCGCGAAACCCACAGGACGCTGTTCATAATTCCTAGTAATGCACCGGAGTGTGGTAGCACTGACCTTAGTACCACCATTCAGCGTGATCTACAACTCTATAAGGTATTTTTGACACTAGCATCAGCCTCCTGGTTGCTAACAGGCATAATTAGGGCCCTGGATGACGAATCGGTACCAACAGAGCATTTTTATTTGAATAGCCGCTCTGGTATAGGCTAACTCCCATAGAGACAGATATTTTACCTACCACTGCCATTTTAATTGACCATGACTCAGGACTAAAGCAGACTTTATTATTTTTGATGTTACGTGTATTGCAAACTTTTTTCTTTCTGTAAGGATTTCCTTTAGGGAAGGTTTAATGTCACCAGTCTCACCCTAGGTATAAAATGGGATGTATTTCCTTTCTAGGCTACAGATACTACCCTGCAACCTATAACTTTACTTTTAATACTGAATGTTAGAAATGTATTATCGTAGACTTGGAGACAACATAATAAGGTCTTATATTATATCATACATTGTATTTAGGGTATAGAACATCCGCATAAGCTACTTTTTTCTCTATTATACTAGATAAAAACCCATTTCTTAATCTAGCTACACAATAGCATTATAGCAATGATGACTTTTTAATGGTAAATATAGAGCTTACGACGGCCGAGGCAGCAGATTCTATATAACATTTGCGCCGTTGGTAATTGTTATTCTTAACACATAGAGATGACTGTATATTATTATTTACATACTTAGCACTGGTCCAAGCAAAAACCCTACTACTTTTTGTTTCCAGATTGATATCTGAAACCACCATCCCCCAAACCTTATGCTGTGAGGATGACACTATATAATTAGACTATGACATGGTATAGCCCTATCGCCCTGTGTTCTACTCTATATAAATTTACAATTACACAACTGTTCCTGATATGTTAGAACCGGAAATTCCCCCTGTGATATATCTATAGCTTTAGTTTTGATGTAACATCCTTATTGCCTAGGTTTAGAGAAAGTCTCATATAAGTCTGACATCTTCCCTTAAGAAACCCCCTGGATATTATAAGATTACAGTTGATAGTTCTACCTATGAGTCCTATGAGTTGTTTTATATTTATTGAGTTAAATATCGAAGTTGGTTATACATACTTCAAAGAAATCTGAATAGAGGATCTTTCAAAATAAATAAAACAAGGTTCACCATTCCTTCATGATTCAGTCCCCCTACTATAGCTTGGCATTATATATGTTAATGAGTGGTCCAAGAGTGAACTCGTGAGTATTCTTGTTTTGTTTGGTGTATTTTATTTTTGGATGGGGTTATAGCTTCCCTGGCAAGTGATGTGCATATCAATAATGTCATATGTCACAATGGCAATGTTTTTCCTTTGATTTATAGCAGCTGTAAGCTTTGAAAGCTTTTTGTTTTCTCTAATCTTCTGTATTGTCTACAGTTTATTGGCATTTATTTTGTTTAAGCCTTGAACTGAACCTTAATAAAAAAATAAAGTAAAAAATAAATAAATTTTATGTTAGTCCAATAAAAAAGTATAATTCCATACTGAAAAAAAAAGAAGGAACTATTGATTCTTTTAAACAGGAGACATTCTGTACGGCCCTTGCCAGAGCTGAATGTGGGCCAAAGTGTCTAAATAAAGTTGGATGATGAAAAGAAATAAAAGACACCAGCGGCAGTGATAGGGCATTCCCCCGAACTTAGGTCATATGTAGGCCTCATAGAAGGGGGAACTGTCACCCGTCGTAAAAAGAAGATGCCTACAGCCAGTACCGGAGGGATTGGGAGACAAAGTCCCGGGGTCACAGTCGGTGGGATCACCAGTCATAAGAAGTGCACCTTCTCTGCAACAAGATTCTAGTGGGGACATTACACTACCTCTATTAAACTCTCAATTACCAGCCACAGCATTGGAAGACAACTCTTGCAAAATGACATTAGGTTAAAGAGTTGTGAAACTTTGAGCTCGCTATCGAGACTAATGCTTTAGTTAGAACAGTGGCCAGAAGAATGGGCAGAATAATCCCATGGTCACTGTGGACTAGGGTAGTCTACTCCGATGTCCAATTTAAGATTGTATTTTGTTATGTATTTCTATATATATTGTTGTTTATTGTATTCAGAAAGATAACAAATATGTTTGTTCTAAAAAAGGCGGTAGATGTGAGGAGAGCGTGTGTATGATGCTACCGGAAGTGGACGTATCGGTAGAGACCGTTATATATTTTCTGTTATACTAATCAAGCAAAATGCATGGTGAAGTTTGTTAACCTTGATGCTGCAATAAAATAGAGTTGTACTTATCCCTTGTGTCCTGCATTTCATGACAGCATGTATTACCAGTTGAAAGTAAATGGATTTGCTTGAGCACAATTGAATTTAATACGTGTCAGGATAGAGCGATTTAAGAGCTCTGGTTAACTGTTACACTTGACTAAAAAGTTGAACAAAACACATCAAAAATACACTTAAAAGTACAGTTACACTCATAATAACACTATCTAAAAAAATATTTTTCTAAAAATTACAATAAAAAGTTATAAGGGCTCAAAAATATGAGGTCTCAAGTGTTAGAAAAAACAAACGCCTAGATTACGAGTCTTGCGTTAGCCTTAAAAAGCAGCGTTGAGAGGTCCCAACGCTGCTTTTTAACGCCTGCTGGTATTAAGAGTCTTGCAGGTACAGGTGTACCACTCACTTTTTTTCCGCGACTCAAGCATACCGCAAATCCCCTTACGTCAATTGCGTATCCTATCTTTTCAATAGGATTTTCCTAACGCCGGTATTACGAGTCTGGAAAAAGTGAGCGGTACACCCTCTCCTGTCAAGACTCGCATTTAAAAGTCAGTAGTTAAGAGTTTTATGGGCTAACGCCGTAACATAAAACTCTTAGCTAAAGTGCTATAAAGTACACTAACACCCATAAATTACCTATTAACCCCTAAACCGAGCCCCCTCCCCACATCGCAAACACTTAACTAAAGTTTTTAACCCCTAATCTGCCGACCGGACAGCGCCACCACTTAAATAAATATATTAACCCCTAAACCACTGCACTCCTGCCTCTTAAACACTAGTTAAATATTATTAACCCCCAATCTGCCGTCCCTAACATCGCCGACACTTACCTACATTTATTAACCCCTAATCTGCTGCCCCCAACGTCGCTGCCACTATATTAAATGTATTAACCCCTAAACCTAAGTCTAACCCTAACACCCCCTAACTTAAATAAAATTTAAATAAAACAAAATAAAATTACTACAATTAAATAAATTATTCCTATTTAAAACTAAATACTTACCTATAAAATAAACCATAAAATAGCTACAATATAACTAATAGTTACATTTCAGCTAGCATAGGGTTTATTTTTTATTTTACAGGCAAGTTTGTATTTATTTTAACTAGGTACAATATTTATTAAATAGTTATTAACTATTTAATAACTTCCTAGTTAAAATAAACACAAATTTACCTGTAAAATAAAACCTAACCTAAGATACAATTACACCTAACACTACACTATCATGAAATTAATTACCTAAACTAACTACAATTAATTACAATTAAATTAAATAAACTAAAGTACGGAAAAAAAAACTATCGGCGAAACATGTTAGGGAGGGGTATTTGTTAATACCCTGTTCAGTTTCTTTTTTAATGGCATAGCTAACTCGAATTACTTTACTGATACAGTGGCAACTTGGACCACATTTTAAATATTCTTTCTAATTGTCAGTGGCAAATTGTTAAGGGCAAGTTATTTGTTTATACTACAAAGCCATAACCGCTAATCGCGTGAATTGACAGTCTTGGCATATACCTAAAGAATCACCTGTTGATAACATAAAGTTACAGCGGCTAGTCATCTAGACTGGCCGTTTTAGCCTTCACTTGGATAATATAATTATAAGTATCCTGAACGCTATAGTCGCTCAATATCATAACGGTTAACTGCTCATAAGGGCTGCTTTAGAAAAAACTGTAGACGAATTACTGTCTGATACCTTGAGGCCACAGCAGCTAGCCGATTAGATTGACTACTCCAGCTTTTACTCTGACAATACAAATGTACGTGTTTGGCTGGCGATCAGCTGTGGACATATATTTATGTGGGTTACCAGAGATATAATACTGTAAAGATATTGACAGAATATATCCCGTAGCTACAAAAAAATTACTTTATACAACTTTGAATATATCTTTTGATTTAACATTTAAAAACGGTGCTTCTTGTATAGTGAACGCCGTAAAGTATAAAGGAGAGCCATTGAGATAAAATGCACCTGATAATTGGTAAACCTATCTCATACAGATCGTATTAATTACTACATCTCCAACATCATAATATAGGAGATGACAGTCACAGTCTAAAGCACTTTATTAATATCTACAAATTGTGGGCGACCATAAGTGTAAAAATATCATTAAATCAACCTGCCAGGAGACTATAGATACAACAGTTGATAGAGAGAGCCTGACAACATTTGCCACTGATTATAAATCACTGGAGCTTAAAACCAGTGAATTATCAACACCACTACTAATTAAAGCACAAACTCTCGACTTGCAAGATAAAGTTGTGTTAAAGTACATCAAGCACCCACACATGCCATATATTAATTAAAACCATCTATAACCTATGTTGCAATAACAGCTCAATTATACAGTATATATTACAATATATATATATATATATATATATATATATATATATATATATATTAAGGCCATTTGAGCCATCTTTGTGTTTCATTGAATATAAAAGTGGAACAGTGAAAAAATATATACTGTCACTATATATACATGCTAATAGTATAATTTACTGCAACAGAAGTGACAAAGGGGAAAAAAATAATTATTGAGCTTAATCCCAATTGTGAATTTATAGCTATCTGGGACTTAATAATCTAACTTTAGGAGTGAATAACTCTTTTATAGAGATTTACCTATCCTGATAGTGGTAACAATAAACTCAACTCAGGACCATTGTGACTAGTACTCCTCACGGATACTATCCTTAACCAATTTCCCAACTAACGTGGGATAGACTCAACATCAAGAGAATAACAAGAAGGGATAGAAATAATCCTTTCAGTTAATAATTATATACAATCTATATATGACTGTTCAACTTTATATGGGAATAGCTGCATGAGGGAATCTTGAACCATATAGTGGTGTACAACATCGATTGATATAAGTACATTATCTACTTGAAAGATTTACATTACCCAATACAAGCATACCTAAATAATATTTTAGGTCCGAGGTAATTTATCTACCTAATATTCTGAGCCACTCGCATTATTAGTAGAGTTGCTATGTGTTTTTAAAGTGCACACATTTACACATTATATTTTTATCTAGTAGAGAATTAATAAAAGTTATGTTTTAATTTTTCCATCAAACCTTTGGCCCACAGTGGTTGTTTAAGTCCAATTTCAATCCTAACCTTATTCTCAGGAACAGAAGTGCTACTCAAGTGCATTCTTTTAGTCTCTACCTCCTCAGGGTATAGACTATATTTGTAACTAGTGTAGTTTTATGCACAAGCACTCGAGCTCATTAGGGATATATTTATATACCGATTAAGAATACAGAAATTACATAAATTTATATTGGTATCCAAACATACTCATATAGAAGGATACCCCAATTGTAAATAACCTGAACATTTTCTGTATATATTCAAACACTAAATTGAGCGTTCCTTTCCTATCAGTGTAGTGCTCTTGCTATTTTTTGCTAAACCAACTATTAATAACTATTGTACCTAGTTAAAATAAATACAAAGTTGCCTGTAAAATAAAAATAAACCCTAAGCTAGCTACAATGTAACTGTTAGTTATAGTGTAGCTGTCTTAGGGTTTATTTTATAGGTAAGTATTTATTTTTAAATAGGAATTATTTATTTAATTGTAGTTATTTTATTTAGATTTATTTAAATTATATTTAAGTTTGGGTGGTGTTAGGGTTAGACTTAGGTTTAGGGGTTAATAACTTTATTATAGTGGTGGTGACGTTGGCTGCGGCAGATTAGGGGTTAATAAATTTAATATAGTTGTGGCAACGTTGAGGGGGCAGATTAGGGGTTAATAAATATAATGTAGGTGTTGGCAATGTTAGGGGCAGCAGATTAGGGGTTCATAAGTATAATGTAGGTGTCGGCGGTGTCCGGAGCGGCAGATTAGGGGTTAATAATATAATGCAGATGCCGGGGGTGGCAGATTAGGGGTTAATAAGTGTAATATTAGGGGTGTTTAGACTTGGGGTTCATGTTAGGGTGTTAGGTGTAGACATAAAAAGTATTTCCCCATAGGAATCAATGGGGCTGCGTTAGGAGCTGAATGCTGTTGCAGCTGTTAGGTTTTTTTTCCGCCCCATTGATTGCTATGGGGAAATCGTGCACGAGCACGTTTAGCCAGCTCACCGCTACCATAAGCAGCGCTGGTATTGAGGTGAGATGTGGAGAAAAATTTTGCTCTCCGCTCACTTTTTAGAGGCTAACGCCAGGTTTGTAAAAACTCGTAATACCAGCACTGTTTGTAGGTGAGCGGTGAGCATAAACCTAGCTTTAGCACCTTACCAACAAAAACTCGTAATCTAGCCGAAAAACTGTTAAGGGCTTTAACATAGAGATACATAGAGATGTCTAAATATGTATATGTATATATATATATATATATATATATATATATATATATATATATATATATATATATATATATATATATATATATATAACAGGTATTGTCCACAACTCTCAAAAATGAAGGAAATCCCAAAATAGTAAGAGATAATATTTATTTTAAACAGTTTAAAAATACAAAAAAGCCAAAAATCATTAGAATAATTCTGTGCTCTGGTGGAAAAGAGTGCCAAACATGTTTCGGTTCTACCCCTAGCCCTTGTGCACAGCCATACGCACAGACTCCAACCAGACCCCTATTTAAAGCTAAGTATCTCTAGTTATCTCTAATGAGACACCTGAATCAATTAGGTTTAAAGAAACATCTTTACATGTTTAATGGCTGATGCAGAAAAGAGCCATTATATATATATAAAGGTAGCATTGTATTAGGAATACCCTTTTTAAATTTGATTAAATTTGGAAAATCTTTTCCTTTATTTACTTTTCCTATCACCCCCCCCCCCCCGCCCATTCCTTTTTAGAAACTGAATAGTATAGTTAAAAATGGATTCAATAAAACAAATTGACATCCATAATGGAATTTAAAGGGACAGTTCACACAAAAATTGTCTCCCCTTTAAATTGTTCCCAATGATCCATTTTACCTCCTGTAGTATATTCAATTGTTTACAAGTAGCTCCTTTACCCCTATTTCAGCATATGAAATAGCTGATTTAGCCTGTGGTATCACAACCTATACTAAAAAATGTGATACTCGAGTATATGCTATTGACAGACTATGTAACACAGCCAGCAGAAGACATTACAGTCTCAGTGGGTTGCAGGATAGTTTAAGTAATAAAATGTTAATTTTCCATTGTCCTTTCTAAGTATTGAGCTATGCTTTACAAACAGATATAAGATAAGGAAGCAAGTCTGTGTGAATAAAAGTGATAACATAATGATATCTGATATTTGCTTGAAGCTCAACCCATTGTAGTAGGCTGTGGTTTAAAAGCACAAAACCAGCTACTTCATATACACAAATAAACCTGAAAATGCAAGTTCTCAAACATTTTATACTCTGCAGCTGGTATAACAAGTCATTGAAAATACATTAATTGGAAAACAATTTTACGGCGTACTGTCCCTTTAAGCCCTCCGGATATTTGGATTGAAGCTTAAAGATCCATAATACCTCTTTTTGATCCAATAACCTCTCCCTATCACCCCCTCGTCTATGCCTTGGAACATGATCAATACCTTGTATTTGTAAAACCATATAATTTGATTGATGTTCATGTCTAAAATGTTTAGCTATGGGGGTGTTGCTTTCAGGGTTGCTGAAGAGCTCTGTCTCTTTAGGGCATGTTTTGTACGGCCTACGCATTGTTTGTCACAGCCTTTACATGTCAACAAGTATATGACATGTGTTGTATAAACATACAATAGGACCAACACATCACAGTATCCAATTCATGTAATGAAGTAGAGGAATATTTTGGTGCAACACCTGAAGGACTCCCCTTTCCAGGGTCCCAGCTTTAACATCCAATAGAACACACAGGTGGCACTCAAGGTAGGTAACAGTACCTTTAATGAGCAACATTTGCTCCTGCCCCTGTATCAAGCTCATGACATGTGTTGTGTTACATGTTATGCGCTGCGGAATCTGTTGGCGCTCTACAAATACCTGATAATAATAATAATAATAATGTTATGTTGTCTTATGTCATATGCTTCCTTAGTTACTGTCGATTCAAATTTTGTACCTGTTTTAATATAGTGGCAAGTTTTACATATATTGCCATTACATTTGTAGCAACCCACTCAGGCAGAAAGCCAAGTGTTGGGTTTTTGTTTAGGTAGCATGGAAGGTGAAAGAATATATATATATATATATATATATATATATATATATATATATACACAAGAACAACAAGAAACGAAGACTTTCAGGATCATTTTCAACCAAGTGGATTTATTCAGGCATAGATAGTGAATCACTCAGTGGTGTACAAGGTAAGGTGTTGTAGTCTGACTCGTTTCGCGCATGTGCAATGCGCTTCATCAGATTTTGTATTTGTATATATCTATATCTAAATATAATCATCTAAATACATATAGATATATATTTTACCAAAAAAAAACTCAGATATACATAGAAATATGTATTTAGGAATAAATAAAACATTCTTCTAAGTGAAGAACATTAGAATGTGAAATATTAATATTTTATGTCGAGTTAGCGCACTTGGTTAAGCCGATCAGGTTTTTGTGACTTGTTGGGTGTTCATTTTTTTCTTCACTTTTCCTGCTCAATTAAAGTCTATAGGGGAATACGTGGTTGCGATATTCTAACTTTGGCTTTTTGCGAACGTCAGGGTTAGCACGAGGGTGACATTTTTTTTCTTTTAACTTGTAAAATGTGCGCAAGCCGATGCATGCAAAAAGCTTACTTCTAGCGTAGTTACAAAATACCCCTTCTAATAACTCTCAAACACTATATTGTCAACTCCCAAAAACTTAAAAAAATCTATATTTTCCTTTGTAAATCTTTATATATAGGAATTTAAAAAAATTAAGAAACAAAATGGTGATTTCCTGATCTTAGCAATTACACCACAGGTTTAAGTGCCTGTATTTTGGTTAATTTATTTTAATAGTGTTTAGTGATCCTAATAGGTGATGTGTGAGCAATTACCTGTTGTGCTCCAAAGCTATAGAGATATGTGTGTAAGTCTTGTAAGAGATTTGAGCAGGAGCATTATGGGTACAGTGACCATGTGTATTTGTTGAGCTATTGATTGTTCTACTTTTTATTAGTGTAAATTTGCTTTTTATTTATATTTTAACTTTATTTAATTAGCAGATAGACTTTGTATCTGTTTGGTGATGTCATTCATTATGGTGGGGTAATTATTTCAGTGCGTTTTTTGCATGAGCAAAACAAATGTTTTAATCAATAATTTTATGGGGTATCTGATAATTAAGTGCTAAGTGATGTCTGGGAGTATACAATATATTGATTAATAATGGTGGAGACTTAGGTAGAGATTTTGATGGATCTATTAGCCCACGAGAGAACAGACAGAATTAGATTACGAGATGCGTGCTAAATATTAAATATTTAAAAAAATATAAAAATTATTAAACATACTGTAAAATATTCTAAATAATCCATAGAATATATCTATATTTTTTACATTATGTTTTAATATTTCAATAACGTGTCTTAAGATTACTACATTTTCATGTGCGCTTACCCAACCGCATTAAATCTAAATTGTGAAAACTGATGCACAAGATGCATATTTTACATTCCTATGTTCTTCACATAGATTTTTTTTTACTTTTTATTGTTAAATATATATTTCTATATATATCTGATACTGTTCATGTAAAATGTAAAATAATAATAATAAAAATGTATATAACAGCTAAGAGCATGTTAAGTATTTCGCCCTTTAAATTTTGTTGGTGCATTGATTCAGATATTTGTTTTTGTTACAAAAATAAATATCTAATTTTCAGTTTGAATGTACATTCATCCAAAAAGGAATGCACATCCCTAATGTTTATGTATGTATTTATATATGTGTATATATCTGTACAGATGTATTTATATATGTGTATATATGTATCTACAGACATATATAAACACATAAATACATATGTGCTTCTCTGATTTTATTTATATTTTTATTTTTAAAATTGGCCTGCTGACTTTCAAAGCCTTAAACAACCAAGGCCCACAGTACCTGAAAGAGCTCCTGACACCCTACATCCCATCCTGTTCACTTCAGCCAACACATGCCTCCTCTCAGTGTCAAGAATAAGGACAAACTCAGGCTCCACAGCATTCTGCCACGCTGCCCCTACTTTCTGGAACTCTTTACCGTGCGCAATCAGAGAGGCACCGTCCTTACAGACTTTTAAAAAAAGCTAAAGTCCCACCTCTTCCATCAGGCATTCAGTCTGCTTATCTGACCTTCAGAAACTCCTAACTTTTATGTCTTATGTTGGTATATTTGTAAAGTGGTTTGAGTCTCACAGGCCTGGATCTGTGCAAACCTGTTTCCAATAATTTGCCTCAGATGGTATACAGCCCAGGAGAAGTGAAGAAACGCTGAGTTAAGCGTGGCTGGTTGTGCATCGGGAGGTGTGGAACAAACAAAGAAGAAATACTGAGATAAGACTCTGCAGAAGGTTTGGTAACAGTGATCCTTTACGTTTAAGCGTAACAGTTTATATCGGTAGTAAGAGCAATACCGAATAACGGACACTGCCGTGGAAATGGTAAAGTGAACTTTAACCTTTTTTCTTAGCTCTGCTGAACTGGTGCATACTAATAATGGTGCAATACTATTATATGGAACTATGACTATGCTAGCACGGTCTTACAATGTATGACTTGTTTTGAAGTTATATATTATCTATTAAGGGGACCATTCTAAAGTTGCAACATTTTTTCGTTACATTTGTTCAATTGCTTGGTAGAACAAATTGCTAATCAGCCAATCACAAGGCATCTAAAAGGGGATTTAAGTGACTTTCAACGTGGCATGGTTGTTGGTGTCAGATGGGCTGGCCTGAGTATTTAAAAAACTGCTTATCTGCTGGGATTTTTATGCACAACCATCTCTAGGGTTTGCAGAGAATGGTGTGAAAAAGAGAAAATATTCAGTGAGTGGCAGTTGTGTGGATGACAATGCCTTGTTAAAGTGTCAGAGGAGAATGGGCAGACTGGTTCGAGGTGATAGAAAGGCAACAGTAACTCAAAAACCACTCGTTACAACCAAGGTATGCAGAATACCATCTCTGAATGCACAAGATGTTGAACCTTGAAGCAGATGGGCTACAGCAGCAGACGACCACACCGGGTGCCATTCATGTCAGCTAAGAACAGGAAACTGAGGCTACAATTTGCACAGACTCACCAAAATTGGACAAAAGAATACTGGAAAAACATTGCTTGGTCTGATAAATCTCGATTTGAGCTGCGGCATTCAGGTGTTAAGGTCAGAATTTGTTGTAAACAACATGAAAGCATGGATCCATCCAGCCTTCTATCAACTGTTCAGGCTGCTGGTGTTGATGTAATGGTGTGGGGGATATTTTCTTAGCACACTTTGAGTATTGTTGCTTACCATGTCCATCCCTTTATGACTACAGTGTACCAATCTTCTGATGGCTACTTCCAGCAGGATAATGCACCGTGTCACAAAGCTCAAATCATCTCAAACTGGTATATTGAACATGACAATAAGTTCACTGTACTCCAATGGTCTCCACAGTCACCAGCTCTCAATCCAATAGAGCACCTTTGGGATGTGGTGGAACGGGAGAATTGCATCATGGATGTGCAGCCGACAAATCTGCAGCAATTGTGTGATGCTATTATGTCAATATGGACCAAAATCTTTGAGGAATGTTTCCAACGCCTTATCAAATCTATGCCACAAAGAATTAAGGCAGTTCTGAAAGCAAAAGGTGGACCAACCCGGTACTAGCAAGGTGTACCTAATAAAGTGGCTAGTGAGTGTATATGTATTTATGAATAAATAGAACACATTCTTCTATGTGAAGAACATTGGAATGTGTAATATTCATATTTTCATGTTGGGTTTGTGCACTTGAGAATATGCTATCGTGTTTGCGCATGAGTAGGGTGTTAGGTTTTTTTCCATATCCTAAGATTGGGTTATTATGTGTGTCGGGTTAGCGTGCAAGCAAAAACAGTTTACTTTTAACTTGTAATACAAGCGCAACCCAACGCAAGCAAAAAGCCTCCGTCTAGCAAACTTAACGAGTGAGTGTGAGCAGTTAATTGCACTTCACTCGTAATCTAGCCCAGAATCAGCAGTATCTTTGCAAACCTTGCCTTGTTTAGGATGCTGCATCCATATGTAAAATAAGGTGCCTTTTTGTCCTCCTGAACACAAACATAGGCCTGTAGTTACTGCATCTTATATGATAAATTAAAAATGTCTGCACAGCAAGACTCCAAAAGCTGCAAATGCAATTTGATAAATAGAGCCATATGTGCATGCTACATATTTTTTTAGGAATTTTTATTTTTAATTTTTTTACTACTAAAGGGCCGCAACATATTGCCTTGTAAGGTTTTGCAGCTCTATCACAGTCAATAGGTTAATGTAACTAATGCTTTATACACATAAATACATTACTTTGCAGTATGTGCTTTGCCTGTTTCCTATGGATCTATCTGCCCTTTCTTCACATACAGCTTGCTGGTCTCTTAAGTGAAGCAGGAGGGAACAGGGGGAATACTAAGCCAGAAGAGGCAAATGCTGCAATGCAAATAATTTATACATAGATAGTTGTAAATGCATTAACAAACGGAGGGCTAGATTACAGTGGCGCGCTAACGTTAGCATGTGCGATAATACTAGTTGAAAGTAAATGTGACCACACGAGCGCAAACTAAATTTGCGCTCATCAGGTTAGTGCAATTGAAGTACTCAAGTAAAGAGTTAGGGCTAAAATAAAAGTTACACCAAATGAAACATAAATACATTAAAATATACAGTTACTATAATATACACACTATCTAGAAAAATATATTCACATAAATAATAAAGTTATAAGGGTTAAAAGGTATAAGATATATGACAAGGTATTTTAATGGAAAGGGATATAATGTAAATATACATACATATACAGTATCCCACAAAAGTGAGTACACCCCTCACATTTTTGTAAATATTTTATTATATATTTTCATGTGACAACACTGAAGAAATGACACTTTGCTACAATGTAAAGTAGTGAGTGTACAGCCTGTATAACATTGTAAATTTGCTGTCCCCTCAAAATAACTCAACACACAATTATTAATGTCTAAACTGTTGGCAACAAAAGTGAGTACACCCCTAAGTGGAAATGTCCAAATTGGGCCCAAAGTGTCAATATTTTGCGTGGCCACAATTATTTTCCAGCACTGCTTTAACCCTCTTGGGCATGAAGTTCACCAGAGCTTCACAGGTTGCCACTGGAGTCCTCTTCCACTCCTCCATGATGACATCATGGAGATGAAGGGTGTTAGAGACCTTGCACTCCCTCACATTCCATTTGAGGATGCCCCACAGATGCTCAATAGGGTTTAAGTCTGAAGACATGCTTAGCCAGTCCATCACCTTTACCCTCAGCTTCTTTAGCAAGGCAGTGGTTGTCTTGGTGGTGTGTTTGGGGTTGTTATCATGTTTAAATACTGCCCTGCGGCCAAGTCTCTGAGGGTAGGGTATCATGCTCTGCTTCAGTATGTCACAGTACATGTTGGCATTCATGGTTCTCTCAATGAACTGTAGCTCCCCAGTGCCGGCAGCACTCATGCAGGCCCAGGCCATGACACTCGCACCACCATGCTTGACTGTAGGCAAGACACACTTGTCTTTGTAATCTTCACCTGGTTGCCGCCACACACACTTGACACCATCTGAACCAAATAAGTTTATCTTGGTCTCATCGGACCACAGGACATGGTTCCAGTAATCCATGTCCTTAGTCTGCTTGTCTTCAGAAAACTGAGGGCTTTCTTGTGCATCATCTTTAGAAGAGGCTTCCTTCTGGAAAGACAGCCATGCAGACCAATTTTATGCTGTGTGCGGCGTATGGTCTGAGCACTGACAGGCTGACCCCCCACCCCTTCAACCTCTGCAGCTATACTGGCAGCACTCATACGTGTATTTCCCTAAGACAACCTCTGGATATGACGCTGAGCATGTGCCCTCAACTTCTTTGGTCGACCATTGCGAGGCCTGTTCTGAGTGGAACCTGTCAGGTGAAACCACTGTATGGTCTTGCCCACCGTGCTGCAGCTCAGTTTCAGGGTATTGGCAATCTTCTTATAGCCTAAGCCATCTTATAGCCTAGGACATCTTTTTTTTCAGATCCTGAGAGAGTTCTTTGCCATGAGGTGTTATGTTTAACTTCCAGTGACTAGTATGAGAGAGTGTGAGAGTGATATGACCAAGTTTAACACACCTGCTCCACATTCACACCTGAGACCTTGTAACACTAATGAGTCACATGACACTAGAGCGGGAAAATGGCTAATTGGGCCCAATTTGGACATTTCCACTTAGGGCTATACTCACTTTTGTTGCCAACGGTTTAGACATTAATGGCTGTGTGTTAAGTTATTTTGAGGGGATAGCACTTTTACACTGTTATACATGCTGTACACTCACTTCTTTACATTGTAGCAAAGTGTAATTTCTTCAGTGTGGTCACAGGAAAAGATGTAATAAAATATTTACAAAAATGTGAGGGGTGTACTCACATTTGTGCAGGGGCGGAACTACAGAGGGAGCAAAGGTTGTATATACTGTAAAAATGTACATTCCAAAATTTTCTGTGTATTTTTAAGGAGAGAGAGAGAGAGAGAACTTACAAGTGTAATGTACCCCTACTGTATATATATATATATATATATATATATATATATATATATATATATATATATATATATATATATATATACTGTATATATATAGAGTTGTATACAAAAGTTTAGGCACCCCTGACAATTTCCATGATTTTCATTTATAAATAATTAGGTGTTTAGATCAGCAATTTCATTTTGATCTATCAAATAACTGAAGGACACAGTAATATTTCAGTTGTGAAATTAGGATTATTGGATTAACAGAAATTGTGCAATATGCATCAAAATGAAATTAGACTGGTGCATAAATTTGGGCACCCTTGTCATTTTGTTGATTTGAATACATTTAACTACCTAGCACTGATTACGTGGAACACAATTGTTTTTTATTGAGCCCATTAAGCATTGAATTTCTTAGACAGGTGCATCCAATCATGAGAAAAGGTATTTAAGGTGGCAAATTACATTATTTCTGCTAAAGGAGGCTCTACTAAATATTTAAGCAATATTTCTGTTGGGGTGCCCACATTTTTGCACCTGTCTAATTTCGTTTTGATGCATATTGCACATTTTCTTTTAATCCAATAAACCTCATTTCACTACTGAAATATTACGGTGTCCTTCAGTTATTTGATCAATCGAAATGAAATTGCTTATCCAAACACTCAATTATTTATAAATTAAAATCATGGAAATTGTCAGGGGTGCCTAAATGTTTGCATACAATTGTATATAGCTATTCAAAAAAATAGAAAATGTTCTTCTATTTGAAAAACAATGAAATGTAAAATATTCATAACTACGAATTAGCGCTGTTTTCTAATGTGTGTTGGGTTAGCATGCAAGCGTTAGTTTTTTTCAGTTTCCACGCTCCATTGATCTCTATAGGGAGAAGAAGTTAATACAGTTGTGATATCTAAAGTTAGCGTTGGCTTTCATTTGCGTGTAAACATTTTACTTTCAGAATTTTTTCTCTTTAGCACAAATAAGCTGTGTGTCTTTTTATTATTCACTCAACAGGATAAACTCTTCATATCAAGTAAAACAGCTTTATTAACTCACAAAGGATATATTTTTTGGGTAGGGCCCACCAAACCTTTTGTTAGACTTTGAGTCGGAGGACAGCATTTGTTACACAACTTGTTGTTAGTCTGATAGAAGTCAGTAGAAGTTGTTAGTCTGATATTTATTAGACTATTTTATGGAAACAGAAATATTACATAATGACAGTCTTGTTTCTTTCATTATATCATTAGTTATGAAATGTTAGAGCTAAATTAAATTACAATAATGATTTATGACAAATAAGTTCATGTCAAATACATTATAAAATACAGATATTGATTAGTTGACTAGCAAAATAATGTTAATTAACTGATCAATAACAAGATATACACTTGATATGTTGGGGAATGATTTTCTTACATTTTATGAAAACCCACAAGGACACAATAAACGAACAGTAGATATAGAACATGATACAGAGAACACAGTCAGATCACAGATTGAAGAGACACATAAGCAAACTGGATTAATTTGATAGTCAAGAAAAGGCAGAAAGACTAGCCATAAAGCAAGTGATAGGCTGGTTTGGTGTCTTAAAGGGACAGTGTACACTAATATTTTCTCCCCTTTAAAGTGCTCCCAATTATCAATTTTACCTTCTGGATTGTATTAAATTGCTTACATATAGCTCCTTCACCCTAAATTTCTCATTAGAAATAGCTTATTTTGTCTATTGTTTACTGAATATTTTTGAACTATAGTACTGGTTACAAAAACAAACCAAAACATGTAAACAAGAAGATTTAGATAAAATAATGCTCAGAGGTGGTGTCTGTGACAGAGAGGTAATAACATTTTAATTTTCCATTATTCTAACTAAAGTATTGGCGTTTGAGTAAACATTAAAAAAAAGATGATTACAAGGACTTGTGTAAGTAATTAGACAGATGAGACAATGCTTTCCCTGCTAGCTCAATTCGTTTCACTGGGTTGCAGAGTTTCAGTTAGCATAAGCAGCTATTTAATATATAAAATTATAAACGTGCCTTTTTCCTAAACTCTGCAGCAGGTATAACAAGTCATTGTGAACACATCAACGAGAAACCAATTTAACAGTACACTGCCCCTTTAACTGATCCCAGCTCAAACTAATTTAGTAAATTTTTATTTGTACAAATACCCACTAATTTCACTTACGTATCTCTTATTCTGTCACATAAGGAATTATCAATGCAACAACATGTAAACCCTATAATGAACATTGATTAATATTAATAATTCTATGCTAGCTATTTCTACATCCAGTAGTCTTTTCCCAGGAAGAACTGACATAAATACTATACTTTCATTAAAAGAATTGTATCATTAATCTAACGAGTTTTTATATATACAGTTAGGTCCATAAATATTTGGACATTGATAAAGTTGCAGTTATGTTGCTGTTACATGGTTTTGAAAAAAAAATGTGGAGTTTAAGTTAATATAATAATTTTGGGCTTAAAGTGCAGATTGCCTAATTTAGAAGCTGTTTTATGGCCTGGTGTAAGATGTTCCCTAATTATTTCATCAGCAATTTTATACAAAAATATTACGCAACACAATCACTTCTATTAGTATGTTTATTTATGTGTCTGTAAATGTTAATATAAATATTTAAATTTTTGATTTCTGTATTTAATAACTAGCTGAATATTAAATCCAAAGTACTTTTGGAAGCAAAAGGACTAAGCTAGAAGTCCAAAGTTAGAGGTCTACTCAAATCCATTAAAACGATATGTAATAAGGCCACTCTTTAAAATCTAACTACAATTTTGTAGTTAATAACTCTGCCTCTTGTGGTTTCAATAAAACCAACCTCCTTAAAAAGTATATCAGTTACTTAAAGGGACAGTCTACAATAGAATTTGTATTGTTTTAAAAGACAGATAATCCCTTTATTACCCATTCCCCAGTTTTGCATAACCAACACTGTTATATTAATATACTTTTTACCTCTGTGATTAACTTGTATCTAAGCATCTTCTGACAGCCCCCTGATCACATGACTATTTATTTATTATCTTTTGACTTGCATTTAGTACTGTGTTGTGCTAACTCTTAAATAACTTCTCAGACGTGAAATCATTGTTATCGATATGGCCCACGTGAACTAGCAGTCTCTTGCTGTGAAAAGCAAATACAAAAGCATGTGATTAAGAGGCTGTCAATAGAGCCTTTGAAACAGACAGAAATTTAGAGGTTTAAATGGTATAAAGTATATTAATCTAACAATGTTGGTTGTGCAAAGCTGGGGAATGGGTAGTAAAACCGTTATCTATCTTTTTAAACAATAACAATTTTATTGTAGACTGTCCCTTTAACTCATAACATCAATAATGCAGTATATGATTACATAGAATCAGGATTTTATCAATGATAAATATTTACTTTAGGAACATAAAAAAGACATTCAAATATACATTCATTTACTATTGTATTTATTGTTTTAATTTACTACACCAGGATTTCAAGGGGTGTATCTCTGAACTCCCGTTTATTTGCTTAACCTTTTTAACTGTAGTAAAAAAATTACAGTGTTAAATTATCTTTTAAATATACATACATTTTTGCACTGTCCTAATATAAGCTATACATATTAATAGTAATATAATAATAATATATGCTATAATAAATTTGACATTAAAGAGATATGAAACAGTAGGAAAAACAAATATCCTAAGTCAAAGTAAATATAAAACAGATTGTGTAAAAAAAAAACAGCAAACAATTTACCTGTTTTCTTGGAAAAATGAGCACTTAGAAATTCATAATGTAGCCCCTGCCCTCAGGGAGATAAGAAAGTTGATATGTTAGTTGAATTATGTCTTCTACTGAGCATGGGCAAAGCTGACTGTCTGTTTTTATTGCATTCACTGAACATTAAGCCAGCTCATCTTAGATTTATGACATCACGCTAGATATAGTTCTCAAAAATTGCTAACCATCATCATCATTACTTGTGTTGTCTTTGTGTATATATAAGGTATATATATATATATATATATATATATATATATATATGTGTGTGTGTGTATTCGTATGTATGTGCTTATATGTTTATATATGTTGGAGAAATAGCACTTATAGACTTGCTTGACACAGGATTGCCATAAACCTTTAATTTGTAAAAAGAGCAAAATCTGCAAAAAGCAATAAAGCGAATCGCAATGAAACAAGGTATATCTGTATTTTTACAATCTGATTTATTCTATTATTTTATATATAGCTGTTGCAACTGAATACTAGCGCTGTTTTTTCCTGTCCTATATTATCTTACAACCAATTTTAAAGTAGCAGCTGTTCCCTTTAGTATTTTCTCTATATTGTTTCAAGTTCATTATTTAAAAAATATTTTTTTACTATATTGTTTAGACCATTAGGTGGCGCTCTCTTATAAGTTTTTAGTATCTCGCTAGATATACCTTGAGTTAGAGACCCCAGCCCATATGTAGGGCTGCAGCAGGAAGTATTGGGCACTGCACAAAATAAGTTTTAAAAAGAAATAAAAGGTAAAATCTTTTTGAAAAGATGAGTAATAAGTATAACCCTCAACAATGGAACAGATTGACCCTTTAATGCAAGTGATGAGGTCTGCTATTTGTGGCTTGTCTTGAATACAGCATCTTTATCATGTTGGCTTTTCTAAACAGCGAACTAACCCAATGTTGGTCAAAATGTTCATAATATGTGAATAATTATCTGTACGCTATTTAATAGAACACATTTCAGTTAAAACATATTCTTTGGTATACATTATTCTTCTAAAGCTTTTAAAAACTAGATTTTATTTGTAAAAGTATCTTGGATATTTAGCACTCATTTAGGTGTTACAAATTGGTTTGTACCATGAAAGTGAAGCTTGTGCATCTAGCAGTGAATTGTATTCAGAGTTTATTTTAGAGGATTATCAGTCGGTAAACTTCATATATTATGGTACGGTTATAATACTCCAGTTTACATGAGAATTAAAGTAATCGGTAATGGGATAAATAATTTAAACAGTATATTTTTGGACAACCTTAAAGGGACATGAAACCCAAAATGTTTCTTTCATGATTCAGATAGAGAATACAATTTTAAACAACTTTCCAATTTATTTCTATTATTTTATTTGCTTCCTTCTCTTATTATCATTTGCTGAAATCTAGGCAAATTCATGAGGAGCAGAGAACCTAGGTTCTAGCTGTTGATTGGTGGCTGCATATATATATATTGAATGTGATTGGCTCACCCATGTGTTCAGTTAGAAACCATTAGTGCTGCTCTTTCAACAAATGACACCAAGAGAATGAAACAAATTAGATAATAGAAGTTAATTAGAAAGTTGTTTAAAATTGTATTCTCTATCTGAATCATTAACCCCTTAATGACAACTGACGTACCAGGTACGTCATGCATTAACTTACAGTTAATGACAATAGACGTACCTGGTACGTCAGTTGTCTAAGAGAGTGCTGGAAGCGATCGCAATCGCTTCCAGCAGCTCTCAGGGTATTGCAGTGATGCCTCCATATGGAGGCATCCTGCAATACCCTTTCAGAAGACTCCGATGCAGAGAGAGCCACTCTGTGGCCCTCTCTGCACCGGTAGCGATGGTGCCGGTTCGTTGGTGGGTGGGAGCGCAACAGGGAGGCGGGTGGGCGGCCCATCGCTACCCGGCATCCGGCTCCTGTAAGTGCAATGTGCACGCCGGGTGCCGGGAGCGTGCGGGGGCGCGCATGCGCGTGGGCGCGCGGGTGCGCGTGCGCGCGCCCGATTAGCTACCCACACTGACACCAATGAGCAGGGAAGAGGGGGGAAAAAATAAATATATAAGGATCTGGGAGGGGGAGGGGGTTGGGGTATTGTGGGGGGCTGCTACACTACAGAAAAAATTAAAATGGCAATAAAAGATAATAAAAAAAACACTTTTTTGGGGGGCAAATTGGGTACTGGCAGACAGCTGCCAGTACCCAAGATGGCGGCAATTAGGTAGGGGAGAGGGTTAGAGAGCTGGGGGGGGGGGATCATGGAGGTTGGGGCTAAGGCAGGAGTCCATCACAGCTAAAACATTTTATTTTTTTTTATTAAAAAAAAAGAAAAACTCCTTTTATTTAGTACTGGCAGACTTTCTGCCAGTACTTAAGATGGCGGGGACAATTGTGGGGTGGGGGAGGGAAGAGAACTGTTTGGGAGGGATCAGGGGGTGGGATGTGTCAGGTGGGAGGCTGATCTCTACCCTAAAGCTAAAATTAACCCTGCAAGCTCCCTACAAGCTACCTAATTTAACCCCTTAACTGCTGGGCATAATTTACGTGTGGTGCGCAGCAGCATTTAGCGGCCTTCTACTTACCAAAAAGCAACCCCAAAGCCATATAAGTCTGCTATTTCTGAACAAAGGGGATCCCAAAGAAGCATTTACAACCATTTGTGCCTTAATTGCAGAAGCTGTTTGTAAATAATTTCAGTGGGAAACCTAAAGTTTGTGACAAAATTTGTGAAAAAGTGAACTTTTTTTTTTATTTGATGACATTTGGCGGTGAAATGGTGGCATGAAATATACCAAAATGGGCCTAGATCAATACTTTGGGTTGTCTTCTAAAAAAAAATATATACATGTCAAGGGATATTCAGGTATTCCTGACAGATATCAGGGTTCCAATGTAACTAGCGCTAATTTTGAAAAAAAGTTGTTTGGAAATAGCAAAGTGCTACTTGTATTTATGGCCCTATAACTTGCAAAAAAAGTAAAGAACATGTAAACATTGGGTATTTCTAAACTCAGGACAAAATTTAGAAACTATTTAGCATAGGTGTTTTTTGGTGATTGTAGATGTGTAACAGATTTTGGGGGTCAAAGTTAGAAAAAGTGTGTTTTTTTCAATTTTTTCCTCATATTTTATATTTTTTTTATAGGAAATTATAAGATATGATGAAAATAATGGTATCCTTAGAAAGTCCATTTAATGGCGAGAAAAACGGTATATAATATGTGTGGGTACAGTAAATGAGTAAGAGGGAAATTACAGCTAAACACAAACACTGCAGAAATGTAAAAATAGCCATTGTCATTAAGGGTAAGAAAATTGAAAAATGGTCCGGTCATTAAGGGGTTAAATGGACATTAAACCCAAAAATGTTCTTTCATGATTCGGGTAGAGAATACAATTTTAAACAACATTCCAATTTACTTATATTACCTAATTTGCTTTATTGTTTAGATATACTTTGTTGAAGAAATAGCAATGCACATGGGGGAGCCAATAAAACGAGGCATCTATGTGCAGCCATCAATCAGCAGCTACTGAGCATATCTAGATATGCTTTTCAGCAAACGATATCAAGAGAATGAAGCAAATTAGACAATAGAAGTAAATTGGAATGTTGTTTAAAATTGTATTCTCTATCTGAATCCTGAAATTTATTTTTGGGGTTTAATGTCCCTTTAAATAAAAAATTGGGGTTTCATGTACCCTTACTGTATGTTGAATAAATTAGGCTACTGTGCCTTGGCTTGATGACTTCATTGGAAGCATCATGTGACCTTCAGACTGGCATTCAAACCCACTGCATATGATGGGGGTAATATCCAGAATAAGAAAAAATAATCTCCAGTCTTTAATAATCCTTGTGGCACAAATGCTTTAAATCAGAATCAAATGAAGAGAAGCCTGCAATATCATAAAGACACAGATCATTTTTAGTAGTTGTGGTACATAAAGGGAAATATTAGTGCAAAAAGAAAATTCTCTAATATGCAAAGAAGTTAAATACATAATTAAAGACAGCTGAAGAGCAGCAATACACTACTAGGATCAAGCTGAACATATCTGGTGAGCCAATAGCAAGAATCATATGTGTGTAGCCACCAATTTCTAGCTAGCTCCCAAAAGTGCATTCCTGCTCCTTAGCCTACCTAGGTTGTTTTTTTTTTACAAATAATACCAAGAGAGAGACCAATACATTTTTATGTCCCTTTAAGCTTCTCAATGCTATGGATGCCCATAAAAAAGTCAGATATTGATCTTATTCAACTTAAATAAAAACATGCATTAAAATATGTTTTCAATGAGGTAATTCCTGAGTGCCACAGCAAATGCCTGATCTACAGATTTTGCCACTTGGTTATTTATTGCTCGCCCGTAAACGGCGAATTTGTCAGTTTATGGGTGCGCTATAAATTAGCGCTCCACTTGTTATCTGTCCCTTTATGTATAAAAGACTGAATACTTGATAATCTATGCTGGTATTCCTGCTTTATATACACACACACACATATATATAAAATTAGCATTTGTCTTGGGGACATACCAGTGTATCTTAGTTTAAAGGGACAGTCAATACCAGAATTTTTGTTGTTTAAAAAGAAAGATAATACCTTTATTACCCATTCCCCAGTTTTGCACAACCAACACAGTTATATTAATATACTTTTTACCTCTGTAATTATCTTGTATCTAAGCTTCTGCTGACTGCCCCTTATTTCAGTTCTTTTGACAGACATGCAGTTTAGCCAATCAGTGCTCAGTCCTAGGTCACTTTACGTGCATGAGCTCAATGTTATCTATATGAAACATGTGAACTAATGCCCTCTAGTGGTCAAAATGTATTCAGATTAGAGGCAGTCTTCAAGGTCTAAGAAATTAGCATATGAACCTCCTAGTTTTAGCTTTCAACTAAGAATACCAAGAGAACAAAGCAAAATTGGTGATAAAAGTAAATTGGGAAGTTGTTTAAAATTGCATGCCCTATTTAAATCATGAAAGTTTTTTTTGGACTTGACTGTCCCTTTAACATAACATTAAGGAGACTGTTCCGCACTTCAATTTTGCATTTTTGTCTAATTTTATGCCGTTGTTTGTCCCCGTGTACTCTTGCTTATAAACAGAAGTACTCTGCGGTATCTCTCTGCAACATATCAACAGAGGTCCTAAAGGTCATCAATGCCACAGAGGAACTGATAGCTGGATCTACAATTCCGTGGGACTCCCCAACAAATTCCTGTGACAGAGGGGCGTTTCCTTTAAGTGCTGACCCAGTCAGACTAGATGAGCAACTCATCAAACTGGAAGAAAACGTAAGACTGAAACTATTCAATTCCCTTTAATAAAATAAACGTTTAAGGTAGTTTATTCACAAAATCAATGTAGTCTGGTAAGCAAATCTAGTACTAAAGTACTTTAGCGTCTGAAAACCATAGTGTAAATAAGTGCACAGAACGCATACAGTATATGGCCTACTTGTGTTTTTTTTTTGTTTTTTTAAAGGGACATTAAACTTAAAATGTATTTCTTTGTTAAAGGGACAATAAACATATGAGCCAAGTCTAGACATTTTTTTTAGAAAAAGTACCATCTTGTTTGCCACAATTAGTTTTAAATAGCCAAACATCACGCACCTCTTGTCTCATTTGGAGTAGCTAATTCAGGATTGAGTATGCAGGTAACAATGCTAGAGAGGGTCATAATGTTAGTATAAAATGCTGTGTTTTGCAATTTAATTTGCCAAATCCAAATTTAGTTCTGAGAATTAGAAAAGCAACAATTTTCAAGGCTAAATGACACGCAAAAGGAGCAAAATTAATAAGTATATTGCAAAGTTACTACAAATAACTAAACATTTTATATAAAAAATATCAAGTTTATGCATATTCAACAATCAACTTGGCGATGCATTTTCATTATTTAGTTGAACTCTACTTAAAACTATACTTGTCTCACTGCCCCAAAGAGGTTGGAGTGCATTCTGTAGCATTCAAAACCTTTACTGTCCTACATGCTTCACAATGCTTGCTTATTCAGTGCATGAACTTATATATATATACATATATATATATATCCCTAACTGGCCGAAACAGGTAAGATAAGGAACAGCACCAGACGTTTTCTAAGAGCAATGCACATAGTCTGCAATACAATGCAAATGTGCTTTTACAATATTGTGTTTAATTAATTATGCATATCTATATATATAAAGAGAGAGAGAGAGAGACTTCAATTTCAACATATATTCATGGTTCATTTTGTCTCTTTTCCTGCTATTTACCACTGAAAATTGTTTTTTTGTGTTTTTTTCCAATTTTTGCAAAGAGATGAAAAGGTATTCTCACCTTGCAACATGCCACATTGTATTTGTTTTAAAATTAGCCAACCAACTCTATTGATTTTTTTGCAATGCAGTACATATTTGCTGATATACAAATATATGTATGTATATATATATATATATGTGTGTGTGTGTGTGTGTGTGTGTTATCACCACCTTCCTAAAAAGAATAACTGTCTGGGTGCAGAATCAGTCAGGTTTGTTTCCTCCAACTGAGAAACATGTTGATAAAATAACATTTACTTGATGTCACTTATGAGGATATCTTAATGACTATCCTTGGTAGAAATATATACTAGAATGCCAGTATGAGTTTGTTTTACCACCTGGTGCTATATTTTAGAAATAACAAAACACTAGACTAGAGGCCAACTGGCCATTGATAATACTGCCTTGTTTATTATTTGTCATAAGTAACGGGGGATTGAATATTCTTAAATTCTTATTTTCTACCTAAATGGTACTTGGGTAACTAAGTGCATTTCTGAATGTTTTGAACCACTTAATAAATGGCTTTTAGCTTGTCTTTTGATATGCCAGCTGCACACCAGACATAGAGCTTGTTATTTATTAAGCAAAATATTGTTAAGTAGATTGTATTTACTTGCTATAAAAAATAAGGCTGCTTTTCACACAAACAGCTAAAGCTTTTTGATGGGGATGCAACACATTGATGGGATGACTATAAAAGGCAGAACTAAATGTCTTTATCTTTATCTTCTGTAAAATTGAGAATTGCTGGCATTTGTAAGTGTAACAACTATCTACCTTTTCCACAGCTAAAATGTAAATAATATAATTGTTTTGAATTCAGTTTACAATATGTTTTGTTTTTGTATTAAATTAAAAACTTGAGCAAACAATTTCTAAAAGCTATTGCTCCAATATCTATCTATCTATCTATCTATCTATCTATCTATCTATCTATCTATCTATCTATCCAAATATCTATCTAATCATCTGTCTGTCTGTATGTCTGTCTGTCTGATCTAATCTCTCTCCCTCTCTCTCTCTCCCTCTCTCTCTCTCTCTCTCTCTCTCTCTCTTTCTTTCTGTCTGTCTGATCTATTCTCTCTCCCTCTCTCTCTCCATCTCTCTCTTTCTCTCTCTTTCTCTCTCTCTTTCTTTCTGTCTGTCTGATCTATTCTCTCTCCCTCTCTCTCTCCATCTCTCTCTTTCTCTCTCTTTCTCTCTATCTTTCTCTCTCTTTCTCTCTCTCTCTCTCTCTCTCTCTCTCTCTCTCTCTCTACCTCTCTCTCTTTCTCTCTCTTTCTCTCTATCTTTCTCTCTCTTTCTCTCTCTCTTTTTCTCTCTCTTTCTCTCTCTTTCTCTCTTTCTCCTTTTCTTCTTTCTCTCTGGCTCTATATCTTTCAATAGTTTAATATATATGTACAAATACTGCTATCTATCTATCTATCTATCCAAATATCTATCTAATCATCTGTCTGTCTGTATGTCTGTCTGTCTGATCTAATCTCTCTCCCTCTCTCTCTCTCTCTCTCTCTCTCCCTCTCTCTTTCTCTCTCTCTCTCTCTCTCTCTCTTTCTCTCTTTCTCTCTCTCTTTCTTTCTGTCTGTCTGATCTAATCTCTCTCCCTCTCTCTCTCTCTCTCTCTCTCTCTCTCTCTCTCTCTCTCTCTCTCTCTCTCTCTCTCTCTCTCTCTCTCTCTCTCTCTCTCTCTCTCTCTCTCTCTCTCTCTCTCTTTCTCTCTTTCTCTCTCTCTTTCTTTCTGTCTGTCTGATCTATTCTCTCTCCCTCTCTCTCTCCATCTCTCTCTCTCTCTCTCTCTCTCTCTCTCTCTCTCTCTCTCTCTCTCTCTCTACCTCTCTCTCTTTCTCTCTATCTTTCTCTCTCTTTCTCTCTCTCTTTTTCTCTCTCTTTCTCTCTCTTTCTCTCTTTCTCATTTTCTTCTTTCTCTCTGGCTGTATATCTTTCAATAGTTTAATATATATGTACAAATACTGCTGCAGTATATCAATCAGTGTATAAAGTTACTAATCCATAAAGTATTACATATAAGAGAAAGTCTAAATTATTATTCATCATCTGCAATATATAAATAGTTCAGAGATAGTGGAAACTTTCCATCCCTGTGTATTAGAAAATGCACAATACGAAAATGTCCACAGCACAACTTGCTTAAAAAGTGTCTTTATTGACAAATGAAAGAGCGACGTTTCGTGACTACTGTCACTTAATCATGCTATACACATAATACCCAAAGGTGATCCTTTTAAACTGTTTGGCTTGGCGCCAATACAATCTGTTCTTGAGCGCCACCTGCGGTACAAAATATATAACTAGCTAAACATTCATTATCTTATCAAAATTTAAACAAAAAAACTTTTTTTAAACATTATTCAAACCATGTTACAGCAACAAAATAACTTCCCCATATCATCTGTCACTGAATAACTAACCCTGTTTCTAGTACTACAAATAAATCCATTTCTCTATGCATTAGAATAAATTTAATTTAATTTTTTACCAAAATACTGACCAATCAAAGTCCCTATTCATACCATTAGGTAGGTATGAAGTATCTGAGATACCAAAGGGTAAAACAGAAGTATGGAATGGACATATGCAAGGCCCTAACAGCAGTGATTTTAACATCTGTTAATGACCCCATTATTTGTTTTTTGTTAAATGGTTCTGTATGCGTAAATTATATTATCCATATGGAAATTATATTTAGAGCGTTGATGTGTGTGTACATTACCATTTAGATATGGTGATAGGGAACAATAAAAAAAGACACATGAATGTGTTGAAACAGGTTAGGGGGTGTTAGGGTTAGGGTTAGATTTAGGTTTAGGGGTTAATAACTTTAGTATAGTGGCGGCGGCGTTGGGGGCGGCAGATTAGGGTTAATAAATGTAGGTAGGTGACGGCGATGTTAGGGACAGCAGATTAGGGGTTAATAATATTTAACTAATGTTTGCGAGGCGGGAGTGCGGCGGTTTAGGGGTTAATATGTTTATTATAGAGGCGGCGATGTCCGGAGCGGCAGATTAGGGGTTAAAAATTAAATTTTAGTGTTTGCGATATGGGAAGGCCTTGGTTTAGGGGTTAATAGGTAGTTTATGGGTGTTAGTGTACTTTTTAGCACTTTAGTTATGAGTTTTATGCTACAGCGTTGTAGTGTAAAACTCATAACTACTGACTTTAGAATGCGGTACAAATCTTGACGGGTAGGCTGTACCGCTCACTTTTTGGCCTCCCAGGACAAGCTCGTAATACCGGCGCTATGGAAGTCCCATAGGCAATTTGCGTAAGTTGATTTGCGGTAAGGCCAAAAAAGTGTGCGGGACAGCTGTACCTGCAAGACTTGTAATAGCAGCGGTAGTAAAAAAGCAGCGTTATGAGGCTTAACGCTGCTTTTTTGCTCATAACGCAAGACTCGTAATCTAGCCGAAATAAAGCAACAGTAAAGTAGCAGCATCTTGGGTCACCATAATCTTATAATGCGTAAAAGGACATGAAACCCAAACTTTTTCTTTCATGATTTAGACAGAACATACAATTTTAAACAACTTTCCAATTTACTTCTATTATTTAATTTGCTTCCTTCTCTTGTTATTCTTTGCTGAAATTTTATCAAGGAAAGCTCAGGAGCAGCAAAGAACCTAGGTTCTAGCTGCTGATTGGTGGCTGCATATATATATACCGATTATCATTGGCTCACCCATATGTTCAGTTAGAAACCAGTTGTGCATTACTGCTCCTTCAACAAATGATACCAAGAGAATGAAGCAAATTTGATAATAGAAGTAAATTGGAAAGTTGTTTAAAATTGTATGTTCTGTCTAAATCATGAAAGAAAAAGTTTGGGTTTCATGTCCCTTTAAGTGTGAATAGCATAAGAAAGGTTTTTATCATTTTGAAAGTAAATTATGTCACAGAATATTTTTAAGTAGTTGCGGATATTTTTTTTTTATATATTAATAGCACTGTATGTGTGTGTGTGTGTGTGTGTGTGTATATGCTGGAAAGCTGTGTAGATACTAAAGATAGATATTTGGGTTTAATGCACAATTTATTCTGTGATGTTTCAGAGCATTAGGAAGGGATGAAGGTCCCATATAGTCTAAGAACAAACTTGTGGTGCATTAAATCCACAGAGTGATGGTATCTATCTATCTATCTATCTATCTATCTATCTATCTATATCTATCTATCATCTCTCTATCTGTTTGTCTGTCTGCCTGTCTGTCTGTCTGTCTGTCTATCTTTCTGTCCTTCTATCTATATGTTCATATATCTGTCCATCTCTCTACTGTATCTATCTATCTATCTATCTATCTATCATCTATCTGTCCATCTATCTATCATCTATCCATCCATCTATATATCTATCTCTCATTGGTATTTTAGCAATTATTATATATGCAAAGAAATCATTACTTATCTTTTTACTTTTTGACAAATAAAATACCTATAAACACAGCTATTATCTAGCAAATGAGCATAATGTGTTATTTAAGTGGTGGTCAGTATGTACCTGCATTGTAGCACATATGAAAGCATTTAATTAGTAACCAAAATTGATTTTCATTTTGTCAATATGTTGGACCTCAGGATTGGTCTTTTTATTC
Source organism: Bombina bombina (assembly GCF_027579735.1). Taxonomy (NCBI): domain Eukaryota; kingdom Metazoa; phylum Chordata; class Amphibia; order Anura; family Bombinatoridae; genus Bombina; species Bombina bombina. The sequence goes on from NC_069503.1 coordinate 461,702,020, forward strand.
AGCGATGCTACTGTGCTTTGTTAGAAGGGCAAAACACTGATGCTTATTTAAGAAATTAGAATGGGTGATTCTGCAGGAGAGTATATTGATTAAGAAGGAAAGAGAAAAATAAATAGCATACAAATGAGTGGTTAAGTACCACGATGGAGACATATAAATGAGTGACAGATATCTAATGACAAATTGCCTAGTTAAATATAGTAGATGTTTTTTATATTGCGAGAACTGGAAAATGTATTTTTCTTCATTTGACATGTTTGCTGCTAGCAAATAAAAATATATATTAACAGATGCAACTTATACAGATCAGAATATGTCAAATTAAATGAGTGGTTATTTATTTATTTTGTATATCATATAGTGTAGAATAAACCCCTAGGCAAAAGGAGCAATTAGAGCAAATACAAATTTTAATTCATTTAAATTATACCGAATTTAACGGGACATAAAGCAAAATCTGTAACCTAGCATTATGAAATGCTGCAAATTTCATAGACCAGCAATAGGATTTGCAGCATTTGCAGGTTCCAGAATTTGCTTTTTGGTCTCATTAGGAAGCTTGGTATAAGCACAAATGTTACACAAATGCAAGAGCATTTACTTTTGATAAAAAAAATATTCTTCCTTGTTGATTACACAATTTTAAACTTCATAACAATGAGCAAGTATTGTAGATTACTAGATTTAAGGCAAATTGAACTAAAAAAAATAGTCTATTCGAAATATAATTGAAATATAATTAAACATTTTTACATAATAAAAGTTTATGCTACAGTTGCCGGCCATGATTGGTTGCTGAGATTGGTGGCCCTGCTGTAGAAACCTACAATCCGGCTACAGTGGTGTATTAGGTTTTGTACTGCCCTAGGCATTCATAATTATGCTGCCCCCCTAAACCCCCTCCCATTTTTCAGTCTTTTTTTAAGCCATAATATTTTTTTTTTATTATTTTTTTTTTATGACTTGCATCATTCTCAAGTAAATGTGCAAATACTATCCATTAAACAAAGGATATTTGTGATAGAGGTAGCTGGGAAAAAAAAAAGGAGGTATCTAATAGTGATGATATTGTGGAACATTTAAAATTCATTAATAGTGTTTATTATTTTGTCAAAATTTTAAATATGACATGCTGCATTTAAAAATGAATTCCTGTTTTTGTAACCACATTTTGGTAAAGCCAGAACCTCATTTAAAATAACATGTGCATGTAATATAAATATAAATAATAAATAAATTAGAGGGTTTTTTTGGTTTGTCAAGGTAAAGTTACAGACTTTCCTCTGTTATTGAGCTGTTTAAATGGGCAGGCAGGCTGGCAATCTGGCATGCTAATAGTTAAAAGGAGGCTGAAGACAGTTAAAGGGACAGTCTAGTCAAAATTAAACTTTCATGATTCAGATAGGGCATGCAATTTCAAACAACTTTCCAATTTACTTCTATTATCTAATTTGCTCAATTCTTTAGATATCCTTTGTTGAAGAAATAGCAATGCACATGTGTGAGCCAATCACACAAGGCCTCTATGTGCAGCAACCAATCAGCAGCTACTGAGCATATCTAGATATGCTTTTCAGCAAGTGATATCAAGAGAATGAAGCAAATTAGATAATAGAAGTAAATTAGAAAGTTGTTTAAAATTACATGCTCTTTCTAAATCACAAAAAAAAAAATAATAATTGGGTTTCATGTCCCTTTAAGGGGTGGCGGTAAGAATCTTAAATCGACCATAATGGATGGATCCCTTTCCCATGTGCTGTGTTTATAGTTCAGCAACATAACGCTATCACACAAATCAAATAGCCCTAAAGCTGTCACATCAAACAGCAGAAGCATGTCATACCAGCAGCTACAGAGCACACAGCACCCATGAATTTCAATGAGCTAACTAAGCAGACCTCCATTAAGCTTCGCTCTCTAAAACTGCTTCTCCCACTGCTACGAAGTCCACATAGCAGTTTCCTGAATGTGTGAAAGGAGACATCACGGGCGCGATCCGATATCGATCGCAGTTTGCGGCGCAAGCGAGGGAAACGGCGTCGCCCGCAGTTTCAGCTCGCAACTCGAGCCATCCCATATAGGTCGCCGTCAGATGCTAACGTGCCGTAAGTCTCACAAACCAGCGATGTCCAGAAATCTGCGTAAGTACAAATTTCTGGCGTCGCCAGTGACTTGCGGCACGTTAGAATCTGCCGGCGCCTATAAAACCTGACTAAAGTCTAAAACACCCGCACTGTCTAACACGCCTCCCTAACATAGCCCGCACTGTCTAACACGCCTCCCTAACATAGCCCGCACTGTCTAACACGCCTCCCTAACATAGCCCGCACTGTCTAACCCTCTATCCGCTATCCCCCCTCACTAGCCTAACAATAAAAAAGCTATTAACCCCTAAACCGCCGCTCCTTTACCCCGCCGCAACCTAATAAAGTTATTAACCCCTAAACCGCCGCTCCCGTACCCCGCCGCCAGCTATATTATATCTATAACCCCCTAAAGTGAGCCCCTAACACCGCCGCCATCTATATTAAAATTATTAACCCCTAATGTAAGCCCCTTACACCGCCGCCATCTCTATTAAAATGATTAACCCCTAATTTAATCTACCTACCCCGCCGCCAGCTATATTATCTATATTAACCCTAAGTATATTATAGTTAATATAGGTATTACATTATATATATTAACTATATTAACCCTAATTATATTAGGGTTAATATAGTTACTATAGTATTTATATTAACTATATTAACTCTATCTAACCCTAACTAAATTTATATTAAATTAATCTAATTAATTTATAAACTAAAATATTCCTATTTAAATCTAAATACTTACCTATAAAATAAACCCTAAGATAGCTACAATATAATTAATAATTACATTGTAGCTATGTTAGGGTTAATATTTATTTTACAGGTAAATTGTTAATTATTTTAACTAGGTATAATAGATATTAAATAGTTATTAACTATTTAATATCTACCTAGTTAAAATAATTACCCAATTACCTGTAAAATAAATCCTAACCTAAGTTATAAATACACCTACACTATCAATAAATTAAATAAAGTACAAACATCTATCTAAAAATACAATTAAATTAACTAAACTAAATTACAAAAAAAAAACAAACACTAAATTACAAAAAATAAAAAAAAGATTACAAGATTTTTAAGCTAATTACACCTATTCTAAGCCCCCTAATAAAATAATAAACCCCCAAAATAAAAAAAATTCCCTGCCCTATTCTAAATTAAACATATTTCAAAGCTCTTTACCTTACCAGCCCTTAAAAGGGCCTTTTGTGGGGCATGCCCCAAAGAATTCAGCTCTTTTGCATTCAACAAATACAATCCCCCCCCCCCCATTACAACCCACCACCCACATACCCCTATTCTAAACCCACCCAAACCCCCCTTAAAAAAGCCTAACACTACCCCCCTGAAGATCTCCCTACCTTGTCTTCACCACACCGGGCCGAACTCCTGATCCGATCCGGGCGATGTCGTCCTCCAAGCGGCAAAGAAGAATTCTTCCTCCGGCGACGTCTTCCTCCAAGCGGCAGCAAAGTCTTCATTCTTCCGGCGGCATCTTCAATCTTCTTTCTTCGCTCCGCCGCCGCGGAGCATCCATCCCGGCCGACTGCTAAACTTGGAATGAGGTACCTTTAAATGACGTCATCCAAGATGGCGTCCGCCGAATTCCGATTGGCTGATAGGATTCTATCAGCCAATCGGAATTAAGTTAAAAAAATCTGATTGGCTGATTGAATCAGCCAATCAGATTCAAGTTCAATCCGATTGGCTGATCCAATCAGCCAATCAGATTGAGCTCGCATTCTATTGGCTGTTCCGATCAGCCAATAGAATGCGAGCTCAATCTGATTGGCTGATTGGATCAGCCAATCGGATTGAACTTGAATCTGATTGGCTGATTCAATCAGCCAATCAGATTTTTTTAACTTAATTCCGATTGGCTGATAGAATCCTATCAGCCAATCGGAATTCGGCGGACGCCATCTTGGATGACGTCATTTAAAGGTACCTCATTCCAAGTTTAGCAGTCGGCCGGGATGGATGCTCCGCGGCGGCGGAGCGAAGAAAGAAGATTGAAGATGCCGCCGGAAGAATGAAGACTTTGCTGCCGCTTGGAGGAAGACGTCGCCGGAGGAAGAATTCTTCTTTGCCGCTTGGAGGACGACATCGCCCGGATCGGATCAGGAGTTCGGCCCGGTGTGGTGAAGACAAGGTAGGGAGATCTTCAGGGGGGTAGTGTTAGGCTTTTTTAAGGGGGGTTTGGGTGGGTTTAGAATAGGGGTATGTGGGTGGTGGGTTGTAATGGGGGGGGGGGGATTGTATTTGTTGAATGCAAAAGAGCTGAATTCTTTGGGGCATGCCCCACAAAAGGCCCTTTTAAGGGCTGGTAAGGTAAAGAGCTTTGAAATATGTTTAATTTAGAATAGGGCAGGGAATTTTTTTTATTTTGGGGGTTTATTATTTTATTAGGGGGCTTAGAATAGGTGTAATTAGCTTAAAAATCTTGTAATCTTTTTTTTATTTTTTGTAATTTAGTGTTTGTTTTTTTTTGTAATTTAGTTTAGTTAATTTAATTGTATTTTTAGATAGATGTTTTTACTTTATTTAATTTATTGATAGTGTAGGTGTATTTGTAACTTAGGTTAGGATTTATTTTACAGGTAATTGGGTAATTATTTTAACTAGGTAGATATTAAATAGTTAATAACTATTTAATATCTATTATACCTAGTTAAAATAATTAACAATTTACCTGTAAAATAAATATTAACCCTAACATAGCTACAATGTAATTATTAATTATATTGTAGCTATCTTAGGGTTTATTTTATAGGTAAGTATTTAGATTTAAATAGGAATATTTTAGTTTATAAATTAATTAGATTAATTTAATATAAATATAGTTAGGGGTGTTAGTGTTAGATAGAGTTAATATAGTTAATATAAATACTATAGTAACTATATTAACCCTAATATAATTAGGGTTAATATAGTTAATATATATAATGTAATAACTATATTAACTATAATATACTTAGGGTTAATATAGATAATATAGCTGGCGGCGGGGTAGGTAGATTAAATTAGGGGTTAATCATTTTAATAGAGATGGCGGCGGTGTAAGGGGCTTACATTAGGGGTTAATAATATTAATATAGCTGGCGGCGGTATAGGGGGATTAGATTAGGGGTTAATAATTTTTATATAGGTGGCGGCGGTGTAAGGGGTCAGATTAGGGGATAGATAAGGTAGATGGCGGCGGTTTTAGAGGCTCACAGTAGGGGGTTAGTTTATGTAGATGGCGGCGGGGTCTGGGAGCGGCGGTTTAGGGGGTAATAACTTTATTAGGGATTTCGGGGGGGGGGGGGGATCGCGGTTGACAGGGAGATAGACATTGCGCATGCGTTAGGTGTTAGGTTTATTTTAGCAGATCGCGGTTGACAGGGAGATAGACATTGCGCATGCGTTAGGTGTTAGGTTTATTTTCTAGTTAGTTTAGGGAGTTACGGGGCTCCAATAGTCAGCGTAAGGCTTCTTACGGCTGCTTTTTGTGGCGAGGTGAAAATGGAGTAAGTTTTCTCCATTTTCGCCACGTAAGTCCTTACGCTGCATATTGGATACCAAACTGCGCGGGTTTGGTATACCTGCCTATGGCCCAAAAAACTGCGGGCGACGGCAGAAATATACGCGCGTAACTTCTAGGTTACGCCGTATATAGGATACCAAATCCGCGCAATTATTGGCATCGCCGGCTTTTGCGGGCGACGATTTTTATCGGATCGACCCCCACATGTGCACTGCTAGTAGGAAGTAAACCTTGGCATAGAGAAAGCGCTCTGCTAAGGTTTGTGCTGCAATCAAAGCAATGCAGTCTCAGATGGATGCTATAATTGACAAACCTCCACTGCTAATATCTTTAGCATGTCTCTGCATCCTGCATCCTAACCTATTGATAATGACTTAGCAAGCTGTGAGGAAGTAATTAAAAGGATATTCCAGTAAAAAAAAACCCAAAAGGATGCATTTATTTTTTAATAGAAGTATTGTTGTAATATATATGTATTTGCAAAAATGTTTCTTAAAGTTCTAGCTGTTTTAAAAGTGTAATTAAATATGCACCATGCACCAGCATTTTAAACACAGCACTTGCTCATAGAGCCTAAGGTGTTGTACCATCTGTTAATTGCTGACATGATACAAGCCCCACTGATGTTTTGAGCAGCTACATTATTTAAAAGCTGGTGCACTAAGAATATCTAGCTATGCTTCACATGCACATGTAGAGACAAATGTAAACACTAAAACAGTGAAAACTTTTACTAGAAGCATTTTTGCCAATATATCTATATTGTAAATATGTTTTTATTCAAATATGTAATTCATCTATGTGCATTTCAATTTTGACCGTAATGTCCCTTTAAGTCTGTATTGCGTTCTGTAATCCAAATATTCTGGAGCGTTAGAGCCTGCTGCACTGTAAACCCAGTAAGGACTCTTATATTTATAATGCTCCACTGCAGTGAAGTAAACTTCCTCTTTTTCTATGAGAATAACTGCCTACAATGGAATCTTTTTGCTCAAATATACAGGGGCTTCTTAATATTCACCTCCGTGATTTTGCAACAGTAATTGAGACTTCTCTGTCTTATGCTAAGCAATGTCTCCCACTGTCTAAGCTAAAGAAGATGATATCATGTCGACATGTCTGCTTTCATTAGAGATTTACATGACTTTGCTATGGTACTTAATCCTTCACACATCACTGATGGCCTGGAGGAATTAGGGGTCCAAAAGGAGAATTCTGCGACTGTTAATTTTATTGAGGTTCTATGGCACTCAACTCACAGGCTTCTATTGATATTTTAGAGTTTCTATCAGTGCAAGCCAAAGAGGAAGCTGAGGTGAGTGTTGCTTGCAAAAAAAAAATCTATAAAGTTGCCCACTAATGCAAATGTCTATGGTGCTCCATTACACCTCTACAACAATTATTAAATCCTCCTAAGCTCTGCTGGATCGTCCTGGACTTTTATGATCTGGAGATGTGTTTTCTGCCCTTATAGTCTCAACTTATCTCTGGAACTTTGCAGACATAAACCCATTGGCCTTACAAGAATTTACTGTGCGTCTGAGTCAAAAGAGTATAGGAGGCATATAGGATAGCAGTCATACTCTAAAGTTGATCACTGTCCTGTTGGAGTAAGGACCATGGTAGATTAGAGACCGAATGGGTATTGCAGCGGAGGTCTGGTGTGGGTTAAGGTTTGAGGGTAAAGACTTACCCCGTTTGTCATTAGACCTGTGATATGTATGCTAATCAGGGAGGTGCATATACCTTTATTGTTACTTCATTTAAAGCCTAGTTTCATATTGACTTGCTGAACTGACGTTGATGGAAGTGTGCAGCTGATTAACGTAGGATTTCTTTATGCTTATCCCAGGCATTCTTGAAGTCCCCCACAGTGTTTGTTATCACCACCTCTTGTTGAAGTTTATTTAATTAATCAATCACCCTTTCTGTAAAGAAGTGCTTCTGCACATTACTACTAAATCTACTACCATTTAGCTTGAGACGCCTACTTATTGAATTTTTCTTTTTCTACAAAATACTCACAGCCTCAGCTTTAGTAAGCCTAATATACTTGAAAGTTAGTATCCTATCTAGGGTGGCCATATTGCAGCTTTAAAACAGGACATAAGTGTCCTGTTTTAAAGTGGAAATATGGTCACCCTCATCCTTTTACCTCTTTCCCTTCTCTCCTCTAAGCTATATAAATGTAGATAATTGAGCCTTTCCTGGTAAGTTTTATTTTGTAGACGATGTACCATTTTAGTAGCCGTCCTTTACACAGATTCCATGTTGTTTATATCCTTCTGGAGATATGGCCTCCAAAACGGTACACAATACTCAAGATGAGGCCTAACTAGTGATCTACAAGTTTATGTACAGACCGCTGCTCCATAACCCTGTCCGCCTGCTCTGAGCAGGTGGACAGGAATCGCCGGAAATCAACCCGATCGAATACGATCGGGTTGATTGACACCTCCCTGCTGGCGGCCGTGAGTCAGCAGGGGGTGGCGTTGCACCAGCAGCTCTTGTGAGCTGCTGGTGCAATGTTAAATGCAGAGAGCGTATTGCTCTCCGCATTTAGCGAGGTCTTGCGGACCTGATCCGCAGTGTCGGATCAGGTCAGCAAGACCTTTGATAAAATGGGGCCTAGGAGTATATTTTCTTAACAGTAACGTATCAAAAAAAATTATATTTTAAAATCTCAAACATTCATACAAGATAATTTTATTAGGGAAAAGTGATGAATAAAGTCCAACCGGACTGTACACACGCACATTAAACGTTGCTTAAACTCAGTGTGTTAATAAGATAATAACAGTGAGTATAATGAGTCAGAGTGTTAGTATCAATGATACCTGCGGTATAATGACAATGTTGTTATCAACCTCTCATAAAGTTTTGTTTGTACTAATCACACCAAGCAGTGTTATTATCAAGCTCACATAAGGTATTGTGTGTTCTAATCACACAAAAGCACACCTGATAATTGTTACAGAATTAATATCACTGATACATTCTATTTCCAGTCATTATAAGTCACTTCTAGCGAAATCGACCTTTTATAACATATAGGGGACAATTTATCATTTGGCAGTATATATACTGCTCCAGCTTAATATATGTGTAAATTACTGAGTATATAATCACAGCTAAGTGTTGGGTCAGCTCAGTGTATTTTAATTAAAGTGAAAGTAAATTTATCTGCTAATGAATCTACCTACAGTTAAACCTCAGTTCAATTAAACAAGTCGCTAACTTATTTTTTTAAACAAATGAAAGTGTGACTAAATAATTTGAGTTTTACCGATCGCATAAAGCATTGCCTTCCTCCGCCCCCTCGCCATCTTCCTGGTTTATGCGAGCTTGAATATTCAACTGACCGTGACGTCATTTACATCAAGATGCGCGCTCGTAACCGACTACGGAAAATGTTTGCGCATGCGCAATTTGACAATATCCGCTGTGATACATAGTAACAGATTCACTTGATTCAATGTTTAGTATTGTAGTGTAGATCGTCAGAATATTATCTCTATGCGTTCCGGGATTCCCCAAAGAGTATATAACCCTCCAAACTATTTATTGTGAGCATATCGTATCAACATTTTTTTGGGATATAAATATTTATAAAATGACAAACTCTGTGTAGCTTTCGTGAGGTAAACAGGATACCCTTCTTTAATGTGCATGCGGCTACCGTGAACGCGCTTCTCTGAGACAGAAGGGATTCACTGTTAGCCGCATGCGCATTAGAAGCTGTGGGAGTAATTCTGGATGCTGGAGACGCCAATGGGGGAACCAATCGGTTAGATACCGAAGGTTTCGTCACAGCCAAATACTTTTTTTTTTTTATCGTGGGTGGAGGAACGGATAGCTGATAGAACAAACTCGGCAAGTAATAAAATGTATTTAGACAAAGGGAGTGAAAAAAGCATGAATGAAACTAACGTTCAATTTTAATGATATTTCAAAATATGAATAGCAAAAGCTCTGACTTAACTTTCACTTTAATTAAGATAGATACCCTTGTCATTGCCCCAAGGCAGAAATAGCTTGCTCTATCCCAAGAACTTCTTAAAGGGGTGGAGTTGTATTATTATATATATATGGTTGATTACCCATTTATAATAGGCGCTAGTGGCTATTTACTGGGGTTTAGCAGAATTATGGTGTTTAACTCTTGTCTTTACTCCCTTTTGCTGGTTTATTCCTAAAATTATATTTTTTACAAACATATTTTACCCCATATGTCCTATACATTCCTGGTTTTGGCAGTATGTGAGTATTAGCTTAGTCTCTCAATCCTCCCTCAGGGGAAATATAATATGTAGCTATTTTACTATAGCTTGTCCATGTAACAGGTTATTGTTTGACTTTTGTGTTTTTTATGCCTTTATTTACTAGTTCGGTAGCCTATTTTTCAACCCCATAGGATGGCTATAATTAGGGATTTCTGATATCTCCCTCATGTGCTATTTCATCATTTTGTTTAAGTCCAAAAGTGGTGTATTGAGTTGAAAGAGGGATGAACATTTAATAAGGGAAACTATTTGTCATGTTTCTGTTCATTTTAATCTGTCATTTAATAATTTTAATATATTACGGGTGAATAGGATTTATGCACGCCATTGATGTCACCTGTGAAATAAATATTTGAATTTAAAATGAAATTAATATTTAGCAAAACTGATCCACAGGGACAACCCACATAGCTCTTTTTGTACAGACAAACAGACTGCACAATATAAAAATGTGAACCCTGCTAGTTAGCTTTGTGAAGTGCTTTAGTCCTTTTACACTATGGGGCTGATTTAACATGAGCGAATGCAGCAGTTTACGTGCGAGCCACCAGGAAACGTAAGTTAAGAAGCAGCGGTCTTAAGACTGCTGCTCCTTAACTTATCCGCCACCTCTGAGGTGGCGGACAGCAATTATCCCGATTAGATACGATCGGGATGATATATACCCCCTGGAGAAAATGCTTGTGCAATGATAAATGCAGACAGTGCATGCTGTTGGCCTTTATCGATTTCGGACGGACATGATTCGATACAATTAATCATGTCCGCCCATAAGTTGATAAATAGGCACCCATGTCTTATCAGAAATCTAATTATAAACTTAGAGCCCAATAACAAGTGGTGCGCTATTTAGCGCTTTCGCTCAAGTGTAAACTTAGCTAGATTAAAAGCTTTTTGCACGTGTTGTGTAGCTTGTTTATTAAGTTATATAGTTGAAAGTGAAAAGTTTCTGTGAGAGTGAAACCCGACATACGCCAACCAAAGCACTTCACAATATCACAACCACGTTAACGTATTCTCCCCATAGAAGTCCATGGAGAGTTCAGAACACCTAGCACTAACCCGACAGGAGTTTTACATATTTCACATTCCCATGTTCTCCGCATACAAAACAATGTAATTTTTATTGTAAATACATATTTATATATATATATATATATATATATATATATATATATATATATATATATAGTGCAAAAAAGACAGCACTCACTTGTCTTCTATATAAATAAAAATTAACTTTTAATAATACAAAAGATTAAAAAGTAAGGGTAAACATGACGTTTCAATGCCTAACTGGCATCTTTATCAAATGTCCCAAAGATAAGCAAAATGGTTCCTAAGAGTTACATCAGCTATGTGATGTTCCAATGTGAGCATAAAGATTCTGGCTTTCTATTCTCTTTATAGTGATTACCGATTTGACAAAGAGGCTGCTATCAGCTGTTTGTGATCCTTTTTGTGCTGCAGTGAGAATGGTCCGTCACACCCACATATATGTTGATTGGTTGAAGCGTCATATGTCAATCTCGGCAGTGTTTTACTCCAACCACATGGCTAATTACCATATCAGTGCATAACTCTGTATCCTCCGCCCTCCATTGATGCGGCTAGCCGATCTTGCGGCCCTGTAGAACTCAAATGTCATCATGAACGCCCACCAGTTACGCCTTGCATGCGATCGGGGCGAATCAGGAGAAGGACCTTGTGAAAAATGAGCGTTCCATATGATTCTGGCATAACGATGCCGTATTCAGTAAACATACGCCTCATTAGGTCTCAGACGATTTTTGTGCATGTTCGATCCTCACATTCTTTGCCGTGGACGGAGTGTGTGTCAGCATTATGTGGTAAGGCGGATTACGGGGTATGCCACACATATATTTATTTTGACCATACAATATTTGCCTCACACATCGCGGGTATACCCATACATATTCTTTGTACTGCACCTCAATGAAAGAGTAACAAGCTCATATTCAGTATAGTAGTATCGTGTGGGGTGTTGGAACCTCTCATACTGCTTTATAAGTCCACTCAGCCTCCGGTAGTATGAAAGCCAGAATAAAAGAGTGTAGAAATGGGAAAAAGAAGGAAAAAAGAAAAAGAGAAAAAGTTAAGAACATAGTTGGAGCTGTATCCATTGAAAAGTCGCATGTTATATGTTAGTGGCAATAGAAGGATAGCATAACACATATGCTGGAACAGAGAATAAGGAGCCTTGTTTATCCAATAAACTACATGGTGTGGAGTTCTAATCTGGACTTTGTTCATGTATTTTTTGAAGTTGCACCCAATTGTTTTTTGTACTTTTTGCTATAAATTTTTGGAATTGGCATATTGGATTTACAGAAGGTATCATCAGAGGACACACCCCTGTGTGATTACTTCTTTTGTGGAAGCACCTTTTCAGCAAACCTTGAGCTGTTGTTTTTAACAATTCTCTCTTCTTTTATTCATGGAAGCTGGAGCCATAAGCCGTTCTCCCCCAGGATGCACTACCAACCGCACTGATGAGGAACTGGTAAATACAGATATGTTCATATTCACTGATGATGATGCTGCACGTATTTTAAACACCACTGATTTGCGTGAGTTGAGGGGAGATACCCCTATTGATATATATCATAAGCTTCTTAATTTGAACAAACGTAAAATTGACTATAATTTGCATGCCGTTTATTTGTCTAATTATTATAAAAACAGATTGATACCAAGAGGCTTCAGAGTTACTAATGTACCTATTCTAGGTAGAACAAACCCAGAGTTCTGCAGAAAATGGTGCTGTATTCTAAATAAATGCTCCTATGATCTAATCCTGCTCACCATCCAAGAGGTCTCTCGTTTAGAATCTAACATACAAATTGAGATAGAGATAATCAAAACTGAAAGCTATCAAGTACTAGTAGATGATAAATCTGATACTTGGGTGACAAAATTAGACTCACTGATCAAAAAGTATAACATTGAGCTGTTAGCTTTCAAAAATAGAAAACTCTCCACTGTAGAGACTGATTACAGAGAAAAGAGGATATATAAATGGTTACATGGAGGAGAAGACAGACGAAGGGAACATAATCCCAGGCGACGCACCCATTTAAGAACAAAAACCACTTTTGAGACGGTTGACACTAGTAGCTGTGAAGTGACAGTAATTCTATCAGCACTAAAAAAGGGACCTCACAACCACAGGGGGCTCTATCACTACTAGATCAGCTAATGAAAATACACATACACAATCAAAAAACTTAGAAGGAGGCATATCAGACGAGGGGGGAACAAGAAGAAAACTCACTCACAAGAAATAAACATAGTTTATAATTTGAGTTCCAGACCATTGACAGCTGACGAAACCAAAATACTAAACAAGGGACTTTCCTTTATTCCCACTCCTAAACCAGATAGCTTCCAAACTGAAGTAGATATCTATCGGTTTCAAAGACAGTTAAATATTAAGGAATTATTTAAAGACCAACCACACACTAACTTCAATAGTAAGTTTAAAAAAACATCTAGTTTTGACCCGCCCACTCTACAGTCATCCATAGGTAGTTTTACTAGGATAATTAGGTCTGATTGTAAAGGTAATCCTGACAAATGATTTTTTCCAACATATCCAAAGAAGAACAAATAGCCCTTGACACCCTGATGCATGATCATACCATCACCATCCCCCCCCCCACCGATAAGGGGGGTGCCATCGTAATACAGAACTACAATGATTATAAACTAGAGGCACTACGTCAGTTATCTGATACCTCAACTTACAAGAAACTATCCTTTAATCCTGCTATGACTTATAAAAAACTTTTTGATAAATCTATTGAGTTTGGGCTCAATAAAGGATACTTAACTAATCAGGAGAGTGATTTTCTTACTATCGACCATCCCAAGAGACTCCCATACTTTATTTGTTGCCAAAGATACACAAGTCGCTAGTGCACCCACCTGGGAGACCAATAGTGTCTGCCAGGGAGTCTATTTTTTCGGGTCTAGCACAGTATATTGACCACCATCTTCAACCTATAGTGACCAATTCTATGTCTTATTTGCAAGATTCGACAGCCATGATTCGTAAACTCCATACTTTGAAACTTTGACAGATGATGATATCCTTGTGACTATGGATGTTGACAGCCTCTATACTGTCATCCCACATTTGGATGGCCTGGAGGCTGTCAGATCCATAGTCACAGGGAACCCATATTACAGTGGTCCCCCGTTAGAGTTCCTCTTGGAATTAATGGAGCACTGTTTCACTAAAAATTATTTTTTCTTTGAAAAGTTTTTTTATTTACAGGTAGCAGGTACAGCCATGGGGTCAAACATGGCCCTTGTCTATGCAAATATTTTCATGTTATGGTATGAATTACATATCATGCAACCTATTGAACACCCAAACATCCAGATGTACACTAGATACATTGCCGATTTGTTTTTGATTTGACGTGGGAGTGCAACTGATTTACTAAAGTGGGTGGAACAGTTGAACCAGTTGAACACACCCATCAGATTTAAAATGGAATTTGATAGTAATAAAAAAAACTTTCTTTATCTCAATATATTTAAAGTTAAAACACAACAACATATTAGATTTGGCACATCCCTATATACCAAAAGTACTGATAGGAATTCACTGTTACTTGCCTTTAGTTACCACCTACGGCATCAGAAACAAGGTATTATCTCCTTCCAAATCACTAGAGTGATCAGAAACAATTCTGAACCGGCAATCCGAGAGTCACAGTTAGACTCTATGTGCCTGAAACTTGAAGCAAGATATTATGACAAAAGAGATATCACAATGGCAAGACAGATGCTGACCGGGTCCAACCAAGAGACACTTACAAGGACCAGAACTACAACTGACATGGATGATAAAACATTAAATTTTATCACTACATTCACTCCATTACATACCACTATACGTGATTCTATACATAAAAGATGGGATCTCCTTGAAACTGATAAAAGTCTAGCAGTTTGGAAAACAAAACCACCCAAATTGGTATACAGACGTGCCAAAAGCATCAGAGATCTACTTGTTAAAATGGACCACAAAGGTCCTAATCAAGCTGATACATGGCTTCAATCGCGGAAAAATGGATGTTATAAATGTGGGGAATGTGTTAATTGTAATTCCATGCAGACAGGGGACTCTTTTCAGCATCCTCATAAGAATAAAAGATATACTATCCACCATTGTTTGAATTGCAACAGCTCCTTTGTCATTTACATATTGATTTGTCCCTGTTCCTTATTTTATGTGGGAAAAATGACCACCCCGTTCAAAGGTCGTATGGCTAACCACAGATTCTCCATTAGAGAGGCATTGTAACAAGGGACATCAGATCTTCCTGTGGCTCGACACTTTGCCACACATAAACATAATATATCAAGTTTACGTTGTATGATAATTTATCAATTTGCCTGCATCCAGGAGGGGGGAGATCGAGCAGAATGTTGCTGCAATTGGAGTCCAGATGGATTTACATGCTGGACACTCTGTCCCCAAAAGGACTTAACATTAAACTAGATTTTGGACCCTTTATTGGATAAACATGGCTCCTTATACTCTGTTCCAGCATATGTGTTATGCTATCCTTCTATTGCCACTAACATATAACATGGGACTTTTCAATGGATACAGCTCCATCTATGTTCTTAACTTTTTCTCTTTTTCTTTTTTCCTTCTTTTTCCCATTTCTACACTCTTTCATTCTGGCTTTCATACTACTGGAGGCTGAGTGGACTTATAAAGCAGTATGAGAGGTTCCAACACCCCACACATACTACTATACTCGATATGAGCTTGTTACTCTTTCATTGAGGTGCAGTACAAAGAATGTGTAGGGGTATACCCGCGTTGTGTGGGGCATATATTGTATGCTCAAAATAAATATATGTGTGACATACCCCGTAATCCGCCTTACCACATAATGCTGACACACTATCCGTCCACGGCAAAGAATGTGAGGATCGAACATGCACAAAAATCGTCTGAGACCTAATGAGGCGTATGTTTACTGAATACGGCATCGTTATGCCAGAATCATATGGAACGCTCATTTTTCACAAGGTCCTTCTCCTGATTGGCCCCGATCGCATGCAAGGCGTAACTGGTGGGCGTGCATGATGACGTTCGAGTTCTACAGAGCCACAAGATTGGCTTACCGCATCAATGGAGGGCGGAGGATACGGAGTTACACACTGATATGGTAATTAGCCATGTGGTTGGAGTAAAACACTGCCGGGATTGACATACGACATTTCAACCAATCAACATATATGTGGGTGTGATGGATCATTCTCACTGCGGCACGAAAAGGATCACAAAAAGCTGATAGCAGCCTCTTTGTCAAATCGGTAATCACTATAAAGAGAGAAAAGAAAGCCAGAATATTTATGCTCACATTGGAACATCACATAGCTGATGTAACCTCTTAGGAACCATTTTGCTTATCTTTGGGACATTTGATAAAGATGCCAGTTAGGCATTGAAACATCATGTTTACCCTTACTTTTTAATCTTTTGTATTATTAAAAGTTAATTTTTATTTATATAGAAGACCAGTGAGTGGTCTTTTTTTACGTTGCACCCTGGCAGATGCTTTAAACTACATGGTGTGCAGTTCTAATCTGGACTTTGTATATATATATATATATATATATATATATATATATATATATATATATATGTGTGTGTGTGTGTGTGTGTGTGTGTGTATGTGTATATATATATATATATATATATATATATATACCTATACCTGTTTATTCCTAGATATATATGTTTAGATATTTATTTTACATTAACATTATATGATATATATATAGAAATATATTTCATAATAAAAATTAGATTTTTGCTATTTGAAGAACATAGCAATGTAAAATATCACGCTTCAGATTTTGCACTTTAGGTCTAACATAGTGTTGGGTTAGCTTACATGAAGAATTGCTAACTTGAATGCGCATTCTGGCAATATTAAATATAACATTTAAAAAAATAATAATAAATATAAAAAATGTATTATAGATACTGTAAAAAAATCTAAATAATCCATAGAATATATTTTTTACAGTATAATCACCTTTAATAGTTATTAATATTTTTTAAATATTTTATATTTAATATTTCCATATCGTGCATTGGGGTTAGAAATTCTTCATGGAAGCTTAACCAACAACATGTTAGACCTAAAGCAGAGCATGATATGCATATTTTACATTCCTATGTTCTTCATATAGAAAATAATTTAATTTTTATTTATATATTTCTAAATATATCAGATAATGTTATATATAGAAATATATATTACATTATCCTATATGTGAAGAACATTGGAATGTGAAATATGTACAATAAATATACAGTAAAACACTTATATACATATGTACACACACATATATACTGTATATATATATATATATATATATATATATATATATATATATATATATATATATATATATACAATATAGCCCTTTGCAGTCAAACACTTTTTGATATACCATATACCTTTTAACCCTTATAACTGTTTTTTTGTTCTTTTAAATATTTCTATAATTTTTATCAGATAGTGTTTGTATGTAACTGTCATCAGGCCCGGCGCTTGCATAAGCCAAGCTAGGCAACCATCTAGGCAAATTGGAGTAGCAACATACAGTGTGACTTTTTTTTTTTACACATTTTATCAGTGGCGACTGTGGCGGAACTGCCAGGGTCCCAAAAGTTGCATAATCCATTTGCAACCGGGCCCTGGAGGTCTGCCACTGCCAGCAGCACCGTTCCCTCTAAGGTGTCTGGAACTAACTCAGCACTAAATTAAGCAGTGCCGGTATAAGCTCCTTCTCCAACCGTGCTATGCCACCCACCACTCCTTTCTCTTCTATCCCGGCTGGCGGTCCGGTTGGGCTTCAAGAGCATGATTAGGATAGGCTCCTCCGGGCTCCTTCTGGATTTTCAATGTATTTTTGTTGTGTTTTATGCAACGTGTTTAGCGCACTACCCTTTACGCTAGGGATTCAGTCACGCTAACCCAAGAAATTTAAAATGCGATTGTGCGCTTGTGATCGCATTTACTTTCAATTTGTAATACGCGCACTAAATATACACACAAAACCCGAAAATATTTTGTTTTCATATTAATGTAACTTTAAGTGTGTTTGGGTCTATTCTTTAACTGTTATTTGTTTTGTGAATATTCATGTTTTTGTTTGTTTCAAGGAAAATAGAGAACTGTGGACTTTTATTTATTTGAATATACATGAATATAATTTGTATTTTTTGGATGTTTGGATGATCTCTTGGTCATTATGTGGGGCTACTGAATGCATTAAAGCTGTTGTCTTCTAGATTAAATAAATGGAATAATTTTAATGTCTTATAAGAATATGGCAAGATTGTTTTGTCTTTTAGCTCATATTTTCCATTTAAAAGCAATTTCTACCCTTGAGATGTATCTAAGATTTGCACCTTTTAAGGATCAAATCAAAGAAATGTGTCATGGTTTATAATGTGTGGCCTAAGAATATTATTTATTTTTCCAGAATTTAAGGTGCTTCTGCTATTTTACACGATTTTCTCTTTTATAAATATCACAAAATGAGCTAAAGTAAATTTAGAAATTAGAGCCAACTAATGTAATCTCAGACATATTTTCTAAGACTAAAATTGGATCAAGTGAGAAAACAATTTTGAGGGCATACAGCAGGGTCTATTCATAAAAAGCCAAGAGTTGGTTGTAATCAATCAAACCTGGTTGCTCCAAATCAGATTTAAGTTGATTTTTAATTACATGTTATATTTTAACTGACTTTTTAAAGACATTGTCATATTATTATTATAAAAAAAGACAAGACAAGAGAAGCGCAACGCCGGATCTCTATGCAGAGTTAAAAAACAACTTTAATATAGCCCCTAATATAAGGCAGCTACTCACAAGACAACAGGTTAAAAATCGTGAGAAGATGGGGCGGAGCCTGACCATGCAGGAACATGGCTGCATAGATCGCTAGCTCCGGTTTAACATTTCTCCAATATCGGCTTACTGTCAAGCTACATGTGAGACAAACTCTCAGCGGCATCTCCTAATATCTCCCGTATCGAGCAGGCACCAACATTTTTGAAAGAAAGACCTCAAATGAGGTTATATATGCATTTAACCTAAGAAGCCTGCAACTACTGTAAGGGGCCTATGCGACTTTCCTACTATCCACCCCACGCCAGAATCCTCATATGCTCCTGACATCCAGACGCAGCACTGCCTTGCCAGGATGAGAAGGATAGAGGGCAGATCTACGGTGAAAAGAAAAGTAAAGTGTAAGACCGGAGCTTACCGGAACCGCAGTCAGACGCCATTTACAGATAGCACAGAGATCTGTACTGCTTTGATCTGCAACGAGTCCTGAGATCAATACTGAGCAACACCGGTAAAGCTGTGGAGATCTGTGAGGGTAATTAACTAAAAAAAAAAAGATACTTCTGATGGCCTGCGTTACTCATAAATATAACGCTCTACACTGACAGTATAACCCACGTGGCTGGGAGAGATCATACTGCACAATCGCAACCATGATAAAGGCCTCTGAAATTTACACATATATTGTGACTGAGATTTGCACACATATAAGGACAGGGGAAAAAAACGGATTAAAACTTAGATAGATCCCATAACATGATACAGAGAAATAACTAGAACATAAGAGTAACTTATTCAGACAAAGACTTAATAGAAAATCATCAACCCTAACAAACAAGCAGGCACATAACTATTTGTCTGACTCTCAACGGCCCACATGAGGGCTGACAACATTCTTTTCCCCTCTCTGCTTTCTCATGCAAGATGGCCTCCAAAAGAGTCACTAAGGGAGAGAAAAGCAATAATAAAACTCCCACCCATTCTGGAAACCTTAACGCTTTCTTCTCTACACAAGAACATCCAGATACTGAGGTCAGAAAACCCTCTCTATCTAAAGCTGAAACAGCTACAGAAACAGCTACAGATCAACAACAGACCCCACAGACACCATCCCTACCACAAGAACAGCTATTAAACATTCAAACCACAATTCAAAATTTATCATCCAAATCTGACATAGTGGATCTAAAATCATTCTATAGAAACAGAACTTTCAGCTGTAAGAAGAGATATTAACGAATTAGGATCTAGAATTGATGCTTTGGAAGCAGATCAAGACACCCTTAATACGATAGTTTAATCAGCTGAAAGCTGCTTAGCTCAACATGCTGCTTCTCTGCACTCTCTCCAAGAGAAGGTGGAAGACCTCGAAAACTGAGGACGACGGAACAATTTGAGAATTCGGGGGAATTTCGGAAGAAGTAAACTCAGGAAATTTACTCTCATACCTCATATAATTTTTTATTACCTTAACAAATACCACTCAAATCTCAGAGATCTCTATAGAAAGAGCCCACAGGGCATTGTGCCATAAACCCACCACAACCGCTCCCTCGAGAGATGTCATAGTGAAGCTCCTACACTTTAGAGCTAGAGAACTAATTTGGACAGCTGCCAGAACATCTCAATTGATCAAATATCAAGACCAGGAGCTGCAGATATATCAAGACCTCTGTCCGGCGATGATAGAAAAAAGAAAAGCTGCAAGATTCCTCATCAGTCCTACAAGAGAATAAAATCAAGTACAGGTGGGGGTTTCCTTTTAGCATTATCATATTGCATGCTGGGAAGCAACTTATTTACAGGGACTCGGATCTAGCATCTATATCAAAATCCCTTAACAAAAAAGTCCAACAACCACAGACCACTACTGAGGAAGATAACTTCCAACCCCCATTGAAAGAAAACCCACCTAAAGAACAGAGATCGCGTTGGAACACAGTTAACCGAAGAAAAGGTCCAAACCCACCGGATGACAGACAAAGTCCCCCAACATGAGAAAGAAAGAACTAGATCTTTTTGGCCTATGCCAGTCAACATGGACAGATAAGTACCTGAAATCTATGCTCGTTTGTACCTTGGACCCAATTTTGGGAAAATGAACGTTGAACACCAAAAAGTGTAACTTTCTATCTATTGCATAACTTTTGTTGACGTTTTCTAGTCACATTTTAGCATATCTCATACCCCTAGAAATAAGATTAAAATGGCCCCTTACTGAAAGGTTTCACATTACAAGCCACAAACCACCTCCCTGATGTTAAAGTATCAATGTTTTGGGAGAGGCTGTTGATGTTGTTGTGATAACTGTTACCATTATTGTTTATAACGTTTTTGTTTTCACAGTGATTTTCATGTAGCACTCACTACTTACTATGTTTTTATAAATGCTGATGGAGAGAGTTAACTCTTTCCCCCACATTGCATCTGCGTAAAGATGAGATGATGATCTTGCCTTCGAACTGGCAATCGTTATATATTTTTAGATATATGTTAATGTTGTTGTTATTATGGTTTTTGTTTTTAATTATCCTAACTAGAAACTGGAGCAACAAGATAGTACGAAGATATATATACTTAAAAAGAGGAAACTAGACAAAGCCTTACTTACCTCACATCTCACCCATTTTATTAAGCATCAGACATGTACGTATAAACAAAAACAATGACACCACACAAACTTGATAACTCAATGCACATTTTGTCTATTAATGCCAAAGGCCTAAACTCTCCTAAAAAAAAAAATATTGCTATATCCGACTTTAAAAGAATGAAAGGAGATATTGTGCTCCTACAAGAGACCCACTTCTTAAAAGGAAAGGAGCCCAAAACTTTCCAATATAAATTCGGCACCAGTTACTACTTTCCAACCCTAGAAAGAAAATACAAGGGCTGGGAATTCTTATAAAGCTAGGGATACCCTTCCAGGAATATAAAATACTCAGGGATAAAGAGGGCCGATATATAATGATAAACGGTCTGTTATATGGTCGCCCGGTGACTATCATATACATATATGCCCCACCCACTAAACAATACTTATTCCTACAGAAACTAACCAATGTGATTCTGGAATTTTCTAGAGGCACGTTACTAATGGAAGGGGACGTAAATATAGCTTTAACTCCAGAACTAGACTGTTCTTCTGCACATTCCTCACTCTCTACCCTCACAATACAGAAAACACATTCACTTCTGAAACAACTCACTGTGAAGGATATATGGAGAACATTGCACCCCGAAACAAAAGACTACATGTTTTACTCTTACCCCCATAAGATCTACACATGTATATATTACATATTTATGTTACAGGAATGGGTATGTTTAGATCAGCAAAGATTGCCTCCGTAACATGGTCCAAACATAACCTAGTACATTGCTCCTTCACATGGCCCTCTAAACCCATCAAAGATTTTATATGGAAGTTAGATGATTATATGTTACACGACTTAGAAATAAAACTTAAACTAACAGAATGTATCACTGAATACGTTCAGTTGAATACAGCATTAGATACCTCTCCCCAGAACAACTGGGAAGCGCATAAACGTTGTAAATGAGGGGAATTAATTGCCCAAAAAGCTAGATTAAATAAAATTAAAAGAGAAAAAACAACCAACCTAATTTAGCTCATAGAGGAAATAGAGACCCAACACAAACTCAACCCCACTGATTTGCAAGTTCTGGAAACTCTTTCCACCAAAAAGAAGGAACTGGCCTCTTTACTAAACAAAGAAGCCAACAGGCAACAGTTAATGTTACAACGCCAAGTATATGAATCCCATAACAAACCAGGAAGATCCCTAGCTAAACTCATAAGGAAAAAATCTAAAGCCGCCTATATACTACACGTCAAAGATAAACAGAGACAAACCCACCATACATCTCACTCTATAGCCTCTACATTAAGAGAATACTTTCAGGACTTATATAATCTAGCTACACATAAATCTCAAGGTAAAGCACAACGTAAAGAAAGTATTGACTCCTATCTCACACAATTACAACTACCTAGACTCACACAAGACCAAATAGAACAAATTGAAGTGCCGATAACTATAGAAGAAATAATTAATACTATAAAAGATCTCCCAACCGGCAAAGCACCTGGCCCTGATGGCTTTTCTTACTCCTACTATTCCAAATTTAAAGACTTACTCGCTCCCCAACTTCTCCTATACTATAATTCTATAGACGACTCGCACCCCTTTTCTAAAACTAAAAAACTAGAGGCCCACATCATAATGATCCTCAAACCCGGAAAACCCTTGTACAACCCCTCCAGCTACCGACCAATATCTTTATTAAACGCTGATGTTAAAATCTACTCGAGGATCTTAGCGACAAGATTAAACAGATTCATCTCAGACCTAATCTATCCAGACCAAATAGGATTTATTCCGGGAAGGGAAGCGAAAGATGGCACGGTCAGTGCCTTAAACGTCACATACTATGCACACGAAAATCAGATTCCGCTGGTCCTCCTTTCCACAGACACGGATAAGGTCTTTGACAGTGTCAGATGGGACTTCCTACGGCTCACGTTACAACATATGGGCTTTGGAAACATAATGATACATTGTATATTTGCAATATACTCACACCCAAATGCCAGAGTCTCCCTTAATGGAGTACTTTCAGAACCCTTCAACCTAACAAATGGCACCAGACAGGGGTGCCTACTTTCTCCCCTACTATTTGCATGTATGATAGAGATGTTAGCTGCGAAGATTTGAAATAACATAGACATATAAGGCATAAACATTAAAGACCATATTTATATAAAATCTCCCTATACGCCGATGATATTTTATTTTCACTATCGAAGCCTGCACAATCTATCCCCATCATTATTAAAGAACTCCAAACCTTCCATGACCTCTCTAACTTTCTGATAAATTTATCCAAATCTGAAATCTTGAATATAACACTCAATAACAAAACACTGGATGAAGTTAAGAAAGTAACCCCATTTAGATGGTGCTCCCAATCCCTTAAATATCTAGGTATCAATATCACCCCTACACTAGACTTAATATTTAACTCTAACTTCAAACCTCTGAAAAATAGAATAATAAATGACCTATCTAGTTAGAGAAACAAAAACATTTCATGGTTGGGCCGAATTAATCTAATCAAGATGAATATATTCCCCCGTATATTATATCTTTTACAGACATTACCGATCCCCCTCCCCAAATTCTACATCACATCCCTACAAACAGCTTTTAGTAAATTCACATGGGACAGAAAACACCCTAGGATCAATAAGTCTATAATTATGAAACATAAAGATCAGGGAGGCCTAGGAATGCCCAATTTACAAGCATACAGAACTGTCATCTTCTTACAACGAATACTAGATATGTTTACACATCTCCCCTATAAACGATGGGTTGATATAGAATTGGAATGTCTCCATACCCCACGTATCAGTGAACTGTTCTGGTCATTTAACAATACTAAGTCTATTATAAATACCACAAACCCAATCATTATAGAGACCCTTAAAACTTGGGACCGGACCCTTATACAGTTCCCTTTTCTATCATCTAGACCTTCACCCCTAACCTCACTAGTAAATAATGGAGAGCTAGACCTAGGAACACTCATATTACAAACCTCACCGATTCAAACTCTTAGGGACTTACCCGCATATTCTCTTATAGATAATGAACACCTTAAACAACAGAAGACTATAATAGATCAGGGACTAATGAGATTTAAAGATTGGTTCATCTACCTCAGACTGCACAACTTCTTCTGTACCAACTCACACGCCAGAAATATGATGAAACCCCTTTCCAATTTTGAATCCTTATTTACACAAAACCCTCCTCCAAGACATACGATTTCCAAAATGTATAAAATACTAGTGCAAAACCAGCCTGGACAAATTCCGAGATACATGGAAAGTTGGGAAAAAGACCTAGGTAAGATCATACTCTCTCAAATCTGTTCACTAATCTTCCAACATACCATGAAAACATCGATCCCCTCTAGTATTTTGGAAATAAACCTCAAAATCTTGCACAGATGGTATTATACTCCGAGGAGACTCCATAAAGATTGGTTCATCTACCTCAGACTGCACAACTTCTTCTGTACCAACTCACACGCCAGAAATATGATGAGACCCCTTTCCAATTTTGAATCCTTATTTACACAAAACCCTCCTCCAAGACATACGATTTCCAAAATGTATAAAATACTAGTGCAAAACCAGCCTGGACAAATTCCGAGATACATGGAAAGTTGGGAAAAAGACCTAGGTAAGATCATACTCTCTCAAATCTGTTCACTAATCTTCCAACATACCATGAAAACATCGATCTCCTCTAGTATTTTGGAAATAAACCTCAAAATCTTGCACAGATGGTATTATACTCCGAGGAGACTCCATAGATTATTCCACACATCAGAGAATAGGTGTTGGAGATGTTGACATGTGGGAAGCGACATGGCTCACATGTGGTGGTGGTGTTCCTCCGTTCAAAACCTCTGGAGACAAATTATTGAAGAAATAGAACAAATTTTGGAAAAACAATTCCCGCTGGATCCTTTGATTCGGCTGTTAAATAAACTTTCAAAATTGAAACATAAACCAGAAATAAAACTCCTCACTATAATGATAAACAGTATTAAATTCTTAATAGCAAAAAATTGGAAGAGTAAGGAGGTCCCCCATATATCAATGTGGATACAAAAAACCTCAGAGTTAATAGAGATGGATGAATGCCACTATCTAAAACATGATAAAAGGACACCTATGCTGAAATAACAGGGATATGGGAAGTCTATAATAAATTATCTCAGCAGAAAAGATACAAAAGCACAACCTGGCATTGAACAATAGACATAAACACAACCCACCATTATAAGTTGTGGATCTCCTTTGGGAAATCTGAGTTTACACATATTCTTTCGTTTTACATCTAAACTGGGCTTAAAACTACGCTCTATTCAGTTTAAATGATTATTAGTGATGTCGCGAATAGTTCGCCGGCGGACATAGCATGTTCGCGTTCGCCGCGGCGGGCGAACATATGCGATGTTCGATACGCCCCGTATTCATCATCATTGAGTAAACTTTGACCCTGTATCTCACAGTCTGAAGACACATTCCAGCCAATCAGCAGCAGACCCTCCCTCCCAACTCCTGGACAGCAGCCATTTTAGATTCATTCGGAAGCTGCATTGTTAGTGAGAGGAGGGACAGTGTAGCTGCTGGTGATTTAATAGGGAAATTGATAGCTAGGCTAGTGTATTCAGTGTCCACTACAGTCCTGAAGGACTGATCTCATCTCTGCTGTAAGGACAGCACCCCAAAAAGCCCTTTTTAGGGCTAGATCATATTTCTTTTTTTTCCTGTGTAATCTAATTGCAGTTGCCTGCCTGCCAAGCCACTTGCCCAGTGCCACCAGTCATATCTGGTGTAACAGTAGTGTAAATTTAAAAAAAAAAACTTTTTGACTGTGAAACATCAGTCTGCTAGTGTAATCTAATTGCAGTTGCCTGCCTGCCAGCGTGTGTGCCAGGCCCACTTGCCCTGTGCCACCACTCATATCTGGTGTAACAGTAGTGTAAATTTAAAATAAAAAAATTTGACTGTGAAACATCAGTCTGCTAGTGTAATCTAATTGCAGTTGCCTGCCTGCCAGCATGTGTGCCAAGCTCAAAGCGTATACTGTGCCCACTTGCCCAGTGCCACCACTCATATCTGGTGTAACAGTAGTGTAAATTTAAAAAAAAAAAAATGTTGACTGTGAAACATCAGTCTGCTAGTGTAATCTAATTGCAGTTGTCTGCCTGCCAACGTGTGTGCCAGGCCCACTTCCCAGTGCCACCACTCATATCTGGTGTAACAGTAGTGTAAATTTAAAAAAACAAACTTTTTTGACTGTGAAACATCAGGCTGCTAGTGTAATGTAATTGCAGTTGCCTGCCTGCCAGCGTGTGTGCCAGGCTCACAGCGTATACTGTGCCCACTTGACCAGTGCCACCACTCATATCTGGTGTAACAGTAGTGTAAATTAAAAAAAAAAACTTTTTTGACTGTGAAACATCAGTCTGCTTGTGTAATCTAATTGCAGTTGCCTGCCTGCCAGTGTGTGTGCCAGGCCCACTTGCACAGTGCCACCACTCATATCTGGTGTAACAGTAGTGTAAATTAAAAAAAAAAAAAACTTTTTTGACTGTGAAACATCAGTCTGCTTGTGTAATCTAATTGCAGTTGCCTGCCTGCCAGTGTGTGTGCCAGGCCCACTTGCCCAGTGCCACCACTCATATCTTGTTTAATAGTAGTGTAAGTGTACATTTAAAAAAATAAAAACTTTTTGGACTGTGAAACATCAGTCTACTTTTTTTATGTCAGGCTCACAGCGTATACTGTGCCCACTTGCCCAGTGCCACCACTCATATCTTGTTTAATAGTAGTGTAAGTGTACATTTAAAAACAAAAAAAACTTTTTGGACTGTGCAACATCAGTCTGCTTTTTTGTGTCAGGCTCACAGCTTATACTGGGTCCACTTGCCCAGTGCCACCACTCATATCTTGTTTAATAGTAGTGTAAGTGTACATTTAAAAAAATAAAAACTTTTTGGACTGTGAAACATCAGTCTGCTTTTTTGTGTCAGGCTCACAGCGTATACTGTGCCCACTTGCCCAGTGCCACCACTCATATCTTGTTTAATAGTAGTGTAAGTGTACATTTAAAAACAAAAAAAACTTTTTGGACTGTGAAACATCAGTCTGCTTTTTTGTGTCAGGCTCACAGCTTATACTGGGCCCACTTGCCCAGTGCCACCACTCATATCTTGTTTAATAGTAGTGTTAGTGCACATTTAAAAAAATAAAAACTTTTTGGACTGTGAAACATCAGTCAGCTTTTTTTGTGTCAGGCTCACAGCTTATACTGGGCCCACTTGCCCAGTGCCACCACTCATATCTTGTTTAATAGTAGTGTAAGTGTACATTTAAAAAAATAAAAACTTTTTGGACTGTGAAACATCAGTCTGCTTTTTTGTGTCAGGCTCACAGCGTATACTGTGTCCACTTGCCCAGTGCCACCACTCATATCTTGTTTAATAGTAGTGTAAGTGTACATTAAAAAACAAAAAAAACTTTTTGGACTGTGAAACATCAGTCTGATTTTTTTGTGTCAGGCTCACAGCTTATACTGGGCTCACTTGCCCAGTGCCACCACTCATATCTTGTTTAATAGTAGTGTAAGTGTACATTTAAAAAAATAAAAACTTTTTGGACTGTGAAACATTAGTCTGCTTTTTTGTGTCAGGCTCACAGCGTATACTGTGCCCACTTGCCCAGTGCCACCACTCATATCTTGTTTAATAGTAGTGTAAGTGTACATTTAAAAAAAAAAAACTTTTTGGACTGTGAAACATCAGTCTGCTTTTTTGTGTCAGGCTCACAGCGTATACTGTGCCCACTTGCCCAGTGCCACCACTCATATCTTGTTTAATAGTAGTGTAAGTGTACATTTAAAAACAAAAAAAACTTTTTGGACTGTGCAACATCAGTCTGATTTTTTGTGTCAGGCTCATAGCTTATACTGGGCCCACTTGCCCAGTGCCACCACTCATATCTTGTTTAATAGTAGTGTAAGTGTACATTTAAAAAAATAAAAACTTTTTGGACTGTGAAACATCAGTCTGCTTTTTTGTATCAGGCTCACAGCGTATACTGTGCCCACTTGCCCAGTGCCACCACTCATATCTTGTTTAATAGTAGTGTAAGTGTACATTTAAAAAAATAAAAACTTTTTGGACTGTGAAATATCAGTCTGCTTTTTTCTGTCAGGCTCACAGCGTATACTGTGCCCACTTGCCCAGTGCCACCACTCATATCTTGCTTAAAAGTAGTGTAAGAGTACATTTAAAAAAAAATAACAGGCAGAGGCAGGCCACCCCGCAGGTGCCGTCGTGGTTGTGGTGCTGTGATTCCCTTTGGCCCTAGAATAATGCCCAGTGTTCAGAGGCCTCGTCCCATGAACTCGAAATGTTTTGAGGACATAGTTGACTTTTTAACACAGGACACCCAATCTTCTATAGCTTCCGCTCCGAACCTTGACGCACCATCCTCCTCCAGCTTATCTTCGGGCACCTCTCAAGTTACCACTCACCTGCCTGCTGCCACCACCAACACTAGCACCACAGCCGCTTCACTTGATCTGTCAGAGGAGTTATTTACACATCCGTTGGAAGAAATGAGTGATGCGCAACCATCTAACAGAGGATGTAGATAACAGTGATATGTCTCAGTCAGGCAGCATTACAGACATGGACGTACGGTGTGATGATGATGATGATGTTGTACCCGCTGCTGCTTTCTTTGTTGATTTGTCATTTACAAGTGAAGCGGATGATGATGACGATGCGTCCGTGGATGTCATGTGGGTGCCCGCTAGAAGAGAAGAAGAACAGGGGGAAAGTTCAGAAGGGGAGACAGAGAGGAGGAGACGAGTTGGAAGCAGGGGGAGGTCGTCGCAAGGAGCTAGTGGCACAGTCAGACAGCATGCATTGGCACCCGGGGTCAGCCAGACAGCACGCCAATCAACGCATGCTGTTGCCACCACCAGAATGCCATCATCGCAGAGCTCAGCAGTGTGGCATTTTTTTTGTGTGTCTGCCTCTGACAACAGCGATGCCATTTGCAACCTGTGCCAAAAGAAACTGAGTCATGGGAAGTCCAACACCTGCCTAGGCACAACTGCTTTGCGAAGGCACATGATCGCACATCACAAACGCCTATGGGATCAACACATGAGTAGAAGCAGCACACAAACTCAAAGCCGCCATCCTCCTCCTGGTCCAGCATCTTCAGCCACGTCAACCACTGCTGTCCTCCTTGCCCCCTCTCAACCATGCACCACTTCGTCTCTCTTCCGGAGCAGTTCCTGCTCATCTGCCCACAGTCAGGTGTCTGTCAAGGACATGTTTGAGCATAAGAAGCCAATGTCACAAAGTCACCGCCTTGCCCGGCGTCTGACAGCTGGCTTGTCTGAACTCTTAGCCCGCCAGCTTTTACCATGCAAGCTGGTGGAGTCTGAGGCGTTCAAAAAATTTGTAGCTGTTGGGACACCACAGTGGAAGGTACCCGGCCAAAATTTCTTTGCACAAAAGGCAATCCCCAACCTGTACTCGATTGTCACACCGGACCAGCACTCCTGTCCACCCTGAACGCACAGGTGGATCAGTGGCTGACTCCGCACCAACTGGAGATCGGCAAAGTGGTTTCTGACAATGGAAGTAATTTGTTGGCAGCATTTAAATTGGGCAAGTTGACACATGTGCCATGCATGGCACATGTGTGTAATCTGATCGTACAACGCTTTGTGCATAAGTACCCAGGCTTACAGGACGTCCTGAAGCAGGCCAGGAAGGTGTGTGGCCATTTGAGGCGTTCCTACATGGCCATGGCCACTTTTCAGATATCCAGCGGCGAAACAATATGCCAGTGAGTCGCTTGATTTGCGACAGCCCGACACGTTGGAATTCAACACTCCTAATGTTCGACCGCCTGCTCCAACAAGAAAAAGCCATTAACAAGTATTTGTATGACCGGGGTGCTAGGACAGCCTCTGGGGAGCTGGGGATTTTTTTGCCACGTTACTGGACGCTCATGCGCAATGCCTGTAGGCTCATGCGTCCTTTTGAGGAGGTGACAAACCTAGTCAGTTGCACCGAAGGCACCATCAGTGACATCATACCATTTGTTTTCTTCCTGGAGCGTGCCCTGTGAAGAGTGCTGGATCAGGCTGTAGATGAGCGTGAAGAGGAAGAGGAAGAGTTTTGGTCACCATCACCAGCAGAAACAGCCTTATCAGCATCGCTTGCTGGACCAGCGGCAACGCTGGAAGAGGATTGTGAGGAAGAGGAGTCAGAGGAGGAATGTGGCTTTGAGGAGGAGGAGAAAGACCAACCACAACAGGCATCCCAGGGTGCTCGATGTCACCTATCTGGTACCCGTGGTGTTGTACGTGGCTGGGGGCAAGAAGATACCTTTAGTGAGATCACTGAGGACGAGGAACGGGACATGAGTAGCTCGGCATCTAACCTTGTGCAAAAGGGGTCTTTCATGCTGTCGTGCCTGTTGAGGGACCCTCGTATAAAAAAGCTGAAGGAGAACGACCTGTACTGGGTGTCCACGCTACTAGGTATAAGCATAAAGTGCCTGAAATGTTACCGAATTACCGCAAGTTGAAAAGGATGCAGCAGTTCCAAAATAAAATAAAAAGTATGCTTTATACAGCGTATAAGGGGGATGTCACAGCACAACGGGAATCTAACAGGGGAAGAGGTGAAAGTAATCCTCCGACTCCCACGACCACACCGGCAAGGACAGGATGCTTTACAGACGTGTTGTTGATGGAGGACATGCAGAGCTTTTTAAGTCCTATGCATCGCCACAGCCCTTCGGGGTCCACCCTCAGAGAACGAATCGACCGACAGGTAGCAGACTACTTCGCCTTAACTGCAGATCTCAACACTCTTAGGAGCCATGAACCCCTTGACTACTGGGTGTGCAGGCTTGACCTGTGGCCTGAGCTATCCCAATTGGTGATAGAACTTCTGGCCTGCCCCGCTTCAAGTGTCCTGTCAGAAAGGACCTTCAGTGCAGCAGGAGGTATTGTCACTGAGAAGAGAAGTCGCCTAGGTCAAAAAAGTCTAGATTACCTCACCTTTATTAAGATGAATGAGGGATGGATCCCGAAGGGACTTACATTGGGCGATACATTAGAGTAAAAAAGGCCTGATGAGATGAGCTGCCTTGGGCTAAAAATGGTTCACACGCTGCTGTATTTTATCTTCGAATGCCGGATGACTTGAGTGACTTATCCGCCGCCAACTAGGGTTCAAGCCGCAATGTTTTAGGGCACTTTCTGCCTGGGAAACAAACATCAATTTTTCTGGCCGCTGCTACAGCAGCGGCTGCAACAATACCTAATTTGTCAGGCATGTGTACATGCCAAATTTTTCTGGCCTCTGGTGCTGCACTGTGGCTTCAAAAACCAAACCAAAAAAAAAAGGCACAAAACAGGGATTAAACTGATAGGAATAGTACTACTTAACACACCACTCCTATCTGGTGGCACAGTAGATTTCACGCGTAGTGCCCCAAATTTGAAGTAGAGGACCGACCAAGCATCTTTTTCCATCTCCCGGTTCCTAAAATCCATGCCATATACACGTCCCCTGGCGCCGCAAATGCCTCTGGGAACCTTACCATGGGTCCCAGACCGCACGTCTTGTAATTCTCTGTCTGGGAAATTATCTATCTATCAAATCTATCTATTTATCTATCAAATCTATCTATCGTATCTATCAAATGTATCTATTGCATCTATTGATCTATCTAATCTATGTATCTATCTATCTATCTATCTATCAAATCTATCTATCTCGTGGCCAGACTGTTTTGTGACAGCTACTTGTGTTTCGGCCAAATGTCCGTCGGCCAAATGTCCGTCTGCCAAATGTCCGTCGGCTAAAAGTCCGGCCACGATTGCACGCGCAGTGCCCCAAATTTGAAGTAAGAGGACCGACCAAGCATCTTTTTCCATCTCCCGGTTCCTAAAATCCATGCCATATACACGTCCCCTGGTGCCGCAACTGCCTCTGGGAACTTTACCATGGGTCCCAGACCGCACGTCTTGTAATGCTCTGTCTGGGAAATTATCTATCTATCAAATCTATCTATTTATCTATCAAATCTATCTATCGTATCTATCAAATGTATCTATTGCATCTATTGATCTATCTATCTAATCTATGTATCTATCTATCTATCTATCTATCTATCAAATCGATCTATCTCGTGGCCGGACTGTTTTGTGACAGCCACTTGTGTTTCGGCCAAACGTCCATCGGCCAAATGTCCATCTGCCATATGTCCGTCGGCTAAAAGTCCGGCCACGATTGCACGTGCAGTGCCCCAAATTTGAAGTAGGAGGACCGACCAAGCATCTTTTTCCATCTCCCGGTTCCTAAAATCCATGCCATATACACGTCCCCTGATAGGGGACGTAACAGGGATTAAACTGATAAGAATAGTACTACTTAACACACCTTATAATAACGCAGAGAGAGACAACACAGAGAGAGGAGTCTGAAGAAGAGGAGTCAGAGGAGGAAGGTTGCTTTGAGGAGGTGGAAGACCAAACACAGCAGGTGTTCCAGGGGGCTTGTTGTCACCTTTCGGGGACCCTTGGTGTTGTACGTGGCTGGGTGGAGGAAGAGACCTTCAATGACATCAGTGAGGACAAAGAACGGGACATGGCTAGCTTGGTATCCAATCTTGTGCAAATGGGGAGTTTGCGGTTGTGCAAATGGACTGTTTGCGGTTGTTTGCGGTGCGTTAAACGGGGAGTTTGGTCTGTCACTTTGAAGCGGGCGTAACCCTTACACTACCTGATCGATACAACATCATACCTCATGTTTTAAAGCACGTTATTCCAAACAATTTAGGAATGTTAGGTGATTTATGCCCTTTATGGATTAAAACCAGACTCTGCATCAACTATGTAATTTTACGTGGGAGTTTTGCCATGGATCCCCCTCCGGCATGCCACAGCCCAGGTGTTAGTACCCTTGAAACAACTTTTCCATCACTATTGTGGCCAGAAAGAGTCCCTGTGGGTTTTAAAATTCGCCTGCCTATTGAAGTCAATGGCGGTTCGCCCGTTCGCGAACATTTGCGGATGTTTGCGTTCGCCGTTTGCGAACGGAAAATTTTAAGTTTGAGACATCACTATTATTGTTATGGTTAAACCGGTTACTGTTTTTTTTAGTTAATTCATTATATTACCTAATGGTCCATAGTATTAAGAAAGATTTTCGAGTTTTCTACTTCTGGAAATGTGGCAATGTTAAGTAAGGATAACTCTTGAAAATTTATCAGCCAATGTATGTTTATGACAGGAGTTGCGATTCCATACTTTGTATCTAGAACCTTTGGTTTTTGGAAAATAAAGCTGATTAAAAAAAAAAAAAAAAAATTCTGCACAGAGATCCAGTGTTGTGCTTCTCTTGTGTTGTCATTTTCTACAATTTACTTTAAATGCTGTTTGGTCTACATATATACCGCTTTTAGGAGGCTCCCTTTTACTTAAAGGGACACTGAATCCAAATTTTTTCTTTTGTGATTCAGATAGAGCGTGCAATTTTAAGCAACTTTCTAATTTACTTCTTTTATCAAATATTCTTCATTCTCTTGATATCTTTATTTGAAAAACAAGAATGTAAGTTTAGATGTCGGCCCCTGGATTGTTCTTGCTGATTGGTGGATAAATTCACCCACCAATAAACAAGTGCTGTCCAGCGTACTAAACCAAAAATTGGCTGGCTCCTTAGCTTAGATGCCTTCTTTCTCAAATAAAGATAGAAAGAGAACGAAGAAAAATTGATAATAGGAGTAGATTAGAATTTGCTTAAAATGTCATGCTCTATCTGAATCATGGAAGAAAAAAATTGGGTTCAGTGTCCCTTTAAAGGAGGACTGGACACTTTACATATACAGATACATGGATATTTTATATGGACTGTATACTTTTTAGACACTTTTTATGACTTGTATCATTATTTTATTATTGTGTGATTAAATTATTTTAGGTGTCACATTATACATATTGTGCTTTCACGTTTCTTAAAGGGGTAGCGCTGTGTTATCTTTTGTTCTTACATTATTATTATTATATTAACAGCCAAAAGTGGTTAGAAAATAATCTTCAGGTATAATTTATAGCCAATGCCAATGTATTAAAGAGAAACCCATACAAAAATATTTCATGATTTAGATAGAACATACATTTTTAAACACATTTCCAGTTTACTTCTATTGTTAATTTTGCTTCATTTTCTTGGTATCCTTTGTTGAAGGAGCAGCAATGCATTACTGGGAGCTAGATGAGCACATCAGTAATCCAATGACAAGAGGCATATATGTGCAACCACCAATCAGCAGCTAGCTCCCACCTCCTGAGCCTACCTAGGTATGCTTTTAAACAAAGAATAACAAGAGAAGTAAGCATTTTTTTATTTCATGATTCAAACAGAGAATACTATTTTAAACACCTTTTCAATGCACTTATTTGATCTAATTTGCTTCATTTTCTTTGTATCCTTTGTTGAAGGAACAGCAATGCACTACTGGGAGCTATCTGAACACAATTGGTTAGCCAATGAGAAGAGGCATTCATGTGCAGCCACCAATCAGCAGCTAGGTCCCAGTAGTGCACTGCTGCCCTGAGACTACATGGGTATGCTTTTCAACAAAGGATGCAAGAGAAAGAAGCAAATTAGATAATAGAAGTGAAATGGAAAGTTGTTTTAAATTGCAATTGCATGCTCTTTCTGAATTATGAAAGAAACATTTAACCATTTCATACCAGAGACTCTATTTTCTATTAGTAAGGATTTATTTGTATGTTCTAAAGACTTGTTCAGTAGAGGTTAAATCATTTTGGTTTTTACTAGGTTTATCTGGCTGCCGGAACTGTATATGGGTTGGAAGGACAGCTCAATGACATTGAAGATTCTGCCCGCAAAATAAATAGCGTCACCACTGAATTAGAACTTGCTGATCTGGAAGACCAAGTTGCAACAGCAGCCGCACAAGTACATCATGCAGAGCGCCAGGTGATTTAACTTGCATTCTGTTGAATATGTAATTATCCCAGACACACCTTACTGTATTTATTTATGCTTCACAATTGCACCTATAATCACAGGTTGCTGATTTCTTGATATGAGAATATGTATATATTTATTTATTTATTTATAATGACACAATGAGTCCACAAATCATCTAATTACTATTGGGAATATCACTCCTGCCCAGCAGGAGGCGGCAAAGAGCACCACAGCAAAGCTGTTAAATATCACCTCCCTTCCCTCTAACCACAGTCATTCTCTTTGCCTACGCTAGAGCATGGAAGTGGTAAAATTAAGTGTTTGAAAAGATACTTCAAGCAAGATTTTATTATTTTTTAAGTAGTGCAAGATTGTGCTGCTTTGTTCTAGGGTGTAGCCGTAGTCCATATCAGTCTCTTCAGTAGAGCGGTGGTGGCTTTCAAGCAATGGGAACTTGTGGGACATAATTCTCACTGCGCCTCCCATGTAGTTAATGCTGCCCTAATACTGAAAGCCTGAGTAAGATTACTCAGGCCTAGATTTGGAGTTTGGCGGTAGCCGTGAAAACCAGCGTTAGAGGCTCCTAACGCTGGTTTTAGGCTACCGCCGGTATTTGGAGTCACTCAAAATAGGGTCTAACGCTCACTTTCCAGCCGCGACTTTTCCATACCGCAGATCCCCTTACGTAAATTGCGTATCCTATCTTTTCAATGGGATTTTTATAACTCCGGTATTTAGAGTCGTTTCTGAAGTGAGCGTTAGACATCTAACGACAAAACTCCAGCCGCAGAAAAAAGTCAGTAGTTAAGAGCTTTCTGGGCTAACGCCGGTTTATAAAGCTCTTAACTACTGTACTCTAAAGTACACTAACACCCATAAACTACCTATGTACCCCTAAACCGAGGTCCCCCCACATCGCCGACACTCGAAATAATTTTTTTAACCCCTAATCTGCCGACCGCCACCTACGTTATACTTTTGTACCCCTAATCTGCTGCCCCTAACACCGCCGACCCCTGTATTATATTTATTAACCCCTAACCTGCCCCCCACAACGTCGCCTCCACCTGCCTACACTTATTAACCCCTAATCTGCCGACCGGACCTGAGCGCTACTATAATAAAGTTATTAACCCCTAATCCGCCTCACTAACCCTATAATAAATAGTATTAACCCCTAATCTGCCCTCCCTAACATCGCTGACACCTAACTTCAATTATTAACCCCTAATCTGCCGACCGAATCTCGCCGCTATTCTAATAAATGGATTAACCCCTAAAGCTAAGTCTAACCCTAATACTAACACCCCCCTAAGTTAAATATAATTTAAATCTAACGAAATTAATGAACTCTTATTAAATAAATTATTCCTATTTAAAGCTAAATACTTACCTGTAAAATAAATCCTAATATAGCTACAATATAAATTATAATTATATTATAGCTATTTTAGGATTAATATTTATTTTACAGGTAACTTTGTATTTATTTTAACCATGTACAATAGCTATTAAATAGTTAAGAACTATTTAATAGCTAAAATAGTTAAAATAATTACAAATTTACCTGTAAAAGAAATCCTAACCTAAGTTACAATTAAACCTAACACTAGACTATCAATAAATTAATTAAATAAACTACCTACAATTATCTACAATTAACCTAACACTACACTATCAATAAATTAATTAAATACAATTGCTACAAAGAAATACAATTAAATAAACTAGCTAAAGTACAAAAAATAAAAAAGAACTAAGTTACAAAAAATAAAAAAATATTTACAAACATAAGAAAAATATTACAACAATTTTAAACTAATTACACCTACTCTAAACCCCCTAATAAAATAACAAAGCCCCCCAAAATAAAAAAAAAGCCCTACCCTATTCTAAATTACTAAAGTTCAAAGATCCTTAACCTTACCAGCCCTGAACAGGGCCCTTTGCGGGGCATGCCCCAAGAAGTTCAGCTCTTTTGCCTGTAAAAAAAAACATACAATACCCCCCCACAACATTACAACCCACCACCCACATACCCCTAATCTAACCCAAACCCCCCTTAAATAAACCTAACACTAAGCCCCTGAAGATCTTCCTACCTTATCTTCACCCTGCCAGGTTCACCGATCCGTCCTGAAGAGCTCCTCCGATGTCCTGATCCAAGCCCAAGCGGGGGGCTGAAGAGGTCCATGATCCGGCTGAAGTCTTCATCCAAGCGGGGCAGAAGAGGTCTTCCATCCGATTGAAGTCTTCATCCAAGCGGCATCCATCCGGAGCGAAGCGGCAGCATCCTGAAGACCTCCACCGTGGAACATCCATCCTGGCCGACGACTGAACGACGAATGACGGTTCCTTTAAATGACGTCATCCAAGATGGCGTCCCTCGAATTCCGATTGGCTGATAGGATTCTATCAGCCAATCGGAATTAAGGTAGGAATATTCTGATTGGCTGATGGAATCAGCCAATCAGAATCAAGTTCAATCCGATTGGCTGATCCAATCAGCCAATCAGATTGAGCTTGCATTCTATTGGCTGATCGGAACAGCCAATAGAATGCGAGCTCAATCTGATTGGCTGATCGGATCAGCCAATCGGATTGAACTTGATTCTGATTGGCTGATTCCATCAGCCAATCAGAATATTCCTACCTTAATTCCGATTGGCTGATAGAATCCTATCAGCCAATCGGAATTCGAGGGACGCCATCTTGGATGGACGCCATCTTGGATGACGTCATTTAAAGGAACCGTCATTCGTCGTTCAGTCGTCGGCCAGGATGGATGTTCCGCGGTGGAGGTCTTCAGGATGCTGCCGCTTCGCTCCGGATGGATGCCGCTTGGATGAAGACTTCAATCGGATGGAAGACCTCTTCTGCCCCGCTTGGATGAAGACTTCAGCCGGATCATGGACCTCTTCAGCCCCCCGCTTGGGCTTGGATCAGGACATCGGAGGAGCTCTTCTGGACGGATCGGTGTGATACCCGGTGAGGTGAAGACAAGGTAGGATGATCTTCAGGGGCTTAGTGTTAGGTTTATTTAAGGGGGGTTTGGGTTAGATTAGGGGTATGTGGGTGGTGGGTTGTAATGTTGGGGGGCTTGGGTATTGTATGTTTTTTTTTACAGGCAAAAGAGCTGTATTTCTTGGGGCATGCCCCGCAAAGGGCCCTGTTCAGGGCTGGTAAGGTAAAAGAGCTTTGAACTTTAGTAATTTAGAATAGGGTAGGGCATTTTTTTATTTTGGGGGGCTTTGTTATTTTATTAGGGGGCTTAGAGTAGGTGTAATTAGTTTAAAATTCTTGTAATATTTTTCTTATGTTTGTAAATATTTTTTTATTTTTTGTAACTTAGTTCTTTTTTATTTTTTGTACTTTAGCTAGTTTATTTAATTGTATTTATTTGTAGCAATTGTATTTAATTAATTTATTGATTGTGTAGTGTTAGGTTAATTGTAGATAATTGTAGGTAGTTTATTTAATTAGGTTTAGGTTTATTTGTAACTTAGGTTAGGATTTCTTTTACAGGTAAATTTGTAATTATTTTAACTATTTTAGCTATTAAATAGTTCTTAACTATTTAATAGCTATTGTACCTAGTTAAAATAAATACAAAGTTACCTGTAAAATAAATATTAATCCTAAAATAGCTATAATATAATTATAATTTATATTGTAGCTATATTAGGATTTATTTTACAGGTAAGTATTTAGCTTTAAATAGGAATAATTTATTTAATAAGAGTTAATTAATTTCGTTAGATTTAAATTATATTTAACTTCGGGGGGTGTTAGTGTTAGGGTTAGACTTAGCTTTAGGGGTTAATACATTTATTAGAATAGCGGTGAGCTCCAGTCGGCAGATTAGGGGTTAATGTTTGAAGTTAGGTGTCGGCGATGTTAGGGAGGGCAGATTAGGGGTTAATACTATTTATGATAGGGTTAGTGAGGCGGATTAGGGGTTAATAACTTTATTATAGTAGCGCTCAGGTCCGGTCGGCAGATTAGGGGTTAATAAGTGTAGGCAGGTGGAGGCGACGTTGTGGGGGGCAGATTAGGGGTTAATAAATATAACATAGGGGTCGGCGATGTTAGGGCAGCAGATTAGGGGTACATAGGGATAATGTAAGTAGCGGCGGTTTACGGAGCGGCAGATTAGGGGTTAATAATAATATGCAGAGGTCAGCGATAGCGGGGGCGGCAGAATAGGGGTTAATAAGTGTAAGGTTAGGGGTGTTTAGACTCGGGGTACATGTTAGAGTGTTAAGTGCAGACGTAGGAAGGGTTACCGCATAGCAAACAATGGGGCTGCGTTAGGAGCTGAACGCGTCTTTTTTGCAGGTGTTTGGTTTTTTTTCAGCTCAAACAGCCCTATTGTTTCCTATGGGGGAATCGTGCACGAGCACGTTTTTGAGGCTGGCCGCGTCTGTAAGCAACTCTGGTATCGAGAGTTGAAGCTGCGTTAAAAATGCTCTACGCTCCTTTTTTGGAGCCTAACGCAGCCTTTATGTGGACTCTCAATACCAGAGTTATTTTTATGGTGCGGCCAGAAAAAAGCCGGCGTTAGTTTTTCGGGTCGTTACCGACAAAACTCCAAATCTAGGCCTCAGTCTTTATCTCTTTTTCCATAGGTCCATGTGAGGGAGAAGACCTCTCAAACCTAGTGAGCTGCCTTGCTGCCTCGCAGATTTATGAGGTAAGTGCTGAGTTTATTTTTCTGGGTAAACACAGGAAAAAGTGAGCACTTTATTCACTAAGGGACACCCAATTTTCTCCTATATGTTTAAGGGAACATATAATGGCAGTATGGTTATGGCAGGCACTGG
Source organism: Bombina bombina (assembly GCF_027579735.1). Lineage (NCBI taxonomy): Eukaryota > Metazoa > Chordata > Amphibia > Anura > Bombinatoridae > Bombina > Bombina bombina. The sequence continues at coordinate 461,742,328 of NC_069503.1, forward strand.
GGCTGAGGATTAATACAAAAAAGGCTAATTTTAATGTGGTTTCACTTCTCCCGGCGGCTTGACTTTAAAGTATGCCAACCAGGAGGTTCATTTTTTAGACGCCCATGATGGGCGGGGCTAACTGAGGCGGCAGTTTGCTGTTGCGCACCATTTTCCTCTTCATTCACTGTGACCGGAGGGTGCAGATAACAGTCTCAGACAGGAAAGCGCATAATAAGTTTTAAAACTGCGCTTTTAGGACCGGACAGCTGATCATTATACTGCAAGTCGAGTTCCGGATCTTTTACTGGAGATATACTATCTGGTGTTGCTAAGGAATGAGAGAGACCGGGTTTCTCTTTTTCTCCATCCCCTGTATTTAAAAAGATGTTTCCTATAGCAGATTCTATCAAGGAATCTTGGCAGATGGTACCCAAAGTGGAAGTGGCAATTTCCACACTAACCAAGAGAACTACTATTCCTATAGAGGATAGTTTATTCCTTTAAGGATCCTATGGATAAGAAGTTAGAGGGGTTACTCAAGAAGATGTATGTACACCAGGGTTTACAATGGCAACCCGCGGTTTGTATTGCTACTGTCACTAGTGCGGCAGCATACTGGTTTGATGCATTGTCTGAATCTATTTGGCTAGCACAAACACAGTGGTGTTCAAGGAACAACACTGTTAGACCCCTGGCGCTGCTGAGACAGCTAAAATAAGTGAGAGCAAATTAGACCAAAAATATATATCAAATTAGTCAGTATATATTCCAAAAAGACCATTAAAAATTAATAAATTATCAGTAAAAAAGGCTCACCGGGAGAAATGAGTAAAAAAATGGATACAAATTTATTGGAACAATCGCAAAACATTTATATATAACCTAACACATCTAAATCATCTAAATCCCTAAATACGCTGATCAGGCATTTAAACAGGTGTGTTTGTGCTAGTCACTTGTTTGGAGTTAGGGGAATCTCCATTTAACCCTTTGGCTTATAAGTGTATCCATTATCCCAGCGCAGTGTGATCTACTTTTTTCTTGCTGAATCTATTTGAGCAGACCCTCCCCTCGAAGAAATCCAGGATAGGATAAAGGCCCTTTAGTTGGCCAACTCCTTTATCACGGATGCTTCCCTTCAGGTTATTAAGCTGGGAGCTAAGATTTTTGGTTTTGCCGTACTGGCCCACAGAGCTTTATGGTTAAAATCTTGGTCTGCGGATGAGTCATCTAAGTCTAAACTTTTGGCGATTCCTTACAAAGGAAAGTCTTTGTTTGGGCCGGGGTTGGCGGAAATTATTTCTAACATCACGGGAGGAAAGGGAGATTTCCTCCCTCAGGATAAGTGAAATAAACAAAAGGGACGTCAGAGTAATTTCTGTTCCTTTTGAAATTTCAAGGGAACTTCTTCCACTTCCTCCTCTAAGCAGGAGCAGTCCAAGCCTTCCTGGAGACTCAACCAGTCTTGGATCAAGGGAAAACAATCCAAAAAGCCTGCTAATGAATCAAAAGCAGCATGAAGGGTCTGCCCCTGATCCAGGACCAGCTCTTGTGGGGGGGGCTGACTTTCATTCTTCGCTCAGGCTTGGGTAAGAGATGTTCAGGATCCCTGGACGATGGACATCGTGTCCCAGGGATACAAACTAGAGCTCAAGACCTTTCCTCCCAGGGGCAGGTTTCTGCTTTCAAGATTATCTGTAGACCAGACAAAAAGAGAGGCGTTCTTACACTATGTTCGGGACCTCTCTGACCTGGGAGTGATAGTTCCTGTTCAAATGCAGGAATGGGGTCTGGGGTTCTATTCCAATCTGTTTGTGGTTCCCAAAAAGGAGGGAACCTTCAGACGGATTTTAGATCTCAAGAGTCTAAACAAATTGCCGTCCTTCAAGATGGAAACTATTTGTTCTATTCTTCCTTTGATCCAAGAGGGTCAATTTATGACAACGGTAGATTTAAATGACGCGTACCTGCATGTTCCCATACACAGGGACCATTACAAGTTTCTAAGGTTTGCATTTCTAGACAAACACTTCCAGTTTGTGACTCTTCCATTTGGTCTTGCCACAGCTCCCAGAATTTTCTCAAAGGTTCTGGGATCCCTGCTAGCGGTGCTCTGATTGCAGGGCATTGCAGTGGCACCTTATCTGGACGAAATTCTAGATCAGGCGCCTTCCTTTCAACAAGCAAGATTTCACATGGAATGTTGTTAACTTTCTAGCGGTCTCATGGATGGAAGGTGAATTTCCTTAGTTCCAAATACAAGGGTAATTTTCTTGGGAACCATAATAGATTCCTTTTCAATGAAGAATTTTCTGACAGAAGTCAGGAAATCAAGATTTTCGATTCTTGCCTAGCACTTCAGTCCCCCCCCCCCCTGGCCATCAGTGGCTCAGTGCATGGAGGTAATCGGGCTGATGGTAGCGGCAATGGAAATCATCCCGTTCACCCATTTCCACCTCTGCAGTTAAGCATGCTCAGGCAGTGGAATAGAGATTATGCGGATCTGTCTCCACGATTACAGCTGGAGCAGGAGACAAGGGATTCTCTACTTTGATGGTCTGTTCTACCCATAAACATTCTTGAACTAAGAGCAATCTTCAATGCTCTCCTGGCCTGGCCTCAGTTAGCTTCGGCCCGGTTCATCAGGTTCCAGTCGGACAATATAACCTCAGTGGCTTACATCAACCATCAGGGAGGAACTCAGAGTTCCTTGGCCATGACAGAGGTAGCCAAGATCATTCAGTGGGCAGAGACCCACAATTGCTGCCTGTTAGTGATCCACATTCCAGGAGTGGACAACTGGGAGGCGGATTTCCTGAGCAGACAGACCTTTCACCCGGGGGAGTGGGAGCTCCATCCGGAAGAGTTTTCCAGCCTGATTCTCAAATGGGGTTAGCTGGAATTGGATATCAAGGCATCTCGGCAGAATGCCAAGCTCCCAAGGTACGGGTTGAGGTCAAGGGACCCTCAGGCTGTACTAATAGACGCTCTGGTGGTACATTGGAATTTCAGTCTCGCATACCTATATGTTCTGTTCACTCTTTTACCTTGAGTCATTGTTCGAATCAAGCAGGAAAGGGCGTCGGTGATCCTCATTGCACCGGCGTGGCCTCACAGGATTTGGTATGCAGACCTCGTGAACATATCATCTCTTCCACCTTGGAGGCTTCCGTTAAGGAAGGACCTGCTATTCAAGGGCCCTTCCTGCATCCAAATCTAGTTTCTCTGAAACTGACTGCTTGGAGATTGAACACTTAATTTTATCCAAGCGTGTATTTTCAGACTCGGTCATTGAGACCATGGTTTAGGCTCATAAACCTGTGACTAGAAAGATTTACCACAAGATATGGCGTAAATATCTACTCTTGGAGTAGAGTTAGGATTCCTAGAATTCTGTCCTTTCTCCAAGAAGTTTTGGAGAAGAGTTTATCGGCAAGTTCCCTAAAGGGTCAAATATCTGCCTTGTTTATTTTGTTACATAAGTGTCTGGTGGACGTCCCAGATGTGCAATCGTTTTGTCAGGCCTTGGTCAGGATCAGGCCTGTGTTCAAACAAGTTACTCCTCCCTGGAGTCTTAACTTAGTTCTTAAGGTTCTTCAAGGGGCTCCGTTTGAGCCTATGCATTCCTTAGATTTTAAGTTATCTTGGAAAGTTTTGATTCTTGTTTCTATTTCATCTGCTTGTCAGAGCTCTCGGCATTACAGTATGAGTCCCCTTACCTTATTTTTCATTTAGATAAGGTGGTTTTTCGTACTAAATTAGGGTTTCTCCCTAAAGTAGTTTCAGACCGGAACAATAATCAAGAGATTGTTGTTCCTTCCTTGTGTCCTAATCCTTCTTTTTAGAAGGAATGGCTTCTGCACAATCTGGACGTGGTACGTGCACTAAAATTCTATTAACAGGCGACTAAGGATTTTCGTCAGTCTTCTGCTCTGTTTGTTGTATTCTCTGGGAAACGTAAGGGACAGAAAGCTATGGCTACTTCTCTTTCTTTGTGGCTGAAGAGTATCATTCGCTTTGCCTAGGAACAGATTTGCAAGGCTGCAACTTGGTCCTCTCTTCACACTTTTTAAAAATTCTATAAATGTGACACTTTTGCCTCGGCTGAGGCCGCTTTTGGGAGAAAGGTTCTGCAAGCAGTGGTGCCTTCCGTTTAGGTTCCCTATCTTGTCCCTCCCTTATCATCTGTGTAGCTTGGGTATTGATTCCCAATAGTAATTAGATGATCCGTGGACTCATTGTGTCATTAGAAAGAAAACAATATTTATGCTTAACTGATAAATGTATTTATTTCTTGACATAATGAGTCCATGGCCCGCCCTGTTCTTTAGACAGGTTGTTGGTATGTTATAAACTTCAGACACATCTGCACCTTGTTGCTTCCTTTCACTCCTTTTCTTCGGTCGACTGGGGTTGGAGGAAAGGGACGTGATATTTAACAGCTTTGCTGTGGTGCTGTTTGCTGCCTCCTGCTGGGCAGGAGTGATATTCCCAAAAGTAATTAGATGATCCGGGGACTCATCGTGTTAAGAAATAAATACATTTATCAGGTAAGCATACATTTTGTTTTTTACACCTTCCTTTGCTGATACATTAAGAAAATGTATGCTCTTTGGTGGTTGATACACTGCTTATAGGAAAAGTAAGAACATATTTATAAATGTATTTCAGTGAACAGCCGCAAGTCTTCTTTCACTTCCTGTGAATTATTATATTTTTTTGGTGAATGGAGCAAATCTGTTAGTACTAGTATACTTAGGAGTAGATTATAGATGTGTCACAGAAATGTGGAAAAAATATCAGATCCAGGTGATTATTTTTTGCAGAAGATTTAGTTTAGATAATAGTAAATTGTATTAATTGTAAATATTAGTGTAAACCACAGCTACATACCTCAAGCAACCCCTATGTGCCTGTCAAGGACAACACCTCCCTTACACAACCAACCACAGTACACCTGCCCATCATAAGGGTATCTCCTAGCTGTTCGAAGAATCCTTTAGGTGTTATTGAACGGGTTTAGGTATTACAGCGGTGTTGCACTTTTGGAGGGTCATATAGAAAGGTGCAAATGGGGTTACTTGGCATGTAGGGTGGTATTGTTTAACCCTTTGCGCCAATTGGATGTAGGTACTACATCACACAATACTTTGCCCAGCATACTGTGTTGACAAAATACCTATGTTCAAAACAGAGGCGCATGTTGTGGTCCCCGCTGTTAGCTTAGACAGCGGGAGCTGCAACCAGGGGGAAGAAGGCATCTATCTTTATATGGAAAGGGAGCATTGGTTGTGTTCCCTTACCTTATGAAGCCAGATTGCCAAACTTTACAAGACTGACACTGTATGTAATTATTCTGTGTTGGTGTCGAGTGGGAGCGGTGAGAGGGGAGGAATGAGGCCCAGCGGAGAAGGGAGGACAGGGTTCCCTATACTATGGAAAATTTTTGAAGGGAGATAGAGGGATGGATCCTTACTCTATGGAACAATATTTTCTGGAGGGGGAACCCTATGCAGACTTACTGCCAGTAACAAATATGGAGGGGAGCAGTGGGAGTGGGGTTAGAGAGCTGTTTGGGGTGTCAGGGAGGTGGGAGGGTGAGAAGCGATCTACACTACATAAATAAATAAATAAATAAAAACACTAAACTGCATACTGGTAGACTGTCTGCCAGTACCTAAGATTGTGGTGACCAGTGTGGGGGGGGAGGGTAGAGAGCTGTTTGGGAGGGATCAGGTAGGGATTAGGAGGTGGGAAGGTAATCCCTACACTAGAGCAAATATTAACCTTACACGCTAACTGATTAACTCTTCCACTGCCTGGAATTTCAGAAGTGTTGTGCGCAGCTGCAATAGCGGCCTTTTAGTTTCCAAAAACCAATGGCAAAGCCATGCATATCTGCTGTTTCTGTTTTTACAACCATTTGTCTTATGACAACAGTAGTTGTATGATCGTATTTGGCAGCCAAATAGTGGCATCAAATATACCAAAATTGGCCGAAATCAATAACTTGGGTTGTCTGCTTTATAAATATATATTGTTTTCATAGGTTAATAAAAAAACAAAGGCTCTATTTCTGTTTAAATGGAGTGATAGCAAAAAATGCTAACATTTCTCCAGTAATTTGAGCAAGTTTTATCTGAAATTCCTGATAGGAATGTGGTTAAGGTTCTATATATTGGTTGTCCAAGAGGATTAGATGAACAAAAAAATATATTGGTAGATCTTTAATTTTTATACTATTGTTTGATCATTTATCATTTTTTACTGCAGACATTACATATGGAAAGAAAACCCTTTATTTTGCTATTGACTACCATTAAACTGTTAAATCATAGCTGTACAAAGTATAAATAAGAATTGGGTAGTAAGAGCATCATGACGCTCAACGGTGGCAATATAGAAACACAAAGGGAAAATGCGTTTAGCGACTAATATTTGTCAATTTTCTAGTTTATCAAAATGCACTGAGAATATTTGTTATATGTTTCCAGATTATCTGTATTGCTATCTTTTTAATGCAATTTTTTAAATTAGATTTCAGATATTGAGAGCAGGATATCTGCCCTTACTGTTGCTGGTTTAAATGTTTCTCCTTGTGTACGGCTAACAAGAAGACGGGAGCAGAAAAACACTAATCAGGTAGCCTTACGGGTGTTCCATTTCATGCTAGTAATATTTCCATGTGCAATTCTTAAAATCTAATGTGAGATGTAACTGTATTTTAGCCTGTTAGCCTTGTAGCAACCTGTCCTTTTCCAAAGGCGGCTTATTCATTGAACGTACCTCCATTGCTTATCTTCTTTAAACCTCACTAAACTTATGCTCTCACTACTGTCTAAATATCCAAGAGGCTCGTGCTTTACTTTGAATTTTACTGGTGATAACAATAGCAACGTATTTATGGGGCTAATCAGTAGTAACAATTCATCTTTTTAAAGGTTAAAGATATGGACCTCGATTCCAATCTTTCTAAAATTCTAGTTCAATATAAAAAAAAATTGGACGTTATTCATTTTTTTAAATCAATCGCAATCTTGCTGAGTTAAACACAGCGAAGCTTGATAACTCACACAATATTCAAAATCCATTTCCTCGCAACAGCACCATTAATACCGATAATAGCTGTTAATCGCCAAAGACCAAATGATCTCCTGACAGCCTCCTCTCCCTTTGCATGTTCTCCACTCCTCGCAAGTAATATGGTACCTATGAGTGAGTGCTTCCATTTAATTGTGGTTAAATTGGTTTAAAGGATATAGTGGCATCTGTCATTATTTGTAAATATGCTTTTTGTATGTTTTTACATTTAATTGATGGTGATGATGTATAATCGTTTGTTATTTGGCTGATTTGGATTGTTATCAAAAAGGGCTGTCACTGTTGTTGGCATGGGCAGTGCCATCTTGTTTTATGGGTTTGAGCATGCACAGATTGGTGGCTGATAATGTTACAAAAGTGCCTGTAGATGTTGAATTTAATGTTTCTATTCTGTCGATATCTTGTGGTAGAAAGGATTGTCATTGTTGAAGTTGATGCTGTCTATACATCATGTGGGTGGCTTTTGCAATATCCGATCCCGTATTTTTCCAATTTGAGAATGGTGTTATCTTTTGCAATCTAATGGTTCTTATGTCTAAAAAGGTTTATCATGAGCCACAAAACATGATCGACTAGATTGGAATCAATCCCAAAGCTAGGATCAGTAATACTAAAATTATATGCATGTAATTTTATCATTAGAAGGTCCCTAAAGGGACATTGTACACTAAATTTTTCTTTGCATAAATATTTTGTATATGGTCTATTTATATAGCCCATCTTGGAGTATTTTTGTAACAATGTATAGTTTTGCTTATTTTTTCATAACATTGTGCTGATATTCAGACTCATAAACAAGCCCCAAAGTATCAGATGTAGACTCAAGTCTACGGATTCCTGTTTGTTCCTGTCTGAGTAAAGGGTCTTTACATATGCAGGGGAGTGTCTGCTCTTCCTGCTTTCCCAGCCCCTTTCAATTGGTGTTTCAGCCTAACCTCATCAGAGTTTGCATGCGCATTACAAGTCAAAATTAAAATGTTGTGCAGTAGCAAAACCCATTGCACGTTAACTTCAGGACTTTGGCTATCACAACCGTGCTAATGTATTCACCCCTTAGATTTCAATGGAGCACGTTATGGGAAAAAAACTCTTATCGCTCATGCGCTATTCCAACACCGGGTTAGACCAAGTGTGCTCAACCAGACATGAGTTATCAATATTTAACATTCCAATGTTTATATAGATATGCGACTTGCGCAAACAATAGCGTGCCACTTGTAATCTAGCCCTATATTTTACAAAAAAAATCATATATATATATATATATATATATATATGTTGCGGGTAAAGTTATAAATTGGGTAATCCTAGCATTACCCGGGTAAACCTGACATTACCCAAGTGGATGTGTACAAAGCCTGATGTAACATGATAAATCTTATTAGAGTGCATCAAGTCACTGCATCAAACATATATACTATGCACTGTAATTCCCCCATCTTCACTATCTTTTTTGGCTCCATCTGGGGAGTTCAAGGGGGTCGAAGCCCACCTTGTAAATCTCATTACCCAAGGTTCACTTGGGGTGGATGCCAGAAGATCGGTGGGGGCCTTCCTTGAACCCCATAGGCAGAGGCAAGAAAAATAGTGTAGATGGGATAATTACATTACATCATGCTTTACCCACAGCCGCTTGGGTAATGTCAGGTTTACCCAAATTTCTGACTTTACCCGTAACATAGATTGAAAAATAAAAAGAACATTCTCTTCTATGTGAAGAACATTGCAATGTAAAATGTGCATTGCATTCATTAACAGGTTTAGTGTTAATGAAGTTAGTGCACATGGGGTTTCGCTTGCACTCTAACTTTTTACTTTCAACTTGTCATACACGCGCTTACCTCCCTACGTTAAAAGTTTACTTGTTAGTGGTGTTAGCACGAGAGCGAAAAAAATAGTCAGCGCGCCACTTGTAGTCTGTCCATGTTTCAATTTTTTTAACATTTTTATAATGTCTGCAACAATAACTAAAGAATGTGTTAATATATCATAAGATACACATTTACCATAATCATAGTCCTTTGAAGAAGGCCAGTGGCAAAAATGCATTACTATATTGTCTACAATTTGAAAGTGCTTCGTAAATGTATCTTTGAGAATAAAAGATGCAATTGATATGTTATGCCCATGTTGTTTGTTTTTATTTTTGTAGGTACAAACAATAGATACATCCAGACAACAGCGGCGGAAATTACCAGCAACTCCACTGCAAGGTTATTTTGTGTTTCTTATATTATGTTTATTATGCTTAAAGAAACAGTAAACACCTTAAGATTTTTGTATAAAATGTTTAATTATGCATAGTAAAACAACTTTACAAAATGCTTTCATTATTTATATGGGTTGCTTTTCAGGTAATTTAGCTGAAATAAATTGAGAATTGAAAATGGGTTGAAAATGCACCCTTCTGACTTGTCAAGGCAAACCCTTCTAAATATTTTACTCTAATTGGCTTCAGCAGATAACGACTGCAAAAAAGCACTTTATATTAACTTACTGAATGTGGTTAACCTTGTCAGCAGCAGACTCAAGCCTGGATTGGTTCTTTCAAATTAGGCAAATAATGGGATGAATTTGGCTATTGAAAAAAAAAAAAGCAGGAAAAAAGATGCAATTTGTTTTAAATGTTTAGATTTGTCTAACATGTAATTGTATAGCAGGACAACATGTTTTGTAATTACAATGGGCTCCATGTACGAAGCAGCGAGTGCAAGCCTGCTTTCTGCAATGTAAGAAGCAAGAGTCATTAGACCACTGTTTCTCACACTGAGAGAAATCATGAGAGAGCGAGCAAGCTCTCGGTGATTGACAACCCCTTTAGTCTCGAATGAAGGGGCGGGCATTACACACTCCGATGAGTGCGTAATGATTACATACGGGCCAGCAGATGAACAGATCCACTGCCCTATGTAGCAAAGGCAGGCTGACAGTTTCGCAAGTTTAGAAGCCGTCTGCCCGCCTCATAGTACATGGGGCCCAATGTGTTTAGGGTCCCTTTAATCAACTGTTTTATAAAGGAACCATGATTGTATACAGTTCTTTGAATATAATAAATTAATAAATAGTTTATTGAAAAATGGGCGAAAGTATTATATTATTGTCTTTTTATAGCAGTTAAAGAATATGATAAATCTTTAAAAATGGCAATTACATGTGTTTTGTTTGGATAACATACGGCTAGGTTACGAGTCTTGCGTTAGGCTTAAAAAACAGCATTGGTCAGTCCCAACGCTACTTTTTAACGCCCGCTGGTATTACGAGTCTTGAAAGTACAGGTGTACCACTCACTTTTTTGGCCAGACTCGGAAAAACCGCAAATCCACTCACGTCAATTGCGTATCCTATATTTTCAATGGGACTTGCATAGCGCCGGGATTAAGAGTCTGACCAAAAGTGAGAGGTAGACCCTCTCCTGTCAAACCTGGTACCGCATTTTAAATTCAGTAGTTAAGAGTTTTACACTACAACGCCGTAGCATAAAACTCTTAACTAAAGTGCTAAAAAGTACACTAACACCCATAAACTACCTATTAACCCCTAAACCGAGGCCCCCCCACATTGCAAACACTAAAATAAATATTTTAACCCCTAATCTGCCGAACCGGACATCGCCGCCACTATAATAAATATATTAACCCCTAAACCACCGCACTCCCGCACCACAAACACTAGTTAAATATTATTAACCCCTAATCTGCCATCCCTAACATCGCCGACACCTACCTACATTTATTAACCCCTAATCTGCCGCAACCAACGTTGCAGCCACTATATTAAATGTATTAACCCCTAAACCTAAGTCTAACCCTAACCCTTCCAACTTAAATATAATTACAATAAATCTAAATAAAATTACTACAATTAACTTAATAATTCCTATTTAAGACTAAATACTTACCTGTAAAATAAACCCTAAGCTAGCTACAATATAACTAATAGTTACATTGTATCTAGCTTAGGGTTTATTTTTATTTTACAGGCAACTTTGTATTTATTTTAACTAGGTACAATAGTTATTAAATAGTTATTAACTATTTAATAACTACCTAGTTAAAATAAAGATAAATTTACCTGTAAAATAAAACCTAACCTAAGTTACAATTACACCTAACACTACACTATAATTAAATAAATTAACTAAATTAAATACAATTAATTACAATGAAATAAAAATATATAAAGTACGAAAAAAAACACTAAATTACAGAAAATAATAAAGAAATTACAAGATTTTTAAACTAATTACACCTACTCTAATCCCCCTAACAAAATAAAAAAGCCACCCAAAATAAAAAAGCCGTACCCTACACTAAATTACAAATAGCACTTAAAAGGGCCTTTTGTGGGGCATTGCCCCCAAAGTAATCAGCTCTTTTACCTGAAAAAAAAGTACAAATCCCCCCCAACATTAAAACCCACCACCCACACAACCAACCCTACTCTAAAACCCACCCAATCCCCCTTTAAAAAAAACTAACACTAAGCCCTTGAAGATCACCTTACCGGGTGACGTCTTCACCCAACCGGGCAGAAGTGGTCCTCCACACGGGCAGAAGTCTTCATCCAACCAGGCAGAAGTGGTCCTCCAGACGGGCAGAAGTCTTCATCCAGACAGCATCTTCTATCTTCATCCATCCAGCGCTGAGCGGGTCCATCTTCAAGACATCCGATGCGGAGCATCCTTTTCTTTCTTCGTCTGATGACTGATAGAAGGTTCCTTTAAATGACGTCATCCAAGATGGCGTCCCTTCAATTCCGATTGGCTGATAGAATTCTATCAACCATTTGGAATTAAGGTAGAAAAAATCCTATTGGCTGATGCAATCACCCAATAGGATTGAAGTTCAACCCTATTGGCAGATCCAATCCGCCAATAGGATTGAGCTGGCATTCTATTGGCTGTTCCAATCAGCCAATAGAATGTCAGTTCAATCCTACTGGCGGATTGCATCAGCCAATAGGATTTTTTCTACCTTAATTCCGATTGGCTGATAGAATTCTATCAGCCAATCAGAATTGAAGGGATGCCATCTTGGATGACGTCAGTTAAAGGAACCTTCATGCAGTCGTCAGATGAAGAATAAAGAGGATACTCCGCGTCGGATGTCTTGAAGATGGACCCTCTCCGTGCCGGATGGATGAAGATAAAAGATGCCGTCTGGATGAAGACTTCTGCCCGTCTGGAGGACCACTTCTGCCCGTCTGGAGGACCACCTCTGCCCATCTGGAGGACCTCTTCTGCCTGGTTGGGTGAAGACGTCTCCCGGTAAGGTGATCTTCAAGGGGTTAGTGTTAGTTTTTTTAAGGGGGGATTTGGTGGGTTTTAGAGTAGGGTTGGTTGTTTGGGTGGTGGGTTTTAATGTTGGGGGGATTTGTACTTTTTTTTTAGGTAAAAGAGCTGATTACTTTGGGGCAATGCCCCGCAAAAGGCCCCTTTAAGGGCTATTTGTAATTTAGTGTAGGGTAGGGTTTTTTTTTATTTCGGGGGGACTTTTTTATTTTGTTAGGGGATTAGATTAGGTGTAATTAGTTTAAAAATCTTGTAATTTGTTTATTATTTTCTGTAATTTAGTGTTTGTTTTTTTTGTACTTTAGATAATTTTATTTAATTGTAATTAATTGTATTTAATTTAGGTAATTAATTTAATTGTAGTGTAGTGTTAGGTGTAATTGTAACTTAGGTTAGGTTTTATTTTACAGGTATATTTGTATTTATTTTAACTAGGAAGTTATTAAATAGTTAACAACTATTTAATAACTATTGTACCTAGTTAAACTAAATACAAAGTTGCCTGTAAAATAAAAATAAACCCTAAGCTAGATACAATGTAACTATTAGTTATATTGTAGCTATCTTAGGGTTTATCTTACAGGTAAGTATTTAGTTTTAAATAGGAATTATTTAGGTAATTGTAGTAATTTTATTTAGATTTATTTAAATTATATTTAAGTTAGGGGGGTTAGGGTTAGACTTAGGTTTAGGGGTTAATATGTTTATTATAGTGGTGACGACGGTGGGGGCAGCAGATTAGGGGTTAATAAATGTAGTTAGGTTGCGGCGACATTAGGGGCTGCAGATTAGGGGTTAATAAATATAATGTAGGGTTCGGCGATGTTAGGGGCACCAGATTAGGGGTTCATAACTATAATGTAGGTGGCGGCGGTGTCCGGAGCGTCAGATTAGGGGTTAATAATATAATGTAGGTAGCGGCGATGTCGGGGGCGGCAGATTAGGGGTTAATAAGTTTAAGATTAGGGGTGTTTAGACTCGGGTTCATGTTAGGGTGTTAGTTGTAGACATAACTTGGTTTTCCCCATAGGAATCAATGGGGCTGCGTTAGGAGCTTTACGCTGCTTTTTTGCAGGTGTTAGGTTTTTTTCAGCCGGCTCTCCCCATTGATTCCTATTGGGAAATCGTGCATGAGCACGTTTTACCAGCTCACCGCTAACGTAAGCAGCGCTGGTATTGAGGTGAGATGTGGAGCTAAATTTTGCTCTTCGCTCACTTTTTTGCGGTTAACGCCGGGTTTCTAAAAACCCGTAATACCAGCGCTGTCTGTAAGTGAGCGGTGAGCATAAACTGCTTGTTAGAACCGCACCCCTGTTAACGCAAAACTCGTAATCTAGGTGATAGAAATCAAAATGATAGTTTCAGGCATTAGGCAGTGCAATGTAAAAAATATCACAATTTACTTTTGTTATCAAGCTGACATATTTCTTTTGACATTGTTTGCTGAAATGTGGCCCATTTCCATTACAGAAAACCTAAGTAGGGTAAGAAATATGCACGTCTTGATCACTTTTCAGCAATTCATAAGCCAAAATACACGCTCCTGAGCCTACCTCAGTATGCTCCAATGGAAAGTAGATACATTTTAATAAAGGAAACCAAGACAAAGATTTACATTTGATAATAAAAGTAAATTGCTTTTTTTTTTGTTAAATCATAAAAATCTCAATTATTATTTTTTTATTTTGTTTCCCATGTCCCTTTAGTGTTGCATATACTTGGCAATTACATAAAAAAAAATACTTGTATAGCTGTGCAAGAGGATAATTTACAATTTACAGAAACTCCAAAATAATAACTCCATTTTATAATTTATATTATTTTTTGTGTGTGTGTGGATGCACAGCTGGGCTAAAAGAATAAAAAGGGATGGTTTTGTTACAGCATTTGGCTAAATGATCTCTTCTTACCTGGGGCTTGAACTACATCCCCACATGCCAGCTTTTAACCAAACGTACTGAGAACACAAAAGGGTGTTCACAACTATTTGTAACCTCCCCTAGCCAAAACCCAGAAGTGGACTGCACTCACAAACAGGAATGGGTTACACATCCCAAGCCATTAACAAAACTCACAGACCTGGGTAAAACAACAAAACTTAATGGAATAATGACATTAAAGGGATAGTCTACAATAGAATTGTTATTGTTTTAAATGATAGATAATCCCTTTATTACCCATTCCCCAATTTTGCATAACCAACAGTTATATTAATATACTTTTTACCTCTGTTATTACTAGGGATGGGTGAATGTGTTTATTTCCAAATTCGAATGTTAGAACGAATGTTATTGTAGAAATTCAATTTACATAATAGAATGTTGATAAGAACGAATATTCTTAAAAATTCGATTTTCGAATATTATTTACAGTTTTCGAATGTCACATTTGAATTTGAATGTCACATTCGAATTCGAATGTTACATTCGAATATCACATTCGAATATTACATTTATAAAACACAATTGTAGACTAGACACACTATTTCGAATGTCACATTTGAATCGAATATCACATTTGAATCGAATGTCACATTCGAATTCGAATTCGAATTCGAATATTACATTTATAAAACACAGTATTAGACTAGAAATACTATTTTGAATTCGAATGTCACATTCGAATCGAATATCACATTTGAATCGAATATCACATTTAAAACACAGTATTAGACTAGAAATACTATTTCAAATTCGAATGTGACATTTGAATTCGAATGTAGCATTCAAATTCGAATATTACATTTATTAAACACAGTTGTAGACTAGAAATACTATTTCAAATTTGAATGTCACATTCAACTTTGAATATTACATTTCGAAATTGAATGAATACATAGCTAAATATTCTATTATTCGAACGAATATTTTCTAATTTTATTGAAAAATTCAAAAACGAAAATTCGAAAATAGATTCGAATGAATGTATCAAAATTTGTTTTAAATTTCAAATTTTTAGAAACATTCGCCCATCCCTAGTGATAACATTGTATCTAAGCATCTTCTGACATCCCCCTGATCACATGACTTTGTATTTATTATCTATTGACTTGCATTTAGTACTGTGTTGTACTTACTCTTAAATAACTCCCCGAGCGTGAACACATGAACTAGGACTCTCTTGTTGTAAAAAGCAATTAAAAAGCATGTGATAAGAGGCAGCCTTCAAGGGCTTAGAAATTATATAATATATATAAAGTCATATTGGACGATTCCTGTATCTGTTCCAGGTGTTGGGACATTTTTTCTGTGTGTTTTACCTTTTTTTATAAGTTTTTTTGCACGGTTTTCCTTTAATAAATTTTGATTGATTATACGCCTGGGAGGTTTGCTGGATTTCTTTTGTGCTATATAAAGTCATATGTATGCCCTAAATATGTTTATTTTCTATCTTTTTTTCTATGAAAATACATATTAAAAATACTGAAACAGTTTTTTGGAATTCTGAAATCATCTTTCATGTTAGTTTCAAAATATATATTCTTTCTCTCCTAACATATATAAAAAGATGAAGTACCTGAAACACCCACAGTCACCACAATGAGAACGTTTAACAGAAATTTTGTACTGCAAGGCTCTTTGACTCAACGAAGTAAAGAACGAAAGAGCACTGCCAAGGGTGCTATGGTAAGGAATCCTATTAAAATGTACAAAGTGAACTATATTTTTATATATGTATTTACTATAAGAGTAAAAAGAAGGGTTGTATTAACAGAATATACTTCTTGTTCAAAAATATTAACTTTATTTTCATATATGAATTCAGATTTTATGACCATAATCTAAAAAACCTTCTTTTTTAAGTTCATTTTTACTTGGTTTACTCTTAGGTGACACAGTGAGATTTTTTTTTATCATGTTATGTCAAAATTGTAAGGATCTCATTTTTGTTTTAGGTTTTCTCTTTTGTTTCCAGTGTGGCCACTTCCCCAATTACCTTTCTAGGACTATTACTGCTCTAGTAAGAAAGATCAGGTTTTAGAAGACTCAGGGCTCCATGTACTAAGCAGTCAGCGAGCTACCCGCAACAAATCTCGCGTCAAAACTCGCAAACTGATATGTACAAAGTCATCAACTATGTTCAAACTCGCATCTTTAAAATTGCGAGCGTACTTATCCGCCAAACCTCGCTACCTCTCCATTTTTCACTGTAATTACACACATTTGACCACCAACTCGCCAAAAACGAATGTACTAAAAAATCTATTTGTCCGCTCGCGACAATTTCCGCTCTCACCTCGTTATTTTTGCCTCGCCACCTTTTAGGTGGCGGGCAAGGTACAAAACAATAGGAAAGTCACTCTTAACGCCAGTCTAGACATATATAAAAGGCAGTAATATCAGCCTTGTACTTACATTGTTCATTTCGGACGGAAATATGCCTGAAGGATGGCTTCTAGGTAAGGATAACTGGCGTCTAATTTGTCTCTCATTTCCATGCATAACTGGCGTCTAATTTGTCTCTCATTTCCATGTACATAAATTGCGCCCAATTTGTCGACTGTAATTAAAGAGTAATCTGTATATTTTAAATTTGTATTGTTGTCAATCTTTATAATTATTTTTATATCTTCTATTAGGAGATGGAGGGTACTCATGTACATGCGGTTTGAAAATGCGGTTTCGATATCTTGATCGTTCTGGTGGTGCTATGCAGTATGCACTTGAGAAAGTTGCAAAAATTATATTGGTTTGCTGCATACTGCACAAAATAGTCGCGGTGAGCGAGGCGTCAAATTTATCAATATTCCGCCACTGCTCGCAGCGGGCTAGACGTGTCTATTTTTGGGGGGATTATTAGTACATAGCGACAGCGGACACCATTTCGCCCGCGGCGAGTAACGGCGAATTTATCCGCGTCTACAATGATGGATGAACTGACGGCTTAGTACATGGAGCCCTCAGTAACCCCTTATCTGGAAAATAAACTCTTAAAAGCCTTTTCAGAATAAAAGAAAATCTTTCACACATTGCTCACCTGGCAACCTCTTATACTTTAATGGTAATGGTGATACTTGATTTCTGAGCTGCATCTCACCATTAACACCATAGATGCAATTACATTTGGACTCTTCTTAGAGCTAAAAGAAGATATTCTCTTTGGTGGTCCTCTGTAACCCTCTACAACCTAATTGTTGTGGCACAGTAAAACCACTGGTCAGTTTCCAGTTATCCAGTCTTCTGTCTCTGAGCCCTTTTCATTACCAAAATTTAAAAGTACTTGCCCTGACTGCATAGGTATCTATTCCTGGAGTCTAAAAACAGTTTTCCATAAAGGTGATTTTGACCTTGTTATGAGCTTATAGATGCCAAGGCTTTTTATAGTGCTTTGTCATTTTTTTGTCAAAATATATGAAACTAAAAGATCTTTACTGACATTGCAAACCAGTTTTACATATATTGAAAGTTCACTAAGATGTTGTAGATATGGTTTTGTTCATAGACTCTCTAAAAGTTTCATCACCCTTTTGAATCTATGCTTAAGCTGGTTAAAAAGGTTAACTTTTAATTAGATGATGTCTTTGCCGACAAAAAAAAGTTTGACATTGCTTGATGCTTGCTTCTGGGTTTTTCTTTATTTAATTTGTCATTAAAAGGCAGATTCTGATGAACTTTGTGATATGTCATTCATATTATATACAGTATATGGTAAGTTATTTGAGTATGTGGATTATCCTTATAGTGAACCATTTATGTTGCTTGATTTTAACGTCACTTCTTCTTGATTTCATGAAGGGTGCCAATACTGTTTGGGTTGACTGTACACAATATGCCTTTAAACTCATTTTGCAATGCAGAAAAAAATTAAAAAACATTTTAATAGACTGATTTACTAGAGAGTAAGGCTGGTTATGGAGAAACCGCTATCCTTTAGACCACAAAACATTCTACGTTAGTTAATATTATTTAATTTTAAAAGTCTTTAAGATTTCTTTGTATTAAAAACAGATATATATTGCTTTGCATGCAAACATTTTTTTTATTTAACCTATTTAAGAATTTGTCATTATTTGCTATTGAAATGACGCGTTTGATATTGCATGAGTGTGTATCAGAATTGGTCTAATTGTCTACTTGTCATTCATCTATTAAGTATTTATTATAAATATGGTCCTGCTCATATCAATCAACCACTGTGCAGTATATAGGAAGGCCAGGGTTTTGAATTGCATAATATGCACTTCAGCCTCTATGTGAGGTGGAAAAACTACAATTTTCAGATGTCAGGTACAGGAAAAGCAAGCAAAATAAATTATTAAAGTGTATTTATCCACTATGCATAATTAAACATGTTATGAAGGTTTAAAATCTACCTTTACTGTTCCTTTAAAGGACCATTACATACAGTAAAATTATATAAGCAACGAATGCATAATACAAAAGCAATAGCACTTATGTTTCAAATTACCAGTAGATTTTTTTCTAAGAAATTTGAAACATTGCTTAATTTCAGTGCCCACTGTGGCCTCGATTAAGAGTGAAGCGCAATGTTGCACTTTCAAGAGCGCAATATATCAGCGCACGTAAATGTGCTATGGTATTACAAGTCAAGCGCAATACAAACACGATCTCGCATTTGCATTACCCGGAAGCCATGCTCTCATGAGAGCGCGCTTCCATTGGCTCTTATAGGAGCCTCTTTCTCATGCTGTCAGACACAGCAATCCACCTAGAGCAGCGCAGGGAGCAAATCGTGCAGCGTTGGGCTGCAAAATAAAAATATATATGTATATGAATAAATACATATATATTTATGTGTTTATATGTATATACACATATTAACACACAAATATATATGTATATAAGCATATATATATATATATATATATATATATTTACAGTAAAAACACAGCCCCCCATTGACCTCTGTGTAAAGGCACTTTCAGTACATTTTTCCCCCCAAACACCCCTTATCCCCTCACTTTAACCCCTTATAACTGCTTTGCGCAGTTTTAAAAAAACTAAAAAAATAAAGATGCTCATATTTTTATTTCATTTTAAATAACTGTCCTCTTAATTTGGTGGGAAATTGGGTCAACTTTTTTTTAATTAACCATTAACTGGTTAAATGTGCTAAGCACAAAGTGACACCACAAGCTTGCGGGAACATTAACCAGCCGATTGTAATGGCTGGTTATTTAACATGCGCCCATAAAAGGGAAAATTTGCCCCTAACCAGCGCACGTTAAGATAGCGATCCACTCATAATCTAACTCTGCATCGTGTAACAGCTATCAGCCAATCACAGACTAGTATATGTATATACTGTGAACACTTGCACATGCTCTGTAGGAGATGTTGCCTCAGAAAATGTGCATATGCAAGGTGAGAACAAATTGATAACGGAAGTAAATTGGAAGCTTGTTTAAAGTTGCATGCTCTGTCTGAAACACGAATATTTAATTTGAATGTTTTCTTATTCTATGTGTTTCCATTTTTCATTCTGGTCTGTATGTGTCTTGGTCTTTTATCCCCACTGCTTCTTTTTTTCTTTCTTTATCTCTTTTCTCATCCTTATTTTTCATGTTTAACTCTCCCTTACAACTGTTTGATAGAGTAATGAATTGTGTTTAATATATAGCTGCATTTTTATAAATTACAGTAAAACCATTACAATTTTTTTTATATATCCCTTTTGATTTTTTTTTTCAGGAACCAACTAAAGAATCAACTCTAATGTATTAAAGACACCTATTTATACTGCCAAAGTATGATGCCTAAAGCTGTACACAAGAGTGCCTTTTTAACAACCATTATTGTTCCCCATGGAAAATGGAATCTTGTGTGAAGCCACTTTGCCTCAGTAACAGGGCTTTGTTCAGATACCTCAATTGGAATCTTCAGCCTTGTGCTCTGCTAAATGAAACTGCCTTAAGTTCTTAGGAAATACCATGAAAGCTTATCAAATTTCTTAAGGAAGGCTCTGTTTTATGATGCACTTTTGTTGCTGTCAAATTACATAAGTAATGTGTCAAAAACATTGTTTTCTTATTTTTCAATATACTTATATGCCAAAAGGAAATGTAAAATGCAAATATCTCTGTTTTAGAAATATGTCTCCTGAATTTGTCAGTGTTATACACAGAGGAACATTGTATGGTTGTGGTATTATTTTTGTAATTATATCCATTCTTTTAATGAACAGGTTTTATTACATATCCTAAAATAAATGTATAAATGCTGGGATAGACCTATACTATGTTCATTATTGATAATATAGTTATAAATTCCCATGGTAATGTTATTAATTGCATTTTCTAAACCTTTTATAAATATAAAAAGGTAGAAATAAATCTACATTTTTTTTTCATTTAATTGAATAATTTTCTCTAAAAAAAGAACAAAAAAAGTGCACATTCTGGGCTAAAACCTCACCTGATGTTGGAAATTAGTCTGAATTAAATGTTAAAAAAAAAACAAAAACAAAAAAAACAACAACAGAGGAAATACAAGCTGTGCACAATTCCACTATCAAGGGCAGCAAATACCTGTGCACAATCCCCCAAATTCTTTGAAAAAATATTATTTTTAGTATCAGATTTTGGCCAAGGCATATAAACTCACCTAATTATGTCAAGAAAATGTTAAAAAATATATATATATATTTGATGATTGGTTTGTTTATTTATTTATATTTTTAACAATTGAATATTAAGAAATAAACTGAAGGTAATTAACAAAATACTTTCCCTTTTCATTTTCTTAACAATATTGATGAAAACATAAATACAATATTATTAAAATAATCAAACTAGAAATCCATAAACAAATTCAAAATAAGGTTCACATTATAAGCCACAAATGTTTTTATGCTGTGTTTTATCAAATGCATCATTACAAATTAATACAGATAGTATCAAAAAAGGTAGGTCAGCAGAAATATTTCATTGTAGAAAAATCATTGTTTTATTCATTAACATTATCTTCCATTTTGTAATGTAGTTTGTACAGAGAGTTTATATTATGAATTTTGACCATTTATTGTTGAAGCCAAAATTAATTTATGCAGGTATCTGTGTTTGTATTATGAAATGTGAATGATGGTTTTATGCTTTGCCATTAATGTATGAGGTTTACCAAGTTATATCAATTCTGAATGGAATGACTTAACTAATTAACTATTTGCCCTCCTTTTGTCCTGTTGGTGCATTGAAAACAATATTGAGTAAATCATGTAGAATGGATTCCATAAAAGCATGAAATGCAATTACTGTTGTGTACTACTAATGTTAAAATAACCAGTCTTCTGAAATGAAATTATGTAAAACGTGAACACTGAAAAACTTTCATTGTATTTTACTTTATTTTTTTTCCTCAGAGAGTTTATTTGTGCCAAATATGTGTAGAAAAAAATGTATTGTTGAAACACAAATATTATAACACTGATAATTATTTTGCCATTAAGTAATTCTAATTTTTAGTTTCACTATTTATATCAAGATTATTTTTTTTACCAATGATTTACAAATTAAACTATTTTAAAGTTTAATAGATTAAAATATATGGTTAAGGACTACTTGATTTGAAAAATAGATGTGATTTCATGTCATCCACTGCATATGTCTAGAAAGATATTTGAAAAGAGTATATTATATAACATGTTTATAGGTCTGCTGTTATTAATATGCATGTCTGTTTAAATTATTCTGGAAAAAGACTTGATTATAAAAAAAGACAATTATGTGTCTGTCTTATTTTTGTATATGTTGAGCATCTGACATTTGCCTGTTGATATATACATAATACATTATATATATATATATATATATATATATATATATATAAAATGATACATAATACCCCATTTTCAAAAGAACAATTGAACACACTTTACATCACCTATACATGTTCCACATATATCTAGACCAATTAAATCAGAGTAAGCGTCAAAATAAAAAACAAAAAGATAGAACATACAGATGTAACTTGATGTACTGTTACATGACTCCTATTAAAAAATACAGGCTTCAAACCACTGCAAGGACTTTTTTTTAATAATTATGTATCACAGTTCATTATATATATATATATATATATATATATATATACTTTTTCCAAGTGGATTAGGCACTCCAAATCCCAGGTGGTAAATCGCCAGAGAACAGGCTAACACTAGTATTGAGCTGGTTGTTCATTCCTGTGAGTGTGCTTCTCTCTGTATGTATGTATGTATATATATATATATATATATATATATATATATATATATATATATATATATATATATACAGTATATCCATAAGAAAGCTTAGCACTCTCTGTAACCCAATCTTGACCGGGGTTCACAACAAAGCAAAAATAATCCAAACAATAGAAGGCACTCTCTGGATTTAATATCAGTATTCCTTTTAATCAAGTGACGTTTCAGGGTTCTTGTTCTTTATGGTCTGAAAACAAGGGTTAAATCCCAAAACGTCACTTGATTAAAAGGAATACTGGGATTAAATCCGGAGAGTGCCTTCTGTTTTTTTATTTCATATGTATATATATATATATATATATATATACATATATATATATATAGATATATATATATTATTACTAGCCTCTTGCAATAGGACCAGCTAGATGGCAAAAATAATACTAGTAGTACCTTAAAAGTAATTGGAATAAAAAAAACAACTATTGATCATGCCAAAAGAGTTGAAAAGAAATATTTTGAATAAGAGTTTAATTCTGTCCTTACTGGCAAAGGGATACAGTGAGTGTCAGGTCGCTTCAATCCTGAAAATTTCAAAGATGGCAGTTTAAGAATGAGGTCAAGCAGCAGACAACAAAGCTACAGACTGACAGAGGGTGCAAATGACTCTCCAAATTATTTGAATGTTACTCAACAACCATAGGATGACATCAAGTGAACAACAAAAGAATGATAAATGGCTGCTGGGGTGAAATGCACGGTGAGGGCGGTTCAAAACAGGCTCCTAGGGGCAGGGCTGAAGTCATGCAAAGCTAGAAAAAAGCCCTTCATCAATTAGAAACAAAGAGAAGCCAGGCTGAGGTTTGCAAAGACCATAATGATTGGACCATAGTTTAATTTTCAGCTTTGCCCAACACCTGGTTGTTTAATGGTTAGATGGGGAGTAGGAGAGGCATACAAGGCAAAGTGTTTCGCACCCACTGTGAAATTTGGTGGAGGATCTGTGATGATTTGGGGGTGCTTCAGCAAGCTGGAATCGGGCAGATTTATCTTTAAACTTGCTTTCTACAGCTCTGATAAAGTCCCCCAACTCTGAGGATTGTCTTTTCAAGCAGGACTATACTTCATGCCACACAGCCAGGTCAATCAAGGTGGGGATGAAGGTTTACAGATCAAGACCCTGTCATATCCAGCCATATCTCCAGACCTGAACCCCATTGACAACCTCTTGAATGTGATTAAGAGGAAAATGGATAGTCACAAGCAAATAAACAAAGCCGAGCTGTTTGAATTTCTGTGCCAGGACTGACATAAAGTCACCCAACAGCAATGTGAAAGACTGGTGGAAAGCTTGCCACGATGCATGAAAGGAAAGCTGTGATTGAAAATCAGTGTTTTTCCACCAAATATTGATTTCTGAACTCTTGTATGTCAAAACATTAGTATTTTGCTGCTTAAAAATTAATATGAATTTGTTTTCTTTGCATCTGAAAACACTGCATCTTTTTGTTATTTTGACCAGTTGTCATTTTCTGCAAATAAATGCTCTAAATATCTAATATCTAAAAAATAAAGAGCCAGATTATGAGTGGCATCTTAACAGTTACGCTCGAGCGAAAAGGGGTTTATTGTGGATGTTTGTGCATGTCGGGTTGAAAGTAAAGACGATCGCTTGAGAGCAATCACAATAACTGCATCCTCTGAACTCTGGTTTACTGTTTCGCAAAACAACAAGTGTCTCAAACACACATCAAAAATACATTGCAAAGTACAGTTACACTCATAATAAGACTATCTAATAAAAATTATTTTAAAAATATATTGCAAAGAAAAGTTATTAAGACTCAAAGAAATGACGTCTCAGGTGTTAGAGAAAAATTTGGCAGGCAAAGGGCTTTAACATTGAGATACATACATATACATGTCTAAATATGTATGTATTTTTCTATCACTGTTGGCGGCTCCACTATCTCCCCATCACCCCAAGTCTGCTGCCTTGGAGTCACACTTGACTCAAATCTGTCCTTCATTCTCCACAACCAATTCCTCTCTTCATCCTGCCGCAACCGCCTATGCCATATCTCCAAAATTCGTACTGGTAATTTCCCTACATGATAACTGTAATAACCTACTAACTGGCCTCCCTCTCTCCCACCTCTCTCCCCTTCAATCCATCCTAAATGTATCTGCCAGGCTAATCCACCTCTCCTGGTACTCTGTATCTGCTACACCTCTCTGTGATTCCCTTCACTGGCTCCCCATTCACAGCAGAGTTAAATTCAAAATTCTCACCCTGACCTACAAAGCCCTCACCAACGCTGCCCCACCCTACTTGTCCTTACTCATCAACAAATATACTCCAGCCCACCCCCTAAGATCCAACAATGACCTGCTACTTGTGTCCTGTACCATCACCTCCTCTCATGCTAGACTACAGGACTTCTCTCATGCAGGAACACACTTCCTCGTGCTGTTAAACTTTCCCCTAACCTCTCCTCCTTTAAACGTTCCCTAAAGACCTTTTTGTTCAGGGAAGCTTATCAACCAACTCAGTAACAAATGAATTTCACTTACCTTTCAGTTGCCATCATCTTTCGTCTCACAAAATATCATTCTCACCTCTGCAGTCCCCACCTCCTGTTCCCATCCTCCTACCCATCTACATTGTAAGTTCACACGGAAACAGGGCCCTCAATTCCCCCTGTATTTGTCTGTAAATTTTTGTCTTTTATTGTATTGTTTCACCGTTGTACTTTTTTGTACCCATGGACAGCGCTGCAGAACCTGTTGGTGCTTTATGAATAAAGAATAATAATAATAATATATATATATGTGTGTGTGTGTGTGTGTGTACATGTGTATTTATGTATTAATATGTTTATATATGTATTTACAGATGTATATACACATATGAACACATAAAAACATATTTATACATATAGAGACATATATAAGTGCATTGTAGCCCTTTGTAGTTAAGTAGATGAAAACATGTAAAAACATATTTATGCAATATTATTTTAATAAAGCGTTATAGAGTGCATTTACTGGAACTATTTCACATTCCAATGTATTATTTTAATAAAGCGTTAAAGAGTGAATTTACTGGAACTATTTCACATTCCAATGTACTTCACATAGGGGAATATGTTCTATGTACAGGGCTTGAAAATTTACAGTGGTCCAGAGGTCCCGGATGACATAGAAATTGCAGTGGACAACTTAGAAATTTGACTTTTTCCTATCTTTAACATTGAGTGGAATTCTAACTTTTTCTCTCTGGGCTAGTAGCTTTTAATCCCTGACTAGTAAACCATAGTGATATTTTTCCACCCCTGACTATGTATTTTAAATATATATTCATATATATATATATATATATATATATATATATATATATATATATATATATATATATATATATATATACATATATATATATATATATATATATATATACAGTATATATATATAAATATAGATATATATATAGATATATATATACACTAGTCCTAAAGCCCGTTCACATGGGCCATTTTTGCAGTACAGTGGTCCCACCCCTTGCTCTCACCCCCCTCTCTTTTGATTTCTGTCTACCCCTCTCTTTTGCTCTCTCTCCCGCCTCTCTTTTGCGCTCTCTCCCCCTCTCTTTTGCGCTCTCTCGCTCCACCTCTCTTTTGCTCTCTCTCCCCCTCTCTTTTGCTATATTTCTCCCCCTCTATTTTGTTCTCTATCTACCCCCCTTTCTTTTGCTCTCTCTCTCTCCCAACTATCTTTTGCTCTCTCTCCCCTCCCTTTTGCTCTTTAACCTCTCTTTTGCTCCCTCTCTCCCCTCTCTCTTTTGCTTTCTCTCCCCCCTCCCTTTTGGTCTCTCTTTCTCCCCCCTCTCTTTTGCACTCTCTCTCTCCCCTCTCTTTTGTGCTCTCTCCCCTCTCTTTTGTGCTCTCTTTCTCCCCCTCTCTTTTGTGCTCCCTCTCCCCATCTCTTTTGTGTCCTCTCTCCCCTCTCTCTTTTGTGCTCTCTCTCTCCCCCCTCTCTTTTGTGGTCTCTCTCTCCCCCCTCTCTTTTGTGGTCTCTCTCCCCCCTCTCTTTTGTGCTCTCTCTTTCCCCCCTCTCTTTTGCTCTCTCTCTCCCCTATCGTTTGCTCTCTCTCCCCCCTCTCTTTTGCTCTCTCTCTCTCTCGCCTCTCTTTTGCTCTCTTTCTCTCCTCCTCTCTTTTGCTCTCTCTCCCCCTCTCTTTTGCTCTTTCTCTCCCCTCACTCTCTCTCTCCCCCTCTCTTTTGCTCTCTCTCCCCCTTTCTTTTGTGCTTTCTCCCCTCTCTTTTGCTCTGTCTCCCCCCTCTCTTTTGCGCGCTCTCTATCCCCCTCTTTTGCTCTCTCTCTCCCTCCTCTCTTTTGCTCTCTCTCCCCCTCTCTTTTGCTCTCTCTACCTCCTCTCTTTTTCTTTCGCCTCCCTCTCTTTTGCTCTCTCTCTCTCCCCCCCCTCTCTTTTGCTCTCTCCCCTCTCTTTTGCTCTGTCTCTCCCCCTCTCTTTTGCTCTCTCCCCTCTCTTTTGCTCTCTC
Source organism: Bombina bombina (assembly GCF_027579735.1). NCBI lineage: Eukaryota > Metazoa > Chordata > Amphibia > Anura > Bombinatoridae > Bombina > Bombina bombina. The sequence continues at coordinate 461,769,403 of NC_069503.1, forward strand.
TCCCCCTCTCTTTTGCTCTCTCTCCACCCTCTCTTTTGCTCTCTCTCCCCCCTTTTTTGCTTTCTCTCTCCCCTCTCTTTTGTTCTCTCTCCCCCCTCTCTTTTGCTCTATCTCTCTCCCCCCTCTCTTTTGCTCTCTCTCTCTCTATCCCCCTCTCTTTTGCTCTCTCTTTCCCCCCTCTATTTTTCTTTTTCCCCTTCTCTTTTGCTCTCGCTCCCCTCTCTTTTGCTCTCCCCCCTCTCTTTTGCTCTTTCTCCTCTCTTTCCCCTCTCTTTTGCTCTTTCCCATCTCTTTTGCTCTTTCCCCCTCTCTTTCTCTCTCTGTCCCCCTCTTTTGATCTGTGTCTCTCGCACGCAGCGCCCGGCACTGCCTCTAACATGCCTGGCCCCACCCCCACCACCCCTGACCATGCCCACCCCATCCAGTCACGCCCACCATTGTCACTCCGCCGACAGCAGATCAGGTAGACTCTAAGGCCAGGTGTGTTTGTCCTCACGCAGTCTCTACTGCGCATGATAGTTTTGGACAAGCACCTTTGGCCTTTTATATTATAGGATATATATATATATACAGTATATATATATATATATATATATATACAGTATATATATATATATAGATATATATATATATAGATATATATATATACACTAGTCCTAAAGCCCGTTCACATGGGCCAAGTTTAAGAACAGAAACTCTTGAATGGAGTTGTCTGGAGTTTGGAGACGCATCCAAAAGTATATGGCTTACGAAGCATCATCATAAGGAACAGAGAGGAGATAAACACCCTAGGGAAATACACCATACTTGTGACGGTGTACCTAGGAGGTGTTGCACCGCGATAGTGGGACTCCCTCAGAACCGCAAGTATTAACCGCTACGGTGGATTTTGTTGAAGCACAGAAGTGGCACTTATTATGCAAACCAAGATTGTTGTAGCCATTCTATGGAACTGCCGTAAATAAAAGGGCACAATCAACACACTGGTATATCGTCCCTATGCAGTAATCAAAGTACCTGTTGGAAAAAGGGCGTCTTTACTGTGTTGTCCTTTTAACATCCAGACACACTCTGACCATTCAACATATACAAATTGTGTGGAATATCTATCCATAGGATATAATTCCTCTATCTTAGTGCTGGAATCGTTGGAGTTTATACCTGTGGAATTAACAGGACTTTGAATTTTTAGTTAACTATATGCACATAAATTGCATAATTATTATTTAATAATTTTGTGTTTGAGAGCTCTCTGAGGGGATTTTGTATTCATAGTGCACTATGATAGGAGTTGAATTAACCCATCTATGGTGATATACACACATACATATATATATATATATATATATATATATATATATATATATATATTAAAAATAATATATTAAATATAAAGTTTGATTCGCACTACTCCACTTATTTTCACTGACTCATTTGAGTGATCGGACTTATAAGTTACTATCAGATCAGCACTGTTCTTGGGGGGAAAAGGTTTATTAAATAATAAATCAAAAGAGAAAATTGTGGGAGGATTACTCCTCACTACAGATCCCTTTGTCCGGCACCAGAGTATAGCGTTAAATTGTTTAACAACTAGCGGTTCCTATAGAGGTCTACTACCCCTTTAATTCCCTCACCACTATGTCCTCAAGAATATAATTACTCCCCTATCCGTACAATACCTACATTTAAATTACAGAGGATATTGATAATAGGATCACATACAAGAAACAATAGATCTACTGCACATATGATTTATTCACTGCCAGCTTCAAGAAAATAGACATTTATATAATAACGAACGTGGGCCCACTATTGTGCACATAATGTTATGTCCTTATAGCAGACTTTTGTGATTAAAGTTCAATTGTGAACATCCAATATTTATCCAAAGACTTTTATTTCCCAATTAATGTGAATCACAAGTTTCGTTCTTCAGCCATATAAACAGTCCTTGAACATACTAGGGCTAGAATGAAAAATGTTCATTTTTTAATAGTGGTGCAAAAGTAAGACTCATCATTCTAGGAGTTATAATATTATGCTGTATATTTTTGTATTTTTAGTGTGAAATACCTATATATAACATATGTAGATATGGCAGGTTTTGACAAAACAGAATGGGACTTCGATATGAATGAAACCTTTTCTCTACCAGACAGTTCAGTAAACACTAACCAAAATTCAGAAGAGAGTCCAAATATTTTCAAGGTTTTTAAAACATATACAACAACAATTTTGAAAGAGCAAAAATTAAGATGGGAAATTTAGAGTTTAAATAAATACTTAGAAGCAAAAATGATACCTAGAGGCCTACGTGTTAGAAAAAGACCTGGCTCAAATCTGAATGAACCATTACTGGAGGATTTCTAGAAAAAATGGGATAATTATGCAAGTGAATGTGCCTTTAACTGGATGAGACTTATGATTGATGAAAATGAATTAAGACTTAAACAGGTGCAAGCTGATTTGATTGAAGCAAAAGAAAAAATTAATGAATGGAAGACTAATGAACAGTATGATAAACTAATGGGAGTGGCTAAATTGGAAGTTAGAAAAATTCAAGACACAATTAAATTTAGAAAAAGGAGAAAATTTGAAAGAGACTGGGATGATTATCAACAAAATCATGTCTATAATTATTCATTTCAGACAAGCAGTTCAGAATCAGGTAGCTCATTTGAGGATAAAAATAAACAAAGATTCAGGCAAAGACGTGGTAGAAGAAGGGATTTTTTAGGCCAGAGACAACAAGAGAAAAAAGAACCAGGAGAGGAGGCAGGAAACACAAAACAAACTACACAAGAAAACAAAAAATATCCACTCAGGAATCAATTGAAAGAGAAGCAGAAAACTTGATAAAATCTAAAAAAAGTGGTAAACCTCTCTGAAGTGAATCTCTCAGACTATCAAATTCAGGAGTTGGGCAAGGGATTATCCTTTGCTCCAACAAATAAATGCGATAAATTTACAGTGGTCAAAGATTTAAATTTATTTGCCAGAAAACTAATATTAAAGAAAACTTTTTAAAAAAAAGCAAATGATAATACTCTTGATATACGTGATCGTCAAGTCTTATCTAGTCTGGAAGATTTGTCTTCAGAGGGAAGCTCCCAAGAACAACAGTCTTTATCACACATAGGATTTAGTACACTGAAAAAGAAATCAACTCACATGCCTTCATTATCAACAGTACCAAGAGTGCACAATTTTGATAAACTAAACTAAAATGTACAGAATAATAAATATTTAACCCCTTAATGACAACTGACGTACCAGGTACGTCATGCATTAACAAGCAGTTAATGACAATGGACGTACCTGGTACGTCAGTTGTCTAACAGAGTGCTGGAAGCGATCACAAATGCTTCCAGCAGCTCTGAGGGTATTGCAGTGATGCCTCGATATGGAGGCATCCTGCAATACCACTTTACAAGCCCCCGATGCAGAGAGAGCCACTCTGTGGCCCTCTCTGCACCGGTAGCGATAGTGCCGGGTTTGAGGGTGTGCTTGCGCGTGCACGATGCGCGCGCGCGTGCACTATGCTCGTGTGTGCACGTGAGCATGCATGTGCGCGCGCGTGCACCCATTAGCCACACTGACACCAATGAATGAGGGCAGAAAGGGGAAAAAAAAGGGATTTTTTAAAAAAAAAAAATATAAAAGGATCTGGGAGGGGGTGGGGGTGGGGGTATTGTGGGGGGCTGCTACACTACAGAAATAGTTTTTTAAGTAAAAATAAAATAAAAATACTTTTTGGGGGGTTTTTGGGGCCAAACTGGGTACTGGCAGACAGCTGCCAGTACCCAAGATGGTGGTAATTAGGTAGGGGAGAGGGTTAGAGAGCTGGAGGGGGGATCAGGGAGGTTGGGGCTAAGGCAGGGGTCCATCACAGCTAAAATACTTTATTATTTTTATTTAAAAAAAAACAACCTCTTTTATTTAGTACTGGCAGACTTTCTGCCAGTACTTAAGATGTCGGGAACAATTGTGGGGTGGGGGAGGGAAGAGAGCTGTTTGGGAGGGATCAGGGGGTGGGATGTGTCAGGTGGGAGGCTGATCTCTAAAATTAACCCTGCAAGCTCCCTACAAGCTACCTAATTTAACCCCTTCACTGCTGGGCATAATTAACGTGTGGTGCGCAGCAGCATTTAGCGGCCTTCTAATTACCAAAAAGCAACACCAAAGCCATATAAGTCTGCTATTTCTGAACAAAGGGGATCCCAGAGAAGCTTTTACAACAATTTCTGCCATAATTGCACAAGCTGTTTGTAAATAATTTCAGTGAGAAACCTAAAATTGTGAAAAATGTTAAGTTTTTTTTTTTATTTGCTCGCATTTGGCGGTGAAATGGTGGCATAAAATATACCAAAATTGGCCTAGATCAATACTTGGGGTTGTCTACTACACTACACTAAAGCTAAAATTAACCCTACAAGCTCCCTACAAGCTCCCTAATTAACCCCTTCACTCCTGGGCATAAAACACGTGTGGTGCGCAGCGGCATTTAGCGGCCTTCTAATTACCAAAAAGCAACCCAAAAGCCATATAAGTCTGCTATTTCTGAAAAAAGGGGATCCCAGAGAAGCATTTACAACCATTTGTGCCATAATTGCAGAAGCTGTTTGTAAATAATTTCAGTGGGAAACCTAAAGTTTGTGACAAATTTTGTGAAAAAGTGAACTTTTTTTTTTTTTATCGCATTTGGCGGTGAAATGGTGGCATGAAATATACCAAAATGGGCCTAGATCAATACTTTGGGTTGTCTTCTAAAAAAAAATATATACATGTCAAGGGATATTCAGGTATTCCCGACAGATATCAGGGTTCCAATGTAACTAGCGCTAATTTTGAAAAAAAGTGGTTTGGAAATAGCGAAGTGCTACTTGTATTTATTGCCCCATAAATTGCAAAAAAAGCAAAGAACATGTAAACATTGGGTATTTCTAAACTCAGGACAAAATTTAGAAACTATTTAGCATGGGTGTTTTTTGGTGATTGTAGATGTGTAACATATTTTGGGGGTCAAAGTTAGAAAAAGTGTGTTTTTTTCCATTTTTCCTCATATTTTATTATTATTTTTTTTTTAGTAAATTATAAGACATGATGAAAATAATGGTATCTTTAGAAAGTCCATTTAATGGCGAGAAAAACGGTATATAATATGTGTGGGTACAGTAAATGAGTAAGAGGAAAATTACAGCTAAACACAAACACTGCAGCAATGTAAAAATAGCCATTGTCATTAAGGGTAAGAAAATTGAAAAATGGTCCGGTCATTAAGGGGTTAAAAGCAAAACAGCAGCTAGCTTTAAAAGAATTACAAACAAATAAAAACATCATTATTAAGCCCTCAGATAAGGGCGGAAATGTAGTAATTCTAAATACAAGTGACTACCTACAGGAATGTATGTTTCAAGTTTGTGATAACGTACATTATAAAAATTTAAAGAATGATCCCACTGAAATATATTCTTTACAATTAGATACTATCCTGGGGGAAGCCCTTAAAGAGGGAATAATTAATAAACGAGAATTTTATTTCTTAAAAGTTAACTTTCCAATTATACCCACTTTTTATACTATCCCAAAATTACATAAAGGGAGATTGCCCCCTCCAGGAAGGCCCATAATATCTGGGATTGGATCTCTAACTGAAAAAATCTCAGAATATGTTGACTATAGTCTCAGACCCTTCCTTGATAATTTGCCTTCCTTTGTTAAAGACTCATTAGATGTCCTAAAAAAACTGGAAGGCCTCACTGTTCTCAAAAATACACTGCTGGTAGCAATTGATGTGGAAGGATTATATTCTTCAATCCCACACGACAAAGGTGTGGAAATTTGTGTATATTTTCTTGAACAGAGAGGCAAAAGATATACTGAGCACACACAATTTGTGATCTCCCTTCTGAATTTCTTGCTAAAACATAATTATTTTATTTTCAATCAAAAGATTTATGAACAAATTCTATGTAAAGTCATGGGCACTTGTTGTGCTCCAACGTATGCATGTCTGTACCTAGGTTACTGGGAAAAGGAAGTAATCTGGGATGGTAATTATAAAGATCATATAGGACTATAGATATGTTTTATAGATGACATATTATTGTTATGGGAGGGGTCAGAAGAAAAATTAACAAATTTTATGGACTCCCTGAACATCAATTACTTTAATCTTAAATTTACTTACACAAGTAGTAAAACAGAAATAATTTTTCTAGACTTGACTATAAGGAATGATAATCAATGTATTGTGACTGCCACCCATAGAAAACAAACAGCAGGTAACACTGCTACGTGCAGATAGTCATCACCCCGTCTATTTACTTCATAACATACAGGCGTAATTGTTCTAAACTAGAAACCTTCAAAACTGAGGTCAATGAATTAAAACAGAGATTCAAAGAATGTGGTTACCCACAAAATTGTCTCAAAAGAGCATATAGTAAAGCAAGAAATCTGGATAGGCAGGAAATCCTGTATAAATCAAAAGATAAAATGAAAGAAGATTCAGTAAGATTTATAAGTACTTACAATGATTCTTGGGCAAAAATAAGAACAATTCTTCTAAGACATTGGCATGTTCTAACTCTAAACTGCTCTATAGCAAAATGTGTGGGTAAAATACCTCAAATGACAGCTAGAAAAGCTCCAAATCTTGAAGACAAACTTGTCAAAAGCCACTTCTCTTCCAATATAGATAGCAATTGGCTATCTCAATACAAAAGTAAAGATGGTAACTTCAAATGTTCAAAATGTTCAGTATGTTCAAATATGACAACTGGCAGTAAATTTATTGATAAATTTGGAAAACAATGGTACATTCAGGGACACATAAATTGCCAAAGTGAAGGAGTAGTTTACTTAGTTTACTGTAGCTGCCCTTGTTACTACATAGGAAAACCCTACAGAGAGCTAAATAATAATAATATACAGTAATAAAAGTACCTGTTGGAATAAGGGCGTCTTTACTGTGTTGTCCTTTTAAGATCCAGACACACTCTGACTATTCAACATATACAAATTGTGTGGAATATCTATCCATAGGATATAATTCCTCTATCTTAGTGCTGGAATCGTTGGAGTTTATACCTGTGGAATTAACAGGACTTTGACTTTTTAGTTAACTATATGCAGATAAATTGCATAATTATTATTTAATAATTTTGTGCTTGAGAGCTCTCTGAGGGGATTTTGTATATATATATAATTTTGCCTATTGGAACTCCAATAAATGCTTTATTTTATGCTCCCTTTCTTGCAGTGTATTGATGCGTTAAGCATTGGTTGGTTATTTATAAATATATTGTTATGTTGGAGGTCTTTTTTCGCTAAGGCAGTATATCCACATATTTTTTAGGGATTAGTTAGTGCTGGATAGGAATTACTGTTAATCCTTTTATATTCAATTTAATTTTGCATTTTCCCCTGCACCAATGGTCTGTTAACTACTTAAATTCAGATCATTGTTACTAGCCCTTTTTCTAGGTAATACTGGAAGTTGCTGAAAACACCTTAATATATATATATATATATATATATATATATATATATATATATATATATATATATATATTCCTATATATATACAGTATATAGATTTATTTAGATATATATTGTACCAAAAACCATAAGCTATATATAGAAATATTTATTTATGAATAATAAATAGAACATACTGCTATCTGAAGAACATTGGAGTGTGAAATATTAATATTTTCATGTCGGGTTAGCACACTTAAGAATGTGCGATTGGATTTGAGCGAGAGTAGGTTGTTTTTTTCCACTTTTTTGCTCCATGGACGTGAGTGATATTCTAAATTTGCAAAAAACTTATTGCTAGTGGAGTTAGTGCTTGAGCGGGAGCGTTAAATACCACTCCACTTGTTTAATTGGAATTTGGGAGAAATGTTGTCAGTAGTTTATAGAATAAAACAAAAATGTTAATTTTACTCATACATACCTATAAATAGTAAAATCAGAGAAACTGATCATTTTGTTTTTTTAAATTTTAATATTTTTATTTTAGAATAAAAGGTACAATGATGTGCAAATGCACACAGATCAACAAAGTCAAACACTGAGTAGGACTTGTAGGTCCCTTGGATACATACAAAGACAATAAATATGATACCTACGCCCCCAAGGTCAAACTAGAGTATAAAAGTTCATACAGTCATAAAAATAGAAGAGATCAGATTGACTCACATTTTTCTGTTTTAAAGAAACCCAAAATAGATCTGACTAGCCAGCGTGGAGGGCGGAGCTAAAGACCGATGACCACGGAGCTGAAGACCGGTGAGCCTGGAACTGAAGACCGGCGAGCCTAGAACTGAGGACCGGTGACCGTGGAGCTATGGAACGTGGAGGATCCTCTTCATACAATCTCTGCCGTACACTGAATAGGAATTCAAGGTATGCGATTAAAAATGGCGTGCCTTGAATTCCTATTGGCTGATTTGAGCCTTCAAATTCAAATCAACCAATAGGATGAGAGCTACTGAAATTCTATTGGCTGTTCAAATCAGCCAGTAGGATAAGAGCTACTGAAATTCTATTAGCTATTCAAATCAGCCAATAGAATTTCCGTAGCTCTTATCCTATTGGCTGATTTGGAAGAAGACTTCACCGCGTGAAAAAGGACCTTTTCCGCCGGACAGGTGAGGACCACTTGGGGGTTAGACAAGTTTTTTTAAGGGATTTTTGTTTTTTCTTATTTTATTTAGATAGGGTGGGCAGTAAAATAGTTGAATGCCATTTTAAGGGCAATGCCCAACAAATGCTGGTAGTTTATTAGATTAGGGGGTGTTTTTATTTTGGGGACCTTTTTTATTTTAATAGGGATTAGGTATAATTTTTGTAAAATTTGTTAATTTTTTTAATTATTTTCTGTAATCTTAGATTGTTATATTTTCTGTAATTGTAGCTTAAAGGGACAGTCTACTCCAGAATTTTGATTAGACTGTCCCTTTAATTATTTTTTTTTTTTTTAAATTTAATAGTAACTTTAGTATTTTGTAAATTAGGTAATTTGGGTTCATTTAGGGGGTGTTAGGTTAGTGGGGTTAGGTTTATTGCGTTGTGGGCTTTGGCGGTTTAGGGGTTAATACTTTAATAGGTTTATTGTGTTATGGGCTTTGGCGGTTTAGTGGTTAACACTTTAATAGGTTTATTGTGTTGTGGGTTAATGGCGTATTAGGGGTTAATAGTTTGAATGGGCTTATTGCGTTGTGGGTTAATGGCGGATTAAGGGTTAATAGTTTTAATAGGTAGTTTGCGATGTTGGGGTTGGCGGATTTAGGGGTTAATAATTTAGTTATTACTTGCGGTGTGGGTTTGATGGCGGATATAGGGGTTAATGGTTTAATTAAGCTTATTGCGTTGTGGGGGGTTGTCGGTCTAGGGGATAATACATTTATTATTAGTAGTGAGTGGGGGGATTGCGGATATAAGGGTTTTTACGTGTCAGACTTATTTTTGGGAGGCGTGTTAGACTTTTACGGGAGATTTTCTTTACTTTTCTTAGGCGCCAGCAGTTTCTAAAGTGCCGTAAGTCACTGGCGACTCCAGAAATTTGTATTTACGCTCATTTCTGGACATTGCTAGTTTATCCGACTTACGGCACTTTATGAGCTGCCGGCGCCGTATATGTAATAGCCCAATATGCGAGGTGAAATTACGGGCTGCGCGGGTTGCAGCGATTGCGCTGAAGCCTGCACCATATATGTAATCGCGCCCCTGATGTGGGCTCTGAATGTGAGTGGGGGGGAGCTAGTGCGTATAAATTAAGTTTAGTACTCCAAAAGCCAGCATAAGGTATATGTAAGATAGATAAATAGAGGATCTTGGAACAAAAACTTTTGTACTTCAGGGGGAAATTGTATTCCAGCAATACATAGTATTATATCGCTCTCTCAATATACTATTAATAAAATCTAAAACAACAGTACATAACAACATGAGGAAGGAGATAGCATAGATTGGAAGGTATTAAGACTATACCTAGCACATAGGGTACTTAGCACAAACCATACCTAGCCCATACCATACCTAGCACGAACAGTACCTAACACCCACTGTACCTTGCACAAACAGTATCTAGTACTCTCCATACTCAGCACACAGTGTACCTAGCACACACAGTACCTAGCATAAACAGCACAGACATCACCTAGCACACACATCACCTAACACACACAGACATCACCTAGCACAAACAGTACCTAGCACAAACAGTACCTAGCATGGACAGTACCTAGCACAGACAGTACCTAGCACAGACAGTACCTAGCACAGACAGTACCTAGCACAAACAGTACCTAGCACAAACAGCACCTAGCACAAACAGCACCTAGCACAAACAGTACCTAGCACGGACAGTACCTAACACAGACATTACCTAGTACAGACAGTACCTAGCACAAACAGTACCTAGCACAAACAGCACCTAGCACAAACAGCACCTAGCACAAACAGTATCTAGTACAAACAGTTCCTAGCACAAACAGTACCCAGCACAAACAGTACCCAGCACAAACAGTACCTAGCCCACACAGTAACTATCTCACACAGAACCTGGCACACACAGTACCTAGCACACACATTACCTCGCACAAACAATGCCCAGCTCAAACAGTACCTAGCACAAACTGTACCTAGCACAATCAGTACCTAGTGGAAGTGGGTTCAAGGAGCGCCAAAATAGGCAGAGATAGATATTTCATTGACAACGATAAATATACAAGTTTATACAAGTTTATACAATGCTAAAAATCATACAATGCTAAAAATAATACAAGTTTATACAATGCTAAAAGTCATGGATCCATGATAGAAACAATAAAAACAATAACAATAGAGTATACAAACATTTGAATTAATAATGGAATGGAAATTAGGCTCAGGTGGCGGTTTGGACACTAGATAGTAGTAACAATAAGTATATGTTAAAATGCTGCTTGAATGCTGCTAAAATGCTGCTAAGATGATGCTAAAAACAGGCATAAATCAAATTGGCCTATAAAGACACGAGGAAATAATGATTATAAGGTGGGTGGGTAGTGTCAGTAAGGTGTCAAAAAAGTCAATAAAATCAATGAAGGTGTCAATAAAAATGAGTGTCAGTAAAAAAGTAAAAACAAAGTGGGTCCTGTGAGTGCACAAAAAAGGTGCTGAGGGTGCACAGACAAATGTCTCAAAAAATGTGATATAAAAATAAAAATAAAAAATGAAAAAATGGATTTAGAGATACTGGTATTAATCCAAATTTACGCAATAAAGTCACAATAATCCTCAAATGTACTGAATAAAGTATTCCAAAGTAAAACTGTGCTCATGGTGCGTGAAGAGGATCAGTTATAATCCAGAGGTTTCCTCAAATAACTGTGTCCTGTATACCTATAAATAAAAACAGTACATAGTGCAATACAGCTAAAATATACAGTTGAATAATTAGAAAAGAGCTCACCATAAATGTGTCAACGCGTTTCGGCCCTGGAAGTGGGCCTTTCTCAAGACTATTATTATTATTTATTTATTTATAGGTATACAGGACACAGTTATTTGAGGAAACCTCTGTATTGATCCTCTTCATGCACCACAAGCACAGTTTTACTTTGGAACACTTTATTCAGTACATTTGAGGATTATTGCGACTTTATTGCGTAAACTTGGATTAATACCAGTATCTCTAAATCCATTTTTTCATTTTTTATTTTTATTTTTCTATCACATTTTTTGAGACATTTGTCTGTGCACCCTCAGCACCTTTTTTGTGCACTCACAGGACCCACTTTGTTATTACTTTTTTACTGACACTCATTTTTATTGACACCTTCATTGATTTTATTGACTTTTTTGACACCTTTCTGACACTACCCACCCACCTTATAATCATTATTTCCTCGTGTCTTCATAGGCCAATTTGATTTATGCCTGTTTTTAGCATCATCTTAGCAGCATTTTAGTAGCATTCAAGCAGCATTTTAACATATGTTTATTGTTACTACTATCTAGTGTCCAAACCGCCACCTGAGCCTAATTTCCATTCCATTATTAATTCAAATGTTCATATACTCTATTGTTATTGTTTTTATTGTTTCTATCATGGATCCATGACTTTTATCATTGTATAAACTTGTATGATTTTTAGCATTGTATGATTTTTAGCATTGTATAAACTTGTATATTTATCATTGTCAATTAAATATCTATCTCTGCCTATTTTCGCGCTCCTTGAGCCCACTTCCACTACATCCATTTCCTTTGAGGGTTTAGCTAAGGACCCTTTTGCTTTTTGAGGATCTGAAGATAGTAACTGCAGTCTAGCGCTTATAGAACTTTCTAATTCAATCAGTATCTAGCATAGACAGTACGTGGCACAAACAGAACCTAGCACAAACAGTACCTAGCACCAACAGTACCTAGCACAGACATTGCTTAGCACAAGCAGTACTTGGCACAAACAGTACCTAGCACACATTGTTCCTAGCACAAATAGTACCCAGCACAAACTGTACCAAACACAAAAAGTATCTAGCACAAACAGTACCTAGCACAAATAGTACCTAGTACACACTGTACCTAGCACAAACAGCACCTAGCACATACTGTACGTAGCACACACTGGACCTAAAATAGTACCTAGTACCAACAGTACCTAGCACAGACAGTACCTAGCACAAACCTAACCCAAACAGTACCTAGCACAGACAATACCTAGCACGCAATATACCTAGCACTCACTAAACCTAACATAACGTTATTCATGGCTGTTATATATATATATATATATATATATATATATATATATATCATCAAGCAATAAATATTATCCTAGCCGGATGTGCTGCTAGTATGATATGTAATCTGTCTGGTGATATGCATGGAAATAATCATGCATATATGCCTAGATATTTAGGTTGGGAAAATAACCTAGGTGGTAGGGATATTGTAGAATTTTAATAGGAATCATGAACCTCTAAATCCTATTATGAACGTTTTGTTATCCTTAAACCATATAGGGTAGCATTGGCCATATTAAAGACAGTGAGATTAGATGTAGGATGTAGCTTTAAATGTTTTTTTTTTTTTTAATGGCTTGCACAGTTTAACAAGTTAAACCTCCTTATTTAGTTTGAGCTCCCACTCGCGCGTTAACTTCACTACAAAGAGGCTTTTTGCGTATTACAATTTAAAAATAAAACATTTTCGTACGAGCACTAACCAAACGGGTGCAAAAAGCTGAAGTCCAAATATCTCAACCAGGTTAACATATTCCCCCATAGACTTCAATGGCGCATGAAAAGTAGAAAAAAAAAACGAGCATCCTGACGCGCAAACCTGATTGAGTTTACTTAAGTGTGCGAACCCGACATGAAATATTAATATTTCACATTCCAATGTTCTTCAAATAGAAGAATGTGTTATATTTATTTATAAATAAATATTAATATATATACATATATATATACAGGTGGCCCTCGGTTTACAATGGTTCAATTTGCACCGTTTCAGAATAACAACCTTTTTTTTCAGTCATGAGACTGCTATTGAAAATCATTGATCAGCCAATAGGATTGAGCTTAAATCCTTTTGGCTGATCCAATCAGCCAATAGGATTGAGCTCGCATTCTATTGGCTGATTGGAACAGCCAATAGAATGCAAGCTCAATCCTATTGGCTGATTGGATCAGCCAATAGGATTGAAGCTCAATCCTGTTGGTTGATTACATCAGCCAATAGGATTTTTTCACCTTTAATTCCAATTGGCTGATAGAATTCTATCAACCAATCGGAATTCAAGGGACGCCATCTTGGATGATGTCACTTAAAGGAACCTTCATTCAAGAAGAGCCGTCAACAGAAGAGGATGCTCTGCGCCGGATGTCTTGAAGATGGAGCCGCTCCACGCCGGATGGATGAAGATAGAAGATGCCGTCTGGATGAAGACTTCTGCCCGCCTGGTGGACCACTTCTTTCCGCTTGGATGAAGACTTCTCCCGGCTTCGCTGAGGACTTCTGCCCACTTGGATGAAGACTTCTGCTGCTTCATTGAGGATGGATGTCGGGTCTTCAAAAACTGTAAGTGGATCTTCGCGGGTTATTGTTAGGTTTTTTTTAAGGGTTTATTGGGTGGGTTTTAATTTTAGATTAGGGTTTGGGCAGAAAAAGTGCTAAATACCCTTTTAAGGGCAATGCCCATCCAGATGCCCTTTTCAGGGCAATGGGGAGCTTAGGTTTATTTAGATAGAATTTTATGTGGGGGGTTTAGTTGTGTGGGTGGTGGGTTTTACTGTTGGGGGGTTGTTTGTATTTTTTTTTTACAGGTAAAACAGCTGATTTCTTTGGGGCAATGCCCCGCAAAAGGCCCTTTTAAGGCTATTGGCAGTTTAGTTTAGGCTAGGGTTTTTTATTTTGGGGGGGGCTTTTTTATTTTGATAGGGCTATTAGATTAGGTGTAATTAGTTTAAATATTTGATAATTTGCTTTTAATTTTGTGTAATTTAGTGGGTTTTTTGTAATTTAGTTAATTGTATTTAATTAATGTAATTTATTTAATTGTAGTGTAAGGTTAGTTGTTAGTGTAACTCAGATTAGGTTTTATGTTTACAGGTAAATTTGTATTTATTTTAGCTATGTAGTTAGTAAATAGTTAATAACTATTTAGTAACTAGTCTACCTATTTAAAATAAATACAAACTTAGCTGTGAAATAAAAGTAAAACCTAAGGCCTAGATTTGGAGTTTGGCGTTAGCCGTGAAAACCAGCGTTAGAGGCTCCTAACGCTGGTTTTAGGCTAACTCCGGTATTTGGAGTCACTCAAAAAAGGGTCTAACGCTCACTTTTCAGCAAGCGACTTTTCCATACCGCAGATCCCCTTACGTCAATTGCGTATCCTATCTTTTCAATGGGATTTTTCTAACTCCGGTATTTAGAGTTGTGTCTGAAGTGAGCGTTAGAATTCTAACGACAAAACTCCAGCCGCAGAAAAAAGTCAGTAGTTAAGAGCTTTCTGGGCTAACGCCGGTTTATAAAGCTCCTAACTACTGTACTCTAAAGTACACTAACACCCATAAACTACCTATGTACCCCTAAACCAAGGTCCCCCCACATCGCCGCCACTCAATTAAATTTTTTTAACCCCTAATCTGCCGACCGCCACCTACGTTATCCTTATGTACCCCTAATCTGCTGCCCCTAACACCGCCGACCCCTGTATTATATTTATTAACCCCTAATCTGCCCCCCACAACGTCGCTGCCAGCTACCTACAATAATTAACCCCTAATCTGCCAACCGCAAAGCGCCGCCACCTACATTATAGCTATGTACCCCTAATCTGCTGCCCCTAACACCGCCGACCCCTATATTATATTTATTAACCCCTAATCTGCCCCCCTCAACGTCGCCTCCACCTGCCTACACTTATTAACCCCTAATCTGCCGAGCGGACCGCACCGCTACTATAATAAAGTTATTAACCCCTAATCCGCCTCACTAACCCTATAATAAATAGTATTAACCCCTAATCTGCTCTCCCTAACATCGCAGACACCTAACTTCAATTATTAACCCCTAATCTGCCGACCGGAGCTCACCGCTATTCTAATAAATGTATTAACCCCTAAAGCTAAATCTAACCCTAACACTAACACCCCCCTAAATTAAATATAATTTTAATCTAACGAAATTAATTAACTCTTATTAAATAAATTATTCCTATTTAAAGCTAAATACTTACCTGTAAAATAAACCCTAATATAGCTACAATATAAATTATAATTACATTGTAGCTATTTTAGGATTAATGTTTATTTTACATGCAACTTTGTAATTATTTTAACCAGGTACAATAGCTATTAAATAGTTAAGAACTATTTAATAGTTACCAATTTAAAAAAATTACAAATTTACCTGTAAAATAAATCCTAACCTAAGTTACAATTAAACCTAACACTATACTATCATTAAATTAATTAAATAAAATACCTACAATTACCTACAATTAAACCTAACACTACACTATCAATACATTAATTAAATACAATATCTACAAATAACTACAATGAAATAAACTAACTAAAGTACAAAAAATAAAAAAATATTTACAAACATAAGAAAAATATTACAACAATTTTAAACTAATTACACCTACTCTAAGCCCCCTAATAAAATAACAAAGACCCCCAAAATAAAAAATGCCCTACCCTATTCTAAATTACTAAAGTTAAAAGCTCTTTTACCTTACCAGCCCTGAACAGGGCCCTTTGCGGGGCATGCCCCAAGAAGTTCAGCTCTTTTGCCTGTAAAAAAAAACATACAATACCCCCCCCCCAAACATTAAAACCCACCACCCACATACCCCTAATCTAACCCAAACCCCCCTTAAATAAACCTAATACTAAGCCCCTGAAGATCTTCCTACCTTGTCTTCACCATACCAGGTTCACCGATCGGTCCAGAAGAGCTCCTCCGATGTCCTGATCCAAGCCCAAGCGGGGGGCTGAAGATGTCCATGATCCGGTCTTCATCCAAGCGGGGCAGAAGAGGTCTTCCATCCGATTGAAGTCTTCATCCAAGCGGGGCAGAAGAGGTCTTCCATCCGATTGAAGTCTTCATCCAGGCGACATCTTCTATCAACATCCATCTGGAGTGGAGCGGCAGCATCCTGAAGACCTCCGACGCGGAACATCCATCCTGGCCGACGACTGAACGACGAATGACGGTTCCTTTAAATGACGTCATCCAAGATGGCGTCCCTCGAATTTCGATTGGCTGATAGGATTCTATCAGCCAATCGGAATTAAGGTAGGAATATTCTGATTGGCTGATGGAATCAGCCAATCAGAATCAAGTTCAATCGATTGGATGATCCAATCAGCCAATCAGATTGAGCTCGCATTCTATTGGCTGTTCCGATCCTACCTTAATTCTGATTGGCTGATAGAATCCTATCAGCCAATCGGAATTCGAGGGACGCCATCTTGGATGACGTCATTTAAAGGAACCGTCATTCGTCGTTCAGTCATCGGCCAGGATGGATGTTCCGCGTCGGAGGTCTTCAGGATGCTGCCGCTCCGCTGCAGATGGATGTTGATAGAAGATGCCGCCTGGATGAAGACTTCAATCGGATGGAAGACCTCTTCTGCCCCGCTTGGATAAAGACTTCAATCGGATGGAAGACCTCTTCTGCCCCGCTTGGATGAAGACTTCTACCGGATCATGGACATCTTCAGCCCCCCGCTTGGGCTTGGATCAGGACATCGGAGGAGCTCTTCTGGACCGATCGGTGAACCTGGTATGGTGAAGACAAGGTAGGAAGATCTTCAGGGGCTTAGTGTTAGGTTTATTTAAGGGGGGTTTGGGTTAGATTAGGGGTATGTGGGTGGTGGGTTGTAATGTTGGGGGGGGTATTGTATGTTTTTTTTTACAGGCAAAAGAGCTGAACTTCTTGGGGCATGCCCCGCAAAGGGCCCTGTTCAGGGCTGGTAAGGTAAAAGAGCTTTTAACTTTAGTAATTTAGAATAGGGTAGGGCATTTTTTATTTTGGGGGGCTTTGTTATTTTATTAGGGGACTTAAAGTAGGTGTAATTAGTTTAAAATTGTTGTAATATTTTTCTTATGTTTGTAAATATTTTTTTATTTTTTGTACTTTAGTTAGTTTATTTAATTGTATTTATTTGTAGATATTGCATTTAATTAATGTATTGATAGTGTAGTGTTAGGTTTAATTGTAGATAATTGTAGGTATTTTATTTAATTAATTTAATGATAGTATAGTGTTAGGTTTAATTGTAACTTAGGTTAGGATTTATTTTACAGGTAATTTTGTTATTATTTTAACTAGGTAACTATTAAATAGTTCTTAACTATTTAATAGCTATTGTACCTGGTTAAAATAATTACAAAGTTGCCTGTAAAATAAATATTAATCCTAAAATAGCTACAATGTAATTATAATTTATATTGTAGCTATATTAGGGTTTATTTTACAGGTAAGTATTTAACTTTAAATTGGAATAATTTATTTAATAAGAGTTAATTTATTTTGTTAGATTAAAATTATATTTAACTTAGGGGGGTGTTAGTGTTAGGGTTAGACTTAGCTTTAGGGGTTAATACATTTATTAGAATAGCGGTGAGCTCCGGTCGGCAGATTAGGGGTTAATGTTTGAAGTTAGGTGTCTGCGATGTTAGGGAGGGAAGATTAGGGGTTAATACTATTTATTATAGGGTTAGTGAGGCGGATTAGGGGTTAATAACTTTATTATAGTAGCAGTGCGGTCCGCTCGGCAGATTAGGGGTTAATAAGTGTAGGCAGGTGGAGGCGACGTTGTGGGAGGCAGATTAGGGGTTAATAAATATAATATAGGGGTCGGCGGTGTTAGGGGCAGCAGATTAGGGGTACATAAGGATAACGTAGGTGGCGGCGGTTTACGGAGCGGCAGATTAGGGGTTAAAAATAATATGCAGGGGTCAGCGATAGCGGGGGCGGCAGATTAGGGGTTAATAAGTGTAAGGTTAGGGGTGTTTAGACTCGGGGTACATGTTAGAGTGTTAGGTGCAGACGTAGGAAGTTTTTACGCATAGCAAACAATGGGGCTGCGTTAGGAGCAGAACGCGGCTTTTTTGCAGGTGTTAGGTTTTTTTTCAGCTCAAACAGCCCCATTGTTTCCTATGGGGGAATCGTGCACGAGCACGTTTTTGAGGCTGGCCGCGTCCGTAAGCAACTCTGGTATCGAGAGTTGAAGCTGCGTTAAATATGCTCTACGCTCCTTTTTTGGAGCCTAACGCAGCCTTTATGTGGACTCTCAATACCAGAGTTATTTTTATGGTGCGGCCAGAAAAAAACCGGCGTTAGCTACGCGGGTCCTTACCGACAAAACTCTAAATCTAGCCGTAAGATAGCTACAATGTAACTATTAGTTATATTGTAGCTAGTTTAGGGTTTATTTTACAGGTAAGTATTTAGTTTTAAATATTAATTATTTAGTAAATTATAGGATTTTTTAATTAGAGTTATTTTAATTATATTAAAGTTAGTGGGTGTTAGGGTTAGGGTAAGACTTAAGGTTAGGTTAAGGGGTTTATAACTTTAGTATAGTGGCGGCGATTTTGGGGGCAGCAGATTAGGGGTTAATAACAGTAATGTAGGTTGCGGCGATGTTAGGGATAGCAGATTAGGGGTGAATAATATTTAACTAGTGTTTACGATGTGGGAGTGCGGCGGTTTAGGGGTTAATATGTTTATTATAGTGGCAGCAATGTCCGGAGCGGCAGATTAGGGGTTAATAATTTTATTTTAGTGTTTGCGATGTGGGTGGGCCTCGGTTTAGGGGTTAATAGGTAGTTTATGGGTGTTAGTGTATTTTTTAGCACTTTAGTTATGAGTTTTAAGTTATAGCTTTGTAACGTAAAACCCATAACTACTGACTTTCAGTTTACGGTATAGATCTTGACGGTATTGGCTGTACCGCTCACTTTTTGGCCTCCCAGGCAGACTTGTTATACCGGCATATGGAAGTCACATTGAAAAAGGACTTTTGGATAGCTGCGGTAGTTACGTTGCGTTACGGCCAAAAAAGTGTGCTGTGCAGCTAAACCTGCAAAACTTGTAATACCAGCGGTAGTGAAAAAGAGCCTTAACGCTGCTTTTTCACTCATACCGCAAAACTCGTAATCTAGCTATATATTTCTTAAAGATAAATCTGTGATTTTTCTGATTTAAACTTTTAGTTTTAATTAACCTAAAAATATTTTCTTTATTTTTTTTTATTATACAAGCTGTTTAATATGTCTCAAGAATCCCCTAAAAAATATTTTGAAAAAAACTAAATTGAATTACCTCTATGGAGGGTTTTCAACAAAAGATTCAGCAACAGATCTGTCATTGCATCTGTCAATGATTCTCAAGTAACTATTCCTAGAAAAGCAACTCAAAAGAGAAAACATATTTCTAATTCCAGACAGATTCATTTCTAAGAAAAAAGCCAGAAAATCTAATGCACGTCTGCTCAGTACAGACATAACTGATTCTGCTTTTCCAGAACATAATACTTCAGATTCTTTTTTAAAGAAAAAATTTAAAAGCAAAACTGACGTAGACTGAGATTCAACAATGGAGTCTTGTGGCTCCTTTTCTGAAAATAATTCTGATGAAAATTCTGATGAGAATTATTATGATAATTTTAATTGTAATTTTAATAATACAATTATATATTTGCATAGTTCTTACTCCTCCTCTTCTGAGGACAAAAATTAAAAAGGAAGAGAAAATATTATCTGTACAAAAAATCTGAACTATATGACAATTCTGGCAATTTATTTTCTGATCTCAATGAATTACAACATCCAAGATTATCTCAAGCTACATAATTATAGTAAAAAATAATCTTAGGAGATCTGAATTTTCAAAATGGAAGGTATTCATCTACTCAAAGATTGTCTTTTAGAAAAAGGTTGGTTAATATGTCTAGAGCTAAAATATGCTTTTTTCACTATTCCTATCAATCCTTCCAGTGGCGTCACTAGGGGGGGGCGGGGGGGGGCGGACCGCACCCGGGTGACACCCTAAGGGGGGGTGACACCACACCATCAGGCAGCTGTAATTGTGTGTAATACGTTTTTTATTATTTATTATAGTGAGGCAGTCAGTGTCGACGCGTGCACTGCACTGTGCGCAGGCTAAGCTGTTAGGTAATTTATTTAGTAGACGGTACTAGTGTTTGCGCAGTGCAGCACCGCCGGCAAGGCAAGTGGCATGGCCCCAAATACAACAGTCTGACACACAGTACACATGACTGACAGTCAGTGATGGCCTCAGTCTGGGGAAGCCACAGGAGTAGTCAGAGTGCACCATGCATGTGCGCGATAAGCTGGATCAATCACTCTCGGGTCTCATCTCATCATGGCATGGCCCCACCGTGACCCCACCATGATGATCTCAGAGTCAGAGCAGCAGCCATCACCTCAGTTACCCTCCCCTTTAGACCGGTCGAACAGGCTAGCTAAGGGGGGAGGAGCAAGACTGCAACACTGACTGCGCGCGCAAGTGAGGAGGAAGAGCGAGAGAGAGCGGGACAACAGAGTTGCAGCAATAAGCGTGTGACTCTGTGTGAACTTTTCTGATCATCTGGACAGTGGACTGGGGACAGGAATCCGGATCTGTTACCTTACTTGTAAGTACTTAAAGTAAACTACAATGCACTGCTACTCAGAGTCAGACTAGAGAGTCACTTTTCACTCTGTCTGTGACTGCAGCATCACACTGTCTGACTCTGATTCTCTGAGTCTGTCACTGAATCTATGATACTTACATACTGTATGGATTATGGATATAATAGAAGATTTACTTTTAGTATTTGCCACTGCAATTGAATGAGTGTTTCAAAGTTCTTGATTTTTTCTTTATTTATTGACCAGTGACCTTAATTTCTTAAAATAATGAAAGACTGCCATTTTCTTTGCTAAGGGGTACTGTCCTTGACATAGTATGGGCTATTAAAACCAGACATTATTGCCTCCTATCAAATAGGGTTATTTAAGATTCCCTCTGACAGGATTCAGCACAATTGATTAGTTTTACATTTTAATGAAAAATAAATACCACAATATAAACTATGTGTGCCTTTAAAACAATTATTTGTTATTAAGATTCATCATTTTTCATCTCTAATTTTCATCAATGTTCTTTTGAAAGCTACTTGCTAGAGGTGCATTAAAAAAAATATAAGTAAAACTTTTGGTGGCGTAAAAAGACATTTCTACATAGGAATCAATTTCACAGATTAATTTCAAGCATTTAAGCCTTGGTCTTTTGAGTAAAATGAAGCAATAACAAGAGTAAGGGTAACTATATAATTGCACACTTGTTAAAATAGTCAACTTTGTTATCAATAATTAAAAATAAAAGCTGAGAGAAAAATGGGTCTTAAATAATAATAGAATTTTTTTTTTTTTAAACTTCCACTTAAATAATTTATTTAGGGCAAAATAAAAAGAAAGATGGTGGTTTTTCCAACAGATTGTAAATAATTATATAGCAATGGTCAGTATTAAACATGTATCTCCTTTGTCAGCTTGGTATTTTTTTTGAGTGGTGCATCGGTAACATGTTTATAGAGAAGTTGATATTAATTAAATTAATTTAAAAAGGTTCACTCATTAATCCTATACGTTTACACTCTAACCTAAGAGCATCAAGGGAGCAAACTACTTCTGCCCTTAAAACTATGTGCTTGTGTGTGCATATGTGTTTGTGTGAGTGTGTGCATATGTATGTGTTTGTATGTACGTATGTGTGTGTGAGCATGCATATTTATATGTGTGTCTGTCACTGTGGGAGTATGTGCATGTGTATATGTGTGTCTGTGTGAGTATGTGCATATGTACATGTTTGTGTGAGTATGTGCATATGTGTGTGTTTGTGTGAGTGAAAATATATGTATGTGTGTGTGTGTGTGTATGTAAATATATATATATAAATTTTTTTTTTTAAATTACCATGGGAGGGGGGTGACACCATGAGTTTCCGCACCGGGTGACACCAAGCCTAGTGACGCCACTGAATCCTTCTTTCAGGAACTTTCTTTGTTTCATTTGGGAAGACAATCTTTTGCAATTTACTTGTCTTCCTAACTAAACAACATTTTGATTATGCATCAAGATTCCTCTACACTTCTTCAACATTTAAATCCTGCAATCTCTCTTTAACAGAATTTGGGTTTCATTAACAGTCTCAAAAAATCAATTTTATCTCCTTTTCAATCTGATATTTTTGGGTTTTCTTATAGATACCAAAGATTCAACTTTGGGTCTTCCATCAGACAAAATAAAGAAAACAAAGAAGGAAACTGTTCATGTTCTCAACAAACAATTTTTTCCTATCCGAACTCTTGCTCTTATAATAGGGTTGCTTTCATCATCAATTCAAGCAAATATTTCTGCACCCCTTCATTATCGAGCTCTTCAGAGATTAAAGATTCATTATCTTAGTCTGGGTTTTTCTTACTTCCACAGAATTTCCTTATCAGAAGAAGCCATGATAGAACTTCACTGGTGGCTAGTAAACATAGAAGCATAGAACAGCAAAGCCATTTTTGGCAATTCTCCAGACATTATTATAGAGTCGGATGCCAGCACATCAGGTTGGGGAGCCAGATTATGGTTGGTCGAAGAACAAAAACTGTCTAGAACTTTTAGCCGGTTCTTTTGCAGTGAAGAGTTTTGTAAAGAACAAATCTCCTGCTTCTATATTACTTTGGATGCACAATATTTCTGCCATCAGGTATCTCAATCATTTAGGAAGCACTACATGCAAAATATTATCGGACCTTAACAAAGAATTTATTCATCTTTGTCTATCTCACAATATTTTTTTTCAAGCCGAAAAAATTCTAGTTCTGAACAACTCAGCTGCAGATTGGGGTTCTCAGAGATTAAAGTGACTGGCATCTGAACAAATTCATTTTCAATCAGATTCACCTTTTTGAGGGGTCCTTTTGTGATCGGCCTTTTTGCCTTTCGTCTGATTTTTCGGATTCCCATTTTACAGTTGGAGACCAGACCCAGAGGCTCTAGCCATAAATGCTTTTCTGCAGAAATGGCCATTGTCGGGAGCTTATGCGTTTCCCCCTTTTTCTATGATTCTCATTTGTTAGGATGAATTATCTTTTAAATCTACTATTAACTCCTTGGTGGCCAGCTCAATCTTGGTTCCCAACTCTTCTGGAGTTTTCATTTTGCCCCCCATTGCTTGTTCCTCTTCAATACGACATTCTTCTAAATCCAAACTGAGAATTTCACAAGCCTGTCCTGCGAAGATCTCTCTGTCTCCTAGCTTGGATGATTTCAGGGGATCCTGGTCCTCCGAGGGTATTTCATAAGTAGCTAAACTCCTCCTTCAGGACTCTTGGCCCTAGGAACCAAGAAATTTTATTTTTCCTCTTGGTCTAAGTGGCCTAGCTGGTGCAGTATCAGGAATCTGGATACCATTTTATCCCCTCTAAACTAAGTTATTAATTATCTAATTTCATTGTTTGAGGCAGGAATGGCCTACATATCCATTAATGTAGCTCATTCGGCTATATCTGCTGGACATTCTTTTCTTTCCAACATTCCTGTTGGTGAACACTCTACAGTTTATATATTAATGAAAGCTATTCATATTAAAAAGTCTCCTCAACCAAAGCATAATTATTATTGTGATGTAGATTTAGTAATAAATAATTTAATAATAATTTATTGTTTACTTTGTTTATTATCATGTAGAAGAGTTTCAGATGTCCGAGCCATAGATTACAATTCTAAAATGTTCTCTACTCAATGGGGCATATTTTACAATATGCAAGCAGACATGATACGAAGTAGCGTATCATGTCCGCCGCACATCGATAAATGCCGACAGCATACGCTGTCGGCATTTATCATTGCACTAGCAGTTCTTGTGAACAGCTGGGGAAATGCCGCCCCCTGTAGATTTGCGGTGAATCGGCAGCTAGCAGGGGGTATCAATCAACCCGATCGTATTTGATCAGGTTGATTTCTGTCTGGGACTTCAGAGCAGGCAGACAAGTTATGGAGCAGCAGAAACAAGGGGCATCAAGCTCCATACAGAGCTTGATAAATATGCCCCATTGTGTCATATTTTTCTCTCTCTAAAAGAACTAAAACTTTATCTTCTTCCATTGTCTTCCCTTATTTCTATGACAATCCTAAATTATGTGTTGTTTCTTGCTTAAATGAATATGAGTCTAGAACTCTTTCTTTCAGATCCTCTAATTCTAATCAACTTCTTATTTATTTATCTGTTTCTTCAACTACTATCAGTAGGTGGGTTAAGTGGATTATGGCTCTGGCTGGGGTGGAAGATAATTTTTCAGCTCATTCTATCAGAGTCGCTTCTGCTTCTAAGTCTTTTTCTAAACCTGCTTCTTTACAAAAAAATCGTAATGCTGCTGATTGGGCTTCTCAAAATATTTTTCAGCAGTTTTATTTTAAACTAATTTCTTCTATTCCACACCACCTGGTTTCTTGATTTGCTTTTCTTTAAACTAGCAACATATGAGTCTCTGTCTTTGTAATAAATTTCAGTTTATCCTAATATTTTGCCGCCTGTTTTCCTGTATCCCTACCTATTTTTCTATTCTTACTATTTTATATTACTTACCTTTGTTATATATTTCAGCTCCAGTTTCCGCCAAACCAGGCTTTTAAGAAAGAGAATTCTTCTCCAGTGATTCCCTTCAATCACTATAGGCTCCAATGGTAGCCTCATTCTCATGCCGTGAGACACGGCATGCGAATGAGTGCAGCGAAGGGGGTAAGTCGTGCAGTGATGGGCAGCAAATATAAATATATATTTATGTGTTTATATGGGTATATACACGTTAACACATAAATATATATGTATATAAGCATAAACATATATATTTACTAGGAACACACAGTCCCCATAGACCGCTATGTAAATGCACTTTTCAGTTCTGTTTGTTTCTAACACCCCACACCTGTCAACTTTAGCCCTCAAAAACTGCTTAGTGGAGTACATTATATGTATAGAGAGGTAGATGGGGATTAAATAAATGCTGCTCCATTAAAGGGACATAATACTTATATGCTAAATCCCTTGAAAGTGATGGAGCATAACTGTAAAAAGATGACATGAAAATCGTATCTGACCGATTGCAGTTCGCCACCTAAAAGGTGATGAACAAGTTAAGGAGCAGCCGTCTTATGACTGCTGCTTCTTAACTTCAGTTTTCGGATCGCCGCAAACGAAGCACAGAGAGAAAGCAGCATCTGTTGCTTATTAAATCTCCCCCATGTCCCTTTAAAAATAATAATATTAATAATAATGTCTCATTTGTATGGGAGTAAGGGATTAAAGGTGAAGCAATAAGGGTATGATTCCATTATTTCTATAATCTACCTTTTCTAATGCAGGAGAATGTTTTATGACTTCTATAATATACAGATATTTAACTAAACTAAAGTTTTATATGGTCTTTATATGTAAGTGTGTGGTGTTGTTGAACCAAGAAAATGGTGGGTATAGTAATATATACAATTTTGTATATGAACTCCATAAAGTAATATAGAACTGAAGAAAATTCTAATTTCTTTAAAAACTTTAAGCAGAACTGGCTATAAGCCACTTGTTGTTATCACATCATTGTGGAACCAGTTGCATTTTAAAGGGATGCTAAACAGTCTGTTTCATTGTTGTAAGAAAAAAGCACTAAGCAATTGCTTATAATTAATAGAAAAAATTGCAATATGTATTATTCATCTATTTAAATGGATTTTACCTTTTTATTTCTTTTTTTACACTACATTTGTGCTTCCTGTCATAGGCCTACAAGCAGGAAGGGGGCTTTGCAGGAAGTTTTATTTTAGCATGATGTCAAAAAAATGTCTAGGCTAGTGACTAGGCTAGATAACAGGGAGTCAGATTTTCTCATGCCCAGAACTGACAGAAGAAAACTTACACATCGGGCTATTACATATACGGCACTGTTAGATGCTAGACTGGCGTAAGTAGGACAAACTGGCGATCTTAAAAAATGTGCGCAAATACACATTTCTGTCGTCGCAAGTAGCTTATGCCAGTATTATAAATAAAAAGAGAGAAGCGCTCAACCTGAGAACGAGCAATAGCATAATAGCTTGTTATTCTTTTTGTTTGTGTTGTTCTTTTTGCTCAATATGTGCCTTTCAAAGAGAAGAACTTTCCTGAAGCATATCAGTCTGATCCTGACTTCACAGTACAGACAAGCCCCAAAATACCAGGCAATCCCTCTCTGAACGAGAGAAACAGCAAAACCCCAGACGTACGTTTCGGCCTATTGTGGGCCTTGTCAGTGAGGTGCAGCCATATCCCTCTAGGCACACTGAGCAACAGGTCCACGTCTGGATTCCCGCATCACACTTAGGGAGACTTCCCCAAGTGTCATAATTTGCATAAATAAAAAGAGAGAAGTGCTCAACCTGAGAACGAACAATAGTATAATAGCTTGTTTTATGGCTAGTTACCACCCAAGAAGCAGCCTCTTTTTGCTCAATAGGTGCCTTTCACAGAGAAGAACTTTCCTGAAGCATATCAGTCTGATCCTACTTCACAGTACAGTCCATCCCCGAAATACCAGGCAATCCCTCTCTGAACGAGAGAAACAGCAAAATCCCAGACGTACATTTCGGCCTATTGTGGGCCTCGTCAGTGAGGTGCAGCCATATCCCTGTAGGCACACTGAGCAATGGGTCCACGTCTGGATTCCAACATCACACTTAGGGAGACTTCCCCAGGTGTCATAATTAGCATAAATAAAAAGAGAGAAGCGCTCAACCTGGGAATGAACAATAGCATAATAGCTGGTTCCATGGCTAGTTACCACCCAAGAAGCAGTCTCTTTTTGCTCAACATGTACCTTTCACAGAGAAGAACTTTTCTGAAGCATATCAGTCTGATCCTGACTTCACAGTACAGTCCAGCCCCGAAATACCAGGCAATCCCTCTCTGAACGAGAGAAACAGCAAAACCCCAGATGTACATTTCGGCCTATTGTGGGCCTTGTCAGTGAGTTGCAGCCATATCCCTTTAGGCACACTGAGCAACGGGTCCACGTCTGGATTCCCGCGCCAAACTTAGGGAGACTTCCCCAAGTGAAATAATTTGCATAAATAAAAAGAGAGAAGCGCTCAACCTGAGAATGAACAATAGTATAATAGCTTGTTCCATGGCTAGTTACCACCCAAGAAGCAGCCTCTTTTTGCTCCACAATAGGCCAAAACGTACGTCTGGGGATTTGCTGTTTCTCTCGTTCAGAGAGGGATTGCCTGGTATTTCGGGGCTGGACTGTACTGTGAAGTCAGGATCAGACTGATATGCTTCAGGAAAGTTCTTCTCTGTGAAAGGCACATGTTGAGCAAAAAGAGGCTGCTTCTTGGGTGGTAACTAGCCATAGAACAAGCTATTATGCTATTGTTCGTTCCCAGGTTGAGCGCTTCTCTCTTTTTATTTATGCTAATTATGGCCTAGATTTGGAGTTTGGCGGTAGCCGTGAAAACCAGCGTTAGAGGCTCCTAACGCTGGTTTTAGGCTACCGCCGGTATTTGGAGTCAGTCAAAAAAGGGTCTAACGCTCACTTTTCAGCCGCGACTTTTCCATACCGCAGATCCCCTTACGTCAATTGCGTATCCTATCTTTTCAATGGGATTTTTCTAACTCCGGTATTTAGAGTCGTGTCTGAAGTGAGCGTTAGAAATCTAACAACAAAACTCCAGCCGCAGAAAAAAGTCAGTAGTTAAGAGCTTTCTGGGCTAACGCCGGTTCATAAAGCTCTTAACTACTGTACTCTAAAGTACACTAACACCCATAAACTACCTATGTACCACTAAACCGAGGCCCCCCCACATCGCCGCCACTCCATTTCATTTTTTTAACCCCTAATCTGCCGACCGCCACCTACGTTATCCTTATGTACCCCTAATCTGCTGCCCCTAACACCGCCGACCCCTATATTATATTTATTAACCCCTAACCTGCCCCCCACAATGTCGCAGCAAGCTACCTACAATAATTAACCCCTAATCTGCCGACCGCAAAGAGCCGCCACCTACATTATAGCTATGTACCCCTAATCTGCTGCCCCTAACACCGCCGACCCCTATATTATATTTATTAACCCCTAATCTGCCCCCCTCAACGTCGCCTCCACCTGCCTACAATTATTAACCCCTAATCTGCCGAGCGGACCTGAGCGCTACTATAATAAAGTTATTAACCCCTAATCCGTCTCACTAACCCTATAATAAATAGTATTAACCCCTAATCTGCCCTCCCTAACATCGCCGACACCTAACTTCAATTATTAACCCCTAATCTGCCGACTGGAGCTCACCGCTATTCTAATAAATGTATTAACCCCTAAAGCTAAGTCTAACCCTAACACTAACACCCCCCTAAATTAAATATAATTTTAATCTAACAAAATTAATTAACTCTTATTAAATAAATTATTCCTATTTAAAGATAAATACTTACCTGTAAAATAAACCCTAATATAGCTACAATATAAATTATATTTATATTATAGCTATTTTAGGATTAATATTTATTTTACAGGTAACTTTGTAATTATTTTAACCAGGTACAATAGCTATTAAATAGTTAAGAACTATTTAATAGCTAAAATAGTTAAAATAATTACAAATGTACCTGTAAAATAAATCCTAACCTATAAAAAAATAAATATAAATCCTAAAATAGCTATAATATAATTATAATTTATATTGTAGCTATATTAGGATTTATTTTACAGGTAAGTATTTATCTTTAAATAGGAATAATTTATTTAATAAGAGTTAATTAATTTCATTAGATTAAAATTATATTTAATTTAGGGGGGTGTTAGTTTTAGGGTTAGACTTAGCTTTAGGGGTTAATACATTTATTAGAATAGCGGTGAGCTCCAGTCGGCAGATTAGGGGTTAATAATTGAAGTTAGGTGTCAGCGATGTTAGGGAGGGCAGATTAGGGGTTAATACTATTTATTATAGGGTTAGTGAGGCGGATTAGAGGTTAATAACTTTATTATAGTAGCGCTCAGGTCCGGTCGGCAGATTAGGGGTTAATAAGTGTAGGCAGGTGGAGGCGACGTTGTGGGGGGCAGATTAGGGGTTAATAAATATAATACAGGGGTTGGCGGTGTTAGGAGCAGCAGATTAGGGGTACATAGGGATAATGTAAGTAGCGGTGGTTTACGGAGCGGCAGATTAGGGGTTAATAATAATATGCAGGGGTCAGCGATAGCGGGGGCAGCAGATTAGGGGTTAATAAGTGTGAGGCTAGGGGTGTTTAGACTCGGGGTACATGTTAGAGTGTTAGGTGCAGACGTAGGAAGTGTTTCCCCATAGCAAACAATGGGGCTGCGTTATGAGCTGAACGCGGCTTTTTTGCAGGTGTTAGGTTTTTTTTCAGCTCAAACAGCCCCATTGTTTCCTATGGGGGAATCGTGCACAAGCACGTTTTTGAGGCTGGCCGCGTCCGTAAGCAACTCTGGTATTGAGAGTTGCATTTGCGTTAAATATGCTCTACGCTCCTTTTTTGGAGCCTAACGCTGACATTATATGGACTCTCAATACCAGAGTTATTTTAAAGGAGCGGCCAGAAAAAAGCCAGCATTAGCTACGCGGGTCCTTACCGACAAAACTCTAAATCTAGCCGTATGATACTTAGGGAATTCTCCCTAAGTGTGATGCGGGAATCCAGACATGGACCTGTTGCTCAGAGTGCCTAGAGGGATATGGCTGCACCTCACTGACGAGGCCCACAATAGTCCGAAATGTACGTCTGGGGTTTTGCTGTTTCTACCCATGGAACAAGCTATTATGCTATTGTTCATTACCAGGTTGAGCGCTTATACACCAGTATTATAACCGCGGAAAGTGTCAATAAAGAGTAGTTTTATGCAAATGAGGATAACGCGTAAAAACGAAACCGGAAAAAAAAATAAAAATGCGACACGTAATTACGCTTTTCAAATTCATATAAAAACCCATGCACAGTCGCCATTTTCTTCAGTCAGTTTGTTCGTTGAGCTACAGCAAACTGCCCAGAAGTGGAGGATTAGTGAGAGGAGAGAGAGAGGCACAAACACAATAGTTAGTTAGGTCGCATTGGTGGATTGAGTAAGCTTGTACACTTACACATATTCTGACATTTTGCATACATACATATACAAATACACCACACTTTTTTTCTAACACCTCACATATTTTTGTTTAGTTTTACAGTGTGATAGGCTGAGTGTTTGATTGTGATTGCGTGTGACTGAACTGGGAGTGAGTGGGAGTGTGTGTAGTGTGATTATGGCAGGGAGAGGTAGGGGTGAGGGGAGGAGGCGAGAATAGTGGCAGGGAGAGGAGTGGCAGGGAGAGGAGTATTTGGAGAGGACAGGAGGAGCAGTGGATTCCCCATCAGGGAGTAAGTGGAGTGGGGAGAGGGAGAGCTAGAAGGGATGATGGGAGGGTAGATGCTTGAGAGCCCTAGAGAACAGGAACATCCAGGAGAGAGACAGAGGGTGCACATGGGGACAGAAGTGGGGAGGAGGGAGAGGATAGGGAGGAACCAACACCAGGGACATCACAGGGAGGAAGCCAAATGGCCATGGAGGATGAGAGGCTGAGATATCCCAACTTCTCATTTGCTGAAGATGTTGCCCTAGTCCAGGCCATCATGGACAATTTCAGTGCCCACTTTGGACAGGAGAGGGGCAAAGACAGTGCCAAAAGAAGAAAGACTGCATGGTTGGCAGTAGAGGATGCCGTCAACAGTGTCGCCCTGCAGAGGAGGACTGTAGAGGGCATGGAAAAGAGGTGGAATGACTGCAAGAGGCAGGTCAAAGAAAAGATGGGGCAGGAAGCTGTCCACCAGAAGGGAAAAGACAGTGGCCGAGCCCTGGACATAGAGTACAACACCTGGCAGGAGATTATATGCAGGTCCCTGAGTATCACAGCAGTTTGGGGACTTCTAGGGGCTCGTGAATCAGGGGCTGCAACCACAGCACATCATGCTGGTGAGTAACATCCCACACACCTGTATTATATGTAGTTGTGATACAATATCCTTTAATATCACACATTCATGTACATGAGGAGCATGGTATTTGGAATACTAACAAAAACATCTACAATTATACTTGACATTACTGCTACATAACACAATGCAATTCATGAAATGAGGTGGAATAGTGCAATACTAACATATCTCAGATTAACACGCAACATGTAGAGTTTTCATTAAATGGACACTATAGCCATCCCAATACTTTCAGCTCAATAAAGCAGGTTCTGTGCCTAGATCAAGCTAAAGTAAATTGTGTAACCATAATGTCACTTAAAGAACACATTATTTCATCATTGACATGTACACATAACTATTGTATGAAACACATCCCTGTATACTGCTCATATATAAATCCCTCATAGACCAACTCACATGCATGTTATACATGAGCTTGACATGAGAATCAGTATAGGCCCTAGCATGTATCAATGTACATTGTATGCCTACATGGACATAAATCTGACTGTACTAATCCTCTAATACTTTGACTCCTCCACAGAACCTCCTGTCACAAGGATACAATCCAGAGGAGGCTCGTGGCAAGCACTGAGAGCATGCAAAGAGGCCAAGAGAGCTTCTTCAGGAACCAAGAAAAGTTCATAAGGAGCCAAGAGAGGTTACACAAATGCAACATAGAGCTGCAGAGGGACATGGCAGCATCGTTAAGTGCAAGTGTTCAAAACCAGTCACAGATGATGCTAATTCTGTCTGATATGCATATGCAGATGAACAATAGATGGAGAAAACAAAATCAACTCTTGGGTGTGATGGTTGAGCACTTTACACACCAGCAGGACACTGCCTTCAGCCTATCATTTGTGGCCAGCACACCAGCAGAAACACCAGAATCTGCTAAAACCAGGAGAACAGGGAAGTCCACTACAGGCACCACAGCTCCCTCATCCAAGAAGCCAAAAAATAAAGAAATATTATTATAGTTCCCCATAAACATTGTCATTTGTTATTTACCATGTAATTGTCATACACATCCATGTGAGGTGTGTTTTATTACACTAATATTGTTAAAACATGATAATATGACCTGTGTTGAAATTGCAAAAAAAAAACAGGTGAGATTATCATGTTTATGACATATTCATGTACTATAACTGACATCACATAATTGTGTATGAATGGTGCATATAGTAATATTCACATATAAGATGTAAATCAATGTTTCTCACATCCATTATAAATTGACACATGGGTATATATATATAAATAATAATTATGTATTTTCAGAAGGTATGAACATAAGGTATAAACATCCATTTCCATTCTTCTTAATAATGATAGTCCAATAATCATTGTGACCTAAACATGAATTAAACAATAAGACATTTTCAGTAATTAGGGTGGTTAAGGGATGTAGTAGTTTCACTTACGTGTATTGGAAATCCGCAGTATGTAATTCTGCAAGACATGATATATACACATGCAATGGTTGGTGAGGTACAGTCAAACATTATAATACATGTGAATGTTACGGTTTACTGTGCTTATGAACAAGTAACTTACAGGTGAAGTATTCACGGATGACAAGGTCCCTCACTTCATTCCCCCTCAGTGTCCCCCTGTCCACATCCTCAGGTACAGGAACCAGCTGCTAATCTTGCTCTGGCTCAATGTCCCCCAATATACGTGTGTCCACAGCAATGTTGTGTAGAATACAACATGCATTGACAATGGAACACACTTTGTTGGGGTTATACTGTAAAGCTCCGCCTGTCAAATCAAGACACCTGAATTTGGTTTTGAGTAGACCAAATCTCCTTTCTATGACATTTCGGGTACATATGTGGGCCTTCTGGTACCTGAGTTGTGGCTCTGTAAGGGTGTGTGCCAAGGGGGTTAACAGCCATGGTCTGCAGCTGTACCCTGCGTCACCTATCATGTAACATATGTATTCTGATTACTACAGGTTCATCATGTGTTTAAAGGGAAATAACATGGATTTAATTTAAAAGATACATTTTTAAAGAACATTAAATTGGTGCATTGTAAGTAATATACTTTGATGACAGGAATAGTCTAAAAAAAAGAAAATCTATTTTCATGATTCAGATAGAACATACAGTTTTAATCAACTTTATAATTTACTTCTATTATCTAATTTGCTCCATTCTCTTGATATAATTTGCTGACAAGCATATTAGATATGCTCAGTACAGCTACTGAGCTTATCTAATATGCTTGTCAGCAAATTATATCAAAAGAATGGAGCAAATTAGATAATCGAAGAAAATTATAAAGTTGATTGGTGGCTGCACATAGATGCCTCATGTGATTGGCTCATCTATGTGCATTGCTATTTCTTAAACAAAGGATATCTAGAGAATGAAGCAAATTAGATAATATAAGTAAATTGTAATGTTGTTTAAAATTGTAATCTCTATCTGAGACATGACATAACTATTTTGTGTTTAGTGTCCCTTTAAGAGAAAAATACAGACAGAATGAAGGTAGTGTATACTTACCAAGCAGCCAACCTCCAGAGAGTGTTCCAGAATCAAAAAGCAGGAATAAGGAGGTCTGGCGCAGGATGTAGGAATCATGGGCACTCCCTGGAAAGTCTGCATACACATGTGTGAATTTCAGAGTAGTATCACAGACCATCTGGCAATTCAAGGAGTAAAACCCTTTCCTGTTGATATAGAGGAATGGCTCCTCATGTGGGGCCACGATATGCACATGTGTGCAATCAATTGCCCCCATGACATTAGGAATACTCCCCAAGTCGGTAGAAGCCTTGTTTAAGACTGTTCCATTCCTGGGGGGTACGGGGAAATAAATGTATTGCTGTTTCTGGTTATCTAGAGCAGTCAAAACCTCCCCTAGGAGCCTGGAGAAGGTGGACTGCGCTAGGCCAGACACAAAGCCCTCTGTTGACTGGAATGAGCCAGATGCCAGGAAGTGCACAACACACAACAGCTTCTGCATACCAGTCAGAGCTTGGTTCCTATTCGCTTGAGGGTCAATATCATCCTTCAAGACCTCATATAAGTCAATGAGGCTTGCAGAAGTCAAGTGATACTTTTCCCTGACCTCCTCCTCTGTCATTCCAAACAGGGTGACCCTAACCCTGTGGATCCTTGGTGCCCTTGCTCTTCAACTCTGCTGATGCCGACGCCTTATAGGCCCTGCTGGCTTATGACCAGCTGCAGCACCAGGAACAGGGACAGCAGCAGGAGGAGCAGGGATGGCTACAGCACCATGACCAGGGACCTCAGCAGCAAGTAGATCAGCTGCAGCAACTATATGAGCAGCAGGAAGAGCATCCCCAGCAGCAGCAGGTATATCCTCCACAGCAGCACCAGGTATATCCTCCACAGCAGCAGCAGGTATATCCTCCACAACAGGAGCTTGTAGGCCTTCAAGCACCCCTTGTGCCCTATAATGCTGTCTGTATAGATATTGCAGGTAAAGCAGGGAAAACATGGTGGCTAATGAGGGTGTGCATTGTCAGGTGTTTTAAGGCTGCAGGTGAGAGGTTGTGCTGTTTGTGATTGGTTTGACACACTTGCAGAGGGAGAATACTATTGTTTGTAATAATAAAGTGCTTAGAAGAGGTTTAAGTGCTTGAGATTTGCGGCTGATATGTATGTGATTGCGCATGCGTTAGGTGTTTGTTAGGCCTTCCAGGGAGTTAGGCTGCTTTTTTAGTCAGTGCAAGGGTTGCTGCATCTGCAATGTGTGGTGAGATGAGAATGGAGTAGATTTTCTGAATTCTGCGCGCATAAGTCCTTACGCTGTATATTGGATACCGAATAGCGTGTCAGTTCTATGTTAGTCTATGGGAGTAAAAAATGCGTCCGACGGGTGAAATATACACACGTAACTTGCATGCTACTCCGAATATGTAATACCAAAATCGCATAAAAACCGGCGTCGCCTGTCTTTTTGGACTGGTTGGATTGATCCACTATTTCTTTTATACTTTTTATTAATCTACCTGAAATTTTTTTCACTCTAGAACAACCCTGTTCTCCGAACGCATGGAATAATAAGCAGGCAAATTTATTGTTTGAAAGCAATTAGCCTAGCATTTGAAATTCTGGTGCTCTTGAATATAAGGTCTTAATAGTTGAGTTTATAAAGAATAGAAAATAAAAATGGAGGGAAAATTATGTTGGGTAAGAGAGAAAGAATTTGTTTGGGGGAAATGCAATATTGTTTTGCCAATAAAGCAGATTATTTTCCCACCCATTTAGGCCTAGATTACAATTGGAGCAGAAAAATATTAGCGCTATTGAGTGCTAACACTACTCAAGTAAAATCAAGAGCACTTTTATTTTTGTATTCATATTAGAAGTTAAAAGTAAAAAGTTTGTGCTCGAGCGAAAGACTAAGGTGGGCTAAATTCCTAGCATTGTTCTTCACTCTGAAAATTATTATTTTTATTCCTTACTTAGGAACCTTGTTCGCTAACAATATGATAAATGGGTGGCTTTTAAAATAAATATAGTCAATAAAATTGTTTAGGCTTCTGGTGCAGCTCTCACAAACCACAAAAGATATGTGAGAGCACCACACATAGATAGGTTAAAACCTTTTATTGGAGGAACGTAGAACTTAAAAACAAGCGACGTTTCGGACCTACGTGGTCCTTATTCATGCATTGCTATACAGGTGTACATACACATTTAAATAGTTTATCTTATCCAATCAGATCACTGATTTACACTCAGGTATTTTTAACCCCAGAAATGCTGGACGTAAATTCAGTAACAAATTCATATAGATGACATCTAGTGGAAATATAACAACATTACAATCAAAAAAAGGAAAAATAATTTATTATATAAAAACAAATGCAAATCATAATCTTTATTCAGACTATTTGGATGGAGAGTGTTTAAAAACGTAATCCACCATACTTCCTTTTGTTTTAGCTTAAGCTCTCTATTCCTACCCCTTCTCAATTTAGGTATATGGTCTATAACCTGGAAGCGTAATTGGCTAATTCTTTTTCCCTTTTCTGATTGTAATGTTGTTATCTTTCCACTAGATGTCACTTGTATGAATTTCTGGGGTTAAAAATACCTGAGTGTAAATCAGTGATCTGATTGGATAAGATAAACTATTTAAATGTGTATGTACACCTGTATAGCTATGCATGATTAAATGGACATTATACACTAGATTTTTCTTTGCATAAATGTTTTGTAGATCATCAATATATAAAGCCCATACAGGTTTTTTTTTTTGTAAAAATGTATAGTTTTGCTTATTTTATTTTTTTTATTTTTTTTATTTTTTTTAAATAAAGCTTTATTGAGTGACCAGCATTGGAAAACAAACATTGAAAAATCAACAGTAACTTCAAAGCAAGCATCATAAAGATATTAAACTGTGTACATAATGCAATTATAATATATCTCTAATAGCGCTTCAAGATCATATCTCTGGTACACTGTTCACATTCAGTAGCGTGATGGTATACAGCGTGGCTATATATCATATCTATTGGTCAAAGTATTACATTTTCATGGGTATTAAGTCATACCCTTTATGGGTGGTGGAAAATAAGAAAAAACAGGTAGAAGAGTTAAAATGAGTATAGGAGGAAGAAAAGGGCGGTTTGGGAGTGGAGAGAGGGAAGGGAGAAAGAAGAAGAAAAAAAAAAAGGGGGGGGATGGGGGTTAAGAAGGGGAGAGGGTGGGAGGAGGAGCTTTGAAGGAGGGGCTTGAGGAGGCTAAAGTAAACAAGGGTAGAGGGGGGGTGATCAACACTGTGGGCGATCCGTTTTCAATACTGGGATAAATCCAGGGTTATAGTCTCAATGGTCTCTCTCATCTCATTCCCCCCCCCCCAAATGGCTTGTCATGTGCACCCCCAGGACACGCCATTCCAGGTCACTCAGATTAGTTTAGATCCTTTTAGGCTTTCATACATTTTTACCTTCCCAGATCATTAACATATGTTCATGTAGTGCAAGTTTTCCAGTTTTGAGGTAGTGAAACCTCTCCAAATCAAGCAGGTCCCTGACCCCATGTTTCCATTCATTCAGGCTCGGCACATTGACAGATTTCCAGTATTTTGGTATTAAGCTCTTAGCACCGTTTAACATTAGTAGAAACAGCCTATGTTTCGCTTCCACCATCAATTTGGGAAGAGCATGGTATATCAGATTGTTTGGGTTTGGAGGCAATATTATCCCGAGAAGCCGGCTGCATTCAGCAAAAATTCTTATCCAAAATTCCTGTATCCGCGGACACGCCCACCAGATATGCATTATTGAGCCGGACTCTCCACAGCCCCTCCAACAATCCCCATTCATTTGTGGGTAGATTTTACTTCACCCGGTCAAATGCTTTCTCAGCGTCCGTGGACACAAGAGCCAACGGAGCTGAGTTATAACCTGCATGAGAAATCAATTGTAATATTCTAAGGGTATTATCCCGGGCTTCTCTGCCCGGAACAAATCCCACTGTAGAGATCAGTTGCGGCAACAGTCTGGCAAGGCGGTTAGCTATCATTTTTGCTAAGATTTTTACGTCCGAATTAAGGAGCGAGATAGGTCTGTAGCTGCTGGGTAGATTCTCAGGTTTCGGGGGTTTATGTATGACCGAGATATGTGCTTCAAGCATGGAGCTTGGTAGGGTAGTGCCGTCGGACAATTGGTTAAACATCGTAAGCAAATGTGGCACCAGTCTGTCTCGGAATGTTTTGTAATAACGCATGCCAAGGCCATCTGGCCCAGGACTTTTACCTCCTGGCAGGTGCTTAATCGCTCGCTGGATCTCTTCTATAGTGAATGGTGCTTCAAGTTGCTCCATTTCGTCCCGAGACAGACAAGGCATATTAATACCTTGTAGGTAGTTTACGATATCATTTTCCTGGTCACTATTATGAATTTGGTCCCGTCCCTCTGGCTCCCCAGGATGAAGATTGTATAGGGCTTCATAGAAGCCACAAAACGTGTCTGCTACAGCAGGTCCTTCTCTGTGTGTCTCCCCATGGGGATCCTTGATTTCATATACATAAGTTCTAAGTCTCTGGCGTGCCAGGGCTCGTGCAAGGAATTTCCCTGCCCTGTTGCTCTGTTCGAAGTAATATTGTCGTAGCCGAAGAGCTTTAATTTGTTGCTCTTTCTGGAGATGTTGCAATAGAGCCGACCTTGCTTCAATAAGATCAGCCTGCAATGCTCTGTCAGTCGGCCGTTCTTTATGAGCGGCTTCGGCTTGTGCCACTTTTTCAAGTAGTGCAGCATAGCGAGATTTCTGTTCCCGACGGAGCGCGGATACATGTCTAATCAACTGTCCTCTCAAAACACACTTATGTGCTTCCCATACCGTCGTTTCTGCTAGTCCGCCTCCTAAATTATTGCGAAAACATTCCTGAATGGTACTATCCAGTTTCTGCCTTAGTAAGGGCTCGTCCAGCAGGGACTCATGCAGGCGCCATATAAATGGGGTAATTGGCATCTCAGGCCATTTAATGGTACACCTCACTGGGGCATGGTCAGACCAGGTAATCTGACCTATGTTGCTGCCAGTGACGCTAGAGAGCCCTGCCGAGTCTGTAAATATGTAATCGATTCTGGTGTATTTCCCATGGGGGTGGGAGTAAAAGGAATAGTTTTTAGTGTTCGGGTGCAATGTGCGCCAAACATCGTGTATGACCAGATCTCTAAGACATTTAGATATCTGTTTGACTATCTTGTGTTTAGTGCTAGACAGCCCATCTGAGGTGTCTAACATGGGGCAGAATGAAACATTGAAATCACCACCAAGAAAGAGTATTCCCTTTTGTGTCTCTAAAATTTCGTTCGTTAAGTTTTTTTAAAAAAATATCTTGTGCTGTATTCGGGAAGTACGCGTTAACAAGTGTTACATAGTTGCCATATAAGGTGCCAATTAAGATTAAGTACCTGCCTTCTGGGTCTCTTATGATCTGCTCCATCCGGAGAGGCACATCAGCCCGAATAAGGATCCCTACCCCATTTTTTTTAATGGGACCGGAGGCAAAGTAAGCCGTTGGGAATTGCTTACTATACCATTTGGGTTCTCTGAATTTAGAGAAGTGCGTCTCCTGGAGGCACACAATGTCTCCCCCCATTCTATGTAGATCTCTAGTGACAATCGATCTCTTTCCAGTGCTATTAAATCCCTTAACATTTATTGTGATTAAATCTATGGTGTGATCCCGTATGCCCCTCATTGTGCTAGCTGGTAGCTCCAAAAAGAGGAGAGGGTGAATGGTACAGGGAAGCTATAAGAGAAAAAAAAAAAAAAAAAAAAAAAAAAAGGAGGAGGAGAGGGAGGTGGGGGTGGGGTTTGTGGGAGGGAGGATACAAAGAAAGGGGGAGGGGGAGGTGGAGAAGATAGGTACGTGGGAGGAGAAAAGACTAGCTTATAAAGATGACTTTATGTGGTTAGTGCAAAGAAAAAGCAGGGTACGGGGGGGAGAAAAGTAGATAAAAAGAGTTCTCTAGTATATAAAAATATACAAGGTAAGGTAAGGAAATGTGAAAAGAAAAAGAAAATAGTAAGTGTAGAGTCTAACTCTATCAGACTAGAGTGAAGGTAATCTAACAATGGGGGTAGTAACCCCTACACTCTCAGCAAATGAATTATTTCTATTAACATTATAACTTGTAGGCAAACACAGCAATCAATATACATAACTTATAACATTGACTTTGATTTACTCAGTAATTTATCTATCATTGAGTTATATTTAAGTAGATTTGGTTGACACATGAGTGAGCTACATCTTTCTATAGGGTTGCGGTAAGTTTCAGTTAGTGTCACAGAGTGACTTCTCTTAGTGCGGTTGATAATGTGTATCATGGTGTATCTTTGTTTGATTTAAAGAGTCTTCAGTGTGACATGGGGGTTTTAATTGACTCTGCCACGTGGCTATATAGTAATGTCTCTATGGGGGCTAAAGTATCCTATAATAGGGTAGAAGTATTGCCTAAGTATGGGCATGCAGCTCTACATTTATGGGTAGTGCTTGTGTGAGATAGTTCAATCCTAGGGGCTGCCGTGTATGTATCGTAAGCTGTAATGTACCCAGTAGGACACTGAACTCCAATATCATATAGCAATTTAGTTTGAACACTGACAGCAAGCGTGGCAGTGGCGTAGTAATCTCAGTAGGGCTTGCCACATCAGTATAACCTTAGCATTATCTCAGCTACTAGAGCCCTGAACTTGCCAATAGCCCATGTTTGAGTGGTATGTGTATCCAGTCATACCAGGGTGGTACCTGGCCTATCTTTATTTTTAATTTAAGTTGCTAATCATGAGTACAACCATAATATTCTACATCCCAGCAGCAAACTCCCCAAAACAGATCTAAAATATGAGCAATCACTAACAACTTACAGGCAATAGAGAATAAACTTTTCATGTACTGAACTGTAATAAAATAAGAACATTTTTCGATTATAAGCTGCCATGTAAATTTCCCCAGCAGTAACTTAAGAAAAACAGTAACAGAAATTGTTTTAACTTTGCAGTCTGTAGTATAATTATTGCCGCTACTGTATAGCTCCAATAGTCTCTAGTCCACTGGAATTCCAGGCTTATTTATCTCCCGCCTGCAAATGGCCGGTGTATTATTTTATCCCAATAAGGGGTATTACACATTTTCTTACATCTGATTCTAATGTTTATAGATAAACCTGACTGCAGTAAGTTAAACTTTTGACTGTGAGGCCTTGAAAACAGACCTTGAACATAAGTCACATCCAGAAGTGTGCGAACTAAAGAAATGTAGAAAAAAAAAAAGGCAAATAAAACAGTATATTTTCATGTACTTATCTGTCATATATGAAAAGCATGTTCCTGGACGTGGTATCAGCTGCACATAGATCACAGCAAATTTAGCAGTCCTGCTCAAGTGCAAATGGTGTATCTCCTCAGTGAAGAGGTGATGAGCTCAGGGGGGCCCTCTACCATGACGGTCTTCATTTGCTCTGCGATTTTCTCTCACGGGCATTGGTTCTGCTGCAGGGCCCAAAGGCCTGATCCGTGTTTTAAGGGTGTGATTGAAGGCTGGAAGATCAGCTATCGTGCGGTACGTGGCCGTGGCTCCATCTTTGGATGCTATTAGGCAGGTTGGAAAGCCCCATCTATAAGGGATCCTTTGATCTTTGAGGCCCATTGTAATAAAGCGCATCTCCCTTCGCTTTTGCAGGGTTGCAGGGCACAAATCTGTGTATATTTGAATCTCTACTCCTTCATGTGTTAACAGTTGTTTGTTTCTGGCTTGCCGGAGTATATCTTCCCTGTCCCTGTAAGACAAGAGCTTGATAATAATGTCTCTGGGTGGGGCCCTGGCTGGTGGTTTTGGCCTTAAGGCTCTGTGGGCCCTTTCAACATGTATATCATCTTCCCCAGGGCTGTTTTTAATGCATTTAAAGAGCCTCTGTATGTAGTCGTTTATTTCTGTTGGGGCTACTGTTTCCGGGACACCCCGCACCCTTAGGTTGTTCCGACGACTCCTATTTTCTAGATCTTCAATTCTTTCATTTAGATTGAGGATAGTTGCTTCCTGCGATTGCACGCAGCTAGAATTTTGTTGCACATCTGAGCGCAGAGCCTCTTGTGACTCCTCCACTAATGTAACCCTATGATCTATATTGGCAATATCTTTTTTGAGTTCCCCAAACATATTTCTCATTTCTAATATGGCTGCTTTTATGTCATTTTTAGAGGACAGATGTCTAATATCTTCTTTTGTGACATATCCAGTTTGTTTAGGGTCATAGCTAGAAGGGAGGATAGCTTCTTGCGTGTTGGATATATCTGGAGGATCTTTCTGTGTGCCCTGTCCTGAATCTGTTGATATTAAATAGCTTTCCATGCTTGCTGATTGTAAAGCTTTTGGTGGTTTGGGACCCCTTTTAGTTGACATATTTTACAGTTCACAGTGTGTGCTTTGCTAGCAGCTCTGGGTACTGCCAGATCAATAAGTAGTTGTGAGGGTTGCTACAGGGAGAGAGGCTCAATGGCTATGTATAGGGAAAAGTAAAAGTGTGGTGAGGCAAAGCACAGGCCTATTTGTACCTGTTGTTTCCTGCCCCCTTGGTGAACTCTGAGATGCCTCAATATTCCTATTCAGCCTGACGGATATACCTTATTTATTATGTCTTTGACCTCCGGCCACCTAGATATGTGCCTTTACTCTGACGTTACAGGGTTTCTGAAGTATAAGGCCCAAGTGTATTTTGCGCCTATTGACGCAACTCACCGCTTGTCAGGTCTGTGTTCCACCGTCCAAGCGGATCGCCTCTTCTTGTGATGGCCTGAAACTGGGCCTGGCTTGTCCTTACTGGCGAGCAGTGTCCTTATGCCCCTTCAGTATTTTGATGTCAGTGTGCTCCGTCGATCGTTTTTGAATGTGGGCCTTTTCGGTCAGTATGTGAGTCAATGGGTACCAGTAGCCTCCCGGTCATCCGGTATGTCCGCCGCGGTCAAGGTATTGAAATATACTGTGCTGTACTGTGTCAGAAGCGCAAGGCTTGATAGGCCGGAGCTCCGGTTTTCTTTACTTATAGGCCTCACCCTGCGCCGCTCCCCTCATCCGGCGCTCACTCCAGAATGAGTTGTAATAGTGAAGCAGTCTTATATTCTGAGTCAGAGGATCTTATTTATATATAAATTAGTGCTGTATGCTGCATTTAGCCTTATGCTGAGAGTGCATGGGTGTCAGAGCACTTTCAGTGTGCAGCCATCAGCGTTCGTGGCCAGGCTCCGCCCCAGTTTTGCTTATTTTTAAATAACATTGTGCTGATTTTCAGACTCCTAACCAAGCCCCAAAGTTTTAGGAGAATACTGATGTATACCTACTCCAGCTTGCTCCTGTTTGTGTAAAGGGTCTTTTCATATGCAGAGGAAGGGGGGAGGGCGAGTGTCTGCTTTCACTGGGTGTTCCAGTCAACCTGATCAAAATTGCTAAACTGGGAGCTTTTAAGTAAGTTTTTAAAAGGTGTTATACTAGATTTTTAGGTCAGCACCTGTGCATAATATTCTTTATAGTAGTGTCTATTACATGCAGTTATATGAAAATTGGTGTATATTGTCCCTTTAAGGACCATGTAGGTCCGAAACGTTGCTTGTTTTTAAGGTCTAAGGTCCTCTAATAAAAGGTTTTCACTTATTTATGTGTGGTGCTGTCACATATCTTTTGTGGATTTAGCAGTTTGGAGAAGACAGATAC
The DNA here is from genome assembly GCF_027579735.1 of Bombina bombina. Classification (NCBI taxonomy): domain Eukaryota; kingdom Metazoa; phylum Chordata; class Amphibia; order Anura; family Bombinatoridae; genus Bombina; species Bombina bombina. Next base: position 461,813,204 of record NC_069503.1, read on the forward strand.
TCCATTGGGACCTGCACACACTAAAACTACTTAACAAGGGTGCCGGACTCTCTCTTATTGCTTGCTGCAGCTCTCACTAACCCCAGTTCCTACACACGATAATATCCACAAAGCTTCCAATCTCCTTAAAGAGAGTGTAAAACACAATAGCTACCCAAGGAATTATATTTAGTAGTTTGTTTTTTTTTTATTTATTTTTTTATTGAGGTTATTATAAACATGTACAGTGTATGTAGAGTTCCCAAAACTTAAGTATTACAAACATTTGGATACAATTCACAATAATAAACAGTGTACAGACAGGTAAGTACAGATTCAAAATGAAATGGGCAGAAATAGCTATATCCTCATTTTTATATTGATAAAGACCTCCTCTGAAATTAGTAGGCCACTCTTGGACCATGGCAAAATATAAATACTCAATGGAGGTGAGTACGTTGAGTCTATAGCCACTTTTGGGCTTGGTAAAGTATAAAACATTAAATATATATGTCAACAACAATTATGAAATAAGTTTCAACCATCATGAGTAACATATTGTTCTTCTGTAAACATATGTATTACACTCGTCAACCAATCCTAATCATCTAGAGAAATACAAGTGAACAAACACATGCGTGCATTCAATACCAAAATTACAGAAGTGGTATAATGGAAATTTTATGAAACTGTCTACTCCATTGCACTACAGAAAATGTGTTGTGCACGCTTCAGAGTCTATCTAAAACTGGAAATTGTTGAGAACACTAGAAAGAAATATCGTTGATGAATGAATTGGGTGGTTGTCATGTGAAGAGAAAATAAATGTTTCTATAGGATTAATTTTCCTTTGCTTACGAAGTAAGCTCAATGGTGTCGAGGGGGGGGGGGGGAATAAGGAGTGAGGGGGAGGCGGAACCATCAGAGACTCAAGGGGATGAGGCTGGGAGGAAAAACAGAGAAATATAAGTTTAAGACCAGGTTGGTATAGGAATATATCACCACTGGACCCATATGATAAAAGGGGTTGCTGTCACCACTGGACAAAGACGGGTGAGGGATAGTGGATATGACCCACTCATTCATGCAGAGCAGGAAAGGGTGAGGGGAGATACAGTCAGCGGATACATATTATTAAACCCGAAACCAGGGGATATTATACTAAATAAGAACCTATGTGTTATTAGCTTACGCTATGGGTACATTAAGGACTCACAATATCTCTGTATATCATATTAATAATCTATCAGAGTCATATCTAAATCAAGATAAATTGAAGCTAACAGGGCTCAAAAACTATTTCCTGATGTTGGTATGGAGAGAGGCATATCTGAATTCTATGGTATACCATTAAATAGGTAAATTGAACCCAAGTTAAATATGAGCCAACCTACCTTATATATCTAGAAAGAAGGTATTATCATCAGCAAATACAACTAATATGAGATAGGAGAATAAAATATACCATGTAGCCTTATTATATACTAGGAGCTATATGTAACTGTTAGAGGGTAATAGGTCCCTGGATACTGGCAAGGTTAGAATAAACATAATCACTGACAGAGATCTGCCGCCCCGGCCGCAGGCAGCACATCTTTAGTCTTGTCTAACATCTATATAAAGTTATATCATTTTATCCATTATATGGACCTGTATGCACACACAGTAATGGGAGATTTAGTTAAGATCCTGTTTGTGATCTATATGCGAGAAGCTTTAACGTTAAAGGTATCTAGCTTGAGTAAATGTCTGAGCCAGTAAACTACGGCAAGGAGGCATAAAAGAGTGTCCCTTGCAGGAGGTTCGTGAGTGCTATGTGCTTAAGCAAAATATGCCAGTATATACAATATATAAGAAGCATCTGATACATGGAGAGACACTCTTGTACTAAACTAGCATATAGGAGAAATATTGACAATTAATACCATGCTGAATAAAGAATAGCCTCTCGTACTAGTATTGTGTGCCCACCTGCAGCCATTTAAAACAAAACTCTTTTTGTGTTTATTGAGCTCTACTGTCTCAGATAATGTGGGTATATAAATAGCAGATCTGTGAAATCTCCCTTGTAACATTGTTACCCATGTCCTGGTTTCCAATTAAGTATAGAGCACAATCTGTCTGCATGTATATTGTAGCCTTATTACATATAGGGAGCAGCTGTGTATATCTGCAAACGGCAATAATACTAGGAAACATATATTGTGCAGATCAAGACTGCCATCAGATACTAAGGTAGACTTCCCCCTAAGCAGCTGTGTATGGTTGGTAGTATGAACAATGACACAATTAAATGTTTTATGTAGGGAACTAGAAGGAACAAGTTGCACAAATTCACCCATAGCAATATTATAATACCAGATTAGGGAGTATATGAAAATTAGCTCCAAGGTCCGTAGACGATAAGTTCAGGCACATTGCTGTCATAAGGTCCAGACCTTAGGAGCAAGAGATATACGGCTAGATTTGGAGTTTGGCGGTAGATGGATTGTTAACGCTACGCGTGGTTTATGTCTAACGCACGGCATTGTTTGACTCCGGTATTTAGAGTTCAAAAAATACCTTCTAACGATACTCCTAACGCGTGTATTTCACACGCGGAATCCTGCCCGCGTTAGACAGTCTCCCATAGAGATCAATGGAAATGCAAACAAACACCCTTTTTTAATCTAACACTCGATCTCGCGAGAAATACGCACAGCTCGGTCATATGACGCATACCACATCATGCACAACAATAACACGCCACAAATGTCACACCAACAATCACTAAACAAAGCACAGAAGCATTACACATTCACAAGCGGGGGGAATTTTATTGAAATAAAATACAGGGAATACGCATATACTTTAAGATGCGGAAATACGCAAAATAACAACAAGAAAAATAAAAAAAATACATACACTAGCAAAATAATCGCATTCAATATCACTATATATTAGGACAAACATACATATACAACACTTCACTAATACCACACCATCGCAAATTCACATTTAAACATAATACTATTGGTCAATGTTATAGAAAACGAGCACTATGACATCATCGCATTCTACACATTCCACAAATACTAACTCAAAATGAGCAAGCGCAAATTCACACACCTAATACACATTGCACAAATACTAATTGCTAATAAAGCACACATGAACACAATTTACAACGCAAATCGGTACATCATTAAACATTTACACAGGGTATATAAGCACCACACAAGTATGACTTCTTTGACTGTGTTGCTGGTGGGTCTTTGGAGATTGGAGGTTTAAGATTAGAGAGTTTGTGCATTATTGTGAGTGAGTTAGTGTTAGTGTGAGCGATTCAGTTGTTAGTGTTATCGTGAGTGAGTGAGTGAGTGGGAGTTAGTGGTAGTGGGAGAGAGTCAGTTAGTGGTAGTGGGAGTTAGTGAGAGTTAGTGGTAGTGTGATAGAGTCAGTTAGTGGGAGTTAGTGAGAGTTAGTGGTAGTGTGAGTTAGTGAGAATTAGTAGTAGTGTGAGTTACTGTCAGGTTACAGCTGATCGTCATACTGTCACTTTAACTTTTACATCATGTGACCAGCATTTCCTATTACCCTGCACACCATATGTTGCTAGGTAATTTGAATCCACTGGAATCTTTATGCTAGCCTCTCTTTGGATTTCCTAAGTCGTAACCTGAAGTCTTTATTATTAATCCTGGACTTTCGTCTTGCTAAACCTGAATAGCGGATCTCAATTTTGCCTGCTCATTGGTAATCTTATTATTGTATTTACTCACTGGCTTTTCTGAGTTCCTTTCCTCACAGTACTGCACCGCAAACACGCTGGAGCGTCTGTTCAAGTTCAATGTACTTTCATTCAGTTTGCTTGTACTATACCCTATCTAAACTGTTGCTATACCTCCACTCCTGTCTGGTACGCTGCAAGCCACAATGGACACACTTATGTTATGCTGCATTCTTTTACTATATCCTCAACTCTATTACCTGAATTACTCTTGCTAATGTCACAAGACATATTAGTGCTTATCCATGTTCCTACTGATCTTAATACATTACACCCACATTAGGTTACTCCAATTCTTGCTCTGTATTTTGTACCTTGTTCTGGGCACTGGTATTGTACTTTACATATTTACCTTTCACGTTTATATTAGATTTAGTTAGAGTAGGTTTATTCTTCTTACTCATCAGTGTATAGGTACTAATAAGTACTGTTCCACTACCTTTGACCTATGTAGGTCACCCTCATGTCTATGAGCAAACCAGGGTTTATTCTTGTAATAATACCCGAAGTGGGGTGTGAGACTGAGTGGCTTGATAAACATATATACACATATAAGGGTGTTACAGTGATTCCTCACATATTACCTAGCCTAAAAAACAGATCACCCTGTATATATATATATATCTATATTCTCTTTCACAGAACATGGATATAGCAGAATTGAATAACCGTGTTAGAACACTTGCACAAAACATGGATCTCATGATACAAGGGCTGAGAGAAATGCAAGCAGAAAACTTAGAGCTGCGTAAGTTTATACGCGATCAAGCACAGCACAAACCTCTCACTACTGAAACCCCACCCCCTGAGCCTATTCCTTGTCCTCCTGACAAATTTTCTGGGGAAAGAACACAATTCCGTGATTTAAAAAACTCCTGCACTCTCTATTTTTCTTTGAAACCACGGAGTTACCCGACTGATAGAATAAAAGTTCTGACAGTCATTTCCTACTTGAGGGGTGAACCAAAGAGTTGGGCGAATACCTACTATGAGACTGACGACCCTATACTCGATTCTCTTGAGTCCTTTTTCTCAGCTATGTCGCTTCTATATGAGGACCAGGATAAGCAGACAACTGCAGAAACAGCTATCAGATCCCTGAAACAAGCACGCCGTCCTGTAGAAGAATACATAGCTGAGTTTAAGAGGTGGGCCCCTGATACCTTATGGAACACCCCAGCCTTAAAGAACCAATTTCGCATTGGTTTATCAGACTTATTAAAAGATGAACTTGCCCGTATAGACATGCCTGATAACCTAGAGAATTTAATGACTCTCACGATCAATATAGACCGTCGACTCAGAGAAAGGAAGCATGAAAGGGGCACAGCAGACCTTCTCCATAGGAAATCATATAGCTCTAGTTCTTTCAGTACTCCTAAGAACCAGGATGAACCTATGGATATTGCTTTCATTCGTGGATCACTCAAGCCAGAGGAAAAGATTAGACGCCGGTTAAACAACCTTTGCCTTTACTGTGCCTCCAAGGACCACACCGTAAAGGAATGCCCAACCCTGTTAAAATCAAGAAAGGGTAAGCATGTTCGGCATAAACTTGAGCTTGTACATAAAAATGTTTTAAAAAATTCTTCACATTTTAACCATTCTGTTTCTCTGCAGTGGGATCATCAGGTGGTATCCGCGGAGGCGGTGATTGATTCAGGAGCCACAAACTGCTTTATAGATTCCACTTTCGTGCACATGTATAAAATTCCACTAATAAAAAAATCTGTATCACTTGCAATACGTGTTGTAGATGGCTCTTTAATTAATTCAGGTCCTATATTGCACCACACTCGACCGTTACAGTTGATTTTCCCTAATGGTCATACTGAAGTTCGCTCCTTTGATGTTATACACTCACCTCTTTTTCCTTTAATCTTGGGTTTTAATTGGCTGAAACATCACCAGCCCACCATAAATTGGCTACATGGCACTCTTACCTTTGATTCACATTTCTGTACAACTAACTGCAAGCCTGTACCTATTCTGTTTCAGTCCACTACACAATTGATCCCACAAGAGTACTCGGATTTGAAAGATGTGTTTGACAAAAAACAAGCTCAAGCTTTGCCACCCCATAGACCGTTTGATTGTCCAATTGATCTCATACCCGGTTCAAAGATCCCTTTAGGACATGTCTATCCTCTGTCACAGCCTGAGCTCACTCATTTGAAACAATACCTCAATGAGAATTTAGAACAAGGCTTCATTAAGCCATCGTCTTCACCGGCAGGTGCCGGAATGTTCTTTGTCCGAAATAAGGATGACACCCTCAGACCAATCATTGACTACAGGGATCTCAATAAGTGCACAATAAAGAATCGATATCCTCTCCCCCTTATCCCGGAGTTGATTGAACGACTTCAGGGTGCCAAAATATACACTAAGCTTGACTTACGAGGTGCATACAATTTGGTCAGGATAAGAGAGGGAGACGAGTGGCTCACAGCGTTCCGCACCCGATATGGCCTTTATGAATATCTTGTAATGCCATTCGGGTTGTGCAACGCACCCGCCACATTTCAATATTTCATTAATCATCTCTTTAAGGACCTACTTGACACTTGTGTTGTCATTTATTTGGATGATATCCTTATATATTCAGATACCTTCAACCATCACGTTAATCAAGTCAGGACCGTTTTACTCAGACTCAGAGAGAACCAACTATTTGCTAAATTGGAGAAATGTATCTTCCATTCCGAGACTATCACATTCCTTGGCTACCACATTTCACCTGGTGGTATTAAGATGGAATTAAACAAAGTAGAGGCCATTACCAACTGGCCCCCACCATCTTCCAAAAAGGATGTACAGAGATTTCTAGGATTCTCAAACTTTTATAGGAAGTTCATTAAAGACTTCTCAGCAATAGTAAAGCCTCTCACTGCACTCACAAGAAAATCAAGCAAATTTCTTTGGACTCCACAAGCGGATGAATCGTTCCATATACTTAAGGAAAGGTTTATCACTGCTCCAGTTCTTCAATTTCCTGATCCTGATAAGCAGTTTTTTCTCGAAGTGGATGCTTCGGACTATGCCCTAGGGGCAATTCTTTCCCAAAAACATTCGGAGGAGGAACCTCTGCATCCAGTAGCATATTATTCAAGAACTATGAATAACGCCGAACTTAACTACTCTATTGGGGAAAAGGAGCTCTTAGCAATCAAGGCAGCTCTCGAATTTTGGAGGCATCTATTGGAAGGTGCAAGCCATCCCATCATTATCTATACTGACCACAGGAACTTGCAGTATTTAAAGACTAATAAAACATTATCTGCTCGTCAAGTCCGTTGGAGCCTTTTCTTTACTCGTTTTAACTTCTTTATCACCTATCGCCCAGCTTCTAGAAACCAAAAAGCTGATGCTCTTTCTAGATCCACATCTAGACCTTTCAAGCAGTATATACAGGATACTATAATCCCACCACATAAATTTATTGGTATAACCATGCACCAAGTTGCTTATTTTCGGAAGCACCAAAGGACAGATACAAGTATTCAAAGTCTACAGCTACAAAAGGATTCTCAGGGTCTTTACCATTCAAGGGGGAAAATATTTGTTCCTCAGACTATCAGAGATACGGTTTTGCGCAATGCACATGAAGCTCCTCTGTCTGGACACCCTGGAATTCGGAAAATGATACACCTCATCCAAAGGGATTTCTGGTGGCCTGGACTTGCAAACAGTGTGAAACGTTATGTTCAAACTTGTCCTGTATGTACTACATGTAAACCTTCACATATCAGGCCTTATGGCCATCTTCTCTCTCTACCTATAGCGGACAGGCCGTGGCGGCATATCGCTATGGATTTCATTGTGGAACTTCCTACTTCATCTAACCATAACACCATTTTAGTTGTGGTCGACCAGTTCTCCAAAATGGCCCATTTTATTCCCATGCTAGGACTTCCAACTGCATCAGAAACAGCTCAAGCTTTCCTAAAACATGTAGTACGGCTTCATGGACTCCCTGATTCTGTAACAACTGACAGGGGGTCCCAATTTACTTCAAAATTTTGGATTCATCTTTGCAAGTCCTTGAACATCGACAGGCATCTTACTTCAGCATACCATCCCCAGTCAAACGGTCAGACCGAGAGGACTAATCAGACTCTTGAGCAATATCTGAGATGTTTTTGCAACTCCCAACAAGACGACTGGTATGCTTTTATTCCAACTGCTGAATTCTCTTTTAACAACACTATCAATTCTTCAACAAAGCTTACTCCTTTCTACGTGAATTATGGCTATCACCCTACTTATCATCTACTACACAGGAATGACAACATTTCTCCTATGGTAACAGAATCTGTAAATAGCTTGAAGCAAACCTTTAAGTTACTACAGGAAACCCTGATGTTAGCCCAAGCTAAGCAGAAACACTACTACGATCTAAGGAGATCTCAGCCACCATCGTACAAACCGGGAGATCTAGTTTGGTTATCTACAAAGAACCTCAAACTACAAATTCCTAGTAAGAAATTGGGCAGTCTTTTTATCGGTCCTTACAAAATCCTCAGGGTTATTAACCCAAATGCTGTTACTTTGGATCTACCACCTTCATTTAAAATTCATCCCACCTTCCATGTTTCCTTGCTTAAGCCTCACTTTCCTACAAGAACTTCTGTCACACGGACATCTCTTCCCATACCTGATCCGGATTTAAAAAGCTACGAGGTTGCAGATATACTTGATTCTCGTTTCTACAGACGTGCCTTACAGTACCTTGTCCGTTGGAAGGACTATGGTCCTGAGGAGGATTCATGGGAACCTGTTTCCAACATCTCCACTCCTCGCTTGGTCTCCCTCTTCCATCGCCGTCATCCTGACCGCCCTCACCCCTGATGGGTAGGGGGATTCTTGAGGGGGGTATACTGTCAGGTTACAGCTGATCGTCATACTGTCACTTTAACTTTTACATCATGTGACCAGCATTTCCTATTTAAGCTTACCCTGCACACCATACGTTGCTAGGTAATTTGAATCCACTGGAATCTTTATGCTAGCCTCTCTTTGGATTTCCTAAGTCGGAACCTGAAGTCTTTATTATTAATCCTGGACTTTCGTCTTGCTAAACCTGAATAGCGGATCTCAATTTTGCCTGCTCATTGGTAATCTTATTATTGTATTTACTCACTGGCTTTTCTGAGTTCCTTTCCTCACAGTACTGCACCGAAAACACGCTGGAGCGTGTTACGTCACTCTGCAGAGCGGCGTGCCGAAACTCAGACTCAGACACAGGATTCCCTGAAGCCTTGCAGCCTGTCAGCTGAAGCAGCACCGGAGGTCACAACTTAACAACGGTATAGTGTCTGTTCAAGTTCAATGTACTTTCATTCAGTTTGCTTGTACTATACCCTATCTAAACTGTTGCTATACCTCCACTCCTGTCTGGTACGCTGCAAGCCACAATGGACACACTTATGTTATGCTGCATTCTTTTACTATATCCTCAACTCTATTACCTGAATTACTCTTGCTAATGTCACAAGACATATTAGTGCTTATCCATGTTCCTACTGATCTTAATACATTACACCCACATTAGGTTACTCCAATTCTTGCTCTGTATTTTGTACCTTGTTCTGGGCACTGGTATTGTACTTTACATATTTACCTTTCACGTTTATATTAGATTTAGTTAGAGTAGGTTTATTCTTCTTACTCATCAGTGTATAGGTACTAATAAGTACTGTTCCACTACCTTTGACCTATGTAGGTCACCCTCATGTCTATGAGCAAACCAGGGTTTATTCTTGTAATAATACCCGAAGTGGGGTGTGAGACTGAGTGGCTTGATAAACATATATACACATATAAGGGTGTTACAGTGATTCCTCACATATTACCTAGCCTAAAAAACAGATCACCCTGTATATATATATATCTATATTCTCTTTCACAGAACATGGATATAGCAGAATTGAATAACCGTGTTGGAACACTTGCACAAAACATGGATCTCATGATACAAGGGCTGAGAGAAATGCAAGCAGAAAACTTAGAGCTGCGTAAGTTTATACGCGATCAAGCACAGCACAAACCTCTCACTACTGAAACCCCACCCCCTGAGCCTATTCCTTGTCCTCCTGACAAATTTTCTGGGGAAAGAACACAATTCCGTGATTTAAAAAACTCCTGCACTCTCTATTTTTCTTTGAAACCACGGAGTTACCCGACTGATAGAATAAAAGTTCTGACAGTCATTTCCTACTTGAGGGGTGAACCAAAGAGTTGGGCGAATACCTACTATGAGACTGACGACCCTATACTCGATTCTCTTGAGTCCTTTTTCTCAGCTATGTCGCTTCTATATGAGGACCATGATAAGCAGACAACTGCAGAAACAGCTATCAGATCCCTGAAACAAGCACGCCGTCCTGTAGAAGAATACATAGCTGAGTTTAAGAGGTGGGCCCCTGATACCTTATGGAACACCCCAGCCTTAAAGAACCAATTTCGCATTGGTTTATCAGACTTATTAAAAGATGAACTTGCCCGTATAGACATGCCTGATAACCTAGAGAATTTAATGACTCTCACGATCAATATAGACCGTCGACTCAGAGAAAGGAAGCATGAAAGGGGCACAGCAGACCTTCTCCATAGGAAATCATATAGCTCTAGTTCTTTCAGTACTCCTAAGAACCAGGATGAACCTATGGATATTGCTTTCATTCGTGGACCACTCAAGCCAGAGGAAAAGATTAGACGCCGGTTAAACAACCTTTGCCTTTACTGTGCCTCCAAGGACCACACCGTAAAGGAATGCCCAACCCTGTTAAAATCAAGAAAGGGTAAGCATGTTCGGCATAAACTTGAGCTTGTACATAAAAATGTTTTAAAAAATTCTTCACATTTTAACCATTCTGTTTCTCTGCAGTGGGATCATCAGGTGGTATCCGCGGAGGCGGTGATTGATTCAGGAGCCACAAACTGCTTTATAGATTCCACTTTCGTGCACATGTATAAAATTCCACTAATAAAAAAATCTGTATCACTTGCAATACGTGTTGTAGATGGCTCTTTAATTAATTCAGGTCCTATATTGCACCACACTCGACCGTTACAGTTGATTTTCCCTAATGGTCATACTGAAGTTCGCTCCTTTGATGTTATACACTCACCTCTTTTTCCTTTAATCTTGGGTTTTAATTGGCTGAAACATCACCAGCCCACCATAAATTGGCTACATGGCACTCTTACCTTTGATTCACATTTCTGTACAACTAACTGCAAGCCTGTACCTATTCTGTTTCAGTCCACTACACAATTGATCCCACAAAAGTACTCGGATTTGAAAGATGTGTTTGACAAAAAACAAGCTCAAGCTTTGCCACCCCATAGACCGTTTGATTGTCCAATTGATCTCATACCCGGTTCAAAGATCCCTTTAGGACATGTCTATCCTCTGTCACAGCCTGAGCTCACTCATTTGAAACAATACCTCAATGAGAATTTAGAACAAGGCTTCATTAGGCCATCGTCTTCACCGGCAGGTGCCGGAATGTTCTTTGTCCGAAATAAGGATGACACCCTCAGACCAATCATTGACTACAGGGATCTCAATAAGTGCACAATAAAGAATCGATATCCTCTCCCCCTTATCCCGGAGTTGATTGAACGACTTCAGGGTGCCAAAATATACACTAAGCTTGACTTACGAGGTGCATACAATTTGGTCAGGATAAGAGAGGGAGACGAGTGGCTCACAGCGTTCCGCACCCGATATGGCCTTTATGAATATCTTGTAATGCCATTCGGGTTGTGCAACGCACCCGCCACATTTCAATATTTCATTAATCATCTCTTTAAGGACCTACTTGACACTTGTGTTGTCATTTATTTGGATGATATCCTTATATATTCAGATACCTTCAACCATCACGTTAATCAAGTCAGGACCGTTTTACTCAGACTCAGAGAGAACCAACTATTTGCTAAATTGGAGAAATGTATCTTCCATTCCGAGACTATCACATTCCTTGGCTACCACATTTCACCTGGTGGTATTAAGATGGAATTAAACAAAGTAGAGGCCATTACCAACTGGCCCCCACCATCTTCCAAAAAGGATGTACAGAGATTTCTAGGATTCTCAAACTTTTATAGGAAGTTCATTAAAGACTTCTCAGCAATAGTAAAGCCTCTCACTGCACTCACAAGAAAATCAAGCAAATTTCTTTGGACTCCACAAGCGGATCAATCGTTCCATATACTTAAGGAAAGGTTTATCACCGCTCCAGTTCTTCAATTTCCTGATCCTGATAAGCAGTTTTTTCTCGAAGTGGATGCTTCGGACTATGCCCTAGGGGCAATTCTTTCCCAAAAACATTCGGAGGAGGAACCTCTGCATCCAGTAGCATATTATTCAAGAACTATGAATAACGCCGAACTTAACTACTCTATTGGGGAAAAGGAGCTCTTAGCAATCAAGGCAGCTCTCGAATTTTGGAGGCATATATTGGAAGGTGCAAGCCATCCCATCATTATCTATACTGACCACAGGAACTTGCAGTATTTAAAGACTAATAAAACATTATCTGCTCGTCAAGTCCGTTGGAGCCTTTTCTTTACTCGTTTTAACTTCTTTATCACCTATCGCCCAGCTTCTAGAAACCAAAAAGCTGATGCTCTTTCTAGATCCACATCTAGACCTTTCAAGCAGTATATACAGGATACTATAATCCCACCACATAAATTTATTGGTATAACCATGCACCAAGTTGCTTATTTTCGGAAGCACCAAAGGACAGATACAAGTATTCAAAGTCTACAGCTACAAAAGGATTCTCAGGGTCTTTACCATTCAAGGGGGAAAATATTTGTTCCTCAGACTATCAGAGATACGGTTTTGCGCAATGCACATGAAGCTCCTCTGTCTGGACACCCTGGAATTCGGAAAATGATACACCTCATCCAAAGGGATTTCTGGTGGCCTGGACTTGCAAACAGTGTGAAACGTTATGTTCAAACTTGTCCTGTATGTACTACATGTAAACCTTCACATATCAGGCCTTATGGCCATCTTCTCTCTCTACCTATAGCGGACAGGCCGTGGCGGCATATCGCTATGGATTTCATTGTGGAACTTCCTACTTCATCTAACCATAACACCATTTTAGTTGTGGTCGACCAGTTCTCCAAAATGGCCCATTTTATTCCCATGCTAGGACTTCCAACTGCATCAGAAACAGCTCAAGCTTTCCTAAAACATGTAGTACGGCTTCATGGACTCCCTGATTCTGTAACAACTGACAGGGGGTCCCAATTTACTTCAAAATTTTGGATTCATCTTTGCAAGTCCTTGAACATCGACAGGCATCTTACTTCAGCATACCATCCCCAGTCAAACGGTCAGACCGAGAGGACTAATCAGACTCTTGAGCAATATCATAGATGTTTTTGCAACTCCCAACAAGACGACTGGTATGCTTTTATTCCAACTGCTGAATTCTCTTTTAACAACACTATCAATTCTTCAACAAAGCTTACTCCTTTCTACGTGAATTATGGCTATCACCCTACTTATCATCTACTACACAGGAATGACAACATTTCTCCTATGGTAACAGAATCTGTAAATAGCTTGAAGCAAACCTTTAAGTTACTACAGGAAACCCTGACGTTAGCCCAAGCTAAGCAGAAACACTACTACGATCTAAGGAGATCTCAGCCACCATCGTACAAACCGGGAGATCTAGTTTGGTTATCTACAAAGAACCTCAAACTACAAATTCCTAGTAAGAAATTGGGCAGTCTTTTTATCGGTCCTTACAAAATCCTCAGGGTTATTAACCCAAATGCTGTTACTTTGGATCTACCACCTTCATTTAAAATTCATCCCACCTTCCATGTTTCCTTGCTTAAGCCTCACTTTCCTACAAGAACTTCTGTCACACGGACATCTCTTCCCATACCTGATCCGGATTTAAAAAGCTACGAGGTTGCAGATATACTTGATTCTCGTTTCTACAGACGTGCCTTACAGTACCTTGTCCGTTGGAAGGACTATGGTCCTGAGGAGGATTCATGGGAACCTGTTTCCAACATCTCCGCTCCTCGCTTGGTCTCCCTCTTCCATCGCCGTCATCCTGACCGCCCTCACCCCTGATGGGTAGGGGGATTCTTGAGGGGGGTATACTGTCAGGTTACAGCTGATCGTCATACTGTCACTTTAACTTTTACATCATGTGACCAGCATTTCCTATTTAAGCTTACCCTGCACACCATACGTTGCTAGGTAATTTGAATCCACTGGAATCTTTATGCTAGCCTCTCTTTGGATTTCCTAAGTCGGAACCTGAAGTCTTTATTATTAATCCTGGACTTTCGTCTTGCTAAACCTGAATAGCGGATCTCAATTTTGCCTGCTCATTGGTAATCTTATTATTGTATTTACTCACTGGCTTTTCTGAGTTCCTTTCCTCACAGTACTGCACCGCAAACACGCTGGAGCGTGTTACGTCACTCTGCCGAAACTCAGACTCAGACACAGGATTCCCTGAAGCCTTGCAGCCTGTCAGTTGAAGCAGCACCGGAGGTCACAACTTAACAACGGTATAGTGTCTGTTCAAGTTCAATGTACTTTCATTCAGTTTGCTTGTACTATACCCTATCTAAACTGTTGCTATACCTCCACTCCTGTCTGGTACGCTGCAAGCCACAATGGACACACTTATGTTATGCTGCATTCTTTTACTATATCCTCAACTCTATTACCTGAATTACTCTTGCTAATGTCACAAGACATATTAGTGCTTATCCATGTTCCTACTGATCTTAATACATTACACCCACATTAGGTTACTCCAATTCTTGCTCTGTATTTTGTACCTTGTTCTGGGCACTGGTATTGTACTTTACATATTTACCTTTCACGTTTATATTAGATTTAGTTAGAGTAGGTTTATTCTTCTTACTCATCAGTGTATAGGTACTAATAAGTACTGTTCCACTACCTTTGACCTATGTAGGTCACCCTCATGTCTATGAGCAAACCAGGGTTTATTCTTGTAATAATACCCGAAGTGGGGTGTGAGACTGAGTGGCTTGATAAACATATATACACATATAAGGGTGTTACAGTGATTCCTCACAGTTAGTGAGAATTAGTAGTAGTGTGAGTTAGTGAGAATTAGTAGTAGTGTGAGTTAGCAAGCGAGTGCTTTTTCTGTACACTTAACACATTTACACGCAAACACATTCAATACATACATACACTTATCAATAACACTACATACACTCCATACCCCATACCCTCTCATACTACACTCCATACCCCATTCCCTGTAGTCCCATTCCCTGTAATCCCATTTACTCTTATCCCATACCCCATACCATACCCATCCCCTAGTTACATTTAGTTTACATATCCTCCTTTTTGTCTTCTTCTTCATTTTGTTCATTTAAATACTCCTTACCCTCTTTTATTTATATCCCTTTCACACTTTCAGCACTTTTTTTGGTCTTTTTAGTTCTTTATTTTGACCCCCTTTCATTTGATCACACTCACTTTTGGTTTGCTTAGTTGGGGTTTAGTTTAGGGAAGAGATGGAGGGCAGGCAGGGGAGAGGTAGAGGGGGGAGGAGAGGGAGGGGGAGAGGAACAGGGCAGGAAGGGGAGCAGGAAGGGGGGCAGGAAGCGGGGGTGGAAGCGGTGGGTGGACCCAGCCACTTGGTTCAAGATGAACAAGTGGCTGGGCCCAGTGGCGGACAGAGTAGGGCTTCACAGTCCGGGAAACAGAGGGCATCGTCACAGGGGAAGGCCAAGGCGACTAGGGAGGTGATGTTTTCGATGGAGGAGAAGGAGGCCCTCGTAGAGGCCTATATGGCCAGGTATAGGAGGCTGCAGCATCAGAAGACCACCCCGACTGAGAAGAGGAAGCTCTGGCATGAGATAAGGAATGCAGTCAATGCCGTGGGTGGACGGAATAGAGATATGGACTCTATAAAACATCAATACCGGGACTGCAAGATGGATCTCAAGAAAAAGTTAAGCCTGGAGGCCCGACATGCCGCAGGAACCGGTGGCGGCCCTGCACTGGAAATCGAGTACTGCCGATGGGAGGAAATGTTGCGTCCTAGCATCTCTGAGGTGGATGTAGTCGGTATCGGAGGAATTGATACCGGGAACCTGCCATTCTCATCTGACGGTAAGCTCATTTAAGAATAAATTCACATACGAATGTATTTCAAGGGACACTATACGCAAACCTTTACTTTCATGATTGAGGTAGAGAATACAATTTACAAAAACATTCCAATTTACTTATATTACCTAATTTGATTCATTCTTTAGATATACTTTAATGAAGAAATAGCCATGCACACGGTGAACCAATCACAGGAGGCAGCTATATTCAGCTACCAATCAGCATCTTCTAAGCATATTTAGATATGCTTTTCAGCAAAGAATATCCAGAGAATGAAGCTAATTAGATAAGAAAAGTACATTAGAAAGTTGATTATAATTGTATGCTTCTAAATCATGAAAGATAAAACATTGGGTTTCATGTCCCTTTAAGGATCAGATTAATGCTATAACGTTGTTTACACGCATTCACAATTACTTTGCGGTTACATCAGTATCTAGGCTATAGGTTAGGTGTGCATTTAAACAGACTGAAAACAAACGCTAAAACATTCAGATTGAACAGACATATCACAAACACGGTTTAGAAAATGCGGAAATTGTATTGATTGTTAGATTTCAAAGTGGATTAATGATTCTGCATTTGTAATTGTATCGTAAGCTAAGTCAATTAAAGCTTGATTTGGAAATATGCTAATATATACATTTCTTTATTTTTCAAATATACAGAGTCTGGGGAGGAGGCAGCACAGCAAATACAGCCTCCTCCTTCTCCCCGGGATGAGAGTGGTGGGGATGAATTTCCACCTCGGAGGGAAGAGGCCCCCCGTGACGAAGAGGGCACGGAAGCAGATGAAGAGGCCCCGGAAGCAGAGGAGGAGGCCGCGGAACCAGAGGCCCCTCAAGGACCCGCACCCCGCCGTGCACGGGCACCCCGCCGTGCACGGGTACCCCGACAAGCACAACAAGAGGAAATAGCGGAGGTGCGGGTTCTACTAGACTACATAGACCAGATGCGTAACTCCCGGATACAAAATATAGAAGGCCGAACTAGAATTCTTGAAGGACAAAACAAAATAATTGAAGGCCAAAACCAAATAATAAACATACTTACTCGAATAGAAGAAGGGCAAAACAGAACCTTTAATCTACACCTGGAGATGTTTAATTTTTTCCGGGAGGCGCATGCTGGTCTGCCTCCTGGTCCGCCTCCTGCTGCTGGGCCTCCTGCTGCTGGGCCTCCTGCTGCTGGGCCATCTTCTCCTGCCGGGCCATCTTCTCCTGCCGGGCCATCTTCTCCTGCCGGGCCATCTCCTCCTGCCGGGCCATCTCCTCCTCCTCACCTTGGTCGTCCCAGTACTCTTCCTTCCACTCTTCCCACAACATATCCAATGAGAACTCGTCGGAGTCGGCAGTTGACCCTCCCAGAGCCTCAGCCCTGTGGGAAGAGGGGAAGGAAGAGGAAGTAAGTATTTGTTTTCATGTTTAATGTTATTTTTATTTAATGTGTAATGGATAGGTATGTAATGATGTGGTTTTCATACACTTGTGGACCACACTCTGTATATAATCTACTTCTATGGGACCGAGTCCATGGAGGCAGATTGTTTGCAGAGTGTGGGTTATAAGTGTGTGAAAACCACATCACATACCTATCCTTGTTCATGATATTGATTGGTTTCTGTGATGTGATGTCCAAACTGTTTCCCAAATCGCAAACAAAATTACCATTACAATTATCCATGATGGCATATTACTGTTTGAATGCCAATAACACAGCTTAAAGGGACAGTCAAAAAATTATTGATTACAAAGAAAACACTGTATTACGCATTATCAAGTTGGAAACAACAAAACATGGAGAATTACGTGTGACTTATGTGCTTACCCTTGTATCTATGACTATGAAAAATGACCACTTATTTGTTGTTCTGACATAACAACATTTTAGACATCAATGATCAATACATGGTAAATAATATGCTGTATGAGCACAAGGTTTTAGATATACAAATGCTATCCAAATGCCCTCTAGTGGTCAAATTGCATAATGATTACATGCACTCTTCAAGCTCTAAGAAATGAGCACACGAACCTCATATGTTTAGCTAGCAAATTAAAATAAACACAGACAAATGATTAATTGGTGAGAAACCTTTGATATCATTGAAATTACAAAATTGACTTTTATAATAATGCAAAACATGATTTGTTTTCTAAACTGTCCCTTTAACAAAATTACATATGCTAACATATATTTGCAGATTGTTGGTATATCTACATGTACTTGTTCAAACAATAAATATTGAAAACAGATTTATATTGACGTGTTAAATAAAGTCTATTTTCTTAAAGAGACATTATTGTGTTAATTTTTTTTTATAAAGACATTTGTTTTAACAATGAATATGGTTTAAAGTCCTTTTAGGAGTGGGGGGTGAAAATATGCTAACAATAATATATTTGGAGATTAACCAATGTGGAACTCATACATGATACAAAAATAAACATTTGCATTAAAGGGACAGTATACTATATTTTTAACAGAACTGTATATAATAGACACTACTAGAAACAACAAGATTAACATATACTGATATCAATATTACAAAGCTTTAAACACTTTCAAAGAAAATCAGGCTAGCTCTCTTGAAAATATAGATGAACCTCCATTACAACTGTAAAAAACAAGACAATACCCCATCATTAACATATGAAAAGACCCTTTACACAAACAGGAGAAAGCTGGAGATGGTACTCACATGAAACTTAGAGGCTTGGCGAGGAGTCTGAAAATTACTTACATTTTATTTGAACAGATGCAAAATGAAACGTGTATTTGTTAAACAATGGACTATCTAACTAGAGATAAAATATTTTGATTTATAATGTGAGTGTCTAATGAACCTTTAATAAAATATACGACAAAATTACAATTATAAGAAGTCGGCATCATATATTTAGCATATGATAAAGATAAATGCATATTGATTACTTTATTCTAACACAATAGCGCATACTTATGAATTAGATATCTTTAACATTAAACACAACAGTCATTTTTCAGAAAAAGGAACATATTGTTGACAAACATATTAAACAACATGGACTATAGAGATTTGCACTTGCCTCGAAATATCATATGCATGAAAACATTTTGCTTTCGTTCGTTTATTCAACCAGACATCCAGCAAAAGAGAATGTGGTGGTCTTTATCAGCTATGGGTTAACAATGTAACATGATGCAAACAATCCATATTCGCAATGTTTTTAAACTTGTCTTCTCATTCACAAACGTGTTTAACGTGCACAAACAAATATTGCGGGACTACGTAATACAATCAGACGTTTTTTTACCTTTGCATGTGACGTCTTAATTAACATGGCGCTTCCTTGATCACGTAAGAACGCAATCCAATAAAAGGCACATTCTTGATCACGTAAGAACGCAAACAAAAAAAAGGTGCATCCTTGATCGCGTAAAAACGCCATCCAATAAAAGGTGCATCCTTGATCGCGTAAAAACGTCAGTCAATACAAGGAATCATTGGACAGCCTGGCAGGTGACGTCTTAAGCAACATGGCGCATCCGCGATCGCTGAAAAAACGCAGCCAATACAAGGACTCAGTTGACAGCTTGGCATATCACTAAGAAATGTATTTATATTTTTGTAACTAGTATGTGTCTAGATTGCTATCTAGGAATGTCACGAAATCATGAATCATCTTTTCGGACTTGACTGTCCCTTTAACTATAGCTATGGTGTATATCTTTAACATTTAAAATATACACATGAGAAATACATATGCCATTGATGTTTTAAGATATGTTTAGATTGTTTGGGAATAACAATAATGACACATGTATTGATCAAACGTGTCATTTATTCAAGTTGAAATATGGTCAGACTACCTATAGCCATATATGGGAGGAGAAGTATTTTTTAACAATATTTTGAAAAACATATTCCTCATCTAAAATATGCGCATTACACACAGAGATTGATTTGGTTACACTTTTACAATAAGATAGAATAGAAAATGAAATACATGTGCTGTCAACATTACAATAAGATTGTTTATTAATAAGATTATATGTCCTTGTTCATGTAAAAAGGACAAAAACGCTTTAGAAATGGAAATACATTCATTAACAATTGTGCTCACCATCACTTAAAGGGACATGATTTTTATTTTTAAAAAGAGGATACACAGAGACAATACTATTTCAATAAAATGAACACTTTACAGGGATTATATCATTGTATCAATCCTCAGATCATTTGTTAAAGGTGCATCAATTCATGCAGAGTTTATAAATACACACATGGATGTGAAATTTGAAATATACATATATAACAATCTATATATACATATATAAAATAATTACTATGCTAATCATAATCATGCAATGATAAAGCTTTTAGAAAAAAAATATAAAGACAAAAATAAAAATTACATTGGAGATGTTAATCTTAAAGTCATTTACAATTGTATTACATATATGATTCAGGAAACACCATTATTTTTGGTAGGTCCCTTTAAGGATCAACAAGATAAACTAGAGATTTCAAGCAATGACATGAATAAGGAGGACAAAGAATCGTGCAATGACATGTCTTTTATTAGTATGTCAGAAAACATCAACAAAGTTTATAAATAATCTGGTAAAGATCAGGAAAATTGGAGCCATATGACAAGGTAACAGAGTGCATCACAGTCCATGAAGAGAGTTGCCAAGGGCCAGCATAGCCCCATTGGAGACATATGACAAGGTAACAGTGCATCACAGTCCATGAAGAGAGTTGCCAAGGGCCAGCATAGCCCCATTGGAGACATATGACAAGGTAACAGAGTGCATCATAGTCCATGAAGAGACTTGGCAAGGGCCAGCATAGCCCCATTGGAGACATATGACAAGGTAACAGAGTGCATCACAGTCCATGAAGAGAGTTGCCAAGGGCCAGCATAGCCCCATTGGAGACATATGACAAGGTAACAGTGCATCACAGTCCATGAAGAGAGTTGCCAAGGGCCAGCATAGCCCCATTGGAGCCATATGACAAGGTAACAGAGTGCATCACAGTCCATGAAGAGACTTGCCAAGGGCCAGCATAGCCCCATTGGAGCCATATGACAAGGTAACAGAGTGCATCACAGTCCATGAAGAGATTTGCCAAGGGCCAGCATAGCCCCATTGGAGACATATGACAAGGTAACAGATTGCATCACAGTCCATGAAGAGAGTTGCCAAGGGCCAGCATAGCCCCATTGGAGACATATGGCAAGGTAACAGAGTGCATCACAGTCCATGAAGAGAGTTGCCAAGGGCCAGCACAGCCCCATTGGAGACATATGACAAGGTAACAGAGCGCATCACAGTCCATGAAGAGAGTTGCCAAGGGCCAGCATAGCCCCATTGGAGACATATGACAAGGTAACAGAGTGCATCACAGTCCATGAAGAGAGTTGCCAAGGGCCAGCATAGCCCCATTGGAGCCATATGACAAGTAAAAGAGTGCAACAGGCACAACAATAAACAGAAAAAAAGGCCAAATGGCAACCATAAAAAAACATCAACATGTGGACGGAGGATTCTTATCTGCGCCCTTGGAGCATCTCCAGATCCTCCACTTACTGGTCATCTTCTTCATCGTCCTGTGCATGTCCAGCTCCAGATTCAGGCCTTGAATTTAATCGCATGATCTGCCGCAGAGTCAAATGCTGAACCTGGAGCTGGGCCTGCATGGTGTCGTTCATCCCTCTCAGGACAGCTGCGTTCCTCAACACGGCCTGCTCTACACGTGCTATACCTTCTAGCATGAGCCATGTTGAGTCACAGCCTAAAATAAAGAATAAATAAAATATTAAGGATAATTACACAACAGAAGAAAAAATAAGCAAAGATACATTGTCATCAAAAAGACAAATAATTCTTTACATCAATTTGTTGAAATTTATTATTTACACATTAAATATGTTATTCAGACAGACCGAAATCATTAAAGGGACAGTTTACTCAAACATGTTGTCCCCTTTAATTGGTTTTCGATGATCCACTTATACAGCTTGAGTGTATAAAATCTTGTTAAAGGATTTACATTGTACTTACATTAGCAATTTAAATATTTTAATTATACTGTGGTAGGCACACCTATCCTTAAACATTTTGGCGTTGAGGACAAGCTGTGTAAACATAGCAACCTGAAGAAATTACATTCCCACTGGGTTAGACAAGAGATAATGTATCAACATTTGTACATAAATTGTTGGATCCAAGTAGTGGTGATTGGTATATGTTGTGATATCAAATTAAAGGGACACTGAACCTAAATATTTAATTGACTGATTCAGAGAGAGCATGACATTACAAATAATAAAAAATTACACATATTCTTTAAATGTTAGAATTCTCTAGCTAGATTTTGAATGCAAGAATGTAGGTTTATAGGGCAGGCCATATTTGTTTATCAACTTTCGTTGTCCCTGCTGATTGATGGATACATTCATCCAACAATAAAGAAATGATGTCCAGACTTATTTTCGATTTAAAATTAATTCTAGCCATTTCTTTGTTTCAATAAAGATAGCAAGAGAATGAAGAATAATTCATAAGAGTAGGAAATTATACATTTGATTAACATTGCATGCTCTATTTGAATCACAATAGAAACAATTTGCATTCAGTGTACCTTTAAGTATCTTATAATGTGGATTTTGAATGATACAGCTGTGCCTGGGAAGGACAATCCGACACCCAGGACAATGAAGGTTGAGACAGGGGGGAGGGATGGGATTGGGTTGGGGAGGGATGGGATTGGGTTGGGGATGGATGAGCTGCTGCTCCGGGGTAGGCCGTACAGCTGGGGAGTGGTGAGTTGGGGTCTGGGCAGCTGGGGTAGCTGTACGGGCCAAAATACGGGGAGAGCGGCGAAGGGGGATGAAGTGGTGTTTTTTGGGAGGGACAGGATAGGGAAAATGGGAAGGGCCGGCATGGGTCTGGGCAGGGGCCTGGGCAGGGGTCTGGGCCTGGGCCTGGGCAGGGGTCTGGGCCTGGGCAGGGGTCTGGGCCTGGGCAGGGGTCTGTGACTGGGCAGGGGTCTGTGACTGGGCAGGGGACTGGGCAGGGGACTGGGCAGGGGCGGAAAACAGATGACCAGAGGTGGAGGATCCATCTGAAATAAATAATACAAATATATTAACATCTCATACATCATGAAATCAAATAAACGCATTTCAAATTGATTATGTTTTCAATATACTTAGAAGTGTGTTTGAATTTCTAAACAATTATGACATGAGGATATGGTATGCATATAGGCACTCAGATGAATATCAATGACTGTCTGTACAATTATAACATTATTATTGTGGTTTGGCCTGGAATATGCATGTGACATAATGATGGCATGAATTAGAAATAAAAAAAAAAAAAAAATCCAAGCATATTTTCATGCTGCCTGATATAGAAAGGGGGCAGTAGTGTATTTGAACAGACAAATAATATTCCTTTTTAAAGTGCAAAAGCTGTAGACTTTGAATGTCTTCAATAAAATGATTTCCAATAAAGCAACATGTTGGAAACATGATAGATATGTTTCACATACCATCAGACTTCAAGGTAGCCTCTTCCTCCTCCGTCCCACATGTTAAATCAATCTCTGTAAAACATAACATGTTGTGTACACGTTAAGATCAGATATTATAACATATGTTACTGTTGCTCAAAGACACACATCAATGTTGCATTAAAGATATACACACCCAAAGTTATGATTTACATCATTTCGATGGAGCATACAAATGACATTAGATTTGTTATTCTCAATGATTCAGATTTTAGATTTATTGTTTGTATTAATTTTAACATCATAAAAGCATAGTACATAGAACATTTAAGATTTCTCATGTGTGTATCACTTGATGACTGTTGTCAAAAATGAACATGGAAACAAACATATGCTATACATCTTCTGAATAACAAAGGTGTAGACTAAGAAAGTTTTAATTATTAATCTTTCAATATTCCTAGAAAATTAATATATAATCAGAGGAGTAAATTATATGTTTGTTTCAATTGTTATGCTTCATCAGAATCATGCTCATAATATTGATTACCAATACACCTTCAATGACATATAAATGAGTCAATGGACTTACCAGAAGACCGCAAAGGCAGCTCTGTGTCAGTGCTGGATTCCTCTGGGCTCCCCACACCATCTCTCTCTATGAATGATATAGATATATATTAGTGAACACATTTGGGATAGCACTAAATCACATCTGTAGCGATTTTTAAGAATAATCAACTTGAAAATGTGAAGAATAGAGCAGTCATTATCCAAAAAAATGCTTGATTGAATCAAGGGGATTCTGTTAAAAATGATGTATTGAACATATGTTTAATTTCTGACTATATTAGACATCAAACTCATCTCATACGATGCTATTGCATATCTAAATATACCCATTGATCAATGTTCTTAAAAGAATACACACAAACCACATTTTGAATAACAGCTGTTGACAAATATAAACAAAGACATGTGGCACATCGAGCCATTTGTGCAATGTACAGTAATCTTGTTTAGGACACAACACATATTGATCACAATACCAAACCAAATTGATTAGTACAAATATGTAATCATGGTGCTGTTAGAGTATGCTTATATCTATAAAGTAACTCTAACAGTGAATATGTGAATTATATATCAATATTGTCTAATCCAAAGAATGTAAAGATTAATGAATCTATTGTTTATTAAAGGGACACTGACATGATTTATTTCAATCATTGATTTCACTGTTCAAACTGTTCCAAATGATTTAACATTGACTCCTATTATAATTTGAATGTTGCTACATTTTAATCTTAAAGGCAGATAAGCAATATTGGATTCAATAAATATTGTTTGTTGAAGGTATCCACCAATCATCAATAAAAACCCAGGTTGGTCAACCAAAATTGAGCTGCAGATAAACGTACATTCTTTATTTTAAAATACATTTAGCTATAGAATATTTTACATATGATTATAGTATTATATTTAAATGTTGATTAATATTGCATGCTCTATCTGAATGACAACATTAATAATTTTAGCTCAGTGTCCCTTTAATTTAAAAATATATTGATTTGACAATGTTGGTGTTAATGAATTCTCTACTCCATATGTTGATGTAATGAATGGGATTAAGCATGCAATTCCAATCTAATATGTTATTTAAGGATATCCTAAGAATTATTTAATTTTCATCTATTAAAGGGACATGAAGCTCTAAATGTGTAATTGTATACTTTTTGAAACTATGTACTACTGTTATCTGAACACATGATTTTAACTTTTGTCAAAATGCCAATTTATGCATAAAAAAACAGCCGGATAATACCAGTAATGCATTGTTTAACCTAAACCAAAATCCATTTTTTTTTTAAGAACTAAAACAATAGACTGAACCAATGTAGCTCATAAAATGTTTAAACAAAACAATAAAATAACGTTTAAAAATCAGTCTATGTAAAATGTAGTTGGCATGTCCCTTAAATGACGTGATCAATTTGAAAAATGGAATCTATATTTTTAAAATCAAAACATATGCAAAAGTGTGTGTATTTTTTAAAAATGTATACAAATAAGATTAAGCAATACACAAGGGAAGAATATAAATTGGACATTCAAAGAATCTTACATTAAAATTAAGACATCCAGAATAGATGGGATATCTTAAATTCCAAACAAAATCAGAGTAGTCTTACAATGCAATCCTACATTTTTGTTTTATTTATTCTTATTTGCAAATATTTAAAAAATCCATTTTGCAGATACATATAAATATTGAACAATGTGGATTTAGTATGTAATGTTCTGTCCATGTTTCTAAGACAAATGTCAATTAAAATGAGACATACCATACTGTGACAAGCCCTGGCTTGAGGATCCAGCACCAACATCCAGATCTGTAATATATTAAATGAGGATTGGATATCATTAATACAAATCATGCCATGTTTAAAATCTTTACATTATTAGCAAATCAATTAAAAACTATTAATCCTTTGGTAGTCCTATGAGTTAATTGTTTCCTCAGTTAAATTCCTGATAAATATATCCTGTACTCTTATTTTCAATCAGTTGTGTTGTTTACTGTAGCTTTAATTATTTTTTTGTGTTATTTCATTCTCATCAATTGATGGGCATATGTTATAATTTATTTTGATTCTGCTTTTTCTTTTTTTTATTATGTATAATATTGAAAATAAGAATACTGTATTCTTCACATATATAATAATTCACATTTCATTTTGACCAACATGTGTCAAGCAATGCCACTTACAGCAAAGCCATGTTAACGTGTATGCGCAATTCCATTTTCGCGATCATTGCGCAATGATTCCAAGCGGAATTACGCATCCGTCATTTGACCAACATGTATAAAGCAATGCCACTTACAGCAAACCCATGTTAACGTGTATGCGCAATTCCATTTTCGCGATCATTGCGCAATGATTCCAAGCGGAATTACGCATCCGTCATTTGACCAACATGTATAAAGCAATGCCACTTACAGCAAACCCATGTTAACGTGTATGCGCAATTCCATTTTCGCGATCATTGTGCAATGATTCCAAGCGGAATTACGCATCCGTCATTTGACCAACATGTATAAAGCAATGCCACTAACAGCAAACCCATGTTAACGTGTATGCGCAATTCCATTTTCGCGATCATTGCGCAATGATTCCAAGCGGAATTACGCATCCGTCATTTGACCAACATGTATAAAGCAATGCCACTTACAGCAAACCCATGTTAACGTGTATGCGCAATTCAATTTTCGCTCTGTGACGCATATTCTGTAGAGCGCAAGAAACATCATTCCTATTTCATGTGTCACTAATCTAAAATCAGATCTCTAAACATCATATGTAGTGTATGTTGTGAGATCTGTATAGGTTTAGTATCTGACTATATACACATTTTCTAAAATTCAAATCCAATATTAAGTTATTATATGAAGTTGGATAGTTACCTGGTTCAGATTCTCTTTCATCTCCTCCAAGGCCACCGGACGGAGAAGCAGCTGCCCTGGCCCCCGCGTCAGGACTTTCAGATCCCGCAGCTGGGAGGGAAGAAGAGGAGGCCGAGGATGGCGAGGATCTAAATCTTTTGGAGACCCGGAGATTGAGGAGCTCGCATAAAGTCACCTCATAAGGGAGTAGGTATACACTGTGTGCAGAATTATTAGGCAAATGAGTATTTTGACCACATCATCCTCTTTATGCATGTTGTCTTACTCCAAGCTGTATAGGCTCGAAAGCCTACTACCAATTAAGCATATTAGGTGATGTGCATCTCTGTAATGAGAAGGGGTGTGGTCTAATGACATCAACACCCTATATCAGGTGTGCATAATTATTAGGCAACTTCCTTTCCTTTGGCAAAATGGGTCAAAAGAAGGACATGACAGGCTCAGAAAAGTCAAAAATAGTGAGATATCTTGCAGAGGGATGCAGCACTCTTAAAATTGCAAAGCTTCTGAAGCGTGATCATCGAACAATCAAGCGTTTCATTCAAAATAGTCAACAGGGTCGCAAAAAGCGTGTGGAAAAACCAAGGAGCAAAATAACTGCCCATGAACTGAGAAAAGTCAAGCGTGCAGCTGCCAAGATGCCACTTGCCACCAGTTTGGCCATATTTCAGAGCTGCAACATCACTGGAGTGCCCAAAAGCACAAGGTGTGCAATACTCAGAGACATGGCCAAGGTAAGAAAGGCTGAAAGACGACCACCACTGAACAAGACACACAATCTGAAATGTCAAGACTGGGCCAAGAAATATCTCAAGACTGATTTTTCTAAGGTTTTATGGACTGATGAAATGAGAGTGAGTCTTGATGGGCCAGATAGATGGGCCCGTGGCTGGATTGGTAAAGGGCAGAGAGCTCCAGTCCGACTCAGATGCCAGCAAGGTGGAGGTGGAGTACTGGTTTGGGCTGGTATCATCAAAGATGAGCTTGTGGGGCCTGTTCGGGTTGAGGATGGAGTCAAGCTCAACTCCCAGTCCTACTGCCAGTTTCTGGAAGACACCTTCTTCAAGCAGTGGTACAGGAAGAAGTCTGCATCCTTCAAGAAAAACATGATTTTCATGCAGGACAATGCTCCATCACACGCGTCCAAGTACTCCACAGCGTGGCTGGCAAGAAAGGGTATAAAAGAAGAAAATCTAATGACATGGCCTCCTTGTTCACCTGATCTGAACCCCATTGAGAACCTGTGGTCCATCATCATATGTGAGATTTACAAGGAGGGAAAGCAGTACACCTCTCTGAACAGTGTCTGGGAGGCTGTGGTTGCTGCTGCACGCAATGTTGATGGTGAACAGATCAAAACACTAACAGAATCCATGGATGGCAGGCTTTTGAGTGTCCTTGCAAAGAAAGGTGGCTATATTGGTCACTGATTTGTTTTTGTTTTGTTTTTGAATGTCAGAAATGTATATTTGTGAATGTTGAGATGTTATATTGGTTTCACTGGTAAAAATAAATAATTGAAATGGGTATATATTTGTTTTTTGTTAAGTTTCCTAATAATTATTTACAGTAATAGTCACCTGCACACACAGATATCCCCCTAAAATAGCTATAACTAAAAACAAACTAAAAACTACTTCAAAAACTATTCAGCTTTGATATTAATGAGTTTTTTGGGTTCATTGAGAACATGGTTGTTGTTCAATAATAAAATTAATCCTCAAAAATACAACTTGCCCAATAATTCTGCACTCCCTGTAGTTTCCGCGGGGCCTTTCTTTGTCCCCCTCTTTTACGGGCTTGTACCCAGTCCCTTATGAGGTTGACTTTTTTTGTCAAACGCAACCTCATATCTCCGAATCTCCTCATGATTTGATCCTGGCTCCTCTGGACGTCACACCCCAATTGAACCGCATTGGTGATAGACTCCCAGAGGGCCTTCTTAACTGGCGCATCTGTCGACCTCCTCTTGTTCCCAAACAGCTGGGGATAAAAGTCCTTGACGGCGTGGACCAGTGCAGCGCTCTCCTGCTTGGTGAACCTGGGAAGTGACATGCCTGCTGGGTTGTAGAATATATTTGGGTATATGATATATACTGCCTGCAGGCATTAGAGAACTGACAAAGATGGCAACGTGTAATGGACTTTTATATGGTGAAGTAAACATGAGATGCACCATGGGACAAGTTATCTGTACATCTGATTGGATAAAAGTTTGAAATATTGTTAGAATGTCTGTGAGACCATCCTGACTCAAGTTGTGTTTGTGTGATGAACTCGGATTGGCCGTTCCTTAATGTTTCATATCTTAGTAACTTCCTTACACATACCTCCTGGTGGTGCTGTTACTTCATTTTTCATGTAGACTTATTTGTAACTCATGGGCCTGTCATGCGGATATGTGTGACGCAGATTTAATAACCGTGATAAGTTAAATATTAATGTTTAAATTCTCTTTAAAATCTAATACTGTCACATTATTAAATGTTGTATACATTTTTCGGTTTAATAACGGTCTGTTTCTTTAATACAAATACACATTTAATCTTGTATGTCTTTATTGTTCATAAAATCAATTTGTTGACTTATTGTGAAGTATTGACATTGCTCTATTAAATGTATTTTATAATGCACATTGATTGTGTGCTATTGCGTGACATTAGACTCTAATGTTTAAAGATGCAAATCTGTTGTTTCAAGATCCGTTTCCCACGCAATATTTCTGAATGTTCAAATTCAGGTTATAATGTCAGTAACTTGGATAATCTGTTTATAAATGTTAAACTACAGGTTTGTTTGTTATTAGTAAATAAACCTCGAGCTTGTATTTGTCTGAACTGCTCATATATGTTATTGTGCAATGGCGTCTTTATTTTTAAATAGACATTACAAACAAACAATTGTATCAAATGATCTGTAGAGATAGAAAATTGTTTAGACTTTAAAATGTAACTCAATTTATCTTAGTATTTAGATATCCTCAACAGAAGAAATTTAAATGCACATGGTTGAGCCAATCACATAAGGCATCTCTGTGCATCCACCAATCTTCATCTACTGAGCCTATCTCGATATGCTTTTCAAGCAAAGTATGTCAAGATAAGAAGAGAAGTAAATACACTCTTTAAATCTCTTAAAGGGACACTGTCCAAACAAATTTAGCGTTCGTGATTCAGATTGAGCATGAAATGTTAAGCAACTTTATAATTTAATCCGATTCTCAAATGTTAAGAATTATCTTGTTATCTTTCTTTGCAAATCAATAATGATATTTTAGATTACGGACAATTTTGGCAAAAAACCTGGGTTGTCCTTGATGATTGTTGGATCAATTAATCCAACCAAAAAAAACAAGTTCTGTCCAGAGTACTGAAGCAAATAAATTATCTATTTAATGCCTTATTTGTAACGTAATGATAGCAACATCACAAGGAACATTGATAATATGAGACAATTTTTAAAGTTGCTTAAAATAGAATACTCATTCTGAATGTATAAATCATTAATGTTTTAACTGTCTCCCTTTAAGTATATTTTGAGTTCATGTCCCTTTAAAGAGACATTTCACACTAATGCTTGAAAAATCATAAACCTAGGCACCTTCCTTTTGCTAAATTAGTAAAACATATGAGTAAAGCATATTTAGATTAACTTCTGGATTGTTTTACACACTGACTGAAATATATATTGTAATGAATGTATTTCGCAGTCTTCAGCTTAGAGGGACATTAAGCTATATGTTATGTATGCATTTTGGATAAGATTATAATATTTGAACAACTTAATATGTTTTGGTATTCAATCATTAGATTGTAATTATATATATTCTTGGATTAAATACATATGTACATAGGCTATTTTGATGATGATTGTTGGTTGCACATAGATGTCTTATGTAATTGACTAAGATATGTGCATTGATGTATCTTTTTCGAAGTATATTTAAAGACTGAATGTAATTCTATAGTACTTTCTAAATATGATTAAATTCTTTTATGATTTTTTAAAAATCAAGACACAATATACTTTGTGAATGTCCCTTTAAGGACCAAAACATTTTGAATGTTGATTTAACATTGTCAAAAGAAACTAAAGGGGAATAAAAATTATATATAGATATGTGATGTCTAACCCAAGAGGTAAGATTTTCAAAACTACATAATATTAATAACTATAGTTAAATGTCCCTTTAAATGACTCCACTAGAAAATAAAATCTATTAACATGGCATCCAATAACTAGCTTGTGAAAAATATGAAGTTAAATGACCTTCCATTTATAAATGTAAAAATTTATAAATTTAATAAAATAATGTTTTGAGATACCTAAGGAAGATACAAGATCTTATAAAATTAATTTTACATTCAACAACACTGTCACTTTAATGTAAGTGAACCACTTCCCCTTCTTAAAAGTGAAACAAAATAATTTATGTAAAATTTTGACTACATATCCAAAATTATTTTAACATCTAAGAATTTAAAAAGAAAAGCATTGATGGATCTCACTCCCCAATTAATTTAAAAAAGATAGTTTAATTTAATATTCTCTGAATCAGTGGATGTTCTAAAATTAATGCATTATTTGATCTTATGCATGTGCTTGTCAAATAGACAACTACCAGTCATGGGAGTCAAATTGTTTTTTATTGACAGATTATATGGATATTTATTATAATCTGTTCAAAAGAGTGTATTTAATAATAAAATGTTGATTATTACCATTTAAAAAATACAGAGTTTTTGAAACAAAAACAAAAAAATATTCCTGGAAGTCATCAGATGACAATCTGAAATTAAAAAACAACATTTTACAAAGTTAATACACACGTTGTCAAATATTCATAAAATACATTTACAATCATCTTGTGTCTATGCTCTAACTTTGTTCAACATTTTATCAAGATATTTATAATTTAAATTTAAAAATAAATAAAATAAAACATACACCATTATATTGTGTAATAAAAATTAAATTTAAATATCAGAATTTCGAATTATACATAATAATGTATATCACATTCCAATAATAAATATATATGTATGCTGAACATAAATGTAATATTTCATGTCCATTCAAATACCTCTATATCAACTATAATATGTATTCCTTTTTCTGATTGTGATCCCTAAATATCTAATTATGAACTAAATATGACTAATGTATGTAAGCTACTAATATTCAACATTCTTCCTGTGATTCTTAACTAGCATGCATTGGTACACCAACCTGGATAATGCATGGTCTTTGAAAGTCAATTCAGGGGTAAACAGTTGATCTTCAATAGGTGCCTTATTCATCATTTCAAAAATAGAGGACTGTGAAATACCATCTAAAAATTAGAAAATAATCTAAGTGTCTCCAATAGGATGCCTCCACAGCCTTATTCTATCAAATAGTTGGCACTTACCATGTGAACATGTCTTTGTATGTTTTTCAAGGTCAGCAGATTGGAAAGATAATGCCAGACATGATCCCATTGGTATACTTCAATTTCAATCTTGGCTTTTTCCACTGTCAGTCTGGGCAATCTTCACTGTCAGGCTTCTAATTCTTCCCTTTCAGTCTTTAGATTAAGTCAGCTCCCTAATGGCAGAAAAAGTTTAATAAAAATTACTACAAGTGTGTGAATCAGTTCTGTACCCCTCTACCACCCCCATTTCAGAATAAATTTCTGTCACTAGCTTACTAAGTGTGTGTAGCATCTTGTGTTATGTTCTATCAAGTGTGAAGATGAGTCATATTGAGCAGAACGAACCTCTAATGTGTGACATTGAACCATAGTCATGCTAGAGGATAGTTATGCTAGAGGATCCCTTTCTGAGTATTTACATTTTAAGTAATGTGTAAACTAAATACTAGTTTTGAAAATGTATGCCATATGATGTATTTGTGTACAATTCATGCCAGCAACAGTCCATACATTTATACTTACCAGCTGATGCCCTCTTTAAAAACCAGGTGGCAAAGACTCGCTACAGGACCCAATGGCCAGAGCATCACCTATATTAATAAATGAAACCCTTTTTTAGCATTTGATGAACAATCCTAACTTGTTTGCACAATTCTCTACTTGGCATTTCCCTAGAGTTCACATCTATTGACAATACTCCAGTCTAACTTCTATTATTTACCGTCTAAAGTGGCGGTTGATGATGTCTGCTCTGACATTGAGCCCCTCATCCTGGAATGGCCCCTCTAGAACAGGATCATCCTCCTCATCTCTGCTGTGCAATATTATGCAGGACACTACAGGCTATAACGATCTTTGCCACCTTCTTTGGGTTGTACTGGAGGGCTCCTCCTGACCTGTCCAGGCACCTGAACCTCATCTTCAGGAGCCCGAACATCCGTTCAACCACCGCCCTGGTTCTCTTATGAGCCCTATTGTAGCGCTCCTCAGACACATCAGTCGGGCTACGCAAGGGGGTAAGAAGCCAAGGCCCGCTCATGTACCCAGAATCACCTATAAAACAGAACATAATTCAAACTGAATCCTCAAAATAGTATGTTGAGTCCAATAAAACTTTTTGTACACGATAATCCAGTAACAAATGTTTTTTTTTTTAAATAATAATCTAGTTCAATATTATTCTCTATCTTCCCATTTCAGCTAAGACATGCTACATATGCGTATTTCTCCTAAACCAGACCTTGTGTAAAATGGCAACTAAATGGTTACATTGCATTCTCTATCTGAGCATTTAAGGTAAGACATGCTACATATCTGCATTGAACTAAAACTAGACATTAGCGGAAAGAGACAATGACATGGTTAAATTGCATTAGCTAATATCTTCCCATTTCAGCTAAGACATGCTACATATGCGTATTTCTCCTAAACCAGACCTTGTGTAAAATGGAAACGAAATGGTTACATTGCATTCTCTATCTGAGCATTTAAGGTAAGACATGCTACATATCTGCATTGAACTAAAACTAGACATTAGCGGAAAGAGACAATGACATGGCTAAATTGCATTAGCTAATATCTTCCCATTTCAGCTAAGACATGCTACATATGCGTATTTCTCCTAAACCAGACCTTGTGTAAAATGGAAACGAAATGGTTACATTGCATTCTCTATCTGAGCATTTAAGGTAAGACATGCTACATATCTGCATTAAACTAAAACTAGACATTAGCGGAAAGAGACAATGACATGGTTAAATTGCATTAGCTAATATCTTCCCATTTCAGCTAAGACATGCTAAATATGCGTATTTCTCCTAAACCAGACCTTGTGTAAAATGGAAACGAAATGGTTACATTGCATTCTCTATCTGAGCATTTAAGGTAAGACATGCTACATATCTGCATTGAACTAAAAGTAGACATTAGCGGAAAGAGACAATGACATGGTTAAATTGCATTAGCTAATATCTTCCCATTTCAGCTAAGACATGCTACATATGCGTATTTCTCCTAAACCAGACCTTGTGTAAAATTGAAACGAAATGGTTACATTGCATTCTCTATCTGAGCATTTAAGGTAAGACATGCTACATATCTGCATTGAACTAAAAGTAGACATTAGCGGAAAGAGACAATGACATGGTTAAATTGCATTAGCTAATATCTTCCCATTTCAGCTAAGACATGCTACATATGCGTATTTCTCCTAAACCAGACCTTGTGTAAAATTGAAACTAAATGGTTACATTGCATTCTCTATCTGAGCATTTAAGGTAAGACATGCTACATATCTGCATTGAACTAAAAGTAGACATTAGCGGAAAGAGACAATGACATGGTTAAATTGCATTAGCTAATATCTTCCCATTTCAGCTAAGACATGCTACATATGCGTATTTCTCCTAAACCACACCTTGTGTAAAATTGAAACTAAATGGTTACATTGCATTCTCTATCTGAGCATTTAAGGTAAGACATGCTACATATCTGCATTGAACTAAAACTAGACATTTGCAGAAAAAAAAATACATGGTTAAATTGCATCCTATAGCTGAACATTACGCTAACATTTTAAAACTACAATGGCAATTGTCAAACTAATTAACCATGTTGTGCACAAATACTCACCAACGAGATAACCAGGGGGCATTTGTCTTTCCTCAAACAGTCTCCACAGGGATGACT
The DNA here is from genome assembly GCF_027579735.1 of Bombina bombina. Taxonomy (NCBI): domain Eukaryota; kingdom Metazoa; phylum Chordata; class Amphibia; order Anura; family Bombinatoridae; genus Bombina; species Bombina bombina. The sequence continues at coordinate 461,848,186 of NC_069503.1, forward strand.
GAACGAGGATGCGGGCATCATGACAAGCTCCTCCAAAATTTGCACACACATGCATAATCCTCATCTGTGCGTCACAAACATACTGCACGTTGAGGCTATGAAAATGTTTGCGATTTCTGAAGGGCAAGTCATCAATTGGAGCATGCAGCGCAATGTGGGTACAATCTATGGCACCCAAGACATTGGGCAATTGAGCAATATCAAAGAATTCCCGCTTCAGGCACCTCCAATCACCATCATTCTGTGGGAATCCTATGTAGTGCTTACTGATACGAACCATGGCATACAGAAAGTTATCAAACACCACAGAGAATGTACCTTGAGACAGGCCATGCATGTACATTTCTCCGGATTGAAAACTCCCGGAGGCCAGGACGTAAAGACAACTTAGCATCTTACTCATGGCGGGAACAGCAGTCCTTATTCTTATACGTGGCTCCAAATGAGGTTTAAGAAGATCGTAAAGGCCAATGAGCTGTTCGGGATTGAGACGATACTTATCATAAACCTCAAAGTTGCTCATGTTTTCCAAGGTGGGTCTCACCCTGTAGACACGAGGACCTCAAACCACACGACCCCTTCGTCTCAGTCTGAGCCGCCGAGGCTGCCTGATTCGATCAACAGCTAGTTCGCCAATAGCAGCACCAGCAGTGTCTACCATGTCATCGTCATCCATCTTTCAAAACAGCGTAACAAGGTATGCACTTGATCTGATGTGGATCACAAGTGATGCATTGGCCATGTTGTTTGTGGGATTTATAGTACAATTAGTCCAATGGTAGTGAGTTTGTAATGATTGCTAATTGTATTCACTTGTTTGTATGTGAGCGGAGCGAATGCTTTCAAAGTGGGCGTTTTTTTGTTGTTTGCTGAAATGTTGTTTTCTCATAATGAATCTCAATGTGAAAGTGTCAAATATCACACATACAGTGCATGTTTGTAATGTTTGATCATATGCGTAATCAATATTTCTTAAACGCGATCTTATAGTAACAAGCACACGTCCAGGCTAACATGAATGAAAGTGCATAGTTGTGTATAATGTGCATCAAATGTGATCGATCAATGTTGCTTCAACATTGTTTGTAAATGATAAAGTAACATCTGCCATCTGTAGTATTGTATATATAAGTGATTGCCGAGCTGTCAATATTGTACGCGTCCCTTTCAAATCGCAATAATAATTCAGAACTTCCCGTCTGCCATCTGTAGTATTGTATATATAAGTGATTGCCGAGCTGTCAATATTGTATGCGTCCCATTAAAATGGCACTAATACTGAAGAATTTCCGGCTGTCATCTGTAGTATTGTATATATAAGTGATTGCCGAGCTGTTAATATTGTACGCGTCCCTTTCAAATCGCAATAATAATTCTGAACTTCCCGTCTGCCATCTGTAGTATTGTATATATAAGTGATTGCCGAGCTGTCAATATTGTATGCGTCCCTTTCAAATGGCACTAATACTGAATAACTTCCGGCTGTCATCTGTAGTATTGTATATATAAGTGATTGCCGAGCTGTCAATATTGTACGCGTCCCTTTAAAATCGCAATAATAATTCAGAACTTCCCGTCTGCCATCTGTAGTATTGTATATATAAGTGATTGCCGAGCTGTCAATATTGTACGCGTCCCTTTAAAATCGCAATAATAATTCCGAACTTCCGGATGTCATCTGTAGTATTATATATATAAGTGATTGCCGAGCTGTCAATATTGTATGCGTCCCTTTCAAATCGCACTAATGCTGAATAACTTCCGGCTGTCATCTGTAGTATTGTATAAATAAGTGATTTCCGAGCTGTCAATATTGTATGCGTCCCATTCAAATCTCAATAATACTGAATAACTTCCGGTTGTCATCTGTAGTATTATATATATAAGTGATTTGCGAGCTGACAATATTTATTAATTGTCCCATTCAAATCTCCCTAATAATGCTGTTCCAAACTGTTATTTACGTATATGTTGTATTGTAGTATTGAGTGTTAAAGTTCAGAAAGGGGCGGTACAGTCGTGAATCTGTAATGTGTATGGTTGAATCTTCTAATGACGTCATCATATTATTAACCTGCCTATGTAGTTCTGAAATCCTCATTGTGTTGTTGTATTGTGCTACATTGTTATTGTGTGCTGAATAAAATCTAAATGTGTGCTTTGTGGTTGCGTGATGGGTGATGCGTGTTATGTACATCTACGTATATATTGTGATTGTGTCCCACATATGCTGACTTCTATATAGTGGTCTGGCATTGTTGTTCCTTCCCATAAAGTGACATCTGTAATCTGGTGTAATGATGTTCTTCTTGTACGTAATTCCTAATGGTTTCTGGTGATGGAATCATGATGTTAAAAGTACAGTAAAATCCATATGTTCTGTTTTGTGATTCCTAGAGAGAATGTAATGTGTTTTTCCCCCATCATTTGAATGCACATGTATGAGTGTATGGTAAAAGTAATGTATGTGCATCCATGACTGATCATGTGTTAAGCCTATGTAGATATGCAGTTGCTGCAAGCATATGAGTTGAATAAATGAAATGCAATAATAAAGGTAAATGAGAGGTGTTTCCCATTGTGTACTGTTTGTGAATCCTGAAATGTTTTAATTATTTTTGTGTCCGTTTAAATGTGATTTTTTGGATAAAAAAGTTTGTTACTAGTGATGTTGATTTGTAGTTGATGTAATGTAAAAGTATGAAACAATTTAATGCTGTTGTGAATATTCAATAAGTACAATCCATAAGTCCACCATAGGGAAATAGTCATCTCTTGATCTATTTATCATAGCTGGGTCTAACGCAGAAAAGCATGTATTTTCTAGCGCTGGTATTTGGAGTTTTTAGGTCTACGCTATTTGCGTGCGTTAGGGAAATCTGTCTTTCGCGTGCACGAGCACGTCTTCCCCATAGAAGTCAATGGAGGCTCTAAATTTTGGTAATTTTTTTTTTCAAAGACTGGTTTTCCTCGTAAAGTGAGTGACGTCATGAGCTTGTGTGAAAAAGTAACTAAATCGTGTTCATTTTGTAATAAATAACTTTTTTGTGTATGTAATGTGGTGTATATTGTTTGTATGCATCAATGAGTGTATGTTTGTGATAATATTATTAGTTATATGAAGCTATATGAGTGTGTTTTCCCGTGTGTCAATGTAAGTCAATGGTTTGTGTTGTTTTTTTTCTAACACCCGAGATCTCGCAACTTTGATCCTTTGTATTTTGATGAAAAATTATTAAATCTGAAAAATAAATATAGTGTAGTGTTTGTATGAGTGTAAGTGTAGTTTGTGTAATATTTGTTTTGTGATTCGTGGATGTTTATTTTGTCGGTATATGTTAACTACTGGGTCTGAGCTGTCGGTAGAGATTTGTGCGTTGGGTGATTTTTGAGTGTCGGTAACTGAACTCTAAATACCGGAGTCCGTAAAAAAGAAGCGTTAGGAGCCTCTAACGCTGGTTTTTACGGCTAACGCCAAACTCTAAATCTAGGCCATAGAGAGTACAGTACTTTACTAAGGACAATGTGCTCAAGCTATAATAAATCCGCTGCAGCGACCTGACTCCAGCTCAGCCAATTCCACTCTTGTTAGGGGACTGTAGAGGATCGTCGTGAGACAGTGTAAGGACCTTTCCGGTAAAACTACATGGTTCCGGGGTAAAGTTAGTCCACACTCCCCCCCTGTTGTAGTTGTCCTTCTGTATCTTGGATGTAGGAGGTTGCGTTATGGCATAGATCTGTCCCCTTCGAGCTGTAGCTCCACTTTGTCTCAAGTGTAGAGTTCTCTAATAGGGGTATAAGCCCAGGTGACATGTTGGTTATATACATAGAACCTGGTCCGGGCTCCAAATCTTTGTAGGTCGATGTGGGTGTAGAGGTAAATTTGTCAGTCTGATCTCCCATCTCATGGTGCATCCCTATAGCACTGCCTACCACATTGAGTATTATCTCTCCCGGTCTCTGCAGCATGTCAACTGTAGTGTACTGTGGCTGTAGTCATGGCTCCTGGGACGGTAGTTTTCTGCAAGCTTTAGAAAATAATAGCGGTTTTCAACCCATAACCTTTGAGAACCAGGGTGGGAGGTTAAATTGTGGTAAACTGCATAATGTTCTAAGTAAACAACAGCTGGGCATGTATAGGGCCATTCACTGAGAAAAGCAATATAATGTATTCATATATTTAGTAGTTTTTATTGCACTAAATCTATCTATATGTACTCAGAAGCATTGGGCAGTCACCCATACCCCCCAACTGTCCCGACTTTTGCGGGACAGTCTCGATTTTAGGGGTCTGTCCCGCTGTCCTGGGATGATTTAAATTTTTTGAAGCGCTGTTGGGCCCATACATGGTCATCACATGACTACATGCTACCAATACACAGTCAGTGGTTTTTGGCGCATGTGACTGCATGTGCCGTGTTGACTCGTCTGAGCTCAGGTATGAAAAGGCAGTGACCGTGCCACGGTGTTGTCTCAAGGACTAACTTGGAAGTTCAGACTAGTCACCCGAGGAGCCTTACTGTGTCTACTTACTAGTGAGGAGTGACCGCACCCAGTCTCCATTATTAAGTCAAATAAAGCAGGCATTGCTTCTAATCCTGCATGTTAGAGAGGTGGTATTACTACCCAGGAAGAAGAGTGATGGGACAAGGGGCGGGCTGATATCAAACCATTGTTACAACTAAAAGTAGAAAAAAGTCAGATCACTGTGTGCGGGGGGGGGGGGGGAGTTGCGGGGGGAGAGTGCCGTTGCAGCAGCGTCTAGGGCAATGTGTTTGCTCAGCTGAATAGTTAAAAGTTTTGCATTGGTCTCTTAACCATTCGGCAGCATAAGTACATTATTTGAAAGTTGGATATAGGGTTAAAGCTTTTGTGGAACGTATATACTGCCCCAAACGTCTTTTTATTTTACACAGAGCACCTAATACCTGCTAAACCATATATCATGTAAAAACATAAGTAAAACAGTGTACAAAAAAAAAGTAGCACCTTTAATTTCCCTCTGCTGTCAGTTAAAACTTGCTTCAAGCAAAGTCTGCACACATTACCGGTTGCAGGCTGGGGAAGGAGGCTTGGTGTGGTTACCTAGGCAACCAGAAAGCATCCACCTAGTAACAAAAGTCAGTTATCAGAGTGCTTATACTTTTTTAAATAAAACTTCATGCGTTATGTTCTTTCACTTGTTAAGCCCACTCCCCAGATCCCATCCACCACATATCACACTTTTGCTCAGTGGGAGGGGGGGGGGGTCCCGCTTTTGGATTTTGAAATATTGGGAGGTATGCAGAGCTGAAGTGCAAAGGTTCAAAACAGTGTCACCTCCATCTTACATATGGAACAATGATACTGAAACAATTGACCTTTTTTAAAAATATTTAAATTACAGTCAAATTGGTCTTAAGTTTGATATTTAAATGACAATATAAAAAAAAATAGGTCTTAAATGGACATGGAATCCCAACATTTTCTTACATAATTCAGATAGAGCACACAACTTTCCTATTTACTTCTACTATCAATTTTGTTTCAATCTCTCAGTATCCTTTATTGATAGTGCAAAAATCCACAAGTCGGAGCTAGCTAAACACATTGGTAAACCAATGAAAAGAGGCATAAATGTGCAGCCACCAATCAGCAGCTAGCTGCCAGCTCCTGGGCCTACCTAGGTATCCTTTAACAAAGTATACCAAGGAAAGGAAGCAAATGATATAATAGAAGTCAATTGGAAAGTAGTATAAAATTGTATGCTGGATCATGAAAGAAAAATTTTGGGTTTCATGTCCCTTTAAGTTTAATTTTCAGCTAAATAAATTGATTGATAACTTGTATAGGGTATGCCCCTGGACAAACGGTTGAGTCCAGTATTTATAGGAAACCCATCATGGGTAGCACCTTTTTGTCATCCAAGTTCTGTTCCATACATAATAGTAAAGATTCAGAATGCTAGGGTTAATTTGAAAAAAAAAAAGGAAATTTCAATCCCTGTATATACAGTTTATATATAATATATTTACAGGGGTGGAAAATATCACTATGGTTTACAAGTCAGGGGTTAAAAGCTACTAGCCCAGAGGGAAAAAGTTACTAGTCCACTCAATGTAACAGATAGGAAAAAGTCAAATTCCTAAGTTGTCCTCTGCAATTTCTAAGTTGTTTGGGATCACTGGAAAACTGGAAATTTCAAGATATATATAATATTTTTGATTTTAAAGCTTACCATGAAAATATGTCCTGTTCCTAATAGTTTTTTAAATTATTGACTTAAGTTATTTTTCTTTTCATATTTTATGTAATTGAGTACTGTGTACTGTGATTTGTTTTTCTTCCCTTTAATGCTTTAATGTGTTCTTAATTATTTAATTTACAAATAGCTTTATTATTATTTACAAATAGCTCATTTAAAATGATTTTGTCATTTCAAATAGCAAGGTTTAGAAGTAATCACGCTCCCTATATGGGGGGAAGTGCAGAGAGATACTTAAATATTCATTTTTGTACATTCGGACCGATGCACAAAGAATCCTCATAATAGTGTTATGTTGTAAATGTATTTGCATCACAAATTGAAATTGCATGTGAAATGTTCTAAAGGGATTGAACCATTGTTTGAAGGTAGTCTTGCAAAGAGGTGTTTAACCCCTTAAGGACCAGCGACGTACCCTGTATGTGACTGGCCTTTTTTTGGGACTTGATTGTTTTATAGCGCGGTCTTGCCACCAGCGTTGAGACTGTTCTATTCCACAAAGCCTGCTGGAGGGAGGGCATTAATAGCGTGTTCTTGCTAGACTTGTGCTATTATGTCCTGAAAAAAACCTTAATGGCCAGTGACATACAGGGTACATTGTGGTCATTAAGGGGTTAAGTATACTGGGCAATACAAGGGTTCTCTGCCAGTAGCGGAATGTGCACTGCAGCATTGCCATGTGCAGTGAAGGTTTAGTGTAAATGATCCCTGGAAGAGGTGCCTACAGGGATATAGATATACCCCCTGCTTCAAATTCATTGGTCAGAAGTTGATTGATAAATCTTTAAAGAGTTATTTCCACACACAAGCATCTGAAATGGCAACAATATTTATTTTCTGAGGCTCATCTTGGAAGAACATTATGTATGTATTTATTAAAAGAGGAATATCCCTTTAAGACAACTCAAAATATATTTTATTATAGTGGGATGTACTAGAAGCTTTAGAAACAGTTTATGAAAGGCTGCACTGTATGCTTTATGAACAATTTTGAGAAGGTTGCATACAGGAGCCTCAGAAAATAAACATTGTTGCCATTTTATATGCTTGGCTGTTGAAAATCTTTTCTTTCTTGATTTAGATAGAGCATGCAATTTTAAGCAACTTTCTAATTTACTCCTATTATCATTTTTTTCTTAGTTTTCTTAAAAAGCTGTAAAGTAAAGATTAGGAGATGGCCCATTGTTGGTTCATTAACTGAGTTACGCTTGCTTATTGCTGGCTAAATGTGGTTCCAGGGTGCTGAACCTAAAATGGGCTGGCTCCTAAGCTTTACATGTAAACAAATAGGGGGGACAAAGGATGTGCCAAAAATAGGTTATAGCTCACTAATGGATGCCCACAATCTAAAATACAAGTGAATATATCACAAACTTCTGTTAAGATAAACATATAGATAAAGACAGGAACATGTAAGAGAGGTGATAAAAGTAATTTAATATAATAATAAATGGAGATAAAAGAATATATATAATAAGAAGCTACCAATATAGCTTATGTATGATACCCAGCTATCTCTCACAGTACATTAAGCAATAAAAACATAGGTAAAAGAGATAGGTATCTATATAATCATATAGCGTTTTCTGATCAAATATACAGCAATCGGTTGGCCAACCTTAAAAATCTAGATACAAAAATCAGTAATCATATAAAAAGAAGGTCTGCTGAAAAACAGACAGTGGGAACTGACGCTAGCGTATATATGGCACTGTGTTCAACCTTTTTGGTCTAAGTCTGGGTGGAATGTAATCCACTGTAAAGATACACAGGACCATGTGTGGATGTTCTCTTCTGTGTATACACAATACCATTTCGGTCTTCAGAGTAGTTGAATAATACTTTCGCCTACCCTGGGCAAAACTAAAGGCCGGCCCTGGAGTATCTCTGACACTGCTTCCCCCCAGCCCCTGCTTGACCTGCTGAGGGAGGTACTGTATTTCAGAGGTTTGTTTTTTCTCCCACTAGCGCAGATATTCTATATCTTTTTTGCATTCCTAAGCTTTACATTCCTGCATTTTAAATAAAGATAGCAAGAGAACAAAGAAAAATTGATAATAGAGTAAATTAGAAAGTTACTTAAAATTGCATGCTCTATCTCAATCATGAAAGACAAAATTTGGGTTTAATATCCCTATAATGTGGATTTGGATTAGACTGATTTTGTTTTATTATATAGGTGTCCTACCACACATATATTTAATATTAGAATCTCATATATACCAACCAATTATCATTATTATGTGTACATTTAATGCAATTTAGGAGGAAGGGTACGTAATTTGATTGGAAATGTTTTGTACACATTTTTTCCCAGTCGTACTTTTGTTTATTACAATTGAACTACACTAGAGATATTTGTAGTATATTATGTTGTTACTTTATTAGTATTCCATTGTAATAGGATGATACATAGTAATTTATTGTGGCATGTTATTAATATGTTATTGGTCTTTTTTCTACACTCTATTATCGTGTGAGACTGAGAGCTTAACCCCTTAAGGACCAAGGCCATTTTTCAATTTCTTTCACTGAAGGACCAGGGCTATTTTTAAATTTCTGCGGTGTTTGTGTTTAGCTGTAATTTTCCTCTTACTCATTTACTGTACCCATACATATTATATACCGTTTTTCTCGCCATTAAATGGACTTTCTAAAGATACCATTTTTTTCATCATATCTTATCATTTACTTTAAAAAAATGATAAAATATTAGGAAAAAATGGAAAAAAACACACTTTTTCTAACTTTGACCCCCACAATCTGTTACACATCTACAATCACCAAAAAAACACCCATGCTAAATAGTTTCTAAATTTTGTCCTGAGTTTAGAAATACCCAATGTTTACATGTTCTTTGCTTTTTTTGCAACTTATAGGGCCATAAATACAAGTAGCACTTTGCTATTTCCAAACCCCTTTTTTTCAAAATTAGCGCTAGTTACATTGGAACACTGATATCTTTTAGGAATCCCTAATTAACCCTTGACATGTATATATTTTTTTTTAGAAGACATCCCAAAGTATTGATCTAGGCCCATTTTGGTATATTTCATGCCACCATTTCACCACCAAATGCAATCAAATAAAAAAAATTGTTCACTTTTTCCCAAATATTTTCACAAACTTTAGGTTTCTCACTGAAATTATTTACAAACAACTTGTGCAATTATGGCATAAATGGTTGTAAATGCTTCTCTGGGATCCCCTTTGTTCAGAAATAGCAGACATATATGACTTTGGCATTGCTTTTTGGTAATTAGAAGGCCGCTAAATGCCACTGCGCATCACACGTGTATTATGCCCAGCAGTGAAGGGGTTAATTAGGGAGCATGTAGGGAGCGTCTAGGGTTAATTTTAGCTTTAGTGTAGTGTAGTAGACAACCCCAAGTATTGATCTAGGCCCATCTTGGTATATTTCATGCTACCATTTCACCGCTAAATGCGATCAAATAAAAAAAAACGTAAAATTTTTCACAATTTTAGGTTTCTCACTGAAATTATTTACAAACAACTTTTCAAAGTATGGCATAAATGATTGTAAATGCTTCTCTGGGATCCCCTTTGTTCAGAAATAGCAGACATATATGGCTTTGGTGTTGCTTTTTGGTAATTATAAGGCCGCTAAATGCTGCTGCGCATCACATGTGTATTATGGCTAGCAGTTAAGGGGTTAATTAGGGAGCTTGTAGGGAGCTTGCAGGGTTAATTTTAGCTTTAGTGTAGAGATCAGCCTCCCACCTGACACATCAGACCCCCTGATCCCTCCCAAACAGCTCCCTTCCCTCCCCCACCCCACAATTGTCCCCGCCATCTTAAGTACTGGCAGAAAGTCTGCCAGTACTAAAATAAAAGGTATATTTAAATTTTTTTAAAAAAATTGTATTGCATATTTACATATGCAGCTGTGTAGGACCCCCCCTTAGCCCCCAACCTCCCTGATCCCCCCCAAACAGCTCTCTAACCCTTCACCTCTACCTTACTGGGAGCCATCTTGGTTACTGGCAGCTGTCTGCCAGTACCCTGTTTTCAAATACAAATGTGTTTTTTTTTAATTTTTAATTTTTTTTTATTTTTTCTGTAGTGTAGCTTCCCCCCCCCCCACAGACCAATTACCCACCCGCTCCCAGATCCCTTAGATTTACTTTTGTTGGGGATTTTATCCCCCCTTACTGCCACTCATATAGCATGTATTTGCTGTAGTGTAGCGGTTCCCACCCGCTCCCTCCCCGTGCACGCGCCCGCCCGCCACCCCCTGTGCACGCGCGCGCTCCCGTGCGCGCTCCCGACTATCCCGCCCCCCTCTCTCTTCAGTTTTTCATCGATGGCCGCCCACCCGCCTCCCACGGTCAGCTCCCACCCACCAACGATTGCGGCCATCGATGCCGGTGCAGAGAGGGCCACAGAGTGGCTCTCTCTGCATCGGATGGGGGAAAAAGGTTATTGCAGGATGCCTCGATATCGAGGCATCACTGCAATAACCGTAAAGCGGCTGGAAGCGATCAGGATCGCTTCCAGCCGCTTTAATCCCCAAAGTCGTACAGGGTACGTCGCTGGTCTTTAAAGACCAGGTTGTGTGCGACGTACCCTGTACGACTCGTGTCATTAAGGGGTTAATAATATTCAATTGTTCAGCTTCAGCCTATTAATATACAAATGTACTCTTTTTTTACTGTTATGAGTCACAATATATAACAGTATATGACTTTATGCCGTTAAACATAAAAATTCTGTGATGTTTTTTCTTTAATACATTTATTAATAAATTTGCATAATTGAAAAACACATAATTCATCGTTAACATAAATAAATACATAATATTTCATTGACATGTTACATTTGTGTGACATTGTTTAAACATATTCATTATTAACATTTTAGTGTTTTTTCAATTTTCCCTTCAACAGTGGAGAGTATGGGGCCGATTTAACAAAGTGCGAGTAGACATGATTCGCTGTAGCGTATCATGTCCGCCAGACATCGCTGAATGCCGACAAGATACGCTGTCGGAATTTATCATTGCACAAGCAGTTCTGGTGAACTTCTTGTGCAATGCTGCCCCCTGCAGATTTGTGGCCGCTAGCAGGGGGTGTCAAGCAACCAGATCGTAAGCCAACGGGCGGATTGATGTCTGCCGCCTCAGAGGAGGCGTAAGAGTTAAGGAACAGCGGTCTTAAGACCGCTACTCCTTAACTCTTGTTTCCGGCAAGTCTGAAGGCTTGCGCAGAAACAGTTACATTCGGCCCTTGTTAAATCGGCCCCTATATGTTAAATGAGGTAGAATCTTACTTCCCTTAAGCCTAATTTGAACAAAATATGGCTTAGGTAGTATTTCTCCACTCTCCCCAAAAATTGCAATTCTATCTTAAAATCTATCTTTGTGACTGCTGCTACATAACTTGTGTTTCTGGCGAGTCTGAAGACTCGAAAAAAGAGGGTCCATAAAGGAAGGATGCCAGTAAACAAAGTAAAAAATTTAAACTTTATTAAGTAATTTTAAAAGGTGATGGGATAACATATCCCCCTAGCTAACAAAGACTAACATGTTTCGGCTTGAGCCGTATTCACAGTCCTTAAAAATTCAATTAGTGCACTCATTTAAAAAGCCCTCACTGGGCTGCAATTGGTCAAGGAGAATTTCATACTATTAACCCTTAATGATACTGGGGATAGGATGTACATTCAATGTTTAAATTGATCATTTGCAAAATTAACATATATAGAAAAATCGTTTCATTGCCATAATTGATTTGTTAAAATTGTGTTATTAACCACTATAAATGCTATAATACTAAACTTAATATATTTACAAAAATCATATAAATGCAGATTTAATTTGCTCCTTCATGCATGATCAGATTTGACTATAGTTTCTTTTGCTATTTACCGAGGACTTCTGTGTAATAACTGCTTATTATGTAATTATTACTTATCCTTTCATGAGAAGCAATCATTACATATCCTGATGCTGATCCAGTCGATTCAGTGTACATAAGCTGAAATGTTTTTTAGATATCAATGAATGAAGATGCTACATGGCCTTTGATTTAAAAAGAGGACCTATTATAGTATTATTATACTATACTAACTTCACTGTGTGAGGAATTCTAAGAAAGATATTATTATTAAGTGATTTTCTCATGGTAGTTTTTTATTTTTATTTTTGTTTTGTATAATAGGGACAATCAATCCCAGTAATTGATAAAGTCATATTCAGAGTTCAGACCAAGGGGTATCTTGGTCCGAAGTCTGAATATCCAATACATTTCCTGACGAGACAAAATCTGGAATTTGTCCTCTCCTCTCTTATGGGGTTTTACCTTCTCTATGATTTTCCACCTCAGATAGTCACAGTTTTTGTCATGTTTACTTACAAAATGGTCCACTAGGGGTGTACTGATCTTTCCAACATTTATGGTAGACAAATGTTCGCGAATGCGAGATCTTACCTCCCTAGTGGTCAACCCTACATATTGTAAATTACACTGAGAGCACCATACCAGATAAATGCAGTATGCTGCTCGACAGTTCAAGCATTCTGTTATGTTAAAGATTTCTCCAGTTACTGCGGAACCAAAGGTGGTACCCACTTGTACATGCTCACATGCCTTACAGTTTGAGTACCCACATCTGAATGTTCCTGTGTGTCTTAGCCATGAGGAGGGTTCAGGGTTAGGTCCTGTCTTTCTCAATTGGGACGGTGATACAACATTTCCCACTGTTTTATTCCGTCTGTACGAAAACCTACAGCCACTGATGACTGTTTCCACTAGGGAGTCCTCTGCTACTAGTAGCCTAAAATGTTTGCGTATTATTCCACAAATTTGTTGGTATTGATTGGAATAATCAGTTACAAAAGTTAACTTATTTGTTGGCTTGTTTTTGTTCTTATTAACATCCCTTAGAAGGAGTTTTCTATCCAAGCTGGTCACCTCACGTCTGGCTCTTTTAATCACACTCATGCCATATCCCCTCTCCAAGAGCCTATTTTGCAGATCATCTGAAGACTCGCCAGAAACACGGGCCGTCAAGCTCCATATGGAGCTTGATAGATAGGCCCCTATGAGTCTTATTTCTCTATCATACAATACATCGAATATTTCGGTATTCATTTGATCTAAAAGGGCTAACTGTAGTTCCTGCATACTGGGACCACACTTTATAAGCGATCTTTTCCTTATACATTTTCTTGCCATCAAAATTATTGTCATGAGTCTAACTTTCTAGTATTTAACTTGTCGATTATAGGCAAATAAAATATTCAAAACATTTAAATTGTCTGTTCAGAGCTTGATAAATTGACCCCTATATGACTTTATCCCGTTAAACATAAATTGTAATGGATGTCTTTCTTTTCAGAACTCATGTTTCAGCTACTGTACCTTTAATTCAACTTCACCTTGTGAGCAAGGTTATTTAAACCTGACACGCCCACATTTCCCTGCTTTAGAATTTTGTATTTGGTAATCCTAGAAGTTGCATCTACAGTCTCTTCCAACTCTGGCATTGTTACTACAGTATTTCATTTTAGCTTTAACCCTGAAGAACCTTTATTGAAGTGTATCATATCTTTCCACAAACATTTCATTGTGAGGATTCAGCTGTGCTGCGAAGCTCCAGTCAGTGTGTAACTGCCTGACTCACAGTGAGTGGTTCCCTGTGTGATCAATCTGCTTTGTCTGCAGTCTGCTGTGCTGTGAATCTCCTAACAGCGTATTCACTCTAACCTCCATGCTGCTCCTGTCATCCTTACTGTGAGTAGTTGCTGAATTACTTCCTTCATCCAGGATTTACTTTCTAAGTCTTGTTAAGGAAACCTCTCACTATATATATTACTGCACTGAATACCAGTTGTTATCTAAACAAAGCGCAACACATCTTTTCTTAAAAAGACATTCTCCTAACATTCCCTTATGTTATTTCCTATATGAAGCATGGACATTAACTAACTTTGGAAATGCTTAACAGAATATTGCCTACACCCAAGATTTGAGTTATTTCTGTGTCACTGGGAGCTAGCTGGGCTAAGCCTAATATACCTAAATCAGAATTGCAAGTAATGAAGCATGGACATTAATTAACTTTGGGAATTCTTATCAGAATATTGCCTACACCCAAGATTTGTGTTATTTCTGTGTCACTTGGAGCTAGCTGGGCAAAGCCTAATATACCTAAATTAGAATTGCAAGTTCTGTTCACTTTATAACCTTTACATTCTTGTTAAGGTGATCTTTGTATATATTATATTATAGCCTAAGTATCAGTTGCTCTGAGATCAGTCTCTTAGCTTCTCAGTGCTACTAATGGCTAACAAAAGCTAATTTACTGAATTTCTGCAGTTGAGTTCCATCTCTCCTGTTAATTCATAACATAATACTAAAGCCATTGTCATGGAACCAGCAAATCTTCCTCAGGTGGTTTACAACCTGAACCAAAAGGTTGATCAGATGGGACAAGCAATCAGAGAGTTACAACTCCAAAATGATAGTTTCCGAGCAGCCATGAAAGATAGTGCACCTGAACCCCAGGTTTGTTTACCTCACAAATTTTCAGGTGATAGAACACAATTTCTTCAGTTCAAGAATGCCTGTCTTCTTCTTTTCACCCTCAAGCCCAAAACATACTGTAATGATCGAGTCAAGGTACTTACAGTTTTATCCTACCTAAGAGGCGAACCCAGGATTCTTTCTTCGAGCAAAACCACCCTATTCTCTCTTCTTTGGAGGACTTTTTTCATCAAATGGGTATTCTCTATGAGGATACGAATAAGCAGCTCACAGCAGAAACTAAAATGAGATCATTACGACAAGGAAAGAGACCAGTTGAGGAATACCTTACTGAGTTCCATCAGTATTCCAAGGATACAGAGTGGCGTAACATAGCCCTTAGGAACCAATAATGTTTAGGGTTATCTGATACGGTTAAGGATGAAATTGCTTGCACCGAACTTCCTAAAACTTTGGAAGGTTTAATCTCATTAAGCATTCAGATTGATAGACGTGTCAGAGAGAGAAAGACAGAGAGTCATACTACAGAATCATCCTATAAGGCACCAACATACTCACCAAAGATAAACCATTCTCAACCCACTGAAGCCATGGAGATAGGTTTCACTAAAGGGCTGTTACAGCCAGAGGAAAAGAATAGACGCAGGTTGCTCAACCTATGTATGTATTGTGCATCCAGTTCACACAGTGTCAAAGATTGTCCCATATTACAGAGACAGAAGAAATGTATGTATTTTACAAAAATGTATTGTTTAGCTACAAACTCCTCAAAAATAGCATACTGCTCATTAACCCTTTCTTTGCAGTGGGATCAACAACATCTCAGAAGTGAAGGAATCATTGAGTCGGGGGCTCACAACTGTTACATTGATGCAACACTTGTTAAGAATAATAAAATTCCTGTTATGTTAAAAGCAACATCCATCTCAATCAGAGTTATTGATGGTTCTTTGATAAATACAGGACCCATCACTTATCACACAATTCCTCTCAAAGTAACCTCTAACTCAAACCATGTAGAGCAGGGGTGTCCAAACTTTGCTCTCCAGAGGTTTTGGAACTACATTTCCGATAATGCTCAGCCAGCATTTTATCTAGCTGAGCATCATGGGAAATGTAGTTCCAAAACCTCTGGAAAGCAAAGTTTGGACACCCCTGATGTAGAGTATATCAGATTTGATGTAATACCCTCACCATTATTCCCCATAGTATTGGGGTTACAGTGGTTACAGCTTCATCAACCCACCATATCTTGTGGTAGTTTAGATATCACATTTCAATCTGAATACTGTAAAAATACTTGTTTCCCTCAGGTCACAATCTGCCATTTAGCAGATAATTCGTTACCAACAGAATACCAGGATTTTCATGATGTATTCAGCAAATCTGAAGCTGAGAATTTACCACCTCATCGTCAATACGATAGAGTTGATACCAGGGTCAACTATTCCATATGGACATATCTATCCGTTGTCTACTCCTGAATTGAAACATCTCAAAACCTACATCTCTGAAAATCTTCGAAAAGGATTCATTCATACCTCCACCTCACCTGCTGCAGAGGGAATGTTCTTCGTACGGAACAAAGACCAGTCACTCCGACCTATAATTGACTACAGACAACTGAACAAAATCACAGTTAAAAAACGGTACCCGTTACCACTGATACCAGAACGCATAGAACGTCTAGGTCACGCCCGCATATATACGAAATTAGATCTACGAGGTGCTTATAATTTAATAAGAATAAGAGAAGGGGACGAATGGCTCTCGGTGTTCAGAACCCGTTACGGCCTTTTTGAATACACCGTGATGCCATTTGGGCTCTGTAACGCCCCAGCCACCTTCCAGCACTTTATCAATGATATATTCAGGGATCTACTAGACATATGCATTGTGATTTACTTGGATGACATCCTGATCTATTCCGACAATTTAGACGACCATAGAAAACACGTTAGATGGGTCCTTACTCGACTGCGGCAACACCATCTCTATGCAAAGCCAGAAAAATGTCAGTTTCATACAACAGAAATAACCTTTCTTGGATACCACATTAGTCCAAATGGAATTGAGATGGATCAAGCTAAGGTCGAGGCCATCTGAAAATGGCCAACTCCCACCACCAAGAAGGACTTACAACGCTTCCTAGGGTTTGTGAACTATTATAGGAAGTTCATTAAAAATTATTCAAAAATCACTAAGCCTTTAACCACACTCACCAGTAGTAAAACATCCTTCACATGGGATTCAACTAAACAGGATATCTTCAACTCCTTATAGGACAGATTTTGTGAAGCTCCCATTTTACAGTTCCCAGATGCAAATAAACAATACATTTTGGAAGTTGACGCTTCTAATTATGCCGTGGGTTCTGTTCTATCTCAACGTGAAAACCCTGAAAGTCCCATTCATCCTGTTGCTTACTACTCCAGGGTAATGTCACCAGCACAACAGAATTACCCCATCGGGGAGAAAGAGTTATTAGTGATAAAAAATTCTTTGGAGGTCTGGCGACACTTACTTGAAGGAACTAAATACCCTATTCTGGTATACACAGACCACAAAAACCTCAAATACTTGCAAACCAACAGGACACTATCCTCTCGTCAACTCCGCTGGAGTCTTTTCTTTTCCAGATTCCAACTCCACATAACTTACAGACCTGGTTCTAAAAATGGAAAGGCAGATGCCCTATCTAGAATGGAGAGTAGACCTTCCACTGTAAGTCAACCCACTACAGTCATTCCATCTGAGCATATCGTAGGACTCACCCCAAGTTTCACAGACCAATTGAAAAGTATACAAAATTAGGAAGAAGTACCTTCAAAATTCAATGTTGAGAAACATTCAGATGGACTTCGCTACTATCAAGGAAAGATATATGTCCCAACTTCTTTATGTACCCCTGTCATACAGGACCATCATGACCCTCCCATGGCAGGGCATCCAGGAATTAATAAAACAACCAAATTAATCTCCAGAACTTACTGGTGGCCTTCCATGAAACTTTCAGTCAGGGATTACGTTCTCTTTGTCCAGTTTGTACTACCACTAAAATTGACAGAAGACCCCCATTCGGATTACTTACGCCATTACATATTCCTGATAGACCATGGAACACTATAGGAATGGATTTCATTGTAGATCTTCCAACATCGAACAACTATAACACTATTCTGGTAGTTGTCGACCTTCTAACAAAAATGGCACACTTTATTCCGTTCCACAAATTACCTACATCCACTGAAACAGCCAATATGTTTCTTACCCATATAGTAAAATTACATGGTTTACCCAAAGAAATTCTAACTGACAGGGGGACACAGTTCACATCTCGGTTCTGGAAGCAGCTCTGTAAAAACATGCAAATAGAACATCGATGCAGTACATCTTTCGACCCACAGACTAATGGGCAGACCGAGAGAGTCAACCAGTGGTTAGAACAATTTTTACGATGTTATTGTTCATCACAACAACACCATTGGAGTCAAAATTTACCTATGGCAGAATATGCCTATAATAACTCAGAGAATTCCACAACCAAGAGATCTCCTTTTTACGCAAATTATGGATATCATCCCACTTTCCAGTTACATCCTCAACCTGATAACTCTTGTCCACAAGTGGATGATACCACCAACTCTTTAATTGATTTGTTTCAGGGACTTAAGAATAACATTTCTGGTGCACAAGTAACCCAAAAGCGTTATTATGACCTGAGAAGATGTAAACCACCAACTTACAAAGTTGGAGACAAGGTTTGGTTATCCACAAAACACATTAAGCTTAGCACTCCAAGCAAGAAACTCAGTGTTACCTTCATCGGACCTTTCCCTATCACAAGAATCACTAATGAAAATGCAGTCACCCTAGATCTACCACCATCATTTCGTATACATCCTACATTTCATGTGTCTTTATTGAAACCTTATCAGGACACTCGGCAACTTAGGAAGCTTCCTGAAACTGAAACTTTTGTAGATCCAGACACGGAATATGAAGTAGATTCTATTATTGATTCTAGGATTCATAAGGGAATACTCCAATATCTGATCCATTGGAAAGGATACGATTCGGAAGAGGATTCTTGGGAGCCGTCAACATTGGTTCAAGCACCACGTCTGGTATCACTTTTTCACAAGTGACATCCGGATCGTCCAAGATTTGCAGCTCCGGGGATGCTGTCTTGAGGAGGGGGATATGTAATGGATGTCTTTTTTTTCAGAACTCATGTTTCAGCTACTGTACCTTTAATTCAACTTCACCTTGTGAGCAAGGTTATTTAAACCTGACACGCCCATTTTTCCCTGCTTTAGTATTTTGTATTTGGTAATCCTAGAAGTTGCATCTCCTGGATTTGTCCTGATTGAATTAAAGCCATTTATCTACAGTCTCTTCGATTTCTGGAATTGTTACTACAGTATTTCATTTCAGCTTTAACCCTGAAGAACCTTTATTGAAGTATATCATATCTTTCCACAAACATTTCATTGTGAGGATTCAGCTGTGCTGCAAAGCTCCGGTCAGTGTGTAGCTGCCTGACTCACAGTGAGTGGTTCCCTGTGTGATCAATCTGCTTTGTCTGCAGTCTGCTGTGCTGTGAATCTCCTAACAGCGTATTCATTCTAACCTCCATGCTGCTCCTGTCATCCTTACTGTGAGTAGTTGCTGAATTACTTCCTTCATCCAGGATTTACTTTCTAAGTCTTGTTAAGGAAACCTCTCACTGTATATATTACTGCACTGAATACCAGTTGTTATCTAAACAAGCACAACACATCTTTTCTTAAAAAGACATTCTCCTAACATTCCCTTATGTTATTTCCTATATGAAGCATGGACATTAACTAACTTTGGGAATGCTTAACAGAATATTGCCTACACCCAAATTTTGAGTTATTTCTGTGTCACTGGGAGCTAGCTGGGCTAAGCCTAAAATACCTAAATCAGAATTGCAAGTTATGAAGCATGGACATTAATTAACTTTGGGAATTCTTATCAGAATATTGCCTACACCCAAGATTTGTGTTATTTCTGTGTCACTGGGAGCTAGCTGGGCAAAGCCTAATATACCAATATCAGAATTGCAAGTTCTGTTCACTTTATAACCTTTACATTTTTGTTAAGGTGATCTTTGTATATATTATATTATAGCCTAAGTATCAGTTGCTCTGAGTTCAGTCTTTAGCTTCTCAGTGCTACTAATGGCTAACAAAACCTAATTTACTGAATTTCTGCAGTTGAGTTCCATCTCTCCTATTAATTCATAAAATAAATATACTGTAATATACTCCACAACCAAAGCGTTTCACCCTAGAGGGCTTTTTCAAAGTCTGGAGAGATGTGCCTACAGGGATAAAGATATACCCCCTGCTTCAAATTAATTGGTCAGAAGTTGATTGATAAATCTTTAAATATATATTCTCATTTCCACAGACAAGCATTGAAATGGCAGCAATATTTATTTTCTGAGGCTCATCTTGGAAGGACATTATGTATGTATTTATTAAAAGAGGAATATCCCTTAAAGACAACTCATAATATATTTTATTATAGTGGGATGTACTAGAAGCTTTAGAAACAGTTTATGAAAGGCTGGACTGTATGCTTTATGAACAATTTCGAGAAGGTTGCATACAGGAGCCTCAGAAAATAAACATTGCTGCCATTTCAGATGCTTGTATGCGGAAATGAGAATATCTCTTTAAGGATTTGTCAATCAACTTCTGACCAATCAACTTGAAGCATTTAGTCACATCTCTCCAGGCCTTGAAAAAGCCCTCTAGGGTGAAATGTGTTGGTTGTGGAGATATACAAATATTGCTCACAACAGCACATACTCTGTGTCCTGGTAAGCATCAATTAGGAATTACAAATTGGGTGAAGGCTAGAATCCGAGTAGTTATGAGCCTCTAACATCAATAGGAGAGAACCGGAGCGGTTACTAACTGTGCTATTTGCCGCAAACCCTAACCTCTACCTTTGTAACATACAGAGACGGTTTAGGGAAAGGAAAGCCCCGTTTGAATCTGAGTGACGTGGGAGGCGGAGTTCACACCTAGTGGCTTTGTTTCAGGATCATTCTATACCCATGAAGACAAGCTAAGTCCTTTGCTAATATCCTATCTCTCATTACGGGAGCTGTTCGACAGCTCCACTCTGAGCTTATAACTGTTTCTATCTGGGACATTTGTAATATTTGGTGCTCACACACTGCTTTTATACGTATTTTAATGGTGCCATTGATACCCAGTTGCTTTATTTTAAATGTTTAGTATACAAAAGTACATTTATACTCTTCTTGTAAACGCTACTATATATTTTTAAATGTGCACATCGAATATGTATTTTATCCTTTGTGGGAATAAATTAACAGACTAATGGTTTAACACACTTATGCTGTTCTGAAATCTAGAGTCCACAATATACCTTTGCTATTAGAAATATTAGTCTTTATTATCTATTTTTTGAACTACTATTTTTCAATTATTACTTTTCCCACTCCAGCATTATAAATGCTCTGGTATAATTCCTACACTTTAAAGGGACAGTCTACACCATAATTTGTATTGTTTAAAAAGATAGATAATCCCTTTATTACCCATTCCACTAATTTTGCATAACCAACAAAGTAATATTAATATACTTTTTACCTCTGTGATTACCTTGTATCTAAGCCTCTGCAGACTGCCCCCTTCTCAGTTCTTTTGACAGACTTGCATTTTAGCCAAACAGTGCTGACTCTTAGGTAACTTAAAGGGCATGAGCACAATGTTATATATATATATATGGCACACATAAACTAGCGCCTTCTAGTTGTGAAAAAATTGTGAAAATGCATTCAGATAAGAGGCGGCCTTTAAGTTCTAAGAAATTAGCATATGAGCCTACCAAGGTTTAGCTTTTAACTATGAATACCAAGAGAACAAAGCACAATTGATGATAAAAGTAAATTGGAAAGTTATTTAAAATTGCATGCCCTATCTGAATCATGAAAGTTTATTTTTGACTAGACTGTACCTTTAATATAGCTAATGCTTATATCCATGAAGTTGGACTTTGCAGATGAAACGCGTAGGAAAGATTAGCATTGATTTGGAGAGCGGCACTGTAATGGACATTGTATCACACACTCTATTGTGGAGGTGTGCTTCCTCTAGGAACACTTTGCTCTTTTTTATCAGACTAACAGCAATTGATATCCAGGAGAGGATAACGGTTAACCAAGGTTACAAATACTTTCAGATGTGCTTGTTTTTAATTCCCCTGTAAGTGCAATTATTAGTAGGGCTACTATTGTGTATTAAAAATGTTTCACCTTGAATCGAGTTGCGCTATGTTTTTTGTTTGCTTTTGATACGCTCTGACGGATGATATTGAATGATCCATTTTAACAGAAAGCAGCAACATTGGTACTTTGGTAGAAGCCTGCTCGCTTGTTTGTACCATTATTGAAAAAGACTTTAAGGAGCAATAGGATTTACACTGTTATTTCCTACTTGGTCTTTGGAATATCCACCTTACCACACAAGTACTGTACTCTTAAGCAGTGGAGGCACCTCCATAGGAGCACAGCCGCACGTTAAGCCCCAAAGGAAAAAGAAAAAAAAGAAAGAAAATAATTTTTTTGGCTGAATACATATAATTTCTCCAATAGCCCCCTATTGAAAAAATTATATTTATTCAGCCAAAAAATGTTCCAGCCTAGACTGTCCAGTTTCATTAAAAAAAAAATACTTTTATATACCTCTATACCTCTTTACTGCACGTGCGGTAGAGAGGTATAGTCTGCCATAGACCTTTGCACAATTTTTCTATGTGCCTGCTGCGCTACCCTTAACAGAACCTATACCTTTCTTAATCGCACAATGTTCAGTGTGCGAGTTGGGCCATTTCTATGGGCGGGCAGCAGGGGGAGCACTTTTTTAAAATTGTCTTTTTTTTTGCTGGCTGCGATGATCAACTGCACAAGCCAGGAATAGGAAGCAAGTTACAGGAGTGCTGCTCAGGGCACATCCAGTAGCCAGTGGGTGTTCTGGGGATACTAAGCCCGAGCTGCACGAATATCTAGTGTCCCACTGCATAAGAGCTGCATGACCCAGGGACGGTGGTGTCACAGCATTGAGAAGGTAATACCTTACTGTATCGGTCATTATAGGCTCTAACTGTCTCCACCATGACACCATCCATGATCACAGCAAGCAAGGAAAAAGCAAATTGGCAGCAACGGGACTCCTCTTTCTGCAGCCAGCTTGCAGTTGTGACTCGTGGGCTCCATAAAGAGGTATTTTTCTAAAGCAGACAGACAGGCAAATCAGGCTTTATTAGCTCAATAGTTCACTGTGATTTATTTTCTGAGTGAACTATTGAGCTAATAAAGCCTGATTTGCCTGTCTGCTTTAGAAAAAAATACCTCTTTTTATGGAGCCCACGAGTCACAACATATAGAGAACTGCAAGCTGGCTGCAGAAAGAGGAGCCCGTTGCTGCCAATTTGCTTTTTCCTTGCTTGCTAATTTCTCTTAAAATGCCTGTGTGTTTAGTAGTAATAAATAACTGGCTTAGATAGCTGGCTGTTTGTTTTTTTGTTTGATTTGATTAGCAGCCGTAACCTTTTTCCTTCCTCCTTCCCCAGGGAAAGGAGACATTACATAGTGTGAATGGCAGCGGCATGTGTTGTGCTGCTGGAACTGTGCATCTGTGCTGATAAGCTTTGTATTCATTAAGCCAGGTAGTTTAAGCTGCAAAGTTATATTCAAGACCAACATTTACATTTAATGACAAGCAGCTAGTGTGCCTAAGGGGGGCAATTTACCTGTTGCTAAGCTAAGGACTCTACTTTGATTGTGTGTGTCTATATATATATATATATATATATATATATATATATATATATATATATATAGATATCAAAATAACAAGAGTATTGCATTGAGCAATGATACTTTTTTTATTGGACTAACTATACATTTATAAGATGACAAGCTTTCGGAAGAGTTCCTTCCTTTATCAAGTCTGAAGCAATACTAACCAATTCAATGGAATTTACAGATTGTATCTTAAAACACAGAATAGCTAAGAAGACAGTGCAGGAAGAGGAGGAGGTGTTGTAAAAATCATGAGGGGGGCTTAGGTAACAGACAGACAGTGTCCAGTGTAGGAGAACAGACAGGGGAAATATATAGCTTTACATAGAGCATATACTGACATAAAGTTATATATCAACATTGAATCAATATCTATAGAGATGTGAAATTGTATATACAGGGGGAATACAAAAGTTAAGAAAAGACAAAAGTGTGGACATAGGCTTACCTGTGTACCTATGTATAAAGAATGTGGAATATACAATGTAATTGACTAAATGAAAGTACATTACAAAAAATTTTGATAATGTGTTAAGAATCCAGAGTCCACATTTAGTCCAGAACTATTGTTCACATTTAGTCCAGAACCTGTTTAATTCTGGACTAAATGTGGACTCTGGATTCTTAACACATTATCAAAATTTTTTGTAATGTACTTTCATTTAGTCAATTACATTGTATATTCCACATTCTTTATACATAGGTACACAGGTAAGCCTATGTCCACACTTTTGTCTTTTCTTAACTTTTGTATTCCCCCTGTATATACAATTTCACATCTCTATAGATATTGATTCAATGTTGATATATAACTTTATGTCAGTATATGCTCTATGTAAAGCTATATATATATATATATATAAGCACAGGGGGTATATACACATATTAACACATAAATATATATGTATATAAGTGCAGGGGGTATATACACATATTAACACATAAATATATATATATATATATATATGCACAGGGGGTATATACACATATTAACACATAAATATATATATATATATATATATAAGCGCAGGGGGTATATACACATATTAACACATAAATATATATGTATACATATTAACACATAAATATATATATATATATATATAAGCGCAGGGGGTATATACACATATTAACACATAAATATATATGTATATAAGCATATACATATATATTTACAGTAAAAACACAGTGTCCATAGACTTATCAGTGCTGTTTTTTTTCTACCACCCCACATCCCCTCACTTTAACCCTTTATAACTGCTTTGTGCAGTTATAATTTTTTTTTTTTTAATAAAGATGCTTATATTTTTTTATTTTAAGAAAAGGATATTCAGATCCAAAAAGTGCAGATTAAGGGGCATATTTATCAAGTTCCGTATGGAGCTTGCAGCCCCGTGTTTCTGGTGAGCCTTCAGGCTCGCCAGAAACACAAGTTATGAAGCAGTGGTCTAAAGACCACTGCTCCGTAACCTGTCTGCCTGCTCTGAAGAGGCAGACCTAACTCGACCTGATCCGATCTAATACGATCGGGTTAATTGACACCCCCTGCTAGCGGCTGATTGGCCGCAAATCTGCAGGGGGCGGCATTGCACCAGCAGTTCACAGGAACTGCTGGTGCAATGATAAATGCTGACAGCGTACACTGTCTTTATTTTGCAATGTGTGGCGGACATGATCCGCAATATCGGATCATACTCTAATTTAAATGTAATAGGTATATCTAACTTGTTGAGGTTACTAACCCTTGATTCTAAAACATGCCATTTCATCAAGCATGTAACCTAAGGGACATTTTGGTTGAGGCTGACCCTGCAAGATGCTATCAGAAAACCGCATGGCTTAAGTCAATAATCAATGTGGTGATTGCATAACCTGCAACAGCATGGTTAGAGGGTCCTCTTTTCAACATCCGCACCAAGACAAATGCTTCAAGATCCACCATAGGCCACGTGTAACCAAGTGTGCTATACTCAACATGAATTATGAATATTTTATATTCCAATGTACTTCACATAGAAGAAAATGTATATATCCGATTATTCTTTTGCAAAATATATATAAAAATCTATCTATCTATCTATCTATCTATCTATCTATCTATGTGTGTGTATATATATATATATATATATATATATATATATATATATATAGGTATAGGTACTGTATATACAGATATATACAGGAATATATATTAAAAAATTCATAATAATTTTCCCCTATGTGAAGAACATTGCAATGTAAAATATTTACAGTAAAAACAAACTAAAACACATTATTGAAATTGAAATTGATTAAAAATTATTTTTATGGTTTTGAGGTATTTGAGTGCAATAATAGAGTAGATATATATTTATTTTAGATAGTGTATATATGAATGTACAGTACATGTATTTTTTTGTTTTTTTATTATTAGTTGTTTGTAGAGCACCAACAGATTCTGCAGTGCTAAAAACATGGGTCTAATTTGCAAATTATTAATTTTGGGAGACAACGGGATAGAGGGCCCTGCCAGAAGTTTCACTGTTGTAAATCAGGTCTCATGAAGGTGATCTACAAAGCAGCTAGGCTCGTAGGCTTACATGCTAAGGGGGTTCAAGGGGATAACTAAGAAGCGTGTCAGAGGAGTATGCCGGGGCTGAGGATGAGTGCATGACTTTTGAGCTATGGTAGGAGGTGCCAAATTCTCAAGGACCTCTGTAAAAGTGGAATTATAGTGACAGATAGATTGGTCAGGGCAGGAAAAGGAGATGGAAGAGAGCAGAGGTTTGAGAGTGTTTGAAATATGTTGCAGATCAAGTGATTTCTGTGGAGTTTGGTATGAGGGTTAGAAGAAGGGAGGGCAGTATGAAGTGCTGTGATGTTACAAGTGAGGAGATGATGGTCAGAAAGAGGGAATTTGTGAAGTTTGAGAGAGTGCATTGATAGCTTAAAATCAGATCAAGGCAGCATCCATCTTTTTGAGTGGGAAAGTCAGACCATAGAGACAGACCGTAAGAGGAAGTAAGCTGGAGAAGATTTTTTTGAAGCAGGGTCAGAGGGATAGTTGACATTGAGGTTTAAATCCCCAAGAATGATGGCAGGGATATCTGAGGAGAGGAAATAAAGTAGCCAGGATGCAAAATAATAAAAAAATTTAGTTGAGGAGCCAGGGGGGCAATATATATTTGCAACACATAGAGAGAGAGGAGTGAGTAAGCAAATCATGTTGGTTTTCAAAGAAAGAAAATGTGAGGGAAAAGATGGGTTGTATTTGTTGAAGGGTTCAAAGTGAGGGAAGTAAAATACCAACACCACCTCCTTGCCTTTTTTCAGGCCTTGGGGTGTGTATTTTAATAATATTTTTATGTTGTGTTTAGTGCAATTTAAATTTTGTCCCATTCCTTTACGCAAGGTTTTCAATCATGCTAAACCACTTGTAATCAATCCTAAAGTGTTTATAGGTGCTAAGAATATGAATAATTAGCTTTCACTAGGGCAAAGTTAAAGAAATAGAAAAAAAAACATGAAGAAGAAACTCTTAAGGGCTTTACTAATTGATTTAAAAACGGTTGTCAAATACTCCTCATCAAAAGCATAGGGTTATGGTGGGGGTGATTAATGGACTTGAATAGGCTTGAATTTGAACCCCCAGCCATAACCAAATTGCTAACCATTGGGCAGAAATTTGAGTACATTGGAATCTAAGCCACAGCTGGTGTAGTACATATTTCTCTAGAAACACCTAAGAGGTACATAATCTGTGCTCATTGGTGTGGGTGGACAAAGATGTTCTGATTTTATTATTTTTTACAAAACACAAATTAGCATTTCATTTCTCTTTGTGATTTACATTTTCAGGGTATACTTTCTGGAGTGTCCTTTCTTTTGGCAACGTTTTTGCTGTAAATTATTGACATGTTTTACAAGTAATACAAGTTTGACATATTTTCTTTTTTTTTCCAATGCTATAATTTATTATTGATATCACCCATCCTTCTCCTTGTAGTTTTGGTAGGTATCAAAATATTATTTCCTTATATCCATGGAATGTCACAGGTAGATGTTTATTCATATCAGCATTAGGAATAGATGAACCTGATATAGTTTTAGGTGTCTATAGATAATGACTCTTCCTGTTGAAACTATTGCTAAGTGAGCTGTCATTGATACCATTAGGGTCAGTTGGTCTAGCTCCATTCCAAATGATTCTGTGACTTTAGGTCCTTTAGGCAAGATGATCCCTACTTCCTGGCCAGATAAAAAGAATAACAATTTGAAGTCCAAAACATATATTCATATACATTTAAAAATAATGTTTTTTTTGTTGTTGTTTTTTTATTGCTTAACAGATTTACTATTAGTGTAGGGTTTTGTTAGCTACACATGCACTCCTGTCTGGGATTCACCTGGCTGTTGCCCATTCCTCTATTTTGCAATACTGTGAGAAACCACATCTGGTGAATGCCTATATTTGTAAGCCAAGAAAGAAGGACATTAAACCTTTCTTGTGATAATTTAATTTTCATAGATCATTTTCACAGTAGCATTTGTCTATTACTGCCTTGTTATGTTTATTAATGCTATTTCCTGTGGGGTCACTTAAACACAAGTGTGCTCTTTGAAACCAATAATCACTTCAGAATCACCTAATTCATCGATATGAAATTCAAGTTGATACCAGTATAATATGTACATGTATGCTGTATGGTACTACAAATGAAATTGCTGGAAACTACTTCATTATCTTACCTATGAGTAGGCATAACTTGGTAAATTAACATGCATCAAATATAGTTCAATTTGTTGCCCAATATGAGAAATATTACGTATGAATTGTATATTTAAAAGGACATTGTATTCATTTTATTTTTTTCTGGTATCTAAAAGATGGGATTTTAATATGTATTATATATATTTTTTTTTATCAGAATTTTATCGGCATGTCCTTGTGAATTAATAATTCTCTGAGAACTGTCCCTATCCAAAACTGAACAATGGATATTGCTTACAACGTATGTTTAAATGAGTACTTCCTGAAAATTTCAATTTAAACTTAAATAGATTTCGATTATCATTTTGATGGCAACAAATGTAACATATTTAGATGTTGTTGGTAGAATTTTTCTTGCCTACAATGTCCCTTTAAAGTGTGTTTCATCTTCCTATATACAGTAATATCCAGTGTCATTACTTGACTGCAGTTTTGGGAGTTTGAGTTGGCAAAGAATAAGCAACACATGGAATATCTAGTAGCAAAATTATAATATTAAAATAAATTAATTAAGCAATTTATAGAGCAGTTTTAAATCTGACAGTAACAAAGATGTCACCAGATTCCATTTTCCAGTGCCTTGTATAAATCAAGTCCTTCCTGCTTTTTCAAATGGTTTATGATCAGTTCAAGAAGATGATTTAATAATGGCTGCAAGCTGCTCTGTTTTTGTAGCTGTCTTTTTCCAAACCGGCCAATTGGTCGAACTCCACGGCCCACATACCAGTAGGGGTCAATCTCAGGACCTGTAATGGTAAAAACCTATAGGTTAAAAACACAGTATGGTTTATAGTTACAGAAGCAACAAACTGTAATGTTCTATTGGTCATTACAGGCTACATATCAAACTGAGAAGTAAACTAAATTATCCTAGTTAAAGGGACATGAAAGTCATGAATAATCTTTCATAATTTAGACAGAGTGTGCAGTTTTACAAACTTTCAAATTTATGTTTATTATCAAATTTAGTTCATTCTCTTGGTGTCCTTTGGTGACGACGTATCCTGAGCACTATATGGAAGCAAAATTTGTAATATTTTTTTAAATACTATTGCCCACTCCTTCCAGATAATTCAACAAGTTGGAGGAAGTGGATATGGAGGATGCTGCAACGCTCAAGCCTTTTGTTAACTACATGAAACATTAATTAATAAGTGCACATCTTTACCTTTTTGTTATCGTTTTCTTTTTACAGGTGCCATTGAGATGAAAATACAAATGAAAAAGCAAAGTCATATCCAAACGACATTTGACTTATCAAACATTAAAACAACTAAAATAGATCATTAGAGCATCAGAAGAGTCAAATTCAAAAACAGAATGCAGAAATCTCAGAGCATGATGACAGACCACCTGAAACATCTAAGGGTTAATTACAAGACCCTGAAGAAAAGATTAGTATTCACATAAGTCACAAGACACGATACACTTGTTTGATAAATGTATAGCTTCAGACGCTCCTTAAAATCATACCTATTCAGAGCGGCTTACCATCTCTCCTCCATCTCTTATCCTAACCAAAATAATTCTTGAACTGCCTGACTCACTGCTGCAACTACAACCGATGTGACAAGCTGCCCCTAACCTTATGTCTCTGCACCCTAAACCTGCAGACTGTGAGCTCTCCGCCTGTACCAGATTTGTTTAGTTTTGTTATGTTTTGTATTTTTTTTAAATCCTTGACATTGAATATCCCTATCATTGTACCCAGCGCTACGGAATTTTGCGACGCTATACAAATAAATTGTAACAATAATAATAATGTAATGCTCAAGAAATATATATATATACTGTATATAGAAGATACCATGTGATAGGAGTACAATTTTATAATAGAGGTTAACTGAACATTGTTAAAAATGGCATGAGCTATTTGGTCCTTGAAATTTTAATTTTGACCATCACATCCCTTTAAGGTGCTTCAAAATACAGTAAAATAAAAGTTTCATAAGTAATTCAATCTACACTTTTACCTAATTCTGCTTTTCTCCACATTAAGGTTATAGTCTCATTTTTTAGAGCCACTTTTAAAATTATTTTTCTAGAAAATTCCTATAGGTATTAATAGTGAATTTTGGTTAAAAAAAAAAAAAACACTAGATAAGCTTTGCTAAAGGATTATAATGTACCCTTAAGACAATAGGCATGACAATCAAAAACTCGCCGCCAGAGAGAGAAATCACACAAATTCTTTGAGTTTTTTTTAAATCATTAAATTGTAAAGTAGGATTCTCTCCTTCACATACAAAACCCCACATAGGTCTAGATTACAAGTGGAGTGCAAAATATCTGCTCTGATCTCTGGTTAATTTTATAAGTGCTAATTGCTACCACAATCTCGAAGTAGTAATAACCAGCCACTTGTAATGGCTGGTTATTTATTGCACGCCCACAAACGGCAACATTTTCCCATTTAAGGGCGTGCGATAAATTAGCGATCCACTTGTAATTTAGGCCATTATGAGATAAACATCTCTAAAAGGTAAAATGTGTGTTTTTAAAATTGTTAGAGTAACCTCACCACATAGATAAGACTTCTTATGTCATCTCGTCTGAGCGGAGAGCTACATTTATCAAACGTTGAGTAGACACGATTCACTGTATCTATCATCTATCTGTCTTTCTACAAATTTGCACTTTCACTTAATATATGACAACTACCAGGGTGCCAGTGTAGACAAACTAGCAAAATAATATGACCTTACTCTTTGGTTTAAAATAACCATTTCAGAATTTATTCAAAATGAAGAGACGTTTTGTGAACTTGCACCCCTTACTCAGACTAACCCTGTCTGAGATTTCCTCTAAAGCAGCAAAATTAGGGAGGAATGATGACACAGAACTGGATTCTAGTATTCACCAGAAACTACCTCATAGGAATGGAGATCTCTAATTTCCATAATAAAATGTTATATTAATACAGGATGTTTTAAAATATTCTAATTATGGTTTGATGTTACACTTGTTAAGTATAAGCACAACTTATAAAAATCCTCACTAGGTACGACTAAGAGATGTAGTCTGTAGTGCTAGTACTAAAAAGCGTTTATCATTATCAATAAAAAAACATAATTTATGCTTACCAGATAAATTCCTTTCCTTCCTGGCAGGGAGAGTCCACAA
The DNA here is from genome assembly GCF_027579735.1 of Bombina bombina. Classification (NCBI taxonomy): domain Eukaryota; kingdom Metazoa; phylum Chordata; class Amphibia; order Anura; family Bombinatoridae; genus Bombina; species Bombina bombina. The sequence continues at coordinate 461,879,679 of NC_069503.1, forward strand.
CTTCATTCCTTACTGTTGGGAAATACAACACCTGGCCACCAGGAGGAGGCAAAGACACCCCAGCCAAAGGCTTAAATATCCCTTCCCCTATCCCCCAGTCATTCTGACGAGGGAACAAGTAAAAGTAGGAGAAACGGGCAGAGCCAACTGCCAAAGCTATCGGCTGCACAATGCTGGAGCTCCTGAGCTGTAATCTAAGATATTGCCATTATATATAAACTGGAAGTCTATTCTTAGATGCAATACTGGATTTTCACTTAGTCTACACGGCTAGCTACTTTTCGTGAGAGTAGGATTTAAGTTTCCCTAATAGATAGCACCTAAAGCTGCTGACAACTATCTCAACAGAAGAGCGCGAATCGCCATCTTGGAGCGGTATGGAGTCCCTAAGCAGATGGGAAACTAGGACGGGACATTTACTGCAAGATTTTTATGGAGAGATACAGAAGGATCTGATTGCTATCAGGAACAAACTAAAAGCACTAGTCTCTTGCCAAGCACAGACGGAAGAGACATTTGAGAGTACAATCCTCCCTCCCTTACAAAATGTCATCGACGAAGAGCCGGACACTGCAATTGGGCTCACAACGAGATCTGACCCTTGCGGGCTACAGGAGCCGCTAACTCATATAAGCAATGAATTGTTGGATTCAGGCGTATTTGAGGAATACACAGCAACCCCACACTGGCCGATACATACCTGGTCTGGAATACCCTGCGCAGAACAGCCCGTGCGGCTGCCACACATCACAAAGCCGCCAGATATCCAGCTACTCGCCAGTCACCCTCACAGCTCTTACATCTTACACACACATGGCACCTCAGGGCAGTCGCTGGACCTTTGGGCTAGGAACTACTTACCTTTCACCTACTCCCGAGTTACGACACTTCAGAGCGCTCCTCTTACTATCAGCCGGCTCATGAGCAATCTGGTTAGGCACTGGCGATCACTCTGGGATCCGGGGAAAAGGCTGACATACCGGCCTCTTCTTCCCTAAGTAAGCTTTGTCTGTTTGTGCAGCCCCCTAAGTGGTACTATGCGACCCTCTGCGCAACTCTCAAAATAGGTATGGATACAAGCCAGATACTTACCTGAATTAACTTGCTCCGTTGAGGACTAGATACCGCAACAGATCCTGTCTATTTGGATAAGGATCATCATATTGATCACTCGCCAGTTCAGATTTATAATCCTAGCCCTTGTGAATGTAAATGCTTTACAATGCTGCAGGGTTTTTTTTTTTGGTTTTTTTTTCAACGGAGGTCACACTCCCACTACTCAGACTCGGAACAGGTTACAGTTCCATCTGAGACTTCATCTAAGTTAAATTAGACTATGTGTTCATAACGAACTATTTATATTATGGTTTTAATGTTATATATCTTTCTGACTACACCATATTTATGTTTAACCAGTTTTCACTTGTATGGGCACATGGTTTAGTTTATTATTCTTTCTATGTCTCATGTTATCGGCAGAAGAATAGACTCTGCCGCCCTATTCCCCATACAAGCAGAGTTTTGCAGAACAGACCACTATTTCATTTTATTTAAGCTTTAGGGTAGTGTATAACTTCACAGCCTCTCCACTACACCCTGTACCCTTATCGGTCACGTGGGGGCATAGCCTTTCTCTTAGATCTATTAACCACAGGATCACTTATATAATAACAGGACGGGAACCGGTTAGCTAGCTGGTTTCTGCCTTAAACACCTAATTCTAATATGTAACAGACAGAGTCGATTCCAGAATACTTGTGGTTGCCTATTCTATCTATAGTTTAATTTTATGCTGTCCATTGAATTCTAATTTATTTGGTGTCATGTTAAATATTCAAGGTAATATTTAGTGTTTATCTATAAGTGAGCTACATTATATAAGCCTCTTTGTATTTACTAGGGGTAGGCTAGAGACTGGGACTTGACTATACACTCTGAAGGGCTCAGTTATTGTATAAACCATAAGCCCTGACTGTTCATATTCGCTTGTTGTGAGGTTGTTTTACCTGATCCTATCTCCAGATAAGCATAAAATTGAGCTCTAAACTGCATATGTTGTTTGGACTTTAGTTTGGTGTCTACAGATTAATGTATACTGCTGTATTGTTTAGCTGTTTAATTATTAACTGCCTGTATATAAGGGGGTATTTACAAGCTCACTAAGGTTTTTCACATTTGCACCCCTCAGGTTGATCTTGCCTTCCTATTTACATTTACTTTAGTGAGGATTATTATGTAATGTGAATATGAGTTTCATTCTTCCTTCTTTCTTCTTACCCTTTGCTTGATACTAGATAAAATAGGGTAGTGCCATTATATATGTGTACAATTGAAATCTAAATTTACTAAGGTCATTGCCTAAGCAACACAACACACCCATCTAGAGAGAAAAGGGCTCTATGATCTGCTTAATATTACAGCTGAACAAACACCGAGTCATAGCTAAATATACTGAAGATCAGCTTTTTACACAATGTATATTATTAGTAGTTCATCATTAGCTGAGTTCAATTTACCTACTATAGTTCGTCTCCTATACTATTATAATCCTACAAATATGTTTTGTTCATAATACTTGAACTGTCTTAACCTCTATTGTGACTTAGATGCCTGCTGCACAGTTATTTGTAAACAGTGCTTCTAGCATATACCTAGATCTTACCCTGCTCTCATTAATGGTAGCTTATATACATAAAGGGGTTCTCATATTAGAGTCAAGTTTAGCGGGGGTTTTTTTGTTTTTTTTTTGATTGTACACAATTGTTATTTCTTTTTCTTATACTAATCCTCTCCCAACCTCATTCATTAAGCCTAGAGGACCCATTCACCTTTGTAATCTCAATAATCCTAGGTAGTTCCTTATTTCATTCTGCTTGCTCCATTATTGTACATATGGTAGTTGGGACATCTGTTGTAACTAACTCCTATATAACGTATAGACTTAACATGTATGCCTATATACTAAATAGTTTTAACAAGGGATTACATCAACTACTTCCCATTGAAAGGAGCAACACATTCTACTCTTATGCAGCCCATAAAACACCACTATATATAGGGTTTACCTTGAATTTGTCCATTGTTATAGCCTGCGTGGACTATAGTCCTCCTTATCATTTAATTAATCACATATACCACAGGTTGTAGGCTACACCTTTGATGACGTAATCAGTCTGTCACTTCATTCTAGCACTCTACTAATTTAGTATCTTATAAGGCTCCGCTCCCCATCCCCTCCCCCACTCCACTTCAAGCGGCTCTTGCCCGCTGCACTCCCTTTACCCCTTCCGCTAACCTGGTCCAAGAGTGGCCAGACAAACTCTAATCTCCACTTGCCCTCAATGTTTTCTCTCTTTTAGATTAAATAACTGCATCAATGGCATTGTGGAGACCATACTTATTATATATATAATGTAAAAATGAGGTTTTATTCTCCTGCATTGCTATACTGGTTACACGTATTACAAATGCACGTTTGTTTGCCAGATACTGTTTGTAAATTTCATGATCTGCAATACTGGTAATACTGACACCAGACGTTGTTCTATATTATATAGTTATTGTTTTGATGTTCTTCCAGAGACACATAAGATCTTGGCCCAGAATGGTTTTGCCTCCACTTTTTAGATATATATCCGGGCCTACAATATATGTTTTACTGTCATATTTTCATGGTCACTGGATGAATACTCTCTGTAACACTTGTCTTAACCTCAATAAAAAATATTTAAAAAAAAAAAAAAAAAAGTAGGAGAAACATCAGGGTATAAAAGGTGCCAAAAAAATATAAAAAGGGAGGAACCCATCAAAAAAAATAATTGTGGGCGGGGTCTTGGACTCTCTGCCAGGAAGAAAAGGAATTTATCTGGGAAGCATAAATTATGTTTTCCTTCCATAAAGCATGGAGAGTCCACGACTTCATTCCTTACTGTTGGGAAAACTATACCTAAGCTCCAGAGGACACTGAATAAATAACAGGAGGGAACAGAAAAAAGGAGACAGAACCTATTCTGAGGGCACCACAGCCTGCCAAACATTTCTCCTGAAAGCTGCTTCAGCTGAAGCAAACACATCAAACTTGTAAACTTTAGAAAAAGTGTGTAAGAAAGACCAGGTAGCCACCTTACAAATCTGATCCATTGAGGCTTCATTCTTAAAAGCCCAAGAGGAAGCCACTGCTCTAGTGGAATGAGCCATTATCCTATCAGGAGGCTCTTGTCCCATGGTCTCATAAGCTAAGCGGATGACACTCCTCAACCTGAAAGATAGAGAAGTCGTAGTAGCCTTTTGCCCCTTACGCTTCCCCATATAGATGAAAAACAAAGAGGAAGATAGTCTGAATTCCTTAGTAGCCTGAAGATAGAACTTCAATGCACAAACTACATCTAGATTGTGAAGCAAACATTCCTTCGCTGAAGAACAATTAGGACACATGGAAGGGACAACAATTTCTTGATTAATGTTAATATTCAACACCACTTTAGGAAGGAACCCTAATTTAGTACATAAAACTGCCTTATCAGCACAGAAAACAAGATAAGGGGTTTCACATTGCAAAGCAGAAATCTCACAAACTCTGCACGCAGAGGCAATAGTCAACAAAAAAAACTTTCCAAGACAACAATTTAGTATCAACAGTATGCATAGGCTCCAACGGAGTCTGCCGCAAAACACTAAGAACAAGATTAAGCCTCCAAGGCGGAGCCCCAGATCTAAACACAGGTCTGATCCTAGTCAGAGCCTTAACAAAGGACTGCACATCCGGGAGCTCAGCCAATCTCTTGTGCAGTAGCACCGACAGGGCCGATATCTGTCCCTTCAGGGAACTAGCAGATAGACCCTTCTCCAGTCCATCCTGGAGAAAAGATAAAAGTCTGGCAACCTTAACCTTATGCCAGATAAAGCCAAGCTCTTCACACCAGTACAAGTCCTCCACACTTTATGGTAGATATGACGAGTAACTGGCTTATGAGCTTGAATCAAAGTGTCAATAACACTTTCAGAAAACCCTCTCTTGGCTAAGACTAAGGGTTTAATCTCCATGAAGGGACCGTGTATCAGCAGATCTCTGCGAAAAGGTAACCTCCACTGATGAGATGAGGACATCCCCACCAGATCTGCAAACCACGTCCTTCGTGGCCACGATGGAGCAATCAGAATCACAGATGCTCACTGCTGCTTGATGCAAGCCACCACACGAGGGAGAAGTGGCAATGGAGGAAAAAGATATATGAGTCTGAACCTCCATGGTACTGATAGGGCATCTATCAATTCCGCCTGAGGATCCCTTGACATCAACCCGTACCTGGGTAGCTTGGTATTGAGGCTGGATGCCATGAGATCCCCCATTTGCTGCATATCTCTGCAAACACCTCAGGGTGAAGAGACCACTCCCCTGGGTGAAAGGATTGTCTGCTGAGGAAGTCCGCTTCCCAGTTGTCCACACCCAGAATGTGGATCGCTGACAGCGTACATTTGTGAGTCTCCGCCCACTCTAGCATCTGAGTGAGCAAGCTTCCAAGTTCTCTTGGGCCGCTCAGACTCGGAAGAGGACTGCTGTCGTTGTGACTTGTCAGCACGAAAGGAACGGAAATTAGACAGTTGCCGTCCCTTAGGCCTATTATTCTTATCTTGCGGTAGGAAGGTGCCTTTCCCTCCGGTAACCGTAGAGATAATGGTGTCCAGCCCTGGACCGAATAAAATCTTCCTCTTGAAGTGAAGAGAAAGGAGTCTGTATTTAGAAGTCATATCCGCAGACCAAGACTTCAACCAGAGAGCCCAGCAGGCTAGAACCGCAAAAGCCAGCAGCCTTTTCATTTATGCAAATACTCTGCATAGTCACATCATAGATGAAGGAGTTAGCAATTCTCAGTGCCTTAATTCTCTCCTGAATATCCTTGAGGGGAGTCTCCACCTCAATGAGCTCTGACAGAATGTTGCATTAGTAGGTAGCTACTCCAGCAACCGTGGCTACAACTGCCACGGGTTGAAATAAAAACCCTGTATGTTGAAACATCTTCCTCAGAAAAGTTTCCATTTTTTTATCCATAGGCTCTCTAAAAGAAGAACTATCCTCCAGAGGTATAGTAGTATGCTTAGCCAGCATGGAAATAGCACCATCCACCTTCGGGATGGAGCCTCACAAATCTAATTGAGAGTCAGGGACCGGGAATAATTTTTTAACGGTAGACAAAGGGGAAAAGAAGTTCCTACTCTTTCCCATTCATTACTAATAATGTTCGCCATCTTGACTGGCACAGGAAAAGTCAGAGGGACCTTCCTCCCTTCATAAACCCTGTCTAATTTAGGAATTAGGCTCTTCAGGGAGTGTAGCCTCTAGAACCTCTATAGTAGACAGAACATCTTTTAATAAAAAACGCAGATGCTCAATGTTAAATCTAAAGGAGGGTTGCTCCCCTGAAGGAGGTTTAGTAACTAAAGTCTCCGACTCAAAAAGTTCACCCTCTGAAGCTACAGAGGTTAACTCATCCTTAGATCGCTGGGATATAGTAGCTAAATCTGACATATATTTAGATGACTCTAGGTCAGGATAACTATGTTTAACCTTTATCTTGCATTTGTTAGAGCGAGGTAAGACACTCAGGGCCGCAGGCACTGCCGATTGTAACTGTGCGGTAAAGTCTGCTGGAAAAAAGCCCCCTCCAGATGGCGGATTAGTTGAGCCATGGAGAACTGCATGTGGAGCAAGTTATTTAGAGAGGGTAGTAATTTCTCGGGACCCAGGTTCCTGAGAAGTAGAATATGGGCTAATAGCGCTATGACTATTATCAGGCTTGTCTCTCTTCTTAGACTTTAGAACTGTGTTTAGGCAAATGGAAGAAAATTGAGCAGATGGCACACCACAGCCTCCTCACAATATAAACAGGAATTATTAATCAGTACAGAAGGAGCAGAACCTTCTAATGTGGTATCAGAGTCCTCCATAGCTTTGTATATACCCACAGAAGGACAATCAAAAAGAAATGCTTTTATTTAAAAAAAATGGCACCTTAATACTCCCAATGGCTGGAGCACTCACCACCTCATAGACCCAGACAGCTAACAGTGAAAATGCTCTCTCAGGAGTGATGTCTGTAGCAAGATCTTAGGAAATGAAAGAGACCGCACTCAACAGGATTTCCCCTGCTATGAAAAGGGCACAACACTTTAAAAACAAAAAGTGAAACTTGTTTGTTCTAAGCCAAAAACACAGCCTATGAGTTTAAAAAACTCTTACATTAAGCAGATATAAATCCCCAAACTATTCAAATAATCTCCCTGAAGGAGATATTAACCTTAAATCCTATCGATGGATAAAGGAGTCACACTGTGACCCTGTATAGTATTTTAAAATGTATATATAAAAAAACGGTCTTACCCTCCAGGATCCATGCTGTGGAACAGGCAAAGCCTCTCAAGTGTGACAATCTTGCAGCAGCACTTCTGACATGGACTTGAGTGTGTAGCAGGAAGCAGTGAAACATGTCAACACTGATTGCTCAGGAGCTGTTAGAAACAGCCTGGATGGGTTTGCAGAAAAACTTTCCCTGCATCTCCAGACTCTAACATCTCATGTCACTTACTGAGAGGTTGACATTATTACTTAAAACTCAAGTCCTTTCTCAAAGGGAACAAACCCATACAGGACTATCCAAATCTTCTGACACTTCTCTGCCTCCTTCAATAGTGACGAAAGGCAAAGAATAACTGGGGGATAGATTAAGTGGTAGGCTTATTTAAGCCTTTGGCTGGGGTGTCTATGCCTCCTCCTGGTGGCTAGGTGTTGTATTTCCCAACAGTAAGGAATAAAGTTGTGGACTCTCCCTGTCTTATGGAAGGAAATTACTGCGAAGAAAATGGGTTGTAGTATTCCAGGTGAAGATACATTCAACAAGTTGGAGGAAGTGGATATGGAGGATGCAGCAACTCTCAAGCCTCTTGTTAACTAAATGAAACATTAAATAAAGTGCACATCTTTACCTTTTGTTATCTTTATCTTTTCACAGGTGTCATTGGAAATAAAATAAAAAAGCAAAGCCATATCCAAATGACATATTCCTTATCAAACATTAAAACAACTAGAATAGATCATTAGAGCATGAGAAGAGTCAAATTCCAGAGTCACTCCAAAAACAGAATGCAGAAATGTCAGAGCTTGATGACAGACCATCTGAAACATCTAAGGGCGTATTGCAAGACCCTGAAGAAAAAGATTAGTATTCACATAAGTCACAAGACATGATACACTTGTTTGAGAAATAGAGACATAATGCAAGATAACTGTCTAATAAATATATCTGAACTTGATTCCACTGTAAGACCACACACAAGAAGTTGAAATCTTATTTCATAGAATTACTACCTAGGAGGATATTGAAAAAATGTATCATTCACAAAGCACAATCATGATGTAGCACAGCACAACAGAGTGCACCATTGTTAATATTTTATAGATTATTATAAGCAAGTCATGACATTTAACATTTATTACACAAATTAAAAAGGAAAACATTCATCAAATTCAGAGATATTTTTAATACTGTTACAACACCAACTGAATTACCAAATGAGGGAGTTACAAATGTTGAGCTTCCTTCCTAGCTCTCTTCAAAAGATCTCTCTATCAAAAAGCTAACACCATCTGGCAGTTTACAAACTATTTAGTTTTGTACTTCCCAAACTCAGGAAGTGGAAGGTTGTTTTGAATCCAATGGGAGCCAAACAGAAATGATAATAGAGTTTACACTGAACCCATTAGCTAACCATATATAGCTCAACATTTCCACTTCCTTTTTGTCATAAAAGGAAGGAAAAATGTTGGCCTGTAAAAAAAAAAAACCACCACGCTTGTTTTTGCAATGAACTTAGGCCTAGCTTATAAGTGGAGTTCTTTTAATAGCACAGGGTGCGCAATCAATATTGGACAGAGCTAGGATTATAACACAATCTATTTCAAGCTATTATCCTTGCCTTATAGTCTTGATAAATAGTTTTTACTCAAACGTATAAAAGACATTTTTTTTTATTTGATCACATGAAAGAGCAGCAGCTAAAGATTTTAAAAATATTAGAGATGTACATTTTGGATTTGGACAACTGCAAATGCAGACGAATTGTGATGTTTCGTCAAGTCGTTTTCAAAACAATAAATAAAAAATAAATTAGCACACATAAATCACAATCTATTTCAAGTTATTATCCTTGCCTTATAGTCTTGATAAATATTTTTAACTCAAACGTATAAAAGCCATTTTATTTTCTTTTATTACATGAAAGAGCAGCAGGTGATTCGTCGGGTCGTTTCATATTCAAACAGCCACATACATTATTAGACAAAACAGATGAAAAACAAATGATTGCTTGATGAAATCGAAATGTTAATTTGTTCATGTGTTTTGGCTCTAAAAAAAGGTTGGCTACATAAAAAGTTAGTAGTAGTAGTTAATAATTCTTCTTGGAGACTTAACTCAGAGAAGACCATGAACAGGAGAGGCAGCAGCAAGAGGCAGAGACAAACGTGTTTAGAATCCCTTGGACACAGCGGCCAGCAGTTCCCTGAGGATTGGTCATTGTAGGATGATGGGCAGCCACCACAGAGCAAGGAGGGCAGGAGTAGGAGTGGCAGCCTGACAGTACATAAATCTACAAAAAAACACCTCCAGGCAGAAGGAGGGTAAACAGGTGCATAGAGTCCCTTGGACACAGCAGCCAGCAGTTCCCTGATGATTTTGCATTGACGAATGATGACCACCACTTAGCAGGGACAGGAGCAGGAGTGGCAGTAGCAGCAGAGTTACTGAACTAGGTAGGAAGGCCTGACAGTACATAAGCCTCAAAAATACACCTCCAGGGGAGGAGGAGAGCAACATGAGCTTTGAGTCCATTGGACTCAGTGGCCAGCAGATTTGGCATTGAAAGATGATGATCCCCACAGAACAGGGAGGGCAGGAGCAGGATTAGCAGCAGCAGACAGCAGAGTTACTGAACTAGGTAGGTAGGCATGACAGTACACAAACCTGAAAAATACACTTTCAGGGGAGGAGGATGGCAATGGGTGCCTAGAGCCCCTTGGACTCAGCGGCCTGCAGTTCCCTGATGATTTGGCATTGAAGCATGATGACTACCACAGAGCAGGAAGGGCAGGAGCAGGAGCGGCAACAGCAGCAGCAGGCAGCAGAGCTACTGAACTAGATAGGTAGACCTGACAGTACATTAACCTGAAACAATACACATCCAGGGGAGGAGGATGGCAACAGGTGCCTAGAGCCACTTTTACACAGTGGCTAGCAGCTTCCTGAAGATTTGACATTGACGTATGATGACCACCACAGAGCAAGGAAGCAGGAACAGGAGGGGCAGCAGCAGTAGCAGTCAGCAGAGTTACTGAACTAGATAAATAGGCCTGATAGTACACACATCTCAAAAATACACCTCCATTGGGAGTAGGATGGCAAACAAGTGCCTAGAGCCCCTTGGACACAGCGGCCAGCAGTTTCCTAAGGATTTGGCATTGACAGATGATGACCACTACAGAGCAGTGAGGGCAAGAGTGGCAGCAGGGTTACTGATGTAGGCCTCTGGATTATAGTACACCAACCCTATAATACACCTCCAATAACATGTGACAAGTGGAGTGAAAGTAGTATGGGTGAAATAAATAGTTCTCACATTTCTCACCATACCACATACTTGCTCCTTAAACATGATTGAAGTTACATGGTTGAAGTTATCCTTGTAGACTCAATTCTCAGATCTGTTTACAAAGTCCTTGTGAAAATTCATTAACATGAGCAAGAGCGGTATCTCTTAGAAAGGAGGAATCTACTTTGAAAATGATGGGAACTTCAGAGAAATACACATTGGTGTGGAATGTGTATCAATACTGCAGCTACCACTGTCTTGTCCGTTTACTCCACGTATTGGCAAAACATTGTGTCTGTCTTCTAGGACAGCCTCCAGCATGATGTTGTGATCATGAAGTACTGCCTCTAGGACATAGGTATTGCCTGATTAATATGGAAAATTCCAAGCCCAAGTAAACAAAGAGACAATACTCTGTTGCCTTGCTTGAAATTCGTGATTTGTTCCTGCTGGCATAATAAATAGTTAAATTGCAGCACTTGTCAAGAGAAGGAGAAGATGAAAGTTCACATCAGTAAAAACTTGCATCCAGAAGTAAAATGGTTTGAAAAGAGTATTCCATTATTACGGCCATATAATTAAAGAAATTAGCTGATCGTGTTTACTTTTTTTTTTTTGCAGAGTTGTATTTGGTTGTCACTCAAGATGAAAATACTATTTGGCAAACTTCAAAGTCTGTAATAAAATCATACATTATAAATGCAAATGTACAGAGAACAGTGAAGAACTTATCTATGGTTACATACTGTATGTTCAAACTGTGAACTGATTATAGGTCCTTTAAAACTGTACTAAGTAACTACAAACACACTGGGTTAAGCAGGAAACTGCATTGCTAGATAGTCCGCTAGACTATGCTCTTTGACATATGAGTACAGACCAGGAAATTTACATTTGACAGTTAATGGTACAGGTTGTTTTGGGAGTAGACTAATGAGTTGACATCTACATTGAGGCTGCTTGCTTGGTAACCTCAGATCCCCTCCCAATCATACTACTAGGCTTGGAGCCAAACAATGTCAATTCAGCAACTACACCTTCAGTTCCCATCTTTGTTCTCTTAACTTTTATGAGTGGACATAGAAGATAACCATTACTGCTACTGATGCTGCTGCTACTAGTTCTGGTACTGGCTGGCTCTGCATATCTCCTACTACTAGTAGACATGGGATTGCCTGCTACATCAGATGCTGAAGATGACCCTGCTGCTCCCGCCACAATTGCTGCAGCTCCTCTAGATGCTTAAGCCGGAGCAGCAGACAATATCCTTCAAAATTATATTTGACTCAGTAAAATAGAACCAACAGTGCTTGTCCCACTTCCTTTCATTAGCTAAGTAGAAGCTGATATGGACTCTGCGCTGAACGTGAGTGACAGTGCTGGTACTACTGGTGTTGATGTTAGTGGCGGCAGCCTGAAATATAGCACACTCTGACCGACTAACAATTTTTTGATAGAATAATATAATTATATAAGGATTCTTTTTTTGATTGGTGCCCCCACTGCAATAGCAATTATGGTTTCAATTGGATGAAGGGTAAACCATCCTACGATATATGTAAAACTAATATTATACTAGTGGCAGTATAGGCAACAGACGTCCTTTGTGTGCAATATAGCCAGCCATAGGAGAAATTATTATATTAATTATTGTTATATTTATACCCAAAATAATGCTGCGTAACCACTATGGTGCTTTAGAGGGCCTGTAGCAAACTGTCAGGTAGCCACAGTGCCCACACTGCAATAATAAGTATGGTTTCAATTAGATGAGGGGTAATAGTATGTATTTGCTAACTACAATAAACAATTTCTTTTTTAAATATGCATAAATGTGCAATAACTACAAGAAAAAATAAAATTCTGCACACTACCAGTTATAGTGAAATTAAAACATTTCCCTCCCAGTAGACCCACCTATCAGTCACAGCTATGTCCCCACCAGAGGCATAACTAGAAACCACAGGCCCAGGTGCAAGAATCTAAGAAGGCCCCCCACCCCCAAAAAAATGTGAATTTAATACATACCTTTTTTTTTTACATTTAACACAGAAAAAAATGTGAATCAGATTACATGTCTGCAAAAGGAGGTATCCTGTGCCCACAGTCTGTGAAATGGTCCGACCCCCTATTACTGTATATAGTGACACTGTTTAGACCACCAATACTGTATATAGTGAATTAGTGACACAGTCTGTAATCTGCCGGTAAGATGGCTGGCCTGACACTACCCGCCCCAGTACTTTATAAAGTGACCACAGTAGTCTGTGACATGGTCCAGCCCCCCGTTCTATTTATAGTGGTAGAGTATAGTGATACTGTTTACCCCCACCCCGCCCCCATGCTGTAGTAACAAGGTCTGTAATTTGCTGGTTCCACAAACATACACACACACATACATGCATAAATACACACACAGTCACATACATACATACACACACACACACACACACATACATGCATAAATACACACACAGTCACATACATACACACACACACACACACACACACATACATGCATAAATACACACACAGTCACATACATACATACACACACACACACACACACATACATGCATAAATACACACACAGTCACATACATACACACACACACACACACACATACATGCATAAATACACACACAGTCACATACATACATAAACAATAGATGGGGAAATGTGCCAATGGTTGGTTACTATAGAAGGTGACAATTGAGAAATAGTCTCTGTGGGGAGGATCAGCACCCCCTAGTGTTGAGAAAGCTTGTAGGTGAGTGTAGTCCCAAGTGTTATAGCCTGTTAAGCTGTGCAGATAATACCATGGGGAGGATTCCCCTTCCCCTCGCCTGGTACATGTAGGAAGGATACTGTCTCAAACTGTGTGCTTATAGTAACTAGCTTCTAGATATAAACACAGTTATCACCAAGGCACATACCTCTAAATCCTTATTGATCACAAATTCCCATCCCGGAGTCGCGTGTAGATAACGCTCTGTCATCCGCAGGTAAACGCTGTGTGATCCTAGTTCCGGATATGGGTAGTGCTTGTGGGGCCGCCTCCTGTGGCTACGTGGTTGTATCTCCTTTGCTCCAGCTGTTTTCGGTAATGTAGGATGGCCCCTGCAGTCACGCTTGTATGAATATACTAATGAAGTGCTCACTCTGGCCAAATTAAGTTCAATACAAAAGAGATGCGAGGAGCACAAATAGTATTGCAAGCTCATTAGTTATTTATTAATAACTGACACAAAAAAGAAGACAAAAAACAGTGTTGCGGGGATAAATAACCCCGAGGTAAAATACAGAGGGTTTCTCTGAGCTGTCTGACTCCGTGGCCGGACTTTTAGCCGACGGACATTTGGCAGATGGAGATTTGGCCGACGGACATTTGGCCGACGGACATTTGGCCGAAACACAAGTGGCTGTCAGATAACAGTCCAGCCACGAGATAGATAGATACATAGATTAGATAGATCAATAGATGCAATAGATAAATTTGATAGATACGATAGATAGATAGATTTGATAGACAAATAGATAGATTTGATAGATAGATAATTTCCCAGACAGAGAATTACAAGACGTGCGGGCTGTGACCCATGGTAAGGTTCCCAGAGGCAGTTGCGGCGCCCGAGGCTCTGATTAGAACAGAGCACTCTGGAACGTATCTGCCCTCGGCTGAAATCGGAACATTCTTTAGCTTTCTGTCTGTCGGCCAAATGTCCGTCTGCCAAATGTCCGTCTGCCAAATGTCCTTCTGCATTTTGTCAGAGCACCGTCCGACTCACAGGCTGACGCTTTTCGGCTTCTGCTTTACTCCTAGCCCTCTTTCACAGGCTATGCCCCCACAGCAAAATCATTCATTTTTAATAAATTAAAAGTGCACTTAAAGGGACAGTCTAGTCAAGAGTTGAAGCAAAAATGACTAGAAGATGGCTGATGTTCACTCGACTACCGCCTATCTATGCTAGGTTAACAGAGGATTGGACAAGCCTGTTTGATATTTAATTCCTGACTTGCAGGCCATTTCATCAGTCATTCAGTGATGCCTTGTCAGGATTGGACAGACCCCCCCCCCCCTGTACATCACTGCAAATGAATGAGCTCATTTGACAAACAATCTTAGCTCCTTCTCCTGTGTTCTCTGCCCTTTTTCTTGGTGCCAAAAGCACCAAACAAAAAAACAAAATTATTGTCACTAATAAACACGGAAAATGTTGTTGAAGTAGAAATGTGGTCCTGAATAGATGAACGGGCCCATATTCAGAAAAAAATGTATTTGTCTGAAAAGGAATGCACATGTCTAGTCCTAACCGAATACCTGTGTGGATGAAATTCGGCTGAACCAAATGTTTTAAAAGATCTGAAATTAATCTTTCAGACGAAACAAATTTTTCACCCATGCAGGTGTGCAAAAATATATGTTATGCACAAAAAGTGTAAAGTAAAACCAGCTTGAATTTAAGGTGAAACTAACAGAAAGTGAATGATAATGTACAACTGAGGACTGCGACTCTACAACTCACTGGGTGATACATTTAAAACATTCCCTGTCATTTGTCATTAGAGTAAAAAACATCTTTGACTTTCATGTCTCTTTTCAATATTTTGTTTCATCAAAAATACATTGTTTACAATATATTACAGTTGCTCTTTTTTAAAAAAAATTAATGTTCCTTATTTAAGCATGCAGGCTTTTTTTATAGAGCTATTAGATTAGGTGTAATTGTTTTTATTTTAGATAATTTCGTTTGTTATTTTTCTTAATTTAGTGTTTGTTATTTTTCGTAATTTAGTGTTTGATATTTTTTGTAACTTAGTATTTTTTATTTTCTGTAATTGTAGATTTTTTTTTTAGTAGTGTTAGGTTTTTTAATGTATAATTTAGTTGATTTAATTTGTAGTTATTTTAATTTTAGTATAATAGTAATGTTAGTTTAATATATAGTTTAAACTTAGTTTTTTTTAATTTCACAGGCAAGTTTTTATTTATTTTAAGATAGGGATATTGTAATTTTGATATAAAGTTAGGGGGTTGTTAGGTTTATGGGTTAATAGTTTAATTTAGTTTTTTGCAATGTGGGGGGCTGGTGGTTTAGGGGTTAATATGTTCATTTAGTGGTGATGATGTGGGAGGCCAGAGGTTTAGGGGGCAATAACTTTATTTAGTGGTGGCAATGTCAGGGAGTGGCGGGAATACGGCTTAATATCTTTATTAAAGTGTGGGCGATGTTGGGGTACGGGGGAATAGCGGTTAATAACTTTATTATAGTGGCCGCGATGTCGGGGAGCGTCGGAATAGGGGTTAATAACTTTATTTTGGTGGCTGCGATGTCGGGGGTGGCAGATTTGGGGTTAATAACTTTATGTAGGTTTTGGCGATGTCGGGATCAGCAGATTAGGGGTGTTTAGATGTTGGGTTTATGTTAGGGTGTTAGGTTTAAATGTAACTTTTTTTCCCCATAGACATCAATGTGGTTGTGTTACGGCGATCGCCATTCAGGTGTTAGGTTTTTTTCTAACACGCTCTCCCCATTGATGTCTATGGGGAAAGCGTGCATGAGCACGTATTCTCAGCCCTTGTATTTTGTACGGTATGGAACTCATCGCAACCATATCGCACGCACAAGGCAGCTTTTTAAAAACTTGTAATGGCAGCGCTATGGAGGGTGAAATAACGCAACTTTTGTTGTGTTCGTTTTGCACCCTCTATAGCGCAAAACTTGTAATCTAGGTGAATATGTTTTATTTCTTATTAAAGAATCAACATTTTACAAAACATGCTTTCTTTTTGATCCAACAAAGAAAGATACAACAAAGTTTTTTAACATCCTTAAGGCATGGTCTTGCAATGTCACGTACACCCAGTATAATATTATACAACCTATATAAAATGTTCCGTTCTTTAAATTTTCTTAATTGAATACAGATATTCCATGTGAATAAATAACCTGCAAATATAAATTAGCTTCACTAAAGTTACTAATTACAAAAATAACATATATTAAAGGGAGATTATTCACCTTTTGCTTTATACAAATTGTCCCAAGTTCTCTAAGTGAGCAAAAACCAAATTCTGTAATCTAAGTTTTCTTTGTTTAAATGTTGCAGATTGTCAAAACTGTTATTTGATTTGAAACATTTTGAAGAAAACAAAGGGTACAGAATTAGCTTATGGCCTCCCTGACAAAAGCAAGAGCCCTTTAAAAGTGAATTAATTTCTTAATAAATACATTTAAAACCATTAGACCATATTAAATCACGTATAAACCTTTATAAATCTCACCAGCTCAAAAAAAAGATTTGGGGGCATATTTATCAAAGTGCGAGCAGACATGATACGATGTAGCGTATCATGTCCGCTGCAAATCGATAAAAGCCACTAGCATTGGGCATCAATCAACCCAATCATATTCGATCAGGTTAATTTGTGTCCGCCACCTCCAAGCAGGAGCAAGTAATGGAGCTGCCTGAAGGCTTGCCGGAAACAAGGGGCATTAAGCTCCGAATGTCAAATTACCTATAAACACAGAACTATATTCATCTTTTCCCCATAAATGTTTTAAGAAAGTGTGAAATTAGACCAAATATTTATAAATTACAGTAGTTTATATCAGATGTTGATTGAGTTTTTAATGAAAACTATTTATATTGATGTCTACTGAACATTGTAAAACATCTATAGAAACTGACAAACAGGTTTTTTTTTATCTTATAAATGTTTTTTAAAATATATATTTTCTTTCTGAATCTTTCTTTTACATCTCCTATTACTTTCCCTAATCTGTCTAAGAATTTAGAGCTTTTCACTTAGAAAAAGTCATCCTACAGATCAGAGCCACTAAATAAACATACATTGCTCCAAATCTGGAAAGAAGAGTTTTTTAAAAGCACCTCAGACTAATCCGACCGGGGTGATGCTGGACACTTGCCACAATCCTGTTTAGGAACCTTGTCGTCCCAGTCATTCATATGAGCCCAACCTAGAAACACAGTTTTTGATGTCAGGTAACCAAACAGCTTGTCAAGTTAATTAGCTCATAGTCTTGTGTATACCCCAGGTATTCTTGACTTCCTTTACAGTTTTTGTCCTTACCACCAATATTGGCAGTCTATTTTGTGAATCAGCCATTCTTTATGTAAAGAATTACTTTCACAAATTCCTAATGTACCTAAAACTATCCAATTTAAGAACACAACTATTTGTTCTCGTGTTGCTCTTTTAGTGAAAAATGCTTTTAGCTACAGCTTTATTAAAGAGTCTGATTGATTATTTCTAACTGATAGACTATCTCAGGGCTATCTACTAACTGCTCTACTCAATAATTCTTTGCTGACTGTCTTTAGCAAACTTTCCCTTACTGACTCTTTCTAAAGCTGATACTCTGTCACTGAAAAACTGACTTTCCCTCTCTTATTAACTCTCTGTAACTGACTTTATGATTAACTGTTTCATGATGACTTATTAAGTCATTTAATATATGATTTGTAATAATTCTCAGACTAATTCCCTTTAAATTGCTCACTTCCTCTATCTATGCCTCACCGAAAGATTCAGCTTGATGCTTGCTGTGGCTAACTGCCAATCAGTCTTTATCTATGATTGACTGACTCAAATTAAGGGACTATCTATGTCTGACTGACTTACATTTTCTCACTGCCTTTCTTACTCCCCTGTAGTTTATTCCACATTTTCAAATACAATTTTAAAAATAATTGCATATTGTTTGCTCTTTAAACATATATTTTGTTTTTGTACACGTGTGAGCCTTATTAACTATAGTTTTAAATTTAAATTTAAGTTGAAAAATACTGTTTTTACCTTATTCTGTCAATTCTAATGATGTTTTTTTAGAAATTTTTCCTCTCTCTCCCCCCTCTTTTGCTCTCTCTCTCTCTCCCCTCTTTTGCTCTCTCCCTCCCTCCTCTTTTGCTCTCTCTCCCCTCTATTTTGCTCTCTCTCCCCTATTTTGCTATATATCCCCTATCTTTTGCTCTCCCTCATCTCTTTTGCTCTCTCCCCTCTCTTTTGCTCTCCCCCTTTCTTTTGCTCTCTCCCCCCTCTTTTGCTCTCTCCTCCCCTCTTTTTCTCTCTCTCCCTCTTTCTTTTGCTCTCTCTCCTCCTCTCTTTTGCTCTGTCTTGCTCTCCCCCCTCTCTTTTGCTCTCTCCCCCTCTCCTCTGCTCTCTCTTCTCTCTCCTTTGCTCTCTCTCTCGCCCTCTCCTTTGCTCTCTCACCCCTCTCTCTTTTGCTCTCTCTCCCCCCTCTCTTTTGCTCTCTTCCACCTCTCTCTTTTGCTCTCTCTCTCCCTCTCTTTTGCTCTCTCTCCCTTCTATTTTGCTCTCTTTATCCCCCTCTTTTGCTCTCTCTCTCCCCTCTCTTTTGCTCTCTCTCACCTCTCTTTTGCTCTCTCTCCCCTCTCTCTTTTGCTCTCTCTCCCCCCTCTCCTTTGCTCTCTCCCCCCTCTCTTTTGCTCTCTCTCCCCCTCTATTTTGCTCTCTCTCTCCCTTCTCTTTTGCTCTCTCTCTCCCCTCTCCTTTGCTCTCTATCTCCCCTCTCTTTTGCTCTCTCTCTCCCTTCTCTTTTGCTCTCTCTCTCCCCTCTCTTTTGCTCTCTATCTCCCCTCTCTTTTGCTCACCCCTCTCTCCTTTGCTCTCTCTCTCCCTTCTCTTTTGCTCTCTTTATCCCCCTCTTTTGCTCTCTCTCTCCCCTCTCTTTTGCTCTCTCTCACCTCTCTTTTGCTCTCTCTCCCCTCTCTCTTTTGCTCTCTCTCCCCCCTCTCCTTTGCTCTCTCCCCTCTCTCTTTTGCTCTCTCTCCCCCCTCTCCTTTGCTCTCTCCCCCCTCTCTTTTGCTCTCTCTCTCCCTTCTCTTTTGCTCTCTCTCTCCCCTCTCTTTTGCTCTCTATCTCCCCTCTCTTTTGCTCTCTCTCCCCTTTTATTTTGTTTTGCTATCTCTCTCCCACTCTCCTTTGCTCTCTCTCCCTCTCTCTTTTGCTCACCCCTCTCTCCTTTGCTCTCTCTCTCGCACTCTCCTTTGCTCTCTCACCCCTCTCTCTTTTGCTCTCTCTCCCCCTCTCTTTTGCTCTCTCTCTCCCCTCTCTTTTGCTCTCTCCCCTCGCTTTTGCTCTCTCTCCCCCTCTCTTTTGCTCTCTCTCTCTCCCCCTCTTTTGCTCTTTCTCTCCCTTCTCTTTTGCTCTCTCTCCCCTCTCTCTTTTGCTCTCCCCCCTCTCTTTTTCTCTCTCTCTACCTTCTCTTTTGCTCTCTCTCTCTCTCCCTTCTCTTTTGCTCTCTAGCTCTCCTCTCTTTTGCTCTCTCTCCCCTTTTATTTTGTTTTCTCTCCCCTCTCTTAAACTCTATCTTCCCCTCTCTTTTTCTTTCTCTCCTCCTCTCTTTCTCTCTCCCCCTCTCTTTTGCTCTCTCTCTCCTCTCTGTTGCTTTATCTCCCCCCTCTTTTGCTCTTTCCCCTCTCTTTTGCTCTCTCTCCCCCTCTCTTTTGCTCTCTATCTCCCCTCTCTTTTGCTCTCTCTCTCCCTTCTCTTTTGCTCTCTCTCTCCCCTCTCTTTTGCTCTCTATCTCCCCTCTCTTTTGCTCACCCCTCTCTCCTTTGCTCTCTCTCTCCCTTCTCTTTTGCTCTCTTTATCCCCCTCTTTTGCTCTCTCTCTCCCCTCTCTTTTGCTCTCTCTCACCTCTCTTTTGCTCTCTCTCCCCTCTCTCTTTTGCTCTCTCTCCCCCCTCTCCTTTGCTCTCTCCCCTCTCTCTTTTGCTCTCTCTCCCCCCTCTCCTTTGCTCTCTCCCCCCTCTCTTTTGCTCTCTCTCTCCCTTCTCTTTTGCTCTCTCTCTCCCCTCTCTTTTGCTCTCTATCTCCCCTCTCTTTTGCTCTCTCTCCCCTTTTATTTTGTTTTGCTATCTCTCTCCCACTCTCCTTTGCTCTCTCTCCCTCTCTCTTTTGCTCACCCCTCTCTCCTTTGCTCTCTCTCTCGCACTCTCCTTTGCTCTCTCACCCCTCTCTCTTTTGCTCTCTCTCCCCCTCTCTTTTGCTCTCTCTCTCCCCTCTCTTTTGCTCTCTCCCCTTGCTTTTGCTCTCTCTCCCCCTCTCTTTTGCTCTCTCTCTCTCCCCCTCTTTTGCTCTTTCTCTCCCTTCTCTTTTGCTCTCTCTCCCCTCTCTCTTTTGCTCTCCCCCCTCTCTTTTTCTCTCTCTCTACCTTCTCTTTTGCTCTCTCTCTCTCTCCCTTCTCTTTTGCTCTCTAGCTCTCCTCTCTTTTGCTCTCTCTCCCCTTTTATTTTGTTTTCTCTCCCCTCTCTTAAACTCTATCTTCCCCCCTCTCTTTCTCTCTCCCCCTCTCTTTTGCTCTCTCTCTCCTCTCTGTTGCTTTATCTCCCCCCTCTTTTGCTCTTTCCCCTCTCTTTTGCTCTCTCTCCCCCTCTCTTTTGTTCTCTCTCTCCCCTCTCTTTTGCTCTCTCTTCCCTCTCTTTTGATCGCTCTCCCCTCTATTTTGCTCTCTCCACTCTCTTTTTCTCTCCCCCCTCTATTTTGCTCTCTCCCCTCTCTTTTGCTCTCTCTCCTCCTTTCTTTTGCTCTCTCTCGCTCTCCTCCCTCTTTTACGCTTTCTCTCCCCCTCTCTTTTGCGCTCTCTATCTCCTCTCTCTTTTGTGCTCGCTCGCTCTTTTGCTCTCTCTCCCTCTTTCTTTTGCTCTCTCTGCCCCACTCTTTTGTTCTATTTCTCTCTCCCCCTCTCTTTTGCTCTCTCTCTCCCCTCTTCTTTTGCTCTTTCCCCTCTCTTTTGCTCTCTCCCCCCTCTCTTTTGCTCTCTCCCCCTTGTCTTTTGCTCTCTCTCCCCCTCTTTTGCTTTCTCTCTCCCACCTATTTTGCTCTCTCTCCCTCTCTTTCGCTCCCTCCCCTCCTCTCTTTTGCTCTCTCCCCTCCTCTTTTTTGCTCTCTCTCTCTTTTGCTCTCTCTTCCCCTCTCTTTTGCTCTCTCTCTCCCCCCTCTTTTGCTCTCTCCCCCCCTCTTTTACTCTCTCTTCCATCTCTTTTGCTCCCTCCCCTCCTCTCTTTTGCTCTCTCCCCTCCTCTTTTTTGCTCTCTACCATTTCTTTTGCTCTCCCCCCTCTCTTTTGCTATCTCTCTCCTCCCTCTTTTGCTCTCTCTCCCCTCTCTTTTGCTCTCTCCCCTCTCTTTTGTTCTCCCCCTCTATTTTGCTCTCTATCTCCCCCTCTTTTGCTCTTTCTCCATCTTTCTTTTGCTCTCTCTCCTCCTCTCTTTTGCTCTCTCTCGCTCTCCCCCCTCTCTTTTGCACTCTCTCTCCCCCTCTCTTTTGTGCTCTCTCTCCCTTCTCTTTTGTGCGCTCTCTCTCTCTTTTGCTCTCTCTCCCCCTCTCCTCTGCTCTCTCTCCCTCCTCTCCTTTGCTCTCTCTTCCACTCTCCTTTGCTCTCTCTTCCACTCTCCTTTGTTCTCTCTCCCCCTCTCTTTTGCTCTCCCTTCTCTCCTTTGCTCTCTCTCTCGCCCTCTCCTTTGCTCTATCACCCTTCTCTGTTTGCCCTCCCCCCTCTCTTTTGCTCTCTCTCCCACCTCTCTTTTGCTCTCTTTCTCCCTCTCTTTTGCTCTCTGTCTCCCTTCTGTTTTGCTCTCTCTCTCCCCTCTCTTTTGCTCTCTCCCTTCGCTTTTGCTCTCTCTCCCCCTCTCTTTTGCTCTCTCCCCCCTCTTTTGCTCTCTCTCTCCCCTCTCTTTTGCTCTCTCTCCCCTCTCTTTTGCTCTCTCTCTCCCCTCTCTCTTTTGCTCTTCCCCCTCTCTTTTGCTCTCTCTCTCCCCTCTCTTTTGCTCTCTCTCTTCCTTCTCTTTTGCTCTCTCCCTTCCTTCTCTTTTGCTCTCTCTCCCCTCTCTTTTGCTCTCTCTCTCCCCCCTCTTTTGCTCTCTCCCCCCTCTTTTATTCTCTCTTCCATCTCTTTTGCTCCCTCCCCTCCTCTCTTTTGCTCTCTCTCTCCCCTCTCTTTTGCTCTCTCCCCTCGCTTTTGCTCTCTCTCCCCCTCTCTTTTGCTCTCTCCCCTCTCTTTTGCTCTCTCTCTTCCTTCTCTTTTGCTCTCTCTCTTCCTTCTCTTTTTCTCTCTCTCCCCTCTCTTTTGCTCTCTCTCTCCCCCCTCTTTTGCTCTCTCCCCCCTCTTTTACTCTCTCTTCCATCTCTTTCGCTCCCTCCCCTCCTCTCTTTTGCTCTCTCCCCTCCTCTTTTTTGCTCTCTCCCATTTCTTTTGCTCTCCCCCTCTCTTTTGCTCTCTCTCTCCACCCTCTTTTGCTCTCTCTCCCCTCTCTTTTGCTCTCTCCCCTCTCTTTTGCTCTCCCCCTCTCTTTTGCTCTCTATCTCCCCCTCTTTTGCTCTCTCTCCATCTTTCTTTTGCTCTCTCTCCTCCTCTCTTTTGCTCTCTCTCGCTCTCCCCCCCTCTCTTTTGCACTCTCTCTCCCCCTCTCTTTTGTGCTCTCTCTCCCTTCTCTTTTGTGCTCTCTCGCTCTCTTTTGCTCTCTCTCCCCCTCTCCTCTGCTCTCCCTCCTCTCCTTTGCTCTCTCTTCCACTCTCCTTTGCTCTCTCTTCCACTCTCCTTTGCTCTCTCTGCCCCTCTCTTTTGCTCTCCCCTCTCTCCTTTGCTCTCTCTCTCGCCCAATCCTTTGCTCTATCACCCTTCTCTGTTTGCCCTCCCCCCCTCTCTTTTGCTCTCTCTCCCACCTCTCTTTTGCTCTCTCTCTCCCTCTATTTTGCTCTCTGTCTCCCTTCTCTTTTGCTCTCTCTCTCCCCTCTCTTTTGCTCTCTCCCCTCGCTTTTGCTCTCTCTCCCCCTCTCTTTTGCTCTCTCCCCTCTCTTTTGCTCTCTCTCCCCTCTATTTTGCTTTCTCTCTCCCCTCTCTCTTTTGCTCTTCCTCTCCCCTCTCTTTTGCTCTTTCTCTTCCTTCTCTTTTGCTCTCTCCCCTCTCTTTTGCTCTCTTCCCTCTCTTTTGCTCACTCTCCCCTTTTATTTTGCTTTCTCTCCTCTCTCTTAAACTCTCTATCCCCCTCTCTTTTTCTCTCTCTCCCCTCTCTTTTGCTCTCTCCCCCTCTCTCTTTTGCTCTCTCCCCCTCTCTTTTTTGCTCTCTCCCTCCTCTCTTTTGCTCTCTCTCTCCCCGCTTTTGCTATATCTCCCCCCTCTTTTGCTCTCTCCTTCCTCTTGTGCTCTCTCCCCTCTCTTTTGCT
Organism: Bombina bombina; assembly: GCF_027579735.1. Taxonomy (NCBI): domain Eukaryota; kingdom Metazoa; phylum Chordata; class Amphibia; order Anura; family Bombinatoridae; genus Bombina; species Bombina bombina. The sequence continues at coordinate 461,903,533 of NC_069503.1, forward strand.
CTCTCTCCCCCTCTTTTTTGCTCTCTCTCCCCACTCTTTTGCTCTCTCTCTCCATTCTCTTTTGATCTCTCTACCCTCTGTTTTGATCTCTGTCCCCTCTCTTTTGCTCCCTCCCCTCTCTTTTGCTCTCTCCCCCTCTCTTTTTTGCTCTCTCCCCCCTCTTTTGCTCTCTCTCCCCCTCGTTTGCTCTCTCTCCATCTTTCTTTTGCTCTCTCTCCTCCTCTCTTTTGCTCTCTCTTGCTCTCCCCCCTCTCTTTTGCACTCTCTCTCTCCCCCTCTCTTTTGTGCTCTCTCGCTCTCTTTCCCCCTCTCCTCTGCTCTCTCTCCCTCCTCTCCTTTGCTCTCTCCCCTCTATCCTTTGCTCTCTCTCTCACCCTCTCCTTTGCTCTCTCACCCCTCTCTCTTTTGCTCTCTCTCCCCCCTCTTTTTTGCTGTCTCTCACCCCTCTCTTTTGCTCTCTCTCTCCCTCTCTTTTGCTCTCTCTGCCTTCTCTTTTGCTCTCTCTCTCCCCTCTCTTTTGCTCTCTCTCACCTCTCTTTGCTCTCTCTCCCCTCTCTCTTTTGCCCTCTCTCCCCCTCTCTTTTGCTCTCTCTCTCCCTTCTCTTTTGCTCTCTCTCTCCCCTCTCTTTTGCTCTCTCTCTCCCCTCTCTTATGCTCTCTCTCCCCTTTTATTTTGTTATGCTATCTCTCTCCCACTCTCCTTTGCTCTCTCTCCCCCCTCTCCTTTGGTCTCTCTCCCTCTCTCTTTTGCTCTCCCCTCTCTCCTTTGCTCTCTCTCTTGCCCTCTCCTTTGTTCTCTCACCCCTCTCTCTTTTGCTCTCTCTTCCCCTCTCTTTTGCTCTCTCTCTCCCCTCTCTTTTGCTTTCTCCCCTTGCTTTTGCTCTCTCTCCCCCTCTCTTTTGCTCTCTCTCTCCCCCTCTTTTGCGCTCTCTCTCCCCTCTCTTTTGCTCTCTCTCCCCTCTCTCTTTTGCTCTCCCCCATCTCTTTTGCTCTCCCCCTCTCTTTTGCTCTCTCTCTCCCTTCTCTTTTGCTCTCTCTCTCCCATCTCTTTTGCTCTCTCTCTCCCATCTCTTTTGCTCTCTCTCTCCCCTCTCTTTTGCTCTCTCTCCCCTTTTATTTTGTTTTCTATCCCCTCTCTTAAACTCTCTCTTCCCCTCTCTTTTTCTCTCTCTCCCCCTCTCTTTCTCTCTCTCCCCTCTCTTTTGCTCTCTCCCCCTCTCTTTTTTGCTCTCTCCACCCTCTCTTTTGCTCTCTCTCTCCCCTCTTTTGCTTTACCTCCCCCCTCTTTTGCTCTTTCCCCTCTCTTTTGCTCTCTCTCCCCCTCTCTTTTGCTCTCTCTCTCTCCCCTCTTTTGCTCTCTCTCTCCCCCCTCTCTTTTACTCTCTCTCCCCTCTCTTTTGATCTCTCCCTTCTCTTTTGCTCTCTCCACTCTCTTTCTCTCTCCCCCCTCTCTTTTGCTCTCTCCCCTCTCTTTTGCTCTCTCTCCTCCTCTCTTTTGCTCTCTCTCGCTCCCCCCCCGCTCTTTTGCGCTTTTTCTCCCCCTTTTTTTGCGCTCTCTATCTCCCCTCTCTTTTGTGCTCTCTTGCTCTCTCTCCCCCCTCTTTTGCTCTCTCTCCCTCTTTCTTTTGCTCTCTCTCTCCCACTCTTTTGCTCTATTTCTCTCCCCCTCTCTTTTGCTCTCTCTCCCCTCTCTCTTTTGTTCTTTCCCCTCTCTTTTGCTCTCTCTGCCCCTCTCTTTTGCTCTCTCTCCCCCCTCTTTTGCTTTCTCTCTCCCACCTATTTTGGTCTCTCTCCCTCTCTTTTGCTCTCTCCCCTCCTCTTTTATGCTCTCTCTCTCCCTCTCTTTTGCTCTTTCTTACCCTTTCTTTTGCTCTCTCTCTTCCCCCTCTTTTGCTCTCTCCCCCTCTTTTACTCTCTCTTCCATCTCTTTTGCTCTCTCCTCTCTCTTTTGCTCTCTCCCCTCTCTTTTGCTCTCTCTCCTCTCTTTTGCTCTCTCTCCTCTCTTTTGCTCTCTCTCCTCTCTTTTGCTCTCTCCCATTTCTTTTGCTCTCCCCCTCTCTTTTGCTCTCTCTTTTCCCCTCTTTTGCTCTCTCTCCCCTCTCTTTTGCTCTTTCCCCTCTCTTTTGCTCTCCCCCTCTCTATTGCTCTCTCCCCCTCTTTTGCTCTCTCTCTCCATCTTTCTTTTGCTCTCTCTCACTCTCCCCCTCTCTTTTGCACTCTCTCTCCCCCTCTCTTGTGTGCTCTCTCTCTCCCCTCTCTTTTGTGCTCTCTTGCTCTCTTTTGCTCTCTCTCCCCCTCTCCTCTGCTCTCTCTCCCTCCTCTCCTTTGCTCTCTCTTCCACTTTCCTTTGCTCTCTCTTCCCCCTCTCCTTTGCTCTCTCTCCCCCTCTCTTTTGCTCTCCTCTCTCCTTTGCTCTCTCTCTCTCGCCCTCTCCTTAGCTCTCTCACCCCTCTCTCTTTTGCTCTCCCCCCTCTCTCTTTTGCTCTCTCTTCCACCTCTCTTTTGCTCTCTCTCTCCCTTTCTTTTGCTCTCTCTCTCTCCCCTCTCTTTTGCTCTCTCCCCTCGCTTTGCTCTCTCTCCCCCTCTCTTTTGCTCTCTCTCTCCCCCCTCTTTTGCTCTATCTCTCCCCTCTCTTTTGCTCTCTCTCTCTCTCTCTCCCCTCTCTCTTTTGCTCTCTCTCCCCCTCTCTTTTGCTCTCTCCCCCCTCTTTTGCTCTCTTTCTCCCCTCTCTTTTGCTCTCTCTCTCCCCCCTTTCTTTTGCTGTCCCCCCTCTCTTTTGCTCTCTCTCCCCTTTCTTTTGCTCTCTCTCTTCTTTCTCTTTTGCTCTCTCTCCCCTCTCTTTTGCTCTCTTCCCTCTCTTTTGCTCTCTCTCCCCTTTTATTTTGCTTTCTCTCCTCTCTCTTAAACTCTCTATCCCCCTCTCTTTTTTTCTCTCTCTCCCCCTCTCTTTCTCTCTCTCCCCCTCTCTTTCTCTCCCCTCTCTTTTGCTCTCTCCCCCCTCTCTTTTTTGCTCTCTCCTTCCTCTCTTTTGCTCTCTCTCTCCCCTCTTTTGCTTTATCTCCCCCCTCTTTTGCTCTCTCCCTCCTCTTGTGCTCTCTCCCCTCTCTTTTGCTCTCTCTCCCCCTCTTTTTTGCTCACTCTCCCCCCTCATTTGCTCTCTCTCTCCCCTCTCTTTTGATCTCTCTACCCTCTCATTTGATCTCTGTCCCCTCTCTTTTGCTCTCTCCCCTCTATTTTGCTCTCTCCCCCTCTCTTTTTTGCTCTCTCCCCCTCTCTTTTGCTCTCTCTCTCCTCTCTTTTGCTTTATCTCCCCCTCTCTTTTGCTCTCTATCCCCCTCTCTTTTGCTCTCTCTCCCCTCTCTTTTGCTCTCTCTCCCCCTCACTTTTGCTCTCTCCCCTCTCTTTTTCTCTCCCCCTTCTCTTTTGCTCTCTCCCCACTCTTTTGCTCTCTCTCCCTCTTTCTTTTGCTCTCTTCTCCTCTCTTTTTCTCTCTCTCGCTCTCCCCCCCTCTTTTGTGCTCTCTCTCCCCCTCTCTTTTGTGTTCTCTCGATCTTTTGCTCTCTCCCCCCTCTTTTGCTCTCTCTCCTTCTTTCTTTTGCTCTCTCTCCCCCACTATTTTGCTCTCTTTCTCTCCCCCCTCTCTTTTGCTCTCTTTCTCCCCCCTCTCTTTTGCTCTTTCCCCTTCTTTCTTTTGCTCTCTCTCCCCCACTATTTTGCTCTCTTTCTCTCCCCCCTCTCTTTTGCTCTCTTTCTCCCCCCTCTCTTTTGCTCTTTCCCCTCTCTTTTGCTCTCTCCCCCTCTCTTTTGCTCTCTCTCCCCCCTCTTTTGCTTTCTCTCTCCCACCTATTTTGCTCTCTCTCCCTCTCTTTTGCTCTCTCCACTCCTCTTTTTTGCTCTCTCTCTCCCTCTCTTTTGCTCTCTCCCCCCTCTTTTGCTCTCTCTTCCCTCTCTTTTGCTCTCTCCTCTCTCTTTTGCTCTCCCCCCTCTCTTTTGCTCTCTCTCCTCTCTTTTGCTCTCTCCCATTTCTTTTGCTCTCCCCCTCTCTTTTGCTCTCTCTCTCCCCCTCTTTTGCTCTCTCTCCATCTTTCTTTTGCTCTCTCTCCTCCTCTCTTTTGCACTCTCTCGCTCTCCTCCTTCTTTTTGTGCTCTCTCTCTTCCCCTCTCTTTTGCGCTCTCTCTCTCCCCTCTCTTTTGTGCTCTTTTGCTCTCTCTCGCACTCCCTCTATTTTGCGCTCTCTCTCTCCCCCTCTGTTTTGCACTCTATATCTGCCTCTCTTTTGTGCTCTCTCGCTCTTTTGCTCTCTCTCCCTCTTTCTTTTGCTCTCTCTTCCCTGCTCTTTTGCTCTCTTTCTTTCTCTCCCTCTCTTTTGCTCTCTCTCTCTCCACCCTCTCTTTTGCTCTCTCCCTTTTTTGGCTCTCTCTCCCCCTCTCTTTTGCTCTCTCTCTCCCCTCTCTTTTGCTCTCTCTTCCCTCTCTTTTGCTCTCTCCTCTCTCTTTTCCTCTCTCCCCTCTCTTTTGCTCTCTCCCCTTTCTTTTGCTCCCCCCCCTCTCTTTTGCTCTCTCTCTCTCCCCTCTTTTGTGCTCTCTCCATCTTCCTTTTGCTCTCTCTCCTCCTCTCTTTGCTCTCTTTCACTCTCCCCCCCTCTTTTTTGTGCTCTCTCTCTCCCCCTCTCTTTTGCGCTCTCTCTCTCTCCCCTCTCTTTTGTACTCTCTCACTCTCTTTTGCTCTCTCTCCCCCCTCTCCATTGCTCTCTACCCCCTCTCCTTTGCTCTCTTTCCCCCTCTCCTTTGCTCTCTTTCCCCCTCTCCTTTGCTCTCTCTCCCCCTCTCCTTTGCTCTCTCTCCCCCTCTCCTTTGCTCTCTCCCCCCCTCTGTTTTGCACTCCCCTCTCTCCTTTGCTCTCTCTCGCCCCTCTACTTTGCTCTCCCTCCCCCCTCTCTTTTACTCTCTCTCCCCCCTCTCTTTTGCTCTCTCTCCCCCTCCCTTTTGCTATCTCTCTCCCTTCTCTTTTACTCTCTCTCTCCCCTCTCTTTTGCTCTCTCCCCCTTTCTTTTGCTTTCTCTCCCCTCTCTTTAACTCTCTCTCCCTCTCTCTTTTGCTCTCTCTCTCCCCTCTCTATTGCTCTCTCTTCCCTCTCTTTTGCTCTCTCTTCCTTCTCTTTTGCTCTCCCTGCCCTCTCTTTTGCTCTCTTCCCTCTCTTTTGCTCTCTCTCCCCTTTTATTTTGCTTTCTCTCCTCTCTCTTAAACTCTCTATCCCCCTCTCTTTTTCTCTCTCTCTCTCTCTCTCTTTCACTCTCTCTCCCTCTCTTTCTCTCCCCTCTCTTTTGCTCTCTCCCCCTCTCTTTTTTGCTCTCTCCTTCCTCTCTTTTGCTCTCTCTCTCCCCTATTTTGCTTTATCTCCCCCTCTTTTGCTCTCTCCCTCCTCTTGTGCTCTCTCCCCTCTCTTTTGCTTTCTCTCCCCCCTCATTTGCTCTCTCTCCCCTCTCTTTTGATCTCTCTCCCCTTTCTTTTGCTCTCTCCCCCTCTCTTTTGCTCTCTCTCTCCCATCTTTTGCTTTAGCTCCCCCCTCTTTTGCTCTCTCTCTCCCTCTCTTTTGCTCTCTCTCCCCCTCTCTTTTGCTCTCTCTCCCTTCTCTTTTGCTCTCTCTCCCCCTCTCTTTTGCTCTCTCCCCCCTCTTTTGCTCTCTCTCCCTCTTTCTTTTGCTCTCTCTTCTCCTCTCTTTTGCTCTCTCTCGCTCTCCCCCCTCTTTTGTGCTCTCTCTCCCCTCTCTTTTGAGCTCTCTCGCTCTTTTGCTCTCTCCTCCCTCTTTTGCTCTCTCTCCCTCTTTCTTTTGCTCTCTCTTCCCCACTCTTTTGCTCTCTTTCTCTCCCCCCCTCTCTTTTGCTCTCTCTTTCCCCCCTCTCTTTTGCTCTTTCCCCTCTCTTTTGCTCTCTCTCCCCCCTCTTTTGCTCTCTCTCCCTCTCTTTTGCTCTCATCACTCCTCTTTTTTGCTCTCTCTCTCCCTCTCTTTTGCTCTCTACCCCCTCTTTTGCTCTCTCTTCCCTCTCTTTTGCTCTCTCCTCTCTCTTTTGCTCTCCCCCTCTCTTTTGCTCTCTCTCCTCTCTTTTGCTCTCTCCCATTTCTTTTGCTCTTCCCCTCTCTTTTGCTCTCTCTCCCCCTCTTTTGCTCTCTCCATCTTTCTTTTGCTCTCTCTTCCCCTCTCTTTTGCGCTCTCTCTCCCCTCTCTTTTGTGCTCTTTCACTCTCTCTCACACCCCCTCTATTTTGCGCTCTCTCCCCCTCTGTTTTGCACTCTATATCTGCCTCTCTTTTGTGCTCTCTCGCTCTTTTGCTCTCTCTCCCCCCTCTTTTTTGCTCTCTCTCCCTCTTTCTTTTGCTCTCTATTCCATGCTCTTTTGCTCTCTTTCTTTCTCTCCCTCTCTTTTGCTCTCTCTCTCTCTCCACCCTCTCTTTTGCTCTCTCCCTTTCTTTGGCTCTCTCTCCCCCTCTCTTTTGCTCTCTCTCCCCCATCTTTTGCTCTCTCTTCCCTCTCTTTTGCTCTCTCCTCTCTCTTTTCCTCTCCCCCCTCTCTTTTGTTCTCTCCCCTCTCTTTTGCTCTCTCCCCTTTCTTTTGCTCCCCCCTCTCTTTTGCTCTCTCTCTCTCCCCTCTTTTGCGCTCTCTCCATCTTTCTTTAGCTCTCTCTCCTCCTCTCTTTTGCTGTCTCTCACTCTCCCCCCTCTTTTTTGCACTCTCTCTCTCCCCCTCTCTTTTGTACTCTCTCACTCTCTTTTGCTCTCTCTCCCCCTCTCCATTGCTCTCTACCCCCTCTCCTTTGCTCTCTCTCCCCCTCTCCTTTGCTCTCTCTCCCCCTCTGTTTTGCACTCCCCTCTCTCCTTTGCTCTCTCTTGCCCCTCTCCTTTGCTCTCCCTCCCCCCTCTCTTTTGCTCCCTCTCCCCCCCCCCCTCTTTTGCTCTCTCTCCCTCTTTCTTTTGCTCTCTCTTCCCCACTCTTTTGCTCTCTTTCTCTCCCCCCCCCCTCTCTTTTGCTCTCTCTTTCCCCCCTCTCTTTTGCTCTTTCCCCTCTCTTTTGCTCTCTCTCCCCCCTCTTTTGCTCTCTCTCCCTCTCTTTTGCTCTCATCACTCCTCTTTTTTGCTCTCTCTCTCCCTCTCTTTTGCTCTCTACCCCCTCTTTTGCTCTCTCTTCCCTCTCTTTTGCTCTCTCTTCCCTCTCTTTTGCTCTCTCCTCTCTCTTTTGCTCTCCCCCCTCTCTTTTGCTCTCTCTCCTCTCTTTTGCTCTCTCCCATTTCTTTTGCTCTCCCCTCTCTTTTGCTCTCTCTCCCCCTCTTTTGCTCTCTCCATCTTTCTTTTGCTTTCTCTTCCCCTCTCTTTTGCGCTCTCTCTCCCCTCTCTTTTGTGCTCTTTCGCTCTCTCTCACACCCCCTCTATTTTGCGCTCTCTCCCCCTCTGTTTTGCACTCTATATCTGCCTCTCTTTTGTGCTCTCTCGCTCTTTTGCTCTCTCTCCCCCCTCTTTTTTGCTCTCTCTCCCTCTTTCTTTTGCTCTCTATTCCATGCTCTTTTGCTCTCTTTCTTTCTCTCCCTCTCTTTTGCTCTCTCTCTCTCTCCACCCTCTCTTTTGCTCTCTCCCTTTCTTTGGCTCTCTCTCCCCCTCTCTTTTGCTCTCTCTCCCCCATCTTTTGCTCTCTCTTCCCTCTCTTTTGCTCTCTCCTCTCTCTTTTCCTCTCCCCCCTCTCTTTTGTTCTCTCCCCTCTCTTTTGCTCTCTCCCCTTTCTTTTGCTCCCCCCTCTCTTTTGCTCTCTCTCTCTCTCCCCTCTTTAGCTCTCTCTCCCCCTCTCTTTCTCTCTCCCCCTCTCTTTTGTTCTCTCTCCTCCTCTTTTTTGCTCTCTTTTCCCCCTCTCTTTTGCTCTCTCTTTCTCTCCCCCCTCTTTTTCACTCTCAGGCCACGCCCACCCCTGTCCGGCCATGCCCACTCCCGGGTCAACCACACCTGGTCACGCCCCCATTGCAACATTCCCATTGGCTATGCCACCTCACCACACCCATTCCTCTAGACCACACCCATGTCTACCCCCTCTGCAATTGCCGATCTGATGTTGATGTCCGAAGTTGATCCTAATGTTTGTACTCGCGCAGTCTCTACTGCACATGGCTGCATCTGACAAACATACCTGGCCTTTTATTATATAGGATATATATATATATATATAAAATCCCAAATGAACTCTGCACTCACTCCACTGTACAACTGCCCAGGGTGCATCCAATGCCACAGTGTGCCTTCACAAATATCCAAAAAATGAGAGCACTCACCAGGACTTAACACTTTAAAGCAATCACAGCTTTATTTTAACAAAGTGACGTTTCGAGGATTTTAACCTCGTCCTCAGACTCAGAAGTCTGAGGACGAGGTTAAAATCCTCGAAACGTCACTTTGTTAAAATAAAGCTGTGATTGCTTTAAAGTGTTAAGTCCTGGTGAGTGCTCTCATTTTTTGGATATATATATATATATATATATATATATATATAGTGCTTTTTTGTAAAAGAAAGGTGCCGGTACTCATTGATTATTGATTGATAAATTCTGCTCAGTGACTTTGAGAAATGCAAATGGACAATGTTATTTACAATGTTTAAAAGTGCATATATAGCGCCAACATCCAAACAGATACAAGCTCACAAAGTGAGACCCCTAAAAACTCAAAAACATGAATATAAATATAGAAAGAGGGAGCGCCAGCTATAGGCTTAAGTATCAGATTAACAGAAAAATATTAAAATAAATACATTTATTACATTCACATAAACTAGGGTACCCTATGTACATATAACAATTCGATTGAAAACAATTAACAAATAGTTAAAAACAATAGAGCAAGTGCCCCTCAGGAGAGAGGGGAATATCAATAAATATAAACACAAAAAAATGTGTATTAAAAGTCCCAAATGATATAAAAAGTCTTAATAAGTGATGATATCCTTAACAAATGTCCCGTGTAACAGATCCTGTGTGCTTGTGAATCCAATTAATCCTTTGTGTATGATGGGGTATCCAAGAAATCAAAAATCAAAATAAAGATGGTTGTCAAAAATATATGATAAAAATAAATAAATAAAAATAAAAATTGGAGAGAAGTGAATCAAGTGAAAAAAAGTGAATAAGAAATCCAATAGGATCCAAAAATTGCAGTACCTGTGAAAAACAAAAATCACATAGTGCAATAACACTAATATGAATATAAACTTAATTGAAAATAGGCTTACCCTATATGTAAACTTGAGCAGTGACTACTTATATCAAGTACTTCAACGCGTTTCGGCCCAAAAGCTGGGCCTTTCTCAAGATGACACAGGAACTGCAATTTTTGGATCCTATTGGATTTCTTATTCACTTTTTTCACTTGATTCACTTCTCTCCAATTTTTTTTTTATCATATATTTTTGACAATCATCTTTCTTTTGATTTTTGATTTCTTTGATACCCCATCATACACAAAGGATTAATTGGATTCACAAGCACACAGGATCTGTTACACAGGACATTTGTTAAGGATATCATCACTTATTAAGACTTTTTATATCATTTGGGACTTTTAATACACATTTTTTTTGTGTTTATATGTTTTGGTATTCCCCTCTCTCCTGAGGGGCACTTACTCTATTGTTTTTAACTATTTTTTAATTGTTTTCAATCAAATTGTTATATGTACATAGGGTACCCTAGTTTATTGTGAATGTAATACATTTTAATATTTTAATATTTTTCTGTTAATCTGATACTTTAGCCTATAGCTGGCGCTCCCTCTTTCTATATTTATTTACAATATTTTATGTATTTTGCAGCCCCCTCTTGTGAAAACTAGAGTATTTAGATGATGATTACAAATATTACCTGTTATGACTGAGTTGGCAGAGGTGGGGGTACTCAGTACTGGTGAGTACCCCCACACAAAAAAAAATATATATATATATATATATATATATATATATATACTCCAGACAGTGTGCACAGAAAAAGTGCACTCCAAAGGTCTTATAATATATAATATGGTCACTTTAATGAACATGAATGTTTTCAGGTAAAATTAAACATTAAAGTGACCATATTATATTTGATAAGACATTTGGAGTGTACCTTTTCTGTGAATATATATATATATATATATATATATATATATATATATATACACACACATTTGTATATAAAAGCACAGTTCCAATATGAATCCGCCCTCCTGGAGTCAACCACCTGGCTATTCAGCTTGTATTCAATAGGCATCCATAAAAACAGCAACAGACCATGATTTACATCAAAGCATGTGGTCAAAATTATTGACATTTCAGGGATATATTTCCCCTTCTTCAGAATAATAAAATTTATGCTTACCTGATAAATTTCTTTCTTTCCGGATATGGAGAATCCACAACGTCATTCAGTTACTAGTGGGAATATCACTCCTGGCCAGCAGGAGGAGGCAAAGAGCACCACATCAAAGTTGTTAAGTGTCACTCCCCTACCCATAATCCCCAGTCATTTGACTGAAGGGAAATGGAAAAAGAATAACACAAAGGTGTAAAGGTGCCTGAGGATTAGTCAAAAATAACTGTCTTAATTAAGGGTGGGGTCATGGACTCTCCATATCCGGAAAGACAGAAATTTAACAGGTAAGCATAAATTATGTTTTCTTTCCTAAGATATGGTGAGTCCACAACGTCATTCAATTACTAGTGGGAACTAATACCCAAGCTAGAGGACACGGAATGAACAGGAGGGTAGAACAAGACTTAAACAGAAGGCACCACCGCTTGAGAAACCTTTCTCGCAAAAGAAGCCTCAGCCACGGCAAAATAATCAAATTTGTAAAATGTTGAAAAAGTATGCAGAGATGACCAAGTTGCCACCTTGCAAATCTGTTCCACAGAAGCTTAATTTGTAAAAGTCCAAGAAGAAGAGACAGCCCTAGTAGAATGAGCTGTAATTCTCTCAGGATGCTGCCGTCCACACTTTTGTCATTATTATTATTCCCCTTTTTCTTCTTTTTTTCCTTTCTCCATTTTTGTTTATGCTATATTCCCCTGTATACATAATTTCACATCTTTATACATATTGATTCTATGTTGATATATAACTTTATGTCAGTATATGCTTTGTGTATAACCATATATTTCCCCTGTCTATTATCCTTTACTGACACTATCTGCCTCTTTCTCCTAAACCCCCATCATACATTTTTATGAAACCACTGAGAAGAAAATGGTCTTCAGTTAAAAATAAAATATCTGAATGTAGCAGCAGGCAATTTAATATGCACTCCTGTTTATTGCTTTTCTATACAATTGATAATGCACTTATGTGTTAGACTCTGATTATTGTCGTGTTTCTGAAGATTAATGCCATAATTATTTATATGGGGAATACTTACTTCTGTTGTCAATTTGATGGTTAAAAGTTTTGCTTTGGACAGAGATTAAACTGAATGATACCAACAGCAGCAATATGTAGACGGTGCCCAGTTTTGGTTTGCTCGAACATTGATATGCACTTGGCCACAGGACTGTATGCAACATGGTTTGAAAATGCTAAAATCCTAGAGATAAACACAGAAAGAACTATATTAATCAGATGAGCTGAGCTACTTACATTTTACTTAATTTATAAAATACTTAGAGAATGTATTAAGAACTATTGTACACTTACAATTTCATACTTAAAGTTATAATGAAGAATAAAAATGCAATTTAAATCATTAAATGTGATTCAAAGCCACCCGAATGCTATAATGTCCTACTTATAAATATACAAATATATATATATATATATATATATAAATCCTACCAGGCTTAGCACTCATGGTAACTCAATCTCTTGCCAGGGTGATTGTCAAACAAACAAATACACCTACAAAAAGATAGCACTCAAAGCAATTAATCCTTAGCTAAATGTATTTGATAAATAATGTTTCAGGGGTTTCACCCTAGTCTTCAAACCATCACGAATGATTCAAATGCACATGCCTAATATATATATAGTACAAAAAAAGGCAGCACTCATCGTGATTTAGAAAAAGGTAAAAATGAACTTGTAATAAATCATTTAAAAACAAAGGGAGATTGCATGACGTTTCGGTTCTGTACTGGCACCTTTATCAAATGATCCCAAATTAGAGACAGTCCCAAAGTCCGTTCATCCTCAATGTGATGTCCTCAATGTGTTCTGTGGGATGGTGAGTGCTTCCTTTTTTGTACTTTGTATCAGTTTTGACATATGCACCCCGGTAGCTGCTACATTTGGTGAACAGGAGTGCAATATCTTTTGGGACTTTATATATATATATATATATATATATATATATATATATATATATATATATATACACACACACATACTATATATATATATATATATATATATATATATATATATATATATATATATATATAAATACACACACACCTTACTAACAAAATACTGTCGGAAAAGTTGATGACTTAAAGGGGCATTGTAGACTAAATATATTTCACTCATATTAAGGAAATGTATTTAACATGTTTAAACGTTTTTGCCTGAAAAATATTAAGTAAAAACAGTTTAAACTGAAACTGATACTGCAGTATCCATTACGTTCTTTCTACTTATGCTCACTGACTGAAAAAAATACAACTTCCAGAGCTTTATAGGGGGAGAGGGCAAGCCTCTGTGTGCCTGAAATTATGGTTTACTCAAATCAGGAAAACATTTACAAAATAAATATATTTTCATGTGTTTATTCTTTTCAAATGAAACTGATAACAAGTAAATCGACTAAACATCAGTTTGACTATCAAAAACATTTTTGACATTTTCCTCTCAGATGTAAGTTTATTCAGAACAATTACATTTACATTTCCTTAATTTGTACACCTTAGTTTTTATTGTGTTTGCTTCTTTTTGGTGTTATTCACCGCCTATATTGCTTTTCAAGACTTTCACATATATATCATTTGAAGTAAATACATTTACCATAGGTGTAAGACATAAGCTTAAAGTGATGGTAAAGCTTCTACTAGGCATGTGCGAGAATTCAAAGAATATAAGTATATGCATTTGTGATAGGCTGCTTGCTATCACATGATACAGAATAGAAAATAGACAAAACTGATATTTTTCACAAAATTATTTGCTACTCATTTGAAGATCAGACTAAGTGCTATTGAATTGTCTTTTTTATCATGCATTTGTGATAGGCTGCTGGCTGTCACATGATACAGAATAGAAAATAGACATAACTGATCAGACTAAGTGCTATTGAATTGTCTTTTTTATCATGCATTTGTTGATTATAAAAATCTACTGTATTTACTGGTCCTTTAAATTGCATATTCAAATAAGCAGGAGACTTTTGTGATATCGGATGAAAACAGAACTAAACTAAACACTTCTGGGTAGCTTTATAATTGTACCAGGTGGAACCATGGGACCTATGTGGCATTTAAAAGGGGTGACACATAGGGAGAGGATGCTCTGGCTAATAGTGCTTTTAAAGAGTAATGTCTCTTATATGGGGTCCATTAGCTGAGAATCAGCACGCTCTTGTGTGAAAGCTATCTACTGAACCTTCATTTCCAAAACTAATGATTATGGTTGGGTTTAGACTGTATTGGATTTAATGTTGAGGAGGTGTCATTTCATTTTTTAACCCAGACAGCACAATCTCTTGATCAAGCCATTTAATAACCCATTAGCGCATCCTAAATAAACCTAAAAACTAATGTATGCAATAGCTTCATTACTATAGACTCAGTCTTGTTACTAATATTACATAAAAGGGCTTGTTCAGAACTATGCAAACTTTGAATGACAATATTGACAACTTCCTCTCTATTGCAGAGATTTACAGATGTGCATACAATGAAATAATCCACCGTAGTGAACTTAAAGGGACAACATACTGTAAAGTTGTTTTTCCCCTAATGTATTTTCAATGATTTGTTATACCAACTGCAGAGTATAAAATGTATGAGAAATTGCCTTTTCAGGTTTATTTGTGTATATGAATTAACTGGTTTTATGATTTTTTTTAACTGTTTTCCTAATGTATCTATCATAATCTCCAATGGAATACTAGGATTTTATAGAATAAAGGTAGAATACAAAATTCTGTATGGGGATGCAATATTAGTAAAGGAGCTGAAAGAAAAATGTGCACAGACGTTATTTACAAAAGTAGCTACATGTGAAAGTGTAGATTGTGTTTAAAGGGATATTCCAGCCAAAATTTAAAACCACATGGGTGCATTTTGGTATTGATCAGAAGCAATTTTGTAATATACATGCATTAGCAAAAATGCTTCTAATAAAAGCTATAGCTGTTTCAAAAGTGTATTTAAGTATGCACCGTGCACCAGCATTTTAAGCACAGCACTTGATCAGAGAGCCTAAGGTGCTTGTACCATCTGGTAATTACTCAATTTGTTAATTGCTGACATAATACAAGCCCCACTGATTATCTGCACAGCTGCATTATTTAAAATATGGGTGCAGTGACAATATCTAGCTATGCTTCACATGCACGTGCAGAGAAAAATGTTAACTCTAAAACAGTGATAACTGTTACTAGAAGCATTTTTGCCAATACATGTATATTACAAATATGTTTCTATTTAAATATGTAATAAATCTATGTGCATTTATATTTTGACTGGAATGTCCCTTTAAGTAATTTGTTACAGTAAAACTGTTCTGCCACCCAATTACTGTGTATCTGTATATTTTCTGCAAAGCAGCAAATACTCAGCCATTTCTTCAAAACTGTCCATTAAAGTACTTGAGCTTCAAACAGAATTGAATTAACCAAGTACTTAGCAGTGTGGAAGTCAGAGGGATATAAAATTGATTTATATTTTACTCCTAGGTAAAAAGAACAGTACATGTGAGTACAAAAGGCATTTTAAAGGTATCTGTTTTACCTGTTTTTAATGGATATAAAGCTCCCCATTTTCGGTGCCACAAGAGCTAGCACTTTAACAAAAGTCATGACATGAACATGGATATCCACAAACATTTTTTTCCATGGGGCAAAAAAAAAAAAAAAACCTTAAAAATAATAAAGTTGATTTTGACTAATACTATTGTATTTTATTGGATTTAAATAGCAGAATTCTGTTTGTCAGACATCTGTCCCTCTTCACTACCCTTCAATTGGTGCCCATGGATGAGGGTATATTGCAGTAAGTGTTGTGCATTCATTTTTTTACTCCAAAATATGTGTAATGAATGTTGGTTACATGGGGTCCAATAGTGCATAGATGCCATTAGGGTGAAAGGAGGAAAAGAAAAACACTTTTTGGATAATACAATGAAAATTATTATTAAAATGTATGGATGTGTTGTTTTTATATATTTATTTAAGTAAACATATTTTTACATTTCTTTAAAACCAATAGTTAATATGTCTATAGTAAACTGTAGCAAACATTCCAGAGATCTGCTTGACGATATAACTAATCAGACAAGGAACATTATCTGTTTACAGCCCAATAAGAGCATAAACCATTAGAATGCACGTCAGTTTGCATATAAGGAAACTTATTTTACATGCTTTATTCACAGGAATAATAATAAAGGATGCCATATTTCTAAGAATAGATGTATTCCAGAAACAAACTGGATTTTACTTCCCATGTCCATAAAAAATATTAAAAAAAAAAATGTTAAAGAGACAACAATATAATTCGAATGATTAAATCTCATATTTATCATAGATGCCAGCTTTGTTCCTTATTAATAACATAATTCAAAGAAACCCTGGATACTGCTAGTGTTGATATTCATCAGATATAATTATTTACAGACAATTGGAGACAAAAACAAACAGGGTATTAACTGATGTTCTATTAACCTATGTCCTCTGAATGTTATAAATCAAGTAAACAGCTGTATACATTATATTTGTTAGCACTATATTTAATGCATGTGAGTTAAATAGTACTTTGATTAACTAATGAGCCTCTCAGTGTGTAATCCTTTATGTTAGAAGATACTATTGAAACTAATTACAGGTAATAAAAGTTAGGATTTGCTATCATTTATAATTAAATTAGAATTTCTGTTTCTCAATAACCACCTAATATATAAATATTAAATTGCAAAAAAAGTATATATTATCTATCTATCTATCTATATTTCTATCTATCTATCAATCAATCTATCTTTCATCATACAGTTATCTATCTCTTTATCTATCTATCTATCTATCTGTCTATTTATCTATCTATCTATCTATCTATCTATCATCTATCTATCTATCTATCTATCATCTATCTATCGATCATCTATCTATCTATCTATCATCTATCTACCTATCATCTATCTCTCTATCTTTCTATCTATCTATCTATAATCTATCTGTCTGTCTGTCCATCTATCTATATGTCTATCTATCTGTCTGACTATCTATCTATCTATCTATCTATCTATCTATCTATCTATCTATCTATCTATCTATCTATTGGTCTTTCTGTCTATCTATTTCACTCAGTAAAGCTAAATATTATCTTTAAATTGTCATTCTTGCATGATTGTACAATGCTAAAAACGTATAATAGCTTATAAAAAAAAGTCATACAGAAATAATTAAGACTTATGAACAGATATAAAGTTAGTTCCTTAAAATATTTTCTTAATGTTATCACACAAAATAGTATTTGCATTAATAATTTCCCTGGAGCCATAGTCTAGATCTCTTATGAACCTCAGTGATCAGTAATGTTGATACACCTACTTTAAATCGTGAAATGAGAATTTATAATGGAAATATTGTTCACTGAAAACAAATGTATTGAAAGAGAGGTCCCTTGTCTACTTGAATAGAGAAATATGTCCTTCACAGTAGCATATGACTAAAGTATCTTGGAAACAGAGTTAATAGAAGAAGTGATTTGTAGAATGAACAGTCAGGTTTAAGCTATAATTGCTTCTGGCTTTCTCCCATGTGTGTTGCATTGATCAAGCCAGCTTGTACTTTTCACATAAAGCAGTACTTTAAATATGTATGAGTAAAGTAGCACTTCATACCATCATATCCCTTGGCTTATATTAAAAAAAATCAATAATAACAACAAAAAGCATAAGAATTAATATGTAATAAAACAGTTGCATAAAAGTTAAAGGCAGCATTTGACATTATGTGTCCGAAATTAAATTGTGTGTATAATTAATTTGGTTTGGCAGAATCGAAATGTTATCATTTTGTAATGTTTGTAACATGTCAAGGCTAAAACATTGTACAATTGCCTTGTATACATACATTAGTACCTGTCCTGCAACGTATTATTATGTGCATTTTTGTCATGTGTTAGAACTTCTTAAGCATCAACAATATTTAAGTGCCTAATAACACGAGAAAACCTAAAACAACCTTCAGCCAATAATAGGAATAAAACTAAATGTCATGATATAAAAAATAGAGATACTGCTCCTGTAAAAGTACTGTTTAATACTTTAATTGGCTGTAGTTGTTGTTCTATAACAAGTTAAAATATGATTAGACTCATCTAGGCTTTGATTACTGCTTCCAAGTTAAACTAATTTTCATTCTATACAATCAGCCTTAGTATACATGGGATATCCACAAAAATTATGAACATTTGCTATATTGCTGAACTCACCTTTTCCCCTTTGCTGTTCAGTTACAGGTGAATTCTGCAGGAGTCAGAGTATAATACAATCACTTCTGTTAAGGGGGAGGTTTTATCTTTATATAGTTGGTTGATCTGGATGATGACAGATTGATATAGACGTCAGTCCTATATCTTTAGGACAGTGAGAATTTAGACAGTGTGTAAATAAATAAAGAAAAAGAAAAGATTTCCTTCAATTAAAAAAAAAAAAACACTTTGCAGTGACGGAGTGCTACATCTGTGTCCCTAGCACGTCTTTGCACACTTTGTCAGACAGAATTGACAGCTGTACAGCATCAGTAAGTAAATGGATCTTTGGATTGCTGATCATAAGACCCACTTATAAGGAACCAGTAGGAGTCTTGGGGGTGGTACCTGCGTCACCACCATAATTCAAGTCATTAAAATCATTGATTAGGTAAATTCCCCAGTCTACCTATTTTTTTGGAAAATCCTGTCTTTGATTTGGATATGATGAAAGAAAAAAAAAATCATAATT
This sequence comes from Bombina bombina, assembly GCF_027579735.1. NCBI lineage: Eukaryota > Metazoa > Chordata > Amphibia > Anura > Bombinatoridae > Bombina > Bombina bombina. Next base: position 461,921,687 of record NC_069503.1, read on the forward strand.
ATGTTTTGTGAATCAGGTAAAAAAAAAAAAAAACAACAAACTACATTTCAAATTGTATTTCTTTTCATATTTTTTGTGAGGCATATAAAAATTCTTATTTACGTCACAAGACAAAATCCTGTGAAATTCATTAGAACTTAATTATTAATAGTTTCACATGTTTGGTAACTGAGCTAATAGAATAACATATATACCTGCAAAGTAGATTATAAATTAAAACTTAAGTTTAATTAAAATTCTATGTTAAACATTGATTTTCAAACGCTTATTAAAAAGGATCATCGAAACATTTATAATAAAATATACTATCCTAGGTTGTCTTTAAAATATTATGTTATATTGAATTTGGAAGGTTAATACAATTTTATAATATGCAGTAGTCAAGATCTGCAGATGCATAGCATTGATAACCTGACCAGATTAGATCAGACAGAAATGCAGATAGATTATCCATGAAAGGTTAAAAACAGCCTAGTGTGTTTACATGCCCCATAAAAGTGGATTTATTTAAACCACATAGAGCATAGAGGATTTTTATGCTAAAATAAACATTTTATGATAAAACAGGGAATATAAAAGCTTTTAAATTAGACAATCTAAATGGTGAATTAAAATTAGTATTAGTGTATAGACAAATATATTTTGAAGATAATTTGTATAGAGAGCATGTTTGTTAACACATTTTACCTGTGTATATGATGGGCCAGAGATATACTTTATGCATTCAAATAAGAGATGATGCATGCAGAATCAATTAAAAGAAAGGGTCTGTGTAATTGCCCCATAAAATGTAAAACTGTAAAAAAAAAAAAAATGACAAAATGTCTAGGAAGCGTGGGAGTCAGATCTAATTGCAGGTGTATTGTGCATCACAGGTTTTTGCCCTATTGAAGATGTCTCTCAGAAACCCATTACCTCTCTTTTAAATGTTATATTAGAAGACACAATATTTCCTAATGTAAATAAAACATAAATATAGCTCATATGATACTCTAAACCAATGTTTCCCAACCGCGGTCCTCAAGTACCCCCAACAGGCCTGGTTTTCATTATAGCTGAACCAGTGCAGAGGTGAAGTAATCAGCTGATCAGTAACCAACCTGCTCTCATCCATCAGATGATTATTTCACCTGTGCTCTAGTTCAGCTATAAGGAAAACCAGGACTGATGGGGGTACTTGAGGACAGTGGTTGGGAAAGACTGCTCTAAACTATAAAACTTACACACAACTTAATGGAACATGCTATACATTGAGATTTTATTATATGATGACACATAGAAAAGTTTATTATTATTATTTATAGTCTAACCCTGCTATATATCTTTCATTAATTGGAATGAGATAACAGTGGCAAGCCTTGTCTACTCATGATTGTATACTCCAAACATGGCAAATGGGGAGACTGGCCATTGAAAAATGAATGCAGCAAGCAAGGTGTTACTTTGTTCTAAAACCCTTCACACTTAGCAGGTATGCTTATTTTTGCAATACAGCACAAAAGTTTTGTAATTACAATTAAGTGGAGTGCTAATTAACACTCCCCCTCGGGTGTTAATTGCGCTAGAAGTTCGGATTTTTGCTCTGGTATTATGAGTTGAAAGTAAACTGTTTTCTCTGGTATGCTAACCCAATGAGAGCAAAACGACAAACTTAGAATATTGCGTGCACGTTGATGTATTCTTCCATAAAAGTCAATGGAGCAAAAAAAGTGGAAAAAAAAACCCCTACTCCCACGCAAACCCGATCGCATATTCTCATCTGCGCTAACCTGAAATGAAAATATAAATATTTCACATTCCAATGTTGTTCACATACATGAATATGTTCTATTTATTCATAAATAAATATTTCTATATACAGCTGGTGTTTTTTCAGTACAATATATATAAGACCTATAATAATATATAGATATATACAGATATATGTAAGAATATATTTATAAATACATAGACCATATTCTGCTATGTACAGAACATTGGAATGTAATATATTTACAGTAAATACATAGTTAAAACCTTTATTAAATATGAATATTACATAAATGTGTTGAGGTTTTCTTCTACTTAACTACAAAGGGCTCCAATGCACTTATATGTGAATTGGAATGAAACATCAGCAGCATACAAGCGTACATCAGAGAAGCATACACCAAATGGCTTACGCTTTTCGGCCGTTGGCCTTAATCATAGCCTAACTGGTTACAATCTAGCATACTATTTAAACTAACAGCTCTATGTTAATAGGTTAAAATCAAAACACACGCCTCTCTGTGCACACCTGAAATTTAATCAAGTTAATCAACTACTCTCAGCCTAAAGCTGTCAGACATGCAATCATGATAGACCGTTACAATGTATGAGAATATCTAAATACACACAATATAAAGATAAATCTTTAGGAATAATTGAGAATTCAATTTTCTAAGTATTCAAAGTTACCTTTATATATATATATATATTTACTTATACATTATTGTAACTTTCTGGGGATATGTATCTTGCTGGACATGGTAGCAATTTTCTTTTGACTCATTGTATTCTCAATTATTCCTAAAGATTTATCTTTATATTGTGTGTATTTAGTTATTCTCATACATTGTAACGGTCTATCATGATTGCATGTCTGACAGCTTTAGGCTGAGAGTAGTTGATTAACTTGATTAAATTTCAGGTGTGCACAGAGAGGCGTGTGTTTTGATTTTAACCTATTAACATAGAGCTGTTAGTTTAAATAGTATGCTAGATTGTAACCAGTTAGGCTATGATTAAGGCCAACGGCCAAAACACGTAAGCCATTTGGTTTATGCTTCTCTGATGTACGCTTGTATGCTGCTGATGTTTCATTCCAATTTGGATTTTAAAATTGTCCAATATATTTGGATGTTTTACGAAACCAGACTGTTTCCTTCTTCATATTACCACGTTACCTGTTGGTCCTGGTTACCGTCAACTTTCTTGCTATGGTTGTGAGTGATTGCCTCCACTCCGATGATTTGTATACCCCACTATCCCAGATGACATCACCATCCTTGATGCTGTTGTGAGCGGAGCCGTGAGCGGTGGGATATGCCGTGATTAGACGCCATGAGAGGTGAGGACGCTGAAGTCTTAAAGCACCTGGCGCAGGAAAGCAAAGGTATCTAGCTCCCTATCCAGCTACCGTATCGTCACTAGGGGACACGAGCATAGCTCAGGGTGCACTGAAGACGAAGGTATATCTTCCTTGTTGTATTTACACATATATTTGCACCTGCTGAAGTGGAAGTTCATTTTACTTCACATCATTAAGTTTATAATATTGCACAGAAGTGCATGCACATTTGGTACTGAACTCTTTTCTATATTGTCTATATATGTGTACATATATATTTAGGTGTATATATGACTGTAAATAAATATATACACATAAATACATATTTGCACACATACACACACACACATACACATATATATATATATATACAGTACTATGCAAAAGTTTTAGGTCACCATTAGAGTTGTTTTTTTGCAATGGTTTGTGAAAGACATGCTTGAGCATTACATAACCATGTGGTATGAGTTTAATTCATTGGAAGCTTGCTAATAAGGCCAACTTTGAATCACATCATTCCATTCAAAATGCCAAAGATCACAGAATTTGACAGACATAAAATGATGCTTTTGCATCAGCAAGGCCACTCTCAAAGGAAATTAAACAAACAAACTGGATACTCAAAAAGTAGTATTCAAGCTGTTATAAAGAAATATGAAGAGTCAGAAGAAGTCAAGGACAAAAAAACCTGGAACTTTCAAAATCTGATGAGAAGGAAAAAGCTTTCATCCTATTGACTGATTTGAATTTGAAGATTAAAATCAGCCAATAGGAATGCAAGGGTACCCGTATATAAAAGGGGTACCATGCATTCAATCTTCAGTGTGTGGCTGAAGACCGCATGAAGAGGATCTCTGTGTCGATGGTCTGAAGAAGAGGAACAACGTCGCCGCTGCCATCGCCGCTTACCTCGCTGCGGACACTGGGAGGAAGATAGAAGATGGACCGCTGATGGAAGAAGATAAAGATGGTTCACTGCCCTGATAAAGATGGAGCACCGCTCATCATCATTGGTGAGTACCAATTTTGGGGTGGGTGTTATTTTTAATTAAGATTAGGATTGGATTTTTTTAATTTTATTTGGGCAGAAAAAGAGCTGAATGCCCATCCAAAAGCCCTTTTTGGGGCAATGGGTAGTTTAATTTTTTTGTTAGGATTTATTTTATTTTGGGGGTTGTAATGTTAGGGGGTATTTTTTTTATGCAAAAGAGCTGTTTGCTTTAGGGCAATGATCTACAAAAGGCCTTTGTAAGGACTTTGTAAGGGCTATTGGTAGTATATTTGTAGAATAGGTTTTTTTATTTTGGGGTGTTTTTTAGGGGTATTATAATAGGAATAATAAGAATAGTTGTTTTTTTTAGTTACTTGTTTGTTATTTTTTTAAGGTTAGATTTTTTTTAATTTTTTGTAATGTAAGTTTTTTTTTAAGTAATGTTAGTTTTTTTTAGGGTAAGCTTAGGTTTTTATTCCCTTTATTACCTATTCCCCAGTTTTGCACAACCAACACAGTTATATTAATAAACTGTTTACCTCTGTGATTACCTTGTATCTAAGTATCGTCTGACAGCCCCTGATAACATGACTTTTTAGTACTGTGTTGTGCTAAATATTAAATAACTCCTCTGGCGTGAACACAATGTTATCTTTATGTCCAACATGAACTAGCAGTCTCCTGTTGTGAAAAACAAATACAAAAGCATATGATTAAGAGGCTGTCAATAGAGCCTTTGAAACAGGCAGAAATATAGAGGATTAAACGTTATAAAGTATATTAATCTAACAATGTTGGTTGTGCAAAGCAGGGGAATGGGTAGTAAAGGCATTATATATCTTATAAAACAATAACAATTTTAGTGTAGACTGTCCCTTTAAGGTAGTTAGTATAGTTTTTATTTACTTTATTGGTATTTTAATTGGAGTTACAATTAGGGGGTGTTAGGTTAGGGGGTTTAGTTGTTAGTTTCTTACTGTGCGTTTTGGGGGGATGACAGTTTAGGGGTTAAGAGTTTATTTAGATGGTTTGCAATGTGGGGGGATGACAGTTTAGGGGTTAAGAGTTTATTTAGATAGTTTGCGATCTGGGGGATGGTGGTTTAGGGGTTAACAGTTTATTTAGAAAATTTGCTATCTGCGGAGTTGGCGGTTTAGGGGGTTAAAAGTTTATTTAGATAGTTTGTGATGTGGGGGTGGCAGTTTAGGGGTTAAAAGTTTATTTAGATAACTAGAGAAGAGTTTAAACAATGGCACTATTAAGGCAACCCCGACTATTATCTAGTAATAGGTGTGGTTTACTATTTACCCCACCACTGGATTATATAATAATGTAGGTGGGTTGGTGCTTGTGCATGAAATTGTGAACTAAGCAAGGATGATGTGGAAGTATAGAAACTATCCACAGGACAGCATGCACATCTAGCACTCTATGCCCAGATTCGAGGGCGGTACTATAACGGGAATGTAAAATATAACTTTTATTGACTACTAGTTAAAATATTTACAAATACAAACAAAACACACTGGATTAAAATAAACAAAGTACGCTAAGTCATGTCAGTAAGAATCAAGTGTTGACACCAAATAGTAAATAAATGCCTATGGTATTCTAATAATAGGTGTCACACTATATCATAGTATATTAAAATGTGTGATGCCTCTAAGCAGAGAGGTAGATTAGGAAGGTAATGCTAATCTCCTGTTGGTTAAGTATAATAAGCTGTTAACGGGATCCCTGAATAAATATTCCTGTATGTGTTATTCAGATATATGGCCCACAATCATAAACAGTGTGATCTCTCTAATATGGTATGATCTCTGTTTCCAATGAATGGGATCACTTGCGCTTGCTTATGTTAGGTATAAACACTGGACATAAATTCAATAGCTTGTGTAAATTGGGTCTAAACACTAGACACAAATTTAATAGTGTGTGTACAAGGATTGTACAAGGTTGCTCACAGTCTGGTAAAACCTATCCAGATAGATTATGTATATGTTTAGTTTTCCTACTGAGATAAATATATCCTTTAATAGTGTGTGTATAAGGATTGTACAAGGATGCTCACTGTCTGGTGATACCTATCCAGATAGATTAGCGCTGCGGAATCTGTTGGCGCTCTACAAATAACCGATAATAATAATAATAGATCATGTACAGTATATATTTAGGTTTCCTACTGAGATAAATATATCCTCTGTGTCAGATCAAATTATACTGTATCTAGCTGAACCAGAGTAGACTGCTAGACCACTGTTTTCAGATTTATATTATTACATATACTCATACTCGTGTCATTAGGTTGTTAGATGAATTCAAAATTTCTGTGTTTATATACATAATGGGATTACTACTGACTGATATAACAGCAACATTGCTTGGTTATATAGTGTGTTTGGGCAAGCCTACAGTCTCGGTAGCTTGTTGTAGGCGTCCTGCATACCTATTGAGTGTTTATTGATTGTAACGTTAACAGTTAATTATACTCGGGTACCAAAAACAAGCTTCCCTAGGAAGTACCGTTAATTTCATGATAGTATCTCATGATACATATAACATTTTTTGTTTTATTAATACTTTGTATTGTGTCAATGCTTATGTTATTGTGGGAGGGTACCCCTTGACAGCGTGTTATAAAACTGTTATAGTTGAGTTTGTCCTTATTAGACTTATGTAGTCGTCCGAATTTCTAGGAGCTCATTGCACCACTTGTGTATTGGTTTTGTTCATAATCATGTTAAAAGTTAATTATGCACACATCAGCAAAAGCGGTGTCTCCTTTTGCATATTAATAGTTATTTAACTGGCCAGCTCTGATATTGAGGTTGAATGTACTATATCCACAGTGTTTATTACAGAATTTAACAGTGTCCTAAAGTCCTGTATTTATGTGCACAGTTCTAAATATTCTTAACAGGTTAGTCGGCAACACTGCCCTCAAATAAAAATACATAGGCCAAGGCAGTCAGTCTCAGAGATTTCCTACTGACGTTTTATGCGCCCTGATAGCATATATATTATTACAAATGAAACATGTAAGTTCATTAACGCTACAAATTATGGCTTATAATATAAGAGTAAATGTGCTGTTATTCAGCCAACATTACTTGCTATTATATAGCCGACGAGAATATACTAGCAGGAATGAGCCCCCCCCCCCCTGTGTTTATTGAGTAAGTCAGAAAATACTGCCTTTAATTACAGCAGCCATCTCCAAACTAAAAAGACTAAATCAGCATTTAGACCAGGATCTTATAAATGTGACAATTGTAGCACATGTAAATATATGGTTCAAACTACACAGATAATTAACAGATTTAAAGCCAAGCACACTATTAAAAGATATATCAGTTGCCACACTGAAGGAGTGGTATATGCACTACAATGCAGCTGCAATCTAATGTATATAGGTATGACGACACAGAAACTCCATATTAGATTGATGGAACATCTACGGAACATAAAAAAACACAGCGGCAGACAGAAAAAACGGCAAAACAAATACAAGTGTAGCAGCCTACTTTCTAAGCCATCATCATTTCAACAAGGAAGAACTGCGATGTTGGGGTATAGAAAAAGTGAGCCTGGGAGTAAGAGGAGGTGATTTGGAAGCTGCACTCCTCAAAGCTGATATATCTGCTAAACACTGTTCACCCCAAGGGAATGAGCGAGCAAAACAACTACTATATATTTTTTATAAAATAGATTATATAAACGATTTTAGAATCTGATCAAAAATCAAACTACTCATAGAATGAGTATCTGTTAAAAGAGGGCTTGCCATGAACAATTGAGCTTGGAAGGAGGAACCATTAAATTACATACTGCCAAAAACACGCACATATCATCATAAATTCACATGCACTCCACTCACATGTCACACTTAACCCTCCCCCCACTCCCCTTAATAACCCCCCTTATTTTCCAAGAAAACCCCCCTCATGTTTTATTAATGTGGAACACTAGTTATGCACATCATTTCTGAGATTCATATTATAGAGTTGACTCACCAAAAGCCATGATCACTCCTTGCACGGATAAACGATACACAAACACTGACACACACTTAACACTTAAAGATGTAGACAAGAAACAATATACAAATCCAGGTCACAGAAGGAATTTATCCCGGATATACATTAGGTGGATAACACTCACACGTACACCATTCACGTATGTGGCAAGCTTGATACTTAATCACCATATTTACCACTAAATATGCCACTGAACTGTGGTTTTGCATGTATGTTCACTATTGGTTTTTATGCACGGCAAGAAATAACTATAAATAACTATAACAAACTGCCCCATGATATAATTAAGTTGACATTAATACAATGTGGAAAACACTGTTTCGAAATATTCACACAACACATAGTAAATTTACAATTATTTTATTTAAGTAAACAAACAACAAGAAAATAAAAAAAGTGGGAGTACAATGCCTACTATATATAGGAAGAACAATCTTATGCTGTCCCAATATATATTTTAATACATTTTAATAGATATCAAATTCCTCTTGGTAAGCCAGAATGATTTATGATCATTCAATTGAGATCAACCATAGATTATAATAGAATACAATATGGAATTATGTGACAACCCTGACCAATCCTGATATGGAGAATTTTTTTATTCATAGAAGTAACATATTGGAGATGTGAAATTATAATCAATCCTAAAGATGGAACACTCTGACTACCCTGGCTGGTCCTTAGTTAGAGGTACTATATAGAGAATAAATACTATTATGAAATGACATAATGTAAACCTTGGTATATTAAGGATATTGTCATCGAGGTAGTGGATAATTTGTAATCCAAGAAAATAAAAATAAAAACATCTCGCCCTACACCAAACAACCAGGGGACAGCAGAACGCATTAGCATCCCATATATCCGAGTATAACGGATATCCATGGGAGCAATATGACGGATAACCCAGTTGTTACATTTTTTATTATAATGTTGCAAGTATACAGCACTAACAACTATGATGATAAACAGATATGTAACAAGACGCAACACAATATTACTGGATATAAATATATAGTACTAGCAAATGTAGCCATAAATGAAATAAGATCATAACAGATTGATCAATAATGACTCTAAAAATAAAGAACCATGTAAAATCCATGCAAAAAGAACAAAAACTATTTTCAAGTTCATCAGGTATAGACAACCTTAACAATTTTTACTTATCCAATCAAGAATTAAAGGAGGCGTTACTTCCGGGAACCGGAACATACACATTCTTGCTGACTCAGCGGCCCGCTACCTTTGAAAAAGCCTTCCCGGGCGAAACACGTCAGTAGTATAGGATGCTTTTTTAATGTTACAAAGCTAAGCTAAGATCCTATAATGTATTGTCACTAGCAGTACTAAACAAAATATAAGGTATCTCATTTAAGGTATCCCCCAAGGGGGCCTATCTCCGCTAATATACTCTAATATGCTGAATAACAGCATGGTTCTATGTGGTTTATTGTAACTAATAGTGTAATGTTGGCTGAATAACAGCACGTTTACTTTGGGATTAACTTGCTACTAATGGTAGCGCTAATAAACTGATACAACTTACTAACAATATTGAATGTAAAATTTGGGTGCTCAGAACATCATTATCAAATCTCTATGATGGATCAGTCCGTGCAGACATAGTGTAATTAAAGGCAGTATTTTCTGACCTACTCAATAAACACGGGGGACTCATTCCTGCTAGTATATTCTCGTTGGCTATATAATAGCAAGTCATGTTGGCTGAATATCACAATGAGACTAAAATATAAGCCACTAAACATTCAGCAATACAATCAGCTATTTAGTCACAATTGATTCTAAAACAATTCTAATTTAAAACATCAGAAATTTTTTTTTTTATTTTTTTTTTATTTTTTATTTTTATTTACTATTATTTTTGCAAACAACCAATTGTCTATACTAATTTCTCTGAGCTGAATTAAATTCTTACGCCTAGATTTAGAGTTTGGCGTTAGCCGTCAAAAGCAGCGTTAAGGGGTTCCGCCCGCTGGTATTTAGAGTCAGGCAGGAAATGGTCTACCGCTCACTTTCTTTCCGCGACTCGAGGCTACCGCAGATCCCCTTACGTCAATTGCGTATCCTATCTTTTCAATGGGATTTGCCTAACGCTGGTATTTCAAGTCTTGGAAGAAGTGAGCGGTAGAGCCTCTACCGACAAGACTCCTACCGCCAAAAAAAGTCAGTAGTTAAGAGTTTTATGGGCTAACGCCGGAACATAAAGCTCTTAACTACTGTGCTATAAAGTACACTAACACCCATAAACTACCTATGAACCCCTAAACCGAGGCCCCCCCACATTGCCAACCCTATAATAATTTTTTTTAACCCCTAATCTGCCGCTCCGGACACCGCCCCAACCTACATTATACCTATGAACCCCTAATCTGCTGCCCCTAACATCGCCAACACCTACATTATATTTATTAACCCCTAATCTGCCTCCCCAACGTCGCCGCCACCTACCTACACTTATTAACCCCTAATCTGCCGACCGGACCTCACCGCCACTATAATAAATGTATTAACCCCTAAACCTAAGTCTAACCCTAACCTTAACACCCCCCTAAGTTAAATATAATTTAAATTAATCTAAATAAATGTACTATAATTAAATAAATTATTCCTATTTAAAACTAAATACTTACCTATAAAATAAACCCTAATATAGCTACAATATAATTAATAGTTACATTGTAGCTATTTTAGGATTTATATTTATTTTACAGGCAACTTTGTATTTATTTTAACTAGGTACACTAGCTATTAAATAGTTAACTATTTAATAGCTACCTAGTTAAAATAATTACAAAATTACCTGTAAAATAAATCCTAACCTAGGTTACACATACACCTAACACTACACTATCAATAAATTAATTAAATAAATTAACTACAATTAGCTAAACTAAAATACAATTAAATAAACTAATCTATAATACAAAAAAACCCCACTAAATTAAAGAAAATAAAAAAAAAATTACAAGAAGTTTAAACTAATTACACCTAATCTAAGCCCCATAATAAAATAAAAAAGCCCCCCAAAATAATAAAATGCCCTACCCTATTCTAAATTACAAAATAATCAGCTCTTTTACCAGCCCTTAAAAGGTATTTTTGTGGGGCATTGCCCCAAAGTAAACAGCTCTTTTACCTGTAAATAAAAATACAACCACCCCCCCCAACATTAAAACCCACCACCCACATACCCTACTCTAACCCACCCAAACCCCCCTTAAATAAACCTAACACTAACCCCCTGAAGATCTCCCTACCTTGAGTCGTCTTCACCCAGCCGAGCCGAATTCTTCATCCAAGCGGAGCAAGAAGAGGTCCTTCATCCGGTAGAAGTCTTCATCCAAGCGGGGCAAGAAGAGGTCCTTCATCCAGTAGAAGTCTTTATCCAAGCGGGGCAAGAAGAGGTCCTCCATCCGGTAGAAGTCTTCATCCAAGCGGGGTCTTCTATCTTCATCCATCCGGAGCGGAGCGATCTTCCATACAGCCGACGTGGAGCCATCCTCTTCAACCGATGGACTAACGACGAATGACGGTTCCTTTAAGGGCGTCATCCAAGATGGCGTCCCTCGAATTCCAATTGGCTGATAGAATCCTATCAGCCAATCGGAATTAAGGTAAGAAAAATCTGATTGGCTGATTAAATCAGCCAATCAGATTGAAGTTCAATCCGATTGGCTGATAAAATCAGCCAATCGGATTGACCTTGTATTCTATTGGCTGTTCCGATCATCCAATAGAATGCAAGGTCAATCTGATTGGCTGATTGGATCAGCCAATCAGATTGAAATTTAATCTGATTGGCTGATTCAATCAGCTGATCAGATTTTTCTTACCTTAATTCCGATTGGCTGATAGAATCCTATCAGCCAATCGGAATTTGAGGGATGCCATCTTGGATGACGTCCCTTAAAGGAACCGTCATTCGTCGTTAGTCCGTCGGTTGAAGAGGATGGCTCCGCGTCTGCTGTATGGAAGATGGCTCCGCTCCGGATGGATGAAGATAGAAGAACCCACTTGGATGAAGACTTCTACCGGATGGAGGACCTCTTCTTGCCCCGCTTGGATGAAGACTTCTACCGGTTGAAGGACCTCTTCTTGCCCCACTTGGATGAAGACTTCTACCGGATGAAGGACCTCTTCTAGCCCCGCTTGTATGAAGAAATCTACCGGTTGAAGGACCTCTTCTTGCCCCGCTTGGATGAAGACTTCTACCCGATGAAGGACCTCTTCTTGCTCCGCTTGGATGAAGAATTCAGCTCGGCTGTGTGAAGACGACTCAAGGTAGGGAGATCTTCAGGGGGTTAGTGTTAGGTTTATTTAATGGGGGTTTGGGTGGGTTAGAGTAGGGGCATGTGAGTGGTGGGTTTTAATGTTGGGGGGTTGTATTTTTATTTACAGGTAAAAGAGCTGATTACTTTGGGGCAATGCCCCGCTGGTAAAAGAGCTGATTACTTTGTAATTTAGAATAGGGTAGGGCATTTTATTATTTTGGGGGGCTTTTTTATTTTATTAGGGGGCTTAGATTAGGTGTAATTAGTTTAAACTTCTTGTAATTTTTTTTAATTTTCTGTAATTGAGTGTTGGTTTGTTTTTTATTATAGATTAGTTTATTTAATTGTATTTTAGTTTAGCTAATAGTAGTTATTTAGTAGTATTTATTTAATTAATTTATTGATAGTGTAGTGTTAGGTGTATTTGTAACTTAGGTTAAGATTTATTTTACAGGTAATTTTGTAATTATTTTAGCTAGGTAGCTATTAAATAGTTATAAACTATTTAATAGCTATTGTACCTAGTTAAAATAAATACAAAGTTGCCTGTAAAATAAATATAAATCCTAAAATAGCTACAATGTAACTATTAGCTATATTGTAGCTATATTAGGGTTTATTTTATATGTAAGTATTTAGTTTTAAATAGGAATAATTTATTTAATTATAGTACATTTATTTAGATTAATTTAAATTATATTTAATTTAGGGGGGTGTTAGGGTTAATGTTAGACTTAGGTTTAGGGGTTAATAACTTTATTATAGTAGCAGCGACATTGGGGACGGCAGATTAGGGGTTAATATTATTTATTATAGTGTTTGCGAGGCGGGAGTGCGGCGGTTTAGGGGTTAATACAATTATTATAGTGGCGGCGAGGTCCGGTCGGCAGATTAGGGGTTAATAAGTGTAGGTAGGTGGCGGCGACATTGGGGGGGGGGGCAGATTAGGGGGTAATAAATATAATATAGTTGTCAGAGATTTTAGGGGCAGTAGATTAGGGGTTCATAGCTATAATGAAGGTTGCGGCGGTGTCCGGAGTGGCAGATTAGGGGTTAATAATATAATGCAGGTGTCAGCAATAGTAGGGGCGGCAGATTAGGGGTTAATAAGTGTAAGATTAGGGGTGTTTAGACTCGGGGTTCATGTTAGGGTGTTAGGTGTAGACTTAGAGAGTGTTTCCCCATAGGAAACAATGGGGCTGTGTTAGGAGCTGAACGCTGCTTTTTTGCAGGTGTTAGGTTTTTTTCCAGCCAGCTCAGCCCCATTGTTTCCTATGGGGATATCGTGCACAAGCACGTTTTTCCAGCTTACCACTGACTTAAGCAACGCTGGTATTGAGGGTTAAAGTGGAGCTAAATTATGCTCAATGCTCCCTATTCTGAGGCTAACGCAGCCATTCAGACAACTCTAAATACCAGCGTTGTCTTAAGGGTGCGCTGGAAAAAAAAGCAGCGTTAGCACCGCGGGTCTTTACCGACAAAACTATAAATCTAGGCCTTAGTTACTTACAGTTTAAAACCAATTCTAATATATATATATATATATATATATATATATATATATATATTATTTTTTTATTTTTTTGCAAAGATAATCAACTTAAAATTTAAAAGGCAAGTTTAACACTATATAGGACTATGAAACACAAGTTTTAAAATACAAATAATGCTCTTTGAGTCTATCAGTTGTAATTTAACTGCAGTGACTATGCATATATTTTGTTTTAAAATATTACCTGTAATTAGCAACCCTTTTTTATACTTTACCAAAATGACCAAAATCGATAATTCAGTTACCAAAAACTTCTTGTTTCATTTCAGGAGACAAAATAAGTATATTTTGCAATTAATGAGAAAAGTTAGCTAGCCTTGCTGTAATACTTGTATTTCAAACGCCCAGTAACCAGTTACAAGTTAGCTCAGCAGCATGTTCTTTTCCTATTTTTGCATTGACTTATATATGTTTTCAATCATTGATGAAACAAATGGGTGGCCCTACGGATCTGCTTTGTGATTGGATCATTTTAGAAATGTATGTTGCCAGAGAGATGCATCTTTGTTAACAACCAATTGTCTTTTGGCTGTAATTCTTGCATCGCAACACCGGATTTTGGCCATCGGGGGGCAGCATGACAAACAAACAGATTCAAAAACAAATCAGTGACCAATATAGCCACCTTTCTTTGCAAGAACACTCAAAAGCCTGCCATTCATGGATTCTGTCAGTGTTTTGATCTGTTCACCATCAACATTGCGTGCAGCAGCAACCACAGCCTCCCAGACACTGTTCAGAGAGGTGTACTGTTTTCCCTCCTTGTAAATCTCACATTTGATGATGGACCACAGGTTCTCAATGGGGTTCAGATCAGGTGAACAAGGAGGCCATGTCATTAGATTTTCTTCTTTTATACCCTTTCTTGCCAGCCACGCTGTGGAGTACTTGGACGCGTGTAATGGAGCATTGTCCTGCATGAAAATCATGTTTTTCTTGAAGGATGCAGACTTCTTCCTGTACCACTGCTTGAAGAAGGTGTCTTCCAGAAACTGGCAGTAGGACTGGGAGTTGAGCTTGACTCCATCCTCAACCTGAAAAGGCCCCACAAGCTCATCTTTGATGATACCAGCCCAAACCAGTACTCCACCTCCACCTTGCTGGCGTCTGAGTCGGACTGGAGCTCTCTGCCCTTTACCAATCCAGCCATGGGCCCATCCATCTGGCCCATCAAGACTCACTCTCATTTCATCAGTCCATAAAACCTTAGAAAAATCAGTCTTGAGATATTTCTTGGCCCAGTCTTGACGTTTCAGCTTGTGTGTCTTGTTCAGTGGTGGTCGTCTTTCAGCCTTTCTTACCTTGGCCATGTCTCTGAGTATTGCACACCTTGTGCTTTTGGGCACTCCAGTGATGTTGCAGCTCTGAAATATGGCCAAACTGGTGGCAAGTGGCATCTTGGCAGCTGCACGCTTGACTTTTCTCAGTTCATGGGCAGTTATTTTGCGCCTTGGTTTTTCCACACGCTTCTTGCGACCCTGTTGACTATTTTGAATGAAACGCTTGATTGTTCGATGATCACGCTTCAGAAGCTTTGCAATTTTAAGAGTGCTGCATCCCTCTGCAAGATATCTCACTATTTTTGACTTTTCTGAGCCTGTCAAGTCCTTCTTTTGACCCATTTTGCCAAAGGAAAGGAAGTTGCCTAATAATTATGCACACCTGATATAGGGTGTTGATGTCATTAGACCACACCCCTTCTCATTACAGAGATGCACATCACCTAATATGCTTAATTGGTAGTAGGCTTTCGAGCCTATACAGCTTGGAGTAAGACAACATGCATAAAGAGGATGATGTGGTCAAAATACTCATTTGCCTAATAATTCTGCACTCCCTGTATATGTCATTAACCTGTCCCTGACATAATTCCCCCTTCCAATTTTAAATAGATGTAGGACACATGCATTTGAATTGGCTTAAAGTCAGTGGTACTTGGTGAGGGTATTGACCGTACGCATCATAGACAGTCTTCTATGGAGAGAGTCCATCATTTTTGAGCCTTCATGCTTATCAGCTAGGCATCTTTAAACTACAGTATGTCTTTAGTGTATTTGGGGATATGACACTTCATTCTCCCTCTATGACTTGTAGATGGGACCTAGGATGGCATGCTTGCAGCTGATTGATATGGACCCATTTATCTCTGAAACTTTCATTTTTGGGAATCCTTATTTTATAGGCCACTGGAGATATTTTGTCAGTAATGACAAAAGGACCTTTCCATGATGGAAGAAATTTCTTCTCCCTAACCTGATCTCTTCAAAAGTTATAAAGATAAACTTTATCATTTATTTCATATTCCTTTTTGGACATCTTGAGATCATAATAGGTTTTAGTGGCAGTTGCGGCTTTCTCTAAGTTCCTTTGAGCAAATGCAAAGGCATATTGCAGGTGCTTTCTTAGGCTCTCCACATATTGATGTGTATTCATAGCGTTTATCAAGTTTTGGTCTGATGTACGGTACAGTAGATGCTGAGGTAGAACCATTCTTCTAGCAGTCATCAGTTCAAAAGGTGACATCTTGGGAGCACTACTTGGAGTTGCTCTTAATGCCATTAAGACTAGAGGTAGTTTTACATCCCAGTCTTTACCCGTTTCACTAATAAACTTTTTGAGGATTTTAACAATGGACTGGTTGTAACGTTCTACTCCACCACTTGAGTCAGCTCTATAAGCAATATGGAACTTTCTTTTTACCCCTAGCATTTGCCACATTTTGGCCATCACTTCGCTAGTAAGTGGGTTCCCTGATCTGAATCGATTCTTTGGGGCAAACCAAATCTGGAAAACACGTGGTTGATGAGCAATGCTGCACATGTTTCAGCACTATTGTTAGGTGCACTGATGCACTCTACCCATTTAGTGAACAGGCATGTCACTGTTAACATGTATCTGTTACCTCTTGATGACCTTGTTACTGGACCAATAAAATCAATTTGTATATCTGACCATGGCATTACCATCCCCCTTTTCTGCAATGGCGCTCTATGCGTTGGCGCAGTGGGTTGGAACTGTGGGCAGATTAAACAACCTTGACAGTAGGTTTGAACATCTTTCAACATGTGTGGCTAGAAGGCATAGTCACGCAATATTTCATACGTGAGTTTGTCACCACGATGACCAGATGTGGGAGCATCATGGGCATGTTGAAGCATGAGACCTCTGAACTTGGTGGGTACTACCCATTGCTGGATGCCAGTTTTGGAGGTTCTAATTAACAAACCATCCTGTAACTTAAATTGTGATATGGATTTTATTAAGATTCTAAGATCTTCTTTGCCAATACAATCATCTTTTGAGATGGGGTTGCTTTCAGGATCTTCTATGTGTTTATAGAAGATGCCTATAATGGGGTCTTCTTTTTGACTAGTGATCAGGTCCTGACTCCATTGTACCAGGTTAGGCTCACTCTGTTGTTTTGTCTGGTTTCTGGTAATGGCTTCTACCTGAATTGCACCCATTAAGTGGTCGATATTAAGGAGTTTTCCAGTTATGGCTCCTTGTTTGGCTAATGAATCCGCAAGATCATTGCCTTCCTTATTAGGACCTAGCACCCTGGAATGACCCTTGGTCTTCTTCCAGTGTATGGTTAAATCATTGGATACAACCAGATTATCAATCTGGCAGAACAACTTGCCATGCTTGACTGGTTTGTTGTTACTTTTCTGCATGCCATTCCTTTTCCAAGTTGGCAGGTATTCAACAAAACTGTTGCGCACAAAATTTGAGTCAGTAATGATAAAAAATTCATGAATACCATGTTCAATAGCCATTTCAATGGTTTTTAGAACAGCAGTGAGTTCTGCAACTTGACTGGAACTTGGTCCAATGTTGAAACCTACAGATATATTTGGGAATCTATTTGCCCAAGTTATACCAATATAGACACAGAAGTCGTTCCAGCTGGTGCTACAAAAGACTTTATTGTGCAAACAGGGATAAAAAGCGACGTTTCAGGCCCACACTTGGCCTTTTCTCAAGCTTGAGAAAAGGCCAAGTGTGGGCCTGAAACGTCGCTTTTTATCCCTGTTTGCACAATAAAGTCTTTTGTAGCACCAGCTGGAACGACTTCTGTGTCTATGTATCTATACTGGGTTTGGTAAACCTGTTCCTGGCTGTGCAGTGAGTGCTGTGTTTCATGATACATTGTTGCAAGTTATACCAATGCCAGCGACTAATCTGCGCTCATTATAAATAGTGGCATGGCAAGAACAACCATCAACATATACCCAAGGTAATGTTTGACAATGGTCCTCATTGTACATTTTATATGGGGGAAAAATCATCTTCTGATAATTCTTCCCAAGGATCTTTAGCAGTACAGTCGTGGAGCTCAGCAAGCCCCTGTGCGACTGGATTCTTTTTTTTTTTTTTTTTTTAAATATTTTTTTTTATTGAGGTATATCAAAACATAATATGATACAAATCACATTTAGCAAATTACACAAGTAATCTTTTGCAAGTGACCATACTACTACAACTTAATCCATGTCCACATTACATTGCATTAGAGTACACAAAAATTAGAATGAACCAAACCTAGTGGACCACAAATTATAAAGGTAGACAATAACATAGTAATAAGACCTCAAATGATTTTCTTTTGTATATGTATTCCAAGACAGTAATTTTTAAACAAACCAGAATTGATACAAACATATTCCAATACAGCAACATATAATGACTATCTAGAATAAATGAGCATAAGTTCACTCTTAAGATCACTAATATAGTGGAATGGGTAATATTTTTTTTAAAGAAAAAATTTAGATAAGAAGCATACAATGATTTCTTAATATAAAAAAAGCAGGTGCTATAGAGATATAAAATAGAATAAGTTCAAATACTGTAAGTAATATCCCATAATACCTAGGAGTTTTGCCTTAAATATTCTTTGAAGGGTAGAAACTACATTAATCTAGCAGACTAGAGTAAAAGAACCAGTGTTGTCTCTATGATGTGTGCGTTATCAACCTATAAGTGGATACTCTATGCACCTGTCCAAGGTCTTGTAGTGCCTAGATTACTTACTGGAAACCTATGCTTCTTAGAAGTAAATCACATACTTGGAGTTTGGGGAAAAGGTTTAATGGAATCTGAGTTTCTCTGTTTATCCAGTAAACAGATCTAAATGTGTGTGTGTGTGTGTGGGGGGGGGGGGGGATCCAATAATAGAAGGAACCTAAGAAAAGGGGCATCCTTTGTACTATAGGGTCTTCTCTCATACAAAAAACAGGGTGTACCTATCCGTAACTTCTCTGTGGAGAGTATGAATACACATGAGCCTGCAGCAAATATGGTGGAAGAATAAGATGCTATAGGGGTTGCCCTAATAATGAGGCCTCTCTTAATAACAGTGTTATGTGTGATGAGTTTCTGTAATTAAAATGTAAAGGTCAATGCAAGGTAATTTGTCAGAACATCAGACAGACAATATAAGCAGAGCATTATACAGTATCATATCCAACAACCAGCAAGGACATATTATTCAACTATAGGATTTCCTTTGCAGTTATAGTGTTATTTATTGAGTTCTAAATGTCAGGACTATCTGGGCCTATGATCACACCACCCCAGCCGCAGGTGACAACCACAAGCCCATAGAACTATATGGGTTAGTTTTTTCAGCGTATACTGCTATGTTATCTGAATGTATTATGTAAACCAGAGGGGTATAGACTAGGTTAGCGATGTAGATTAGAGTTAAAACTCTTAAGTAGATATTACCCTATAAGTTTATGAAAGAAAACACTTTCAAATATGAGGACTTTTATCTTTAGTGGATCTCACTGCAAGGAGATTTGGAAAAAAAATAATAATACCTCAACGCACCCGTTGTGAAGAGGAAGTAAGTCAATAAATGCAAATACCCTGCTTGATATTACTATAAATGACACAGAACTATATTAACAAAACAACTATGACAAAATTAAGCAATCTGAAAAATTTTACAGACCAAAATATTCAGGCAATAACCATTATTACTGTTACAGTTAGCCCCCTCCAAAATAAGCCAAGCTCCATGTAGGACTAGTGAGAGACCCTTCATATTTACAGTATGACCATTTGAAATGTAGAAACTACATGTACTATACATAGAAGTTATCAACATTAAATAGTTAACTAGAAGCAAAACTGTCTCATAAATTTAAGGAGCCAGGACTTCTGACATTGCTGTCTTCATTAATAGTTCCTGGTGAGAATGAGCTGTTGCAAAATAAACTATGAAGGTTACTTTATGAAAAGGTTATGATAGTTACTTCCAAAATATGTAGGGTGTTCTACCCCATTCCAGTACTCCAGAATCGACACAGATAGCTGAATTTCGGCAACAACTTAACATACTGACTCCCAGCAGCGAAACATGCAATCACAATCTTCTTCTGTGGTGCTCCTGATCTATGTGTCCCAAGCAATGCTATGAGGCCAGGGTCATCCTGGGGGTGAGATCTCATAGCCAGGTTCCCAAACCATTGTGTGATTAACATGCGTATCCCAGATAAGTGATTTCTCCTCCTCCTCGGCAGTCTTAACAAGCATCGCAATTAGATGTAATGTTCAGACAATGCCTTCTATTAAGATAGCTCCCTTAGTGCAGATTACTGCTACCTCATGGTCGCATCACACTGTCATCCTGATAAGGAGTGTAAAGGAAGCTCCCGGGTATCCAAGAATGACTGTACAAGTCTTCAATTAGGGATTTACAGAGTAGCACGCTAATATCTCAAAACCACAAGTTTTAAACCCTAAAAACAAAATATAAGTCCGGAGCTCCTTCACTATGCGACCTGTCGTTTCGGCAGTTAACTCCGCCCCACGACTGGATTCTTTTTATTCTGCTTGTAGTGAATTTCTAAGGGCCAGCCTTGTAAGGAAAGAGTCCACGCTGTTATGCGGCTATTAGACAAATTCCCATCTCTTATTATCTCACTTTGCAAATATAGCAAGGGCTGGTGGGCCGTTTCTACAATAATTTTCTCACCCTGTATAAAGCTGCGGAAATTTTGTAGAGCCCATACAGTAGATAAGAAGGCTTTTTCGCAATTGCTAAATTTTATTTCTACTGGGGATAGAGTTTTGCTCGCATAAGCAATGGATTTGCCTAAATTATCATGCTTTTGGTATAAAACAGCACTCATGCTTATAGCTGTGTAACCTGTCTCTAAGAAGAAAGGTTTACCACCTTCAGGGTACGCTAAGCAAGGTGCTTGGGTGAGTTTCCTCTTCAGCTCTCTGATGGCTGTCTCTTGAGACTCACTCCAGTGCCATTTCACATCCTTCTTTAGAAGAAGTAGTAGTGGTTTAGCTAATTCTGCATAATTATCAATGAATTTGCGAGAATAATTTGTCATACCCAGGAATGATCTCAATTCCTTTAAGTTAGTTGGGTTTTTAGGATTTACTATAGCTTCCACCTTTTTCTTCTGAGGATTTAGCCCTTCAGAAGTAACTTCATGTCCCAAGAAGTTTACACGAGTGCGGCACCATTGAGCTATTTGTAGGGATAAGTTGAAACCTGCCCTTTTAAGTTGGCTGAGGACGTGTTTAAGCTCTGCAATGTGTTTTTCAAAGTCTGTGCTTTTGATTAAAACATCATCAACATAAGATAAGGTCCCCCTTTCCAGTGCATCAGGCATAGTCTTATGCATGAATACAGCAAATTCATGTCCAGAATTTATGTATCCGAAAGGAAGTCTCTGAAATGCATACTGGACCTTTTGGAATGAGAATGCCAGCTTATACTGGTTCTCCTCACGTACCTTTATGGTCCAATATCCCTGTGCGCAATCAATGGCAGTGAATATTTTGGATCCCTGCATTTGCGCTAGGCACTGGTCAATATATGGCACAGGCCAGCCAGACATGTACACTCGTTTGTTTAGCTGGCTTAAGTCAGCACACAAACACCATTGTCCATTGGGCTTAAGAACACCTAGAATAGGATTGTTATAAGAGCTATGCACCTGTCGTATAACACCCCTTTCTTCCAGGTTCCTTATGATTTCTGCAAGAGAATCATATGAGGCTAAAGGAAGTCTGTATTGTTTAACAAAAACAGGTGGCGCACTGGGATCTGTTTGTATTCTTGTATTGTATTCAATGTGTAAGTCCCATAGTCATAAGAATCCCTAGCAAAAATATCCTTGTACTCCATCAGGAGTTCTCGCAGCTGTTGGCTTTCATCATCGCTGGAACAGCCATTGGCTAAAGATATTTGCTCTTCTATTTGCTGAAATCCTGGAAAGATTTCAGGCTGTCCTATTTCATAGGCTTCTTCCAATCTAGAGGTGAGGTACCCTTGATTATAATTTACATTGCCCCCATGACTCTGGGTATTGGGGTATTCTTGATCTTTGATCGGCTGATCAAACACTAGAGAGGCTTCTTCAATTTTACAGATGCCTTCCTCTGAGCTGAAGGGATAAATAGACTGATTTGTAAATAGACCCTCTGGCATAGATGCAAAGGATTGTTCTATGAATTGTTCTTCAGTTAAGTATCCTTCAGGTATTAGCCCAATTATATTATTCTGGAATCCAAAAGTGTAATAACTTGATTCCAGCGCATATCCTATGGTAGTTCCCTTAGATAAGGTTATATCTTGTGGGGTCATGTTATGTACAATAACATGTATTGGAATAGTTCCAATATTTACCATAGGAGTATAGGCCATTGTTATACCCAGATTTTATATTCTATGGGAGAGGCAAATTAGTGTGTCAGAAGTTTTTAATTTCTGACCATTAGACACCTGCATATTCACAGCACATGGCAATTGCTGGTTTGATTTCAGGGCTGCATTTTCATCCTGAAATACTTCAGGGTCCCCCTTTAACCTGCTCCAGATGCAAGAGTTAATCAAATCTATTTGTATGGCATATCTATGTAAGAGATCATTGCCAACGTATATTTGATTATGGGGAGTATTTAGAACTAAAAACAGGTGCTTCGTTGATTTATTACCTATAGAGACAGATAATAAGCACTTAGGTGTGATGTTATAGCTTTCAAACCTGTCATCCAGGCTGTGGACATAGTGGTCTTGGGGAGAAAGATATTTAATCACTTTAGGTTCAGCTATCTGCGCTAATAAACCTTCGCTTATATAGCTAGCTTCCTGTTTTAAGTTCAATTTGGCATACTTTGTTGTACCAAGATCATGCACTTGTATAGGGATAAATAGATCCTCTTTAACTCTCTCAATCCCTGTGAGGTATTGAGCGTGGCTTCCCCCTTTAGGGGTTTTAGCATCCCCCTTGTGGAGAGATATGGTTAATACATTCTCGTCTAAGGAAATATTCGCTATCTTCCCAGGCGAAATTTTAAATGTATTACCATCAGAGCCACTTAAAGGAGTCTGATCATCTATTTGTAAAATAGTGATTTCAGGTACAGAGTTATTCCTGAAATTAATCTCCACAGCATCTGGCTTCTCTTCCACCACGTGACAGTTATGTCGGGTGCGAGATATACCGGATTGCTCATAATTTATTGGCCGTTTTACTTGTGACCAAATTACATTATTTATGCAATCAATTATGGTGTTTAATCGCTTCAGGAGATCACTACCAATTATTAAACGATCAGTTGGCAGATCCACTATAATGACAGGGTGTTTTATGACCCTGTTCCCCAGTTTAAATTTTAACCAGGCTGTACTGTGGACTTTTAGAGAGTCACCCCCAACTCCTATTAGAGAACCATCAAATTTTTTCATTTTAGGTTTGTGGTGTGTTAGCTCATTTAGCTGTGTGTAGTACCTGTGGGATAAAATAGTTGCCTGAGACCCAGTATCGCATAAAATTGGCACACTTGTTTGCACACTTGCACACTTGTGGGCTTCGCCGCGTGTTACCTGAATCCGCCGTGTTGCCTGATGCAGAGGAAACTTCATACCTACCGGTCTCCTCTATGACAGGGTTGACTGGGTTCTTGTGTACTGCATCTGTGGAAATAAGGTTAAGAGAACGCTGCAAAGGAAGAGATTTGTTAATTTTTCCCGGCTGCGGTTGATTGTCATCACGGCTAAATCGTCCATTTCCGGTCTGTGGGGAGAGAACATGATTAGTACCTATTTTGACATTCATCATTTTATTTTGTATATCTCTCCTCTCCCTTTCAGGTG
The DNA here is from genome assembly GCF_027579735.1 of Bombina bombina. Classification (NCBI taxonomy): domain Eukaryota; kingdom Metazoa; phylum Chordata; class Amphibia; order Anura; family Bombinatoridae; genus Bombina; species Bombina bombina. The sequence continues at coordinate 461,945,785 of NC_069503.1, forward strand.
ATACTGCAGTATTTATGACTATGCCTGTGGCCCACTGCTGGCCACTGGCTGTACCCTTAAAAAAAGATTGTTAGGTTGCTGAGCCGTAAATGCTTGACTCATATTAACGACTTGTTCGCTCAACCGAATTAGCTGGGTACTAAGCTGATCTACTTGATTGTACAAGTTACCTCTACCCCTGGGACTATCCCTTGATGCCCCATAGTAGTGATTCCTGGGCCATTGGTTCCCCTCAGAATCAGGGCCACTGTTTCTATCCTGGCGTGGTTGCCCCTGGGGTTCAGCTTGTTCAGCGTTAGTATTTTGGGGAGCATTATTTACTTGTGGTGTCTGGTTACCCTGAGAATATCTTTGCCATTTATTGTATCTACCCTTGCGGGGGTACCAATTATTTTGTGGGCGGTCATCTCTTTGGGAGTAATTATTTACAGGTGTATGTCCCCCATTTTGGGTATAGTCTCTCTGTGCCTCAGCCCGTGTTGGGGAAGGGGTAGAGTTAAACCTCTGTGGAAATGGCCTGTTTCCTCTGGCCACCTCCGCATAGGTTTTCTTTTTAGACTCCGAATTGAGGGGGCTAGGTGACACCCTAGTTTCAGCCCCTACTTTAGGATTTGGGCTTTCTCTCCCTTTTATCCCCCTGTTCACCGGACTGCTGAATAGAGTATAACTTTGTACTCTCTTTGATCAGCCATTCCAATAAGCAGTTCTCATCAAAATATCTAGCTAAATTAATTTTGATGGGTGCGGGCAGTGCTTCAAAAAATAAATTTACAAATTCTGAGCATTCAAATATGGGATTATCTTCAGCCATACTGTACATAATTTTCAGTATAGAAAGGAACTCTATGGGGCTTTGATTTGCACTACATTTTAAACCATATACAGCTATTTTTGATGCAGTTTTAGTGCGATGTTGCCCGAATTCCTTTCTGCACTGTTGCTTTGTCTCATCCCAGGAATGAATATTCATATCCTTTAGTGAAGCAAAGAATTTGTGATATTTACCTTCAAATACCCAAGGTAGAAATTCAATTTTTAACTGCTCACTTGTAACATTCATTATAGATAAAGCATTTTCAAAGGCCTCTAAGTGGTCAATTATGGAAGTGGCCCCCCCTTTGGAAAATGGGCGTACTGCATTCTTTAGGAATTTAATTATTGTAGGGGTGTCATACACTTTATTTAGTAAATTACTGGATTTCATTTGGAACTTATTGTTTGAGTTAGGGTGCCTTTCATCTGTCCTATCTTTACTATGCTGAAATCTTACCTGTGTATTTTTATATGGGCTGTCTGAGAAGCTAGCCCCCCTTTCTGACCCGCTATAGTAACTGGCCTCTTCCTCTGAGGCGTAATAATCATTTTGTCCTCCAGAATTAGGTAATTGCCTAGGGGAAAAAGTTATCTCTGGGCCTGAATTAGGGCTATAATTTGGGTACTTTTGTCTATCCTCCCGCCTGGTATCTGAAAACTCATTTTTGACCCAGTCCTTAATTGAGTTAAACATTTCAGTGTTATTGCTTAAAGGTTCCTTATTACTGCTGATTTGTCTCTTTAATTTATTTATTTCTTGTTCATATGCTTTTTCAGCCTCACTATATCTAGCTTTTAAAGTTTTATTTTCATTTTGGCATTTTTCATATTCTTCTTCTAACGCTTTAAATTGAGACACTAATTTCTGATTATATTTATTTAAGTCAGAAACCTTTTTATATTGGATGGTTTTGATAAAGGGATTTTGAACAAAAAAGAAAAACAATATCTATTACCTGACCATTCCAGTATTTCATTTTACTACCACCTCCCGAAAATTCACAAAGACCATATCACACCCCCAGGGACACCTATAATTGTGGGGATAAACAGCCTTACTGACCGACTATCAGAGTATATAGACCTCTTATTACAGAAATATGTAGTCAAATTACCATCTTATGTCAGAGATACCACTGACTTATTAAATAAACTACAAAATATAAAAAGAGGAAGTCAATCCCTATGGCTGACATGCGATGTAGGGTCTTTATATTCAAACATCGACCATACATTTGGGACTAATGCTTTAAGTAGCCACCTTGAAAGTGTCACAACAAAAGTTTATCATAACTTGTATAGAATATATATTGTCCCATAATTACTTTCAATTTCTAGACGATTATTACCTGCAGATTAAAGGAACGGCCATGGGTACCAGGTTCGCCCCCAGTTTTGCTAATCTTTTAATGGGCATATTTGAAGAGAGATCTATGACTCCAACTGGGTGGCGAACCTGGTATTCTATGGCCGATACATAGACAATCTTATTTTCGTCTGGAATGGCCCAATGGAAGAAGCCATCTGTTTTGTTAACAACCTTGATTCCAATGATATAGGTATATCTTTTACACATAATATACAAGTCGAGCAAATTGAATTTTTGGATGTACAATTGAAATGGAATGACATGGGGGATGTTAAATCTTCCACCTATTTTAAAGAAGTGGACAGCAACAACTTTCTCCACTTCTCTAGCAACCATCTTAATAGCTGGAAGACCAACATCCCCTATAGTCAGTTCAGGAGAATTAGAAGGAATTGTAGCACACTGGCTCTATATGACCAACAATCAGAAGTTCTGATAACAAGATTCAGGGTGAAAGGCTACCCGATTGAATTAATCAAAGATAGTTGTTTAAAAGCAAGGAATGAGGATAGGAAAACCATCCTCACACCTAGACTTGAATAAATAAATAAATTTGAGAATGATAGTTTTAATAAAGATCCAATATTCATAACCCAATTTAATTCTGAACACACCCATATTAGAAGAATTTTGAATAAGCATTGGCCTATAATACTTAAAGATCCTATTCTGAAGAATAAGATTAGTAAAACCCCATGATTAGTATTTCGTAGAGCCCCTGCCTTGAAACAAAAACTTGCACCAAGCAAAATAGTAATATCAAAAAGGAATTATATACATGATGTCAAATCTCCCATGAATAGAAAAGGAAAACTAGGGACCTACAGATGCAACAAATCTAGATGCCACATGTGCAATTATATTACACATGGGCATACAACTATCAGGTGCCACACTACAGGGAAAACTTTTACTATAAAGAGTAGGATTGACTGTAGTACAGACTATTGCCTAGATTTAGAGTTCTGTGTTAGCCTTAAAAAGCAGCGTTAAGGGGTCCTAACGCTGCTTTTTAACGCCCGCTGGTATTACGAGTATGGCAGGTACAGGTGTACCTCTCACTTTTCTACCGTGACTTTTGGCTACCACAAATCCCCTTACGTCAATTGCGTATCCTATCTTTTTAATAGAATCTCTTCTGCCCCGATCGGATGAAGACTTCTGCCGCTCCGGATGTCCTATTCTGGCCCATCGGTGCCCGGCTGGGTGAACACAGCTCAAGGTAGGGTGATCTTCAATTGGGTAGTGTTAGGTTTTTTTAAGGGGGGATCGGGTGGGTTTTAGAGTAGGAGTGTGTGGGTGGTGGGTTGTAATGTTGGGGGGGTATTATATTTTATTTTACAGGTAAAAGAGCTGATTACTTTGGGGCAATGCTCCGCAAAAAGCCCTTTTAAGGGCTGGTAAAAGAGCTGATAACTTTTGTAATTTAGTATAGGGTAGGGAATTTTATTATTTTGGGGGGCTTTTTTATTTTATTAGGGGGCTTAGATTAGGTGTAATTAGATTAAAATTCTTGTAATATTTTTTTATTTTTTGTAATTTAGTGTTTGTTTTTTTTGGTAATATAGTTTAGTTTATTTAATTGTATTTTAGTTTAGATCATTGTAGGTAATTTATTTAATTAATTTATTGATAGTGTAGTGTTAGGTGTATTTGTAACTTAGGTTAGGATTTATTTTACAGGTAATTTTGTAATTATTTTAACTAGGTAGCTATTAAATAGTTATTAACTTTTTAATAGCTATTGTACCTAGTTAAAATAAATAAAAAGTTGCCTGTAAAATAAATATAAATCCTAAAATAGCTAAAATGTAACTAATAGTTATATTGTAGCTATATTAAGGTTTATTTTATAGGTAAGTATTTATTTTTAAATAGGAATAATTTATTTAATTATAGGAATATTTATTTAGATTAATTTAAAGAATATTTAAGTTAGGGGGTGTTAGGGTTAGGGTTAGACTTAGGTTTAGGGGTTAATAACTTTATTATAGTAGCGGCGACATTGGGGGGCAGCAGATTAGGGGTTAATAATTGTAGGTAGCTAGCGGCGATGTTAGGGAGGGCAGATTAGGGGTTAATAAAATTTATTATAGTATTTGCGAGGCGGGAGTGCGGCGGTTTTGGGGTTAATAAATTTATTATAGTGGTGGCGATGTCCGGTCGGCAGATTAGGGGTTAATAAGTGTAGGTAGGTGGCGGCGACGTTGGGGGGGGACAGATTAGGGGTTAATAAATATAATATAGGTGTCGGCGATGTTAGGGACAGCAGATTAGGGGTTCATAGGGATAATGTAGGTGGCGGCGGTGTCCGCAGATTAGGGGTTAATTGTATAATGCAGGTGTCAGCGATAGCGGGGGCGGCAGATCAGGGGTTAATAAGTGTAAGATTAGGGGTGTTTAGACTCGGGGTTCATGTTAGGGTGTTAGGTGTAGACTTAGAAAGTATTTTCCCATAGGAAACAATGGGGCTGCGTTAGGAGCTGAACGCTGCTTTTTTGCAGGTGTTGGTTTTTTTTTCCAGCCAGCTCAGCCCCATTGTTTCCTATGGGGAAATCATGCACAAGCACGTTTTTTCAGCTTACCACTATCGTAAGCAACGCTGGTACTGAGGGTAGAAGTGGAGCTAAATTTGGCTCAACGCTCACTTTTCTGAGGCTAACGCAGCCATTCAGAAAACTCGTAATACCAGCGTTGGCTTAAGGGTGCGCTGGAAAAAAAAGGAGCATTAGCTCCGCAGGTTTTTACCGACAAAACTCTAAATCTAGGCATATGTTATTTATGTCCTCACATGCAAGTGCGACCTTCAATATTTAGCCCGTACCTGCAGAAAAATCTGCACAAGTTGGAGTGAACACTTGAGAAATATTAAGAAGTGCTCTATGAAACATAGCATATCGAGACATAGTACTGTCCAACACAAGGGCCATCACCATACTTACATGATCACCCCGCTAGAACATATCCCCCTTAGGATAGGAATTAATAGATATACCCGGTTACGCCAGAGGGAAACATTTTGGAAATATATAGTGATGTCGCAAACCTAAAAAACTTCCCCAAAGGTTTGCGAACGGGCGAACCGTCATAGACTTCAATAGGCAAGCAAATTTTAAAACCCACAGGCACTCTTTCTGGCCACAATAGTGATGGAAAAGTTGTTTGAAGGGCACTAACACCTGGACTGTGGCATGCCAGAGGGGGATCCATGGCAAAACTGCCATGGAAAATTACATAGTTGATGCAGAGTCTGGTTTTAATCCATAAAGGGCATAAATCACCTAACATTCCTAAATTGTTTGGAATAACGTGCTTTAAAACTTCAGGTATGATCAGGTAGTGTAAGGGTTACGCCCGCTTCACAGTGTGCAGTGTAGGTGATATACCTGCCCTGACCATGCTTTGCTGACCAGGTATCAGTGGTCAGATGGACCCTTGCCCCAACACTGTGTGCCAGACATGCCACTACAGCAGACTTATATGGCTTTGGCATTGCTTTTTGGTAATTAGAAGGCTGCTAAATGCCACTGCGCACCACACGTGTTTTATGCCCAGCAGTGAAGTGGTTAATTAGGGAGCATGTAGGCAGCTTGTAGAGTTAATTTTAGCTTAAGTGTAGTGTAGTAGACAACCCAAAGTATTGATCTAGGCCCATTTTGGTATATATATTTCATGCCATCATTTCACCGCCAAATGCGATCAAATAAAAAAAAATTGTTCACTTTTTCACAAACTTTAGGTTTCTCACAGAAATTATTTACAAACAACTTATGCAATTATGGCATAAATGGTTGTAAATGCTTCTCTGGGATCCCCTTTGTTCAGAAATAGCAGACTTATATGGCTTTGGCGTTGCTTTTTGGTAATTAGAAGGCTGCTAAATGCCACTGCGCACCACATGTGTTTTATGCCCAGCAGTGAAGGGGTTAATTAGGGAGCATGTAGGCAGCTTGTAGAGTTAATTTTAGCTTAAGTGTAGTGTAGTAGACAACCCAAAGTATTGATCTAGGCCCATTTTGGTATATTTAATGCCACCATTTCACCGCCAAATGCGATCAAATAAAAAAAAATTGTTCACTTTTTCACAAACTTTAGGTTTCTCACAGAAATTATTTACAAACAACTTATGCAATTATGGCATAAATTGTTGTAAATGCTTCTCTGGGATCCCCTTTGTTCAGAAATAGCAGACTTATATGGCTTTGGCGTTGCTTTTTGGTAATTGGAAGGCTGCTAAATGCCACTGCGCACCACACGTGTTTTATGCCCAGCAGTGAAGGGGTTAATTAGGGAGCATGTAGGCAGCTTGTAGAGTCAATTTTAGCTTAAGTGTAGTGTAGTAGACAACCAAAAGTATTGATCTAGGCCCATTTTGGTATATTTCATGCCACCATTTCACCACCAAATGCGATCAAATTTAAAAAAAACTTAAATTTTTTCGCAATTTTAGGTTTCTCACTGAAATTATTTACAAACAGCTTGTGCAATTATGGCACAAATGGTTGTAAATGCTTCTCTGTGATCCCCTTTGCTCAGAAATAGCAGACATATATGACTTTGGCGTTGCTTTCTGGTAATTAGAAGGCCGCTAAATGCTGCTGCGCATCACACGTGTATTATGGCTAGCAGTGAAGGGGTTAATTAGGTAGTTTGTAGGGAGCTTGCAGGGTTAATTTTAGCTTTAGTGTAGAGATCAGCCTCCCACCTGACACATCAGACCCCCTGATCCCTCCCAAACAGCTCCCTTCCCTCCCCCACCCCACAATTGCCCCTGCCATCTTAAGTACTGGCAGAAAGTCTGCCAGTACTAAAATAAAAGGTTTATAAATTTGTTTTAATGTTTTTTTATAGCATATTTACATATGCTGTGGTGTAGCATCCCCCCTTAGCCCCCAACCTCCCTGATCCCCCCCAAAACAACTCTCTAACCCTCCCCATCTGCCTTATTGGCGGCCATCTTGGGTACTGGCAGCTGTCTGCTATTATTTCACAGTCAAAAAAGTGTTGTTTTTTTAAATGTACACTACTGTTACACCAGATATGAGTGGTGGCACTGGGCAAGTGGGCACAGTATACGCTGTGAGCCTGACACACACGCTGGCAGGCAGGCAACTGCAATTAGATTACACAGGAAAAAAAAAAAAAAAGCAGACTGATGTTCTAGCCCTAAAAAGTTATTTTTGGGGTGCTGTCCTTACAGCAGAGATCAGATGAGTCCTTCAGGACTGTAGTGGACACTGAATACACTAGCCTAGCTATCGATTTCCCTACTAAATCAGCAGCAGCTACACTGTCCCTCCTCTCACTAAGAATGCAGCTTCCGAATGAATCTAAAATGGATGCTGTCCAGGAGGTGGGAGGGTCTGGGAGGGAGGGTCTGCTGCTGATTGGCTGTAATGTGTCTTCTGACTGTGAGGTACAGGGTCAAAGTTTACTCAATGATGAGGAATAGGGGGCGGACCGAACATCGCATATGTTCACCGTCTGCGGCGAACGCGAACATGCTATGTTCGCTGGGAACTATTCGCCGGCGAACTATTTGCAACATCACTATACCTCAGCCTTCTCCCTGTCACTGTTAATCATGCTACACTTCACACATTTTAATGTACTTATATTTATCTTATTATATTTTTTTGTCACTTATGTAATTAAAAAACATATTAATGGTTTGACTTAGAATCATTTGCAATTAATCGTTAATCTTCAATTTTGGCTAATTTAATTGCTTTTTGTGCATGCCTTGTTACATTCCTTATATATTTGGAATATTGATTATGTAATATCTCCTTTGAATAATTTAAATGCCCTATGTTTTATCCTAATTTTTCTTAACACATTTTTATTTAGCCACACTGGCTTAGATTTATTTCTTTTACTTTTATAACCATGTGGTGGTATGTGTTGATATGTATATTTATTTAACTAAAGTTTTAAATCTATTTATCCTCTGTATTTGTATTAGATAACACTTTGTCTCAATTTATTTTATTTAACAGTTTCCTTAAATAACTGAATTTTGCTTTCTTAAAATTAAAAGGTCTTAGTTGAACCATTATAACACTGTTTATGAAAGTGATTTCAACCGTGACCATGTTATGAGCGCTAAATCCAATATTGCTTTATTCCTAGTTTGCTCCTCTATTAAAGGGACAGTCTACACCAGAATTTTTATTGTTTTAAAAGATAGATAATGCCTTTATTACCCATTCCCCAGTTTTGCATAACCAACACAGTTATAATAATATACTTTTTTTTTTTTTTTTTTTTTTTTTTTACATATCACACACAGTTTTATTAAGTTTTGCTTTATTAACTTAAAGGTAATGTGTGACATTTAATAAACAAAGAATACCAATAATACCAACTCAAACTTTCATTAACCACAAAGCTGTATCTGTGGGTGCTTCTAACTATAGCTATTTTTATTAGTCTTTTAAATTGTATTACTTTTTTCATTATTTTTATATATATATATATATATATATATATATATATACACATATATATATATATATATATATATATATATATATATACACACATACATATATATATATATATATATATATATATATATATATACATATATATAAAGACAATTTGGCAGAAAAAAAACACTTTCCACAAATACAAATAGGTGGTTTTATAATTGCACCGACATATTGTTCATTTAAAGCTAAATTATCAGATTGCGATGACTTCTTCTCTAATTGCACTGACACGAAGGAAAGTATTGCTCATCCAAAAAAGTTTTTTTCGGTGGAGTAATACAAAAATAAAGACAATAATCTAAATAAGTAAACATCATATTCACAAATTGCACTGATTTCTTTGTATATTTTGTCACTCGACCCTTTTCATTTATGAGTGACTGGTTTGTTGTGAACATCAGCAGTAGTTTCATACTTCAATCGTATCAACAGTTTAAAGGACTCAGTCGCACTGTTGAAGAGATTCAAGGCCAGGAGGCAAATTACAACCAGTGTATGCTCCTTTCACTAAGCCATACTCCAGCAGAGCGCAGACACACGGATCCTTAACAAGGATGTGTGGATTTCCAACCACAATTAGCAGTGCCTTTGCTCTCGTCGTTGCAACATTAAATCGTTTTGGATTTGACAAGAAACCCAACAAATATCTTGAATCTTCATGAAGAGAATCTTCGCGAGAACGTACCATTGAAATAATGATGACCAGGAACTCCTGCCCCTGGAACTCTTCTACAGATCCAACTTTTATGTCAGGAAGATCAACAGTTCGTAATAGAGTTCGAATTTTTTCGACCTGCTTTCTGTACGGGGTTATCACCCCTATGTCTTTTGCAGAAACTGAGGTGGTAACATGCTTAGCTAGAATGCAGCAGTATCGCATGACCTGAACAGCTTCAGAAGGATTGAACCAGGATGGATTGCTTCCCTCACGCATTTCGGTTCCCCTAATGCCATGGAACACTAAAGGGAAACCATTCTGAGGCAGTTTATCCCATCTTAATAATCTATTTACAACAGCTGGGTCTGCACAAACTTCCAATTCTTTGTGGTAAAACAACTTGGAGGGAAGGTGAAGCAAAGCAGCATGGGACCTGTAGTTCTTCAAAAGCTTTGTAATCAACAAAGGATTGTAATTTCCACAAGCACCATATGTTTTTTCATCCCTCATATATAAAGGTCTAGCCATCAACCTCTCCAAAAGGGACATATTTAATCCATAAGCCGAAGCAATATTAGACTTTATAACTGGCCCAAGCTGCTTTGGATCTCCTGCAAGAATAATCTGGCCATTCACTTCTGATACTAAGCCCAGAGGTATCAGGCACTCGGGCTCACTTGCCTGTCCACTCTCATCCACAAACACATGGGTGAAGTGTCCAACCCGGAGACCTATCTGATAAAACATGCCTGCACTGCTGCAAGTGGATATTATAATTCGAAAGCGAGAAGCCTTACGTATGTCTTCACCAGCTCCACAGTACTGTTTAATAGTGTCATTTATGGTCTCTTCTTGTCTGCTTGAAGCATTTACTCTCACCATACTTCCAGGTTCCAATTGCTGACTTTCATGAAGACGTAAACAAACCAGGTCTGCTGCACTATTAGATGGCGCGCATACTAATACACGACTGTCTGGTAAAGTATAATAAATCTGTAAAATAGCTTCAATGACTGTGATAGTTTTTCCTGTTCCTGGTGGCCCAAAAAGAATGTATGGCATTGGTCGACACTCTCCACTCAGGATTCTTTTTACAGCAAGCTTCTGGTGTTCATTTAGTATATGATTGAAGAATTCTCCCCTCTCTTTAGAAGGCGACTCCTTCCCTGGCTTGTTTGTCTGTGTGGCTACAGTCACCATATCACTCACAGAAACTATATTTTTCTCTCTTGATATTTGTGAATTTTGATTGCCTGTTTGTATATTTTGATGCTCTTTACTCTTTTCTTTTCTGTCTGCACAAGATGGTCTGCAGCTCTCTGTAGTAATAACTTGCGGGGACTGTAACACCAAGATCTCCGGAAACAGAACTTTTTGTCCAAGATATTCTGCTTGTTCGATAGCAAACTGACATCTTCTACTTGAAACCCTACTGAATACAAACTCCACATCCATGGGTTCAAAGCTGTAAGATTCCTCAAATTCTGAGTTGACACGGAGGGTAAGTTCTTCCTCGTGTATCTCAACAACAATGCCAACAAATTGTACCGCAGAAGTAGTATAGTCTTGATATTTTAACAGAACTTTGTCTCCTGGAAACAGGGAAGGTCTTCCTTCTGCAAGTCCTGGCACTTCCAAGAGAAGAAATCCTCCACATTTCTGTAGGCAAACACCACTCAGACTAAATGCCTTGAGTTCCATCTCATTCTGAACATCCTCAAGCCAAATCAAAGTCGACATTTTCTTGCAAAAAATAGACAAACTCAAAACCTCTGCTAAACAAGGTTCTAAAGCCAAAATGTCCATATTCTGCTCAACACATTTTCTGAGCCTGTCTGGTATGGGATAAAGTGGAAGAAAACTAGGAAGTTGTCTCCTGGAAGACCTTTTCTGTGGTGGTGCAGGCACGGTCTTTCTGTTGGTAAGTACTGATTCTGGCATAGGGTTACCTCTATTAGAAGAGTAAACTGTAGATGGTAACAGTATAGATTCTTCTTCACTTTCAATTTTTGCTTCAAGGTACCTTCCAATCACAAAGTCCGTGAAACAGAAAAGAAGAAGCTCCTTACAGCGCCCTGGATTTTTTGCTTCACAAGTTATTGTTATGAAAGTCTTCTGTCCTGGAGTAATCACCATTGACTCACTAATGCCAATACTGGGCTGTATTTTCATAATGTCGGTTGCCTGGTTACTACTTCCATTGGTAAGTGTTCCAGCCTTTAAAGATTCTTCATTTAAAGTCAGTTTGTTCATTTCTTGAACTCCCTCTAAAAGCCTCTGTTTGTATACACCATAAGTTAGAGCAGTAGTTGATCCAATTACACTTTTAGGATAGTTTGCTAGTAACAATGGGTGTACATGGCACAATGTTGATCTTAATCCATTAGTCAGCCTTAGACCAGGCCTCACTGCTTCATATACATCAGCTTGATCTTCCAAATGATTGTTTATATGACTGCATGCTCCTAGTACTGGCAACAATGAAGAAACAGATGCTGGTGATGAACTATCAAGAGAGTCTGATTTTAATTCTCTCATTATAAACTTGAATATATTTCCTTTTTCCCAACCTGCCAGCTTACATGCAATCAAAGAATGAGTTTCTTGTCCTTTATTCTCTATGCTTATAGTTAACTCTTTACTCTCTCCTTGTTTGATTACTCCAAAATTAGTTAGTCTGGACACTTCCAAGCCACCTTTATTCATTATTAAAGCAGTAGAGTATTCATCGCTAGAAGACACCCCATTCAGAGCCTCAGAACCATTTTTCTTCACTGGTGCCATACACAGAGCACGCCAAACATAGCATGATTGGCTGCTTTCTATGACTACAGCGTTAACAACGTCCTGACGCTTTGGTTGGTATCCTTGAGGCAGTTTAATGGAGTCCAGTGTGAAAAATATGCTCTCATCAAGAACACCATTTCTTCCATATAAGGCAGAAACCAAAACCTTGTCTACCCTTTTACATCTTAGTGGCTTTACAGAACAAGCTTCACTGTTCCAAGTTGAGGGATTTACAAAGTACTCTGCTTTTACCCAGTCTCCTTTATAGGGAACATAGCCTTCACAAAGATTGCAGGTAGAAAAATAAGTTGTCTGGTTAATATCTCCCCCATCTTTATTGCAGGAAGTAATATTGCCAATTAAAACTTTTATTTTTACGTCTTCAACAACGGTATCTATTGGACTGTCTGTATCCCATCTTTCAGAGATGCAATTTACCATGAGAGCTCTCAAGCCTCCAGATGTCCTATCTTCTTTAAAAACCACATTGACTTTTTGTCCAATGCTTAATGGTTCTCCTCCAACCACATCATCATTTGTGAAGTAAACGTTGTCATTTATCAGTCCATACTCATTACAAAACCGTGTAACCACTCCATTCAAACTCTGATACTCTAATATACCTGAATTACTTCCCGAGCTCTCATCTGCATCCGCACTTCTCCATAAGAAGTGACCCACTTTAGACAGCAAGCTGAGCATGGTGCCCCAAGATTATTCGGCGAAGACCTCCACAGCCACTTGATAATCCTTGGAATTCTATAACTGTATCACATCGGCAAGTTTACAATTTACCCTCTGGGAAATAGTTTCCACAAATCGACAATCGAATCTCTTGGTCCTTGGGTTAACGGAAGGAAACAGCTCTATAATAATATACTTTTAACCTCTGTGATTATCTTGTATCTAAGCCTCTGCAAACTGCCCATTTATTTCAGTTCTTTTGACAGACTTGCAGTTTAGCCAATCAGTGCCTGCTCCCAGATAACTTCATGTGCACAAGTACAGTGTTATCTATATGAAATATGTGAACTAACACCTATTAGTGGTGAAAAACTGTTAAAATGAATTCTGAAAAGAGGTGGCCTTCAAGGTCTAAGAAATTAGCATATGAACCTCCTAGGTTAAGCTTTCAACTAAGAATACCAGGAGAACAAAGCAAAATTGGTGATAAAAGTAAATTGGAAAATTGTTTAAAATGACATGCCCTATCTGAATCATGAAAGTTTATTTTGGCCTAGACTGTCCCTTTAACTGGCCCAGTTTACGTCAGGGAAGTTAAAATCTCCCATAATTCCAGCACTGGTATTATTAGCAGCCTTTCCTATTTGCATTAGTAGTTGATTTCCACTATGTCACTAGTGTTGGGGGTTTGTAGCCTGTTCCTAGGAATAATTTTCCCTCCCACTCTTTATTTCAGCCCACAGGGTCTCTACATTATCACCTATATCATCATAAATATTTTCACTTATTGTAGGATTAAATGAACACACAAGTCAAAATTAAACTTTCATGATTCAGATAGAGTAAACTACTTTCCAATTTTACTTCAATTTACAAAATATGCACAGTCTTTTTATATTTACACTTTTTGAGTCACCAACTTCTACTCAGCATGTGCAAGAAGTCACAGAATATATGTGTATGCATGTGTGATTGGCTGATGGCTGTCACGTAATATAGGAGGAGTGGAAATAGATATAACTTTGAAATTTGTCAGAAAAAAAATCTACCATTTATTTGAAGTTCAGACTAAGGCAACGATGTCTAGATTTTCTAAAAAAAAGGAACATGACCGAGCAGTGTCAGCGAGCAGCGATGTCTCTCCCAAGTTAATGGGAGCCTGATGTCACCACCCTCATTGCCGACATCACCGCTTGTCAGCATTTTGCTGTGTCGGGAGGGGGGCCTATTTGAAGTGGGCCTACATGGCACTGACAGTGCGCTCACTGAAACTAAAAATAGTTTCCATGTAGGCACACTCCAAATATTGCCGGCGGAACCTAAGTTTTACTACACTAACTACCTCTGGCCAAACATATTCCCTACCCTACTTGCACTCCACTGATTCGAACATATCGCACTGGTGTCAAAATGTCTGAATCAAAGTGCAGCTTACTCCCATTAGTACACCCCCTAACTCCCCCTAAATGCCTATACCAACGTCACATCTAACCTGCTCTCCCCCAATCCGCCTCACTACCTCCCACCGACTGCCTATACCTATGTATGAGCTAACTTACACTCATCCTTCACCGCCCAGCTAACTCCTACACCTTCGTCATGCCTGACCTACACATCCCTGGAATGCCCAGCTAAGTCCCTTATACTGCCTACTCTTATGTAATGTCTAATCTACACTCCCCTGGAATGCCCAGCTAAGTCCCTTATACTGCCTACTCTTATGTAATGTCTAATCTACACTCCCCTGGAATGCCCAGCTAAGTCCCTTATACTGCCTACTCTTATGTAATGTCTAATCTACACATCCCTGGAATGCCCCAGCTAAGTCCCTTATACTGCCTACTCTTATGTAATGTCTAATCTACACTCCCCTGGAATGCCCAGCTAAATCCCTTATACTGCCTACTCTTATGTAATGTCTAATCTACACTCCCCTGGAATGCCCAGCTAAGTCCCTTATACTGCCTACTCTTATGTAATGTCTAATCTACACTCCCCTGGAATGCCCAGCTAAGTCCCTTATACTGCCTACTCTTATGTAATGTCTAATCTACACTACCCTGGAATGCCCAGCTAAGTCCCTTATACTGCCTACTCTTATGTAATGTCTAATCTACACTCCCCTGGAATGCCCCTGCTAAATCCCTTATACTGCCTACTCTTATGTAATGTCTAATCTACACATCCCTGGAATGCCCAGCTAAGTCCCTTATACTGCCTACTCTTATGTAATGTCTAATCTACACATCCCTGGAATGCCCCAGCTAAATCCCTTATACTGCCTACTCTTATGTAATGTCTAATCTACACTCCCCTGGAATGCCCAGCTAAGTCCCTTATACTGCCTACTCTTATGTAATGTCTAATCTACACTCCCCTGGAATGCCCAGCTAAGTCCCTTATACTGCCTACTCTTATGTAATGTCTAATCTACACTCCCCTGGAATGCCCAGCTAAGTCACTTATACTGCCTACTCTTATGTAATGTCTAATCTACACTCCCCTGGAATGCCCAGCTAAGTCCCTTATACTGAATACTCTTATGTAATGTCTAATCTACACATCCCTGGAATGCCCAGCTAAGTCCCTTATACTGCCTACTCTTATGTAATGTCTAATCTACACATCCCTGGAATGCCCCAGCTAAATCCCTTATACTGCCTACTCTTATGTAATGTCTAATCTACACTCCCCTGGAATGCCCAGCTAAGTCCCTTATACGGCCTACTCTTATGTAATGTCTAATCTACACTCCCCTGGAATGCCCAGCTAAGTCCCTTATACTGCCTACTCTTATGTAATGTCTAATCTACACTCCCCTGGAATGCCCCAGCTAAGTCCCTTATACTGCCTACTCTTATGTAATGTCTAATCTACACTCCCCTGGAATTCCCAGCTAAGTCCCTTATACTGCCTACTCTTATGTAATGTCTAATCTACACATCCCTGGAATGCCCAGCTAAGTCCCTTATACTGCCTACTCTTATTTAATGTCTAATCTACACTCCCCTGGAATGCCCAGCTAAGTCCCTTATACTGCCTACTCTTATGTAATGTCTAATCTACACTCCCCTGGAATGCCCAGCTAAGTCCCTTATACTGCCTACTCTTATGTAATGTCTAATCTACACTCCCCTGGAATGCCCCAGCTAAGTCCCTTATACTGCCTACTCTTATGTAATGTCTAATCTACACATCCCTGGAATGCCCCAGCTAAGTCCCTTATACTGCCTACTCTTATGTAATGTCTAATCTACACTCCCCTGGAATGCCCAGCTAAATCCCTTATACTGCCTACTCTTATGTAATGTCTAATCTACACTCCCCTGGAATGCCCAGCTAAGTCCCTTATACTGCATACTCTTATGTAATGTCTAATCTACACATCCCTGGAATGCCCAGCTAAATCCCTTATACTGCCTACTCTTATGTAATGTCTAATCTACACTCCCCTGGAATGCCCAGCTAAGTCCCTTATACTGCCTACTCTTATGTAATGTCTAATCTACACTCCCCTGGAATGCCCAGCTAAGTCCCTTATGCTGCCTACTCTTATGTAATGTCTAATCTACACTCCCCTGGAATGCCCAGCTAAGTCCCTTATACTGCCTACTCTTATGTAATGTCTAATCTACACTCCCCTGGAATGCCCCAGCTAAATCCCTTATACTGCCTACTCTTATGTAATGTCTAATCTACACTCCCCTGGAATGCCCAGCTAAGTCCCTTATACTGCCTACTCTTATGTAATGTCTAATCTACACTCCCCTGGAATGCCCCAGCTAAGTCCCTTATACTGCCTACTCTTATGTAATGTCTAATCTACACTCCCCTGGAATGCCCAGCTAAGTCCCTTATACTGCCTACTCTTATGTAATGTCTAATCTACACATCCCTGGAATGCCCAGCTAAGTCCCTTATACTGCCTACTCTTATGTAATGTCTAATTTACACTCCCCTGGAATGCCCAGCTAAGTCCCTTATACTGCCTACTCTTATGTAATGTCTAATCTACACTCCCCTGGAATGCCCAGCTAAGTCCCTTATACTGCCTACTCTTATGTAATGTCTAATCTACACTCCCCTGTAATGCCCAGCTAAGTCCCTTATACTGCCTACTCTTATGTAATTTCTAATCTACACTCCCCTGGAATGCCCAGCTAAGTCCCTTATACTGCCTACTCTTATGTAATGTCTAATCTACACTCCCCTGGAATGCCCAGCTAAATCCCTTATACTGCCTACTCTTATGTAATGTCTAATCTACACATCCCTGGAATGCCCAGCTAAGTCCCTTATACTGCCTACTCTTATGTAATGTCTAATCTACACATCCCTGGAATGCCCAGCTAAGTCCCTTATACTGCCTACTCTTATGTAATGTCTAATCTACACTCCCCTGGAATGCCCAGCTAAGTCCCTTATACTGCCTACTCTTATGTAATGTCTAATCTACACTCCCCTGGAATGCCCAGCTAAGTCCCTTATACTGCCTACTCTTATGTAATGTCTAATCTACACTCCCCTGTAATGCCCAGCTAAGTCCCTTATACTGCCTACTCTTATGTAATTTCTAATCTACACTCCCCTGGAATGCCCAGCTAAGTCCCTTATACTGCCTACTCTTATGTAATGTCTAATCTACACTCCCCTGGAATGCCCAGCTAAATCCCTTATACTGCCTACTCTTATGTAATGTCTAATCTACACATCCCTGGAATGCCCAGCTAAGTCCCTTATACTGCCTACTCTTATGTAATGTCTAATCTACACATCCCTGGAATGCCCAGCTAAGTCCCTTATACTGCCTACTCTTATGTAATGTCTAATCTACACTCCCCTGGAATGCCCAGCTAAGTCCCTTATACTGCCTACTCTTATGTAATGTCTAATCTACACTCCCCTGGAATGCCCCAGCTAAGTCCCTTATACTGCCTACTCTTATGTAATGTCTAATCTACACTCCCCTGGAATGCCCAGCTAAGTCCCTTATACTGCCTACTCTTATGTAATGTCTAATCTACACATCCCTGGAATGCTCCCACATACTGCCTACTGTCTGGAAAATACCTCACTATAATAACCTATACTAAATAGTAAAGCTGCTCAGTCATATTCCATTTCTAAAGAAGCAATATGCTCATACTTGTCACAAAGATATGATCCCTGACGTGGCTGCTCACGTTTTGCAAACATGTGGTACGCTGTACACTGAGTGATCTACAGTATATATATATATATATATATATATATATATATATATATATATAATATATCTATACCATATACGTCTATACCTCTATCTATCTATCTATCTATCTATCTATCTATCTATCTATGTTACCTAAAATCCCTTATATGTATATATATATGTGTATGTATTTATTAATGAATAGAACGTATTCTTCTATGTGAAGAACATTGGAATGTGAAATATTAATATTTCATGTCGGGTTAGCGAACTTGGTTAAAAATAAACTTTATGAATTAGATAGAGCATGTGATTTTAAACAACTTTCCAATTTACCTTTATCATGTTCTTTGTCTTCTTGGTATTCTTAGTTGAAAGCTAAACCTAGGCAGGCTCATATGATAATTTCTAAGCCCTTGAAGGCCACCTCTTACCACATGCTTTTTTATTTGCTTTTCACAACAGGGGAGTGCTAGTTCATGTGAACCATTTAGATAACATTGTGATCACGCCGGTGGCTTGTGGCAGACACTGCACTAATTGGCTAAAATGCAAGTCAATAGACAATAAATAAAATGTCGTGTGATCAGGGGGCTGTCATAAGATGCTTAGATACAAGGTAATCACAGAGGTAAAAAGTATATTCATTTTAACAGTGTTGATTTTGCAAAACTGAGGAATGGGTAATAAGGAGATTATCTATCTTATAAAACAATATGAATTATGGTAGACTGTCCCTTTAAATGTGATTGGGGCTTGTGCGACTTGTTGGTTGTTAGTTTTTTTTCCCACTTTTGGCACTCTATTTAAATCTATGGGGAAATAAGTTAACGTGGTTGCAATATTCTAACTTTGGCTTTCTGCATGCCTCAGGTTAGTTTGTCGGATTAGTGCGAGCAAAAGCTTTTCACTTTCAACCTGTAATACTCACGGTACCCGACATGCAGAAAAAAACTAAGTCAAGGGATGTTTACGCTTGAGCATGAACCCTAAATAGCAATCCACTCGTAATCTAGCCCATAATCATATATATATAATTTTTTTAAAAACTACCTTGGGGTTTAGTGCTATAGTTCTAATGTGGTGTTGGGTTAGCATATCGCTTCATTAAAGTCTATGGGGGAAAATTCGTTGTGATATCTAAAGTTAGCGTGCATAGGGTTTCGCTTGATCGCAAACATTTTATTTTTAATTTGTAATACACGTACTAACCAGTGCACGTTAAGGGCCACATTACAATATTACAGATTACAAGTGGAGCGCTAAATATCGCATTCATGAAAGCGGTATTTGCACTCCACTGTGTAATACCAGTGCACGCTAATGAGCGCTGGTAATACAAGTTGTCAGCAATGGAAGAGTGGGCTTCCAAAGGCTCCAATGGGAGCCTAGTTCTGATGCCATATTTAGACATGTGTATGTATATATATATATATATATATATATATATAAATATATATATATATATTTTATATATATATATTGTACATATATACATACATACTGTACATTCACACACAATTTTTAACCCTTCCCAGTCAAACACCTTGACATATACCTTTTTATCCCTTTTTAACCCTTTAAAAACATTTTTGTTCAATATTAAATCATTTTTTAATTAAAATGTCTATATATGAGGGTAACAACCTATTTATCAAAGCGTCAACTATGTTGCATTCGCCGGCGTCAATACGCTCGCCAAAAATCGCTGCCACGGATCTGAATACAGTCCACTTATTTATCAAAAAAGCCATTAAAAACATATGTGTCAAGTATGGTGTGAAGAGCATCGAACTGGTGTTCACTAGCAGTCATCGATGTCACGGTTATATGGGATTTTCCCAACTTTATTTATACCATTTCATTACTGTCCACGAACAAGCACATTTCTCAAAAGCTATATATACTGTATGTGTGTTATGTCAGAAATATTTTGCAAACATATTTACATGTCCCTAAGTTCCTTTTTTGGTTCTAAACAATGTTGTCTGTCTTATCTCTGTGCTTATTTATACCACTATATGTATATATTGTAAATGTATTATCATTCTGAGCAGGAATAATTGCAAATATACTGTATCATGTAATCAGAGTAGAAAAAGAGGCGCAATCCAGGAGTAAAATCCAAAATATCTTTAATCCATAAAACAAAGTTAAGACAGGTGTAGCAGTCGGTCTGACATGTTTCGGCTTCCTGTAATCAGAGTATCATATGTATTTATTTGCAATCAATGGATATTTTAAAGGGATAGGAAAGTAAAAATTTAAGTTGCATGATTCAGATAGAGCATGTAATTTTAAAACACTTTAAAATTCACTTCTATTTTCAGATGTGCTTTGTTCTCTTGGTATCCCTTGTTGGAAAAGAATACGCACATATCCTACACTAGTGGGAGCTAGCTGCTAATTGATGCCTGCACACATTTGTCTCTTGTGATTGGCTAAATAGATGTGTTCAGCTAGCTGCCAGTAGTGCAATGATGTTCCTTCAGCAAAGGATAACAAGAGAATTAAGTCAATTTGATAATAGAAGTAAATTAAAAAGTTGTTTAAAATTGTATGTTATAACCAAATCATGAAAGAATATTTTGGGGTTTCCTGTCCCTTTAAGAGCTGGGACAGTTTTCTCTCTGCACCTGTCTAATCCCTCTTAATTGCAATCTATTTTTAAAAACCACCCCTACACAGGTGTTATTAAATGGGCTGGCATATAAGATGACATTTCTTACTGAAAAAGAAATTCAAGAGAAGGAAGAAATATACTGAACATATCATGACAGTAAAGAGGTGAATTTAATTTCTGCTGTATCTGAATCATGACAGTTTAAAGTTAGGTGGGCTATCCCTTTGAGCTATCAGCTTAAGATTCTATTGATCAAACATCAATTTGAATTTTAAATTCCTTGTCTAAAATATTACACCATGTGTCCTAATGTAAGCATCAATGTGTATCTTTAATACTAATTTTTAGTATTATACTTTCAAAGTATAATACACAATGTAACAAATGGCACTTACAAGTTCTGATGAGTGATCAATGACACAAGTATTGAGCATTTTGATTCATTAGTGATAGTTTGTAATGTATATTTGAATCAGATTGGCAGATGTCATAAATCATGTGATTATGCATATTCCAATCAAAAGTGGTGGAAAAATTCACTAGTGTGTAGGTTGTTTAGGAGTTTGAAACAGGCTCTCATCCAAAGGGGGTATAAGACTAAAATTTTAAATAGGGCACTCCTAGAGGTCTCACGATTGGATAGAAACTCCCTGTTGGACAATTCCGCTAGTCACTTGAATAAAAGATTTGAAAACTCAAAACCCTTTTTTGCAACTACATTAAGTCCTCAATTTAATGATATTTGTGGGATTATTGCCAATCATTTGCCCATAGTCACTGCAGAAGACAGCCTTAAAGACTATGGGCACGATCAAATATACGGCGCAGGTTTCGGCACAAGCGTGGAAACCTGCGCCACCCGTAATTTCACCTTGCACATCGAGGTATTACATATATGGCGCTGGCATTTCCTAAGTGGCGTAAGTCGGATAAACTAGAGATGTCCAGAAATAAGCGTCAATACAAATTTCTGGAGTCGCTAGTGACTTTTCGGCACTTTAGAAACTGAAGGCGCCTAAGAAAAGTAAAGAAAATAACAAATCTCCCGTAAAAGTCTAACACACCTCCTAAAAATAAGCCCGACAGGTAAAACCCCTATATCCGCAATCCCCCCCTCTCATTACTAATATTAAATATATTAACCCCTAGAACGACAACCCCCCACAACGCAATATGCCTATTTAAACTATTAACCCCTATATCTGCCATCAAACCCACACCGCAAGTAATAACTAAATTATTAACCCCTAAACCGCCATAGCCCACAACGCAATTAACCTATTCAAATATTAACCCCTAAACCGCCATAGCCCACATAGCCTATTAAATGTATTAACCCCTAATCTGCCGCCCCCAACGTCGCCGCCACTATAATAAAGTTATTACCCCTAAACCGAAGTCTAACCCTAACCCTAACACCCCCCTAACTTAAATATTATTTAAATAAATCTAAATAATATTACTATTATTAACTAAATTATTCCTATTTAAAACTAAATACTTACCTATAAAATAAACCCTAAGATAGCTACAATATAATTAATAATTACATTGTAGCTATTTTAGGATTTATTTTTATTTTACAGGCAAGTTTGTATTTATTTTAACTAGGTACAATAGCTATTAAATAGTTAATAACTATTTAATAGCTACCTAGTTAAAATAACTACAAATTTACCTGTAAAATAAATCCTAACCTAAGTTACAATTACACCTAACACTACACTATCATTAAATAAATTAATTACAATTACCTAAAATTAAATACAATAAAATAAAATAAACTATAGTACAAATCCCCCCCACTAAATTACAGAAAATAAAAGAAAATTACAAGAAGTTTAAACTAATTACACCTAATCTAAGCCCCCTAATAAAATAAAAAAGCCCCCCAAAATAATAAAATTTCCTACCCTATACTAAATTACAAATAGCCCTTAAAAGGGCTTTTTGCAGGGCATTGCCCCAAAGTAATCAGCTCTTTTACCTGTAAAAAAAGAAATACAATACCCCCCAACATTAAAACCCACCACCCACACACCCAACCTTACTCTAAAACCCACCCAATCCCCCCTTAAAAAACCTAACACTAACCCCTTGAAGACCACCCTACCTTGAGCCCTCTTCACCCAGCCGGGCAGAAGTCTTCATCAGATCCGGATAGAAGAGGTCCTCATCCAAGCGGCATCTTCTATCTTCATCCATCCGACGAGGAGCGGCTCCATCTTGAAGACATCCGACACAGATCATCCTTCCTGGCCAACGACTAACCGACGAATGAAGGTTCCTTTAAATGACGTCATCCAAGATGGCGTCCCTTCAATTCTGATTGGCTGATAGAATTCTATCAGCCCATTGGAATTAAGGTAGGAAAAATCCTACTGGCTGATGCAATTTGTAATTTAGTATAGGGTAGAGAATTGTATTATTTTGGGGGGCTTTTTTATTTTATTACGGGGCTTAGATTAGGTGTAATTAGTTTAAACGTCTTGTAATTTTTTTTTATTTTCTGTAAATTAGTGTTGGTTTTTTTTGTACTATAGTTAATTTTATTTAATTGTATTTAATTTTAGGTAATTGTAGTTAATTAATTTAATTTATTTAATGATAGTGTAGTGTTAGGTGTAATTGTAACTTAGGTTAGGATTTATTTTACAGGTAAATTTGTAGTTATTTTAACTAGGTAGCTATTAAATAGTTATTAACTATTTAATAACTATTGTATCTAGTTAAAATAAATACAAACTTGCCTGTAAAATAAAAATATATCCTAAAATAGCTACAATGTAATTATTAATTATATTGTAGCTATCTTAGGGTTTATTTTATAGGTAAGTATTTAGTTTTAAATAGGAATAATTTAGTTAATAATAGTAATATTATTTAGATTTATTTAAATAATATTTAAGTTAGGGGGTGTTAGGGTTAGACCTAGGTTTAGGGGTTAATAACTTTATTATAGTGGCGGAGACGTTGGCTCAGGCAGATTAGGGGTTAATACATTTAATAGGCTATGGCGGTTTAGGGCTATGGCGGTTTAGGGGTTAATAGGCTTTTTTAGTTATTGCGGTGGGGGATTGCGGTTGACAGGTATATAGACATTGCGCATGCGTTAGGTGTTGGTTTATTTTTGCAGGCATTTTCGGGAGTTACGGTGCTCCCATACTTAGAGCACGGCCTGCTACAGCTGCCTTTTATGGCGAGGTAAAAATGGAGTAAGATTTCTCCATTTTCGCCACCTAAGGCCTTTTGTGGATATTGGATAACGATTTACGACGCAGTCCCATGTTAGTCTATGGGAGTAAAAATTGTGAGAGACGGGTGAAATATATATGTGCGTAACTTGCATGCTGCGGCGTATATGTAATACCAAAATCGCGTAAAAACTGGCGTCGCCGGCTTTTGCGGGCGACGCTCTATATGTAATGTAGGCCTATGCAGGTAATGGCTGCAACTTTATTTCTCAGAGAGGTTGCATCATAGGTAATCTGGTATTTCTCAGTGTTCTCAAAAAATCCAAGGGGGCGCAGAGCAGCTGGCTCACAGTCAAGGGAGACTTTAAGTGTCATTTTTCTAAATGTATAGCATGTTCCTATATTAAAATTGGCTCACAATTTTACAAAAGGTGTATAATCTTGACTGTTGCTTCAACAGCCGAACCCCCTTTGTGGTTTATCTAATTAAATGCACACACTGTATGGTTCAATATACAGGCTGTTCTACCCGAGAAGTTAGGGTGAGAATTAGAGAACATCTCAATGACATTAGTAATGGGAGAGAATGCTCTGACCTGGCAAGACATTTTATACACTGTCATGCACAAGATGTCTCAACTTTCACCTGGCAAGTTATTGAATGTGTATACAGTAAAGCAAGAGGTGGCGATAGAATCAACAGACTCCTTCACAGGGAGGCCTTTTGGATCTTTCTTTTACAAACAAGAAGACCGATGGGCTTAATATAGATGGAGACATAATTAATATTTGGCAACGTTAGGTTGATTTATCATGTACCCATTATAATTGATACATTATAATGTTATTTATTCTAATTTTAATATACTGTCTAAATAGGGTTTAAACTTTTCTTCAACCCTATATCTGTTACATCATAGTTTAAAATTATTATCTCTAACCTTGCACTCTGATGGTGCCCCATTAATTTTCCGTCTAATGGCAGCTCATAAATGTTTCCATGGTCCTGTCCAACTTATTCTTATTAGAGCGATCCCTAGAATTACTGCAGTGTCCTCCTTACTAATTAATTTATTAATATTTTTAATCCTATATTGATCTATGTATCTGATTTAGGACAATTTAATATGTTATTCTATTTTTACAGTCAAGGCATTGTATTTTTTGTACATAGAGGGTCCAACTTATTTAGTTAATGCCACTATTATTTAATGGTAGCTATGAATTAATTATGTACCGTATTCATAGGGTAGCGGTCTACTCATATATATATAAGATGGTTTCAAATATAGTATTATTCCCCCTTGTACTATCTCTTTAAATCAGAAGTGTCAATTTCTGCGTTTTCTGTGTTTTTAGACTCCAATTGACTTCTATGGCATCCGTGACCTCAAGGGTGACATATTGAAAACTATGTACGCTGAGTCGGAAAAGACGCCAGCATAAATGTAGAATTTTTTATAACTTTGTGAGAGCTTCAAATAGTGTCGATTAGGAGGGTGAATGAACACGATTCCGCTCGAATACCACGGTTTTCATTTTGCATAAATCTGTGTCGGATTGAGATTGTGGGATCATATTTTACATAAAAAATGTGCAGATCTTGACGCTTTGATAACTACAGCGGATCTATCTTGCGACAATTACGACGCGGAATTCAAGCATATTTTCAGTTGATGCTTTAATAAATAAGCACCATGGACTTTACTTCCGGCCTTTGGTTGTGCTAATTCTAACACTATTTTGGCTTTTGTTTGAGCGCAATCCATAACTTTCAAATTGTAATACTAGCAAAATTAAGTGTGGTTGCATTATCCATTTAAATTATAGGGTGCGCTAAATTGATGCCAGCTGCATAAAACTTCTCTGGTAAATCTGTTTTACCATGGATTTGTAATATCAATTTGCGTGCTAATTTTAGTGTGGTACAGCAAAATTGCTATGAAGGCACGGGATATCATTAGCGCTCCACTTAAGGGGGCCGAATTATCATTGTGCGAGTGGACATGGTCCGATATTGCGGATCATGTCTGCTGCACATCGATTAAATGCCAACAGCATATGATCTCTGTATTTATCATTGCACCAGCAGTTCTGCTGGTTCAATACCGCCCCCTGCAGATTTGCAGCCAATCGGGTGTCAATCAACCCGATCGTATTGGATCTGGTTCTGCCGATTTCTGTCCGCTGCCTCAGAGCAGGCGGACAGGTTATGGAGCAGCAGTCTTTAGACCGCTGCTTCATAACTTGTGTTTCCGGCGAGCCTGAAGGCTCGCCAGAAACACGGGGCATCAAGCTCCGTACGGAGCTTGATAAATATGCCCCGTTGTCTGGGCCAATGTCTTTATTGCTTACCAGATCAAATGGTTGCTGAATCTATTTATTACAGATTGAAATGTAAACCTGTAACAAAGTCAAATGTGCCACAGGAAAAAAAAAGTAGATTAAAGTAATATTCATATTAGCACAAAAGTTCCTAAGCTAAAGCAAAATGTTTCCCTTTTCATTGCTGTGGTCACTCTGATGAGCATGCAAGAAAAATTATACACTTGCCATGGCAAGATAAATAATGTCCTTTTTGTTAGTTTAGCTATATTGTGTGACTTGAATCTAATTAAACTGATCATGTATTGGCAAGTGAAGCCCAAAAAGAAATAATGAGGCAATTTGCTTATGAACAAGGTAATTGACATTAGTGTGAAAATCTAAGAAGTGGGAAGTATATCTGTATACTCAGTTCTTTGAAATATGTGTTCCAGGAATATTCTGGATATATAGAGATTTATACTGATATATTTTTTCTTGTATGTCGTGCCATAGCTCTTAGACTTTTAAGATCTACGAGAGGTCGTATTTATAAAAAAAAATCTAAAGGCCATATTATACATTTTGATGAAGCTGTTCTGAATCGATAAAAACACATTTTCAAACCCCATTAAAAAATCAAATTTACTATCCTCTCCAATTACAAATGAAGACTATGATCAGCATAGGCTTGCCCAGACCTGGCAACTTGCTAGCATTCTGGCAAAACTACAAACTGTTAAAACATTGATGTAGCCATTAAAGGGACAGTCTACTCAAAACTAAACTTTCATGATTCAGATAGGGCATGCAATTTTAAACAACTTTCCAATTTACTTTTATCATCAAATTTGCTTTGTTCCCTTGGTGGTATTTTTGAAAAGCTAAACCTAGCTAGGCTCAAACTGATTTCTCAACAGTTGAAACCCGCCTCCTAGCTCAGAGCATTTTAAAAGTTTTTCACAGTTAGACTGTGCTAGTTCACATGTGTCATATAGATAACATTGTGCTCACTCCCGTGAAGTTATTTAGGAGTCTTCACTGATTGACTACACTGCATGTCTGTCAAAGGCACTTAGATAAGGAGGCTGTCTGCAAAGGCTTAGATACAAGGTAATCACAGAAGTAAAAAGTATATTAATATAACTGTGTTGGTTATGCAAAAACGGGGAATGGGTAATAGAGGGATGATCTATCTTTTTAAATAAGAAAAAATTTGGTGTAGACTGTCCCTTTAACTATGTTGAGATACTGAATTAAAAATATATTTTGGGGGTGGAGCCAGCCAGTATTGAGTTTGGCCGCAGATTAATGGAGCTCCACAGTTAACTCTCCCAAACCAATTATAAAAGAGGATATGATACACCACTGGCCCCAAACAGAACAATCTGAAGCACAGCTATGCATGAGGTGACTGGGTGGCACATGTAGGTGTCAAACAGGCAGATCTGGAACAGACACAACCTTGGGAACTCTGGCAACAGGAGGCCGCAGCATCCCATTGCCATGTGGCCGCTAGATGACATAACGCCTGAGAGACAAAAGGGAGCACTACAGTTCTTGGGGCACAATACAGCCTCAAGACATTAGTGCATGGCCGGATACTGCTGCTACGGCTTTTCTGTAATCAGCACTTAGGAAGATAGATAAGCTTTTGTGTGCCATTACCATGCTCAGACCATAAGCAGCAGTGGCAGAGGAGGAGACCAATAGTCAACCAAAAAAGGTACAGTTTAACATTATAATGCTTCACTTACGTAGGGGGTATCTTTATAAACTAACAAGGGTCTGAACAATCCTCTAATTGCACACTAAATATTTTTGGCGCAGATGGTGCAAAATCAGTATTTGTAGAGGCTGAACATAATTTCCTATAAAACCTGAAGAGAAATGCTTATTTTTCTAAGAAAGAACATGAGATAAACTCAAAAGACAGCCTGGAGAACAGAATTTAATAATAAGTGGCTGAAATGCAGATCTTGCAGCACTTTCCTTCTAATAAAGAATGGTTTTTCAGCATAGCAGGATGACTGTATTATAATACTTAACAATTTTAGATACTAGTTTTATTAAAGCAGGAATAAGTGGATTGTAAACTGCACAGACAAAAAGGCATCTCAAGTTTATCATCAAGATACCTGGAGCGCATTATCATCACTAACATCACTACAACAACCAAATCAGTTAATTTGTCTCATTAAAGTCACTACACTTCTATCTGCCATGGCTTCCAAAAAGCTATCCAAAGCTGATATATCTTCCAAAGCAGCAGAGTCTCAAGTCCAAAAGATGGATGCTGAATTCAAAGCTATTGAATCCACAGTAGAAGGTCCTGACAAATCTCCTTCCATATTTAATTCAGATAATATGGAAGAGAATATGGCAATGAAAGATGATGGAAACTGCCCAGTTACTAAGGCAGATATTTGCTTTTTGACTACAAAAACAGATTTTGCTAACTTCTTAACTCAGGTTGGGCAAATGATAAAGGAAGGCTCGTCCAAGGTAAAAAAAAAAAAAAAAATCAACCAATCATGGAAACAGAGTACTCCAACTTAAAGAAAATTCATAAAGTATTGTTCTTGAACAAGAATCCTTTGCACAACATGCTCAATAGAAAAATGAAAAATACATATGTCAGGGGCTGTTTAAATAAATGTTTGAATAATGTTCCATTATAAAAACCCTGACATACGTATTTTTTATATGCGTCCCCTCAAAGTGGCAATCCTATATTTCAGCAGTTCCCAACCTTTTTTCTCTCCCGTACCCCTTGATTAGGCTTTTCATTTATGAGTATCCCCTCTCTTTATTACCCCGACCTATCCCTCAAAAAATATATGTTGTATATATATATATATATATATATATATATATATATATACTTATTGCAGATGGGAATGTATTCTCTTTCATTGTAAATTTTATATTTAGAAGTAATTTAAGGACTGAAATGTGATTGGCACAAAAAAGTATGTCTATCTAAGATAACAGGAGAATGTCTTAAATAGAGATGTTCAGTATTTATAACATGATAGATATTTTTTCAGTTCTACTAGAAACAAAGCAGGACATTATTATATTATTATTTAATAATTGCATGAGACAGAATGTTCTTCAGTCATATTGGGAGTTCAATGAAAGATACACAAAACATAACATAAGTATAGACATACAGTAGATAGGGCCAAGTCCATACGAGTCATAAGTGGTGCTTGCTGGGGACAATAAAAATAAGGACTTATTGATAAATGTCAGCTTGTTTTAAAATGGTATCAGACAGATATAAGTCTGAAATTATCAGACAGGATCTAGGAACTGTAATAGGGCATTTACCTATGAATACAGAGAGTGAGCCTGACAGAGAGAGATGGGAGTGTTGCTAGACAAGTGCAATAAAGGAGATTTCTAGTAAAAGTGATGAATATATATATACTATATATATATTTATATATAGGCTTACCCGGTTTACCGGTAAGATCCCCAGTCCACTCCAGATGATCCTCCTTATATATATATATACAATTTTGCTTGCTGCCAGACATTGCCAGCCTGCAACCACCCGCGCACGGCGGCACACTGACTTTACTCCTGCCAGAGGCCAGCACAATGAGCACACATTTGATTTTTGGGGTCGGGCCGGGGTAAGTGCGTGCTGGTGGTGCTGTGCACAGTGCACACTAACACTAAATATAGCCTCAGACAGCCTGCGCCCTGCCCACAGTGCACAACATCCTGCGTAAAGTGTAGCTCGCATTTACACTGTGCCACCAATAGCTGCTGCATGTAAAATCAGTAGCGCTAGGTAGGAGGACCTTATTTTTTTGGGTTAAAGCAGGAAAATTCCTCCATTACCAATAATAGATTCACATACCCCCAACCACAGGTTGGAAACCGCTGCTATTTTGATTAACTTTTATTTATTTTTATAAAGACAGAACCAGTACCAGACAAACAGTGGTGGCACATTAAATATGTAATCCCCCTTTCCTTACTTAATACACAGTGCTCTAAATGTTTAACACCCCCTTACACAATTTGCAGTGCTTTAAATGTTTAACATTTTGTTAGATACTGTCTAAGTTGTGGCACAGTAGAAAGGCAGCAAGGTCTTGAAATGGTGACAACAACTTAATAAGAGGATTTTTATAGGCACATTGAATATCCATCCACTGCCACAGACCACTATATGCGTGTAACTTTACTTTTAAAGGGACACTCAATCAAAATTAATTTTTCAATATTCAGATAGAGCATGCCATTTTAAACAACTTTCCAATTTACTTCCATTAACAAAATGTGCACAGTCTTTTTATATTTAAACTTTTTGAGTCACCAGTTCCTACTGAGCATGTACAAGAATAAGTGTGTATGCACTTGTGAATGGCTGATGGCTGTCACATGGTACGTGTATGCATTTGTGATTGGCTGATGGCTGTCACATGGTACAGGGGGAGTGGAAAAAGATATAACAAAATTGTCAGAAAAAAAATCTACTACTCATTTGAAGTTCAGACTAAGTGCTATTGCATTGTCTTGTTATCTTGCATTTGTTGATTATGCAAATCTACTGTGTTGACTGGTCCTTCAAATGTATTTTTGATGTGTTTTTTTATACTTTTTTATTTTGCAAAACTGTTAACCAGAGCTCAGAGGACACGGTAATCATTCTAGCATAAATCAAGATTGCGCTCAAGCGTTCATTTTCAACTTGTAATATGAGCGCTACAAGGTGCGCAGACATCCGCGATATCACTCGGGCATTACTTTTAGCACGCCACTCATAATCTGGCCCCATGTGTTTTGAGTGTGGTGAGCCAATGCAATGTGGACTCTCTCAGGTCTTGCAGGAGGAACACAAACCTTGTGAGTGGAAGTTCTATTGAATAAGCTATAACCCTTATACCTGAAAAGTTAGTGGACCACTCTCAAATACTGAAAAAACTCCTGTAGGTTTGATGTTTGTACATGAGAGTACTGTACATTATCCAACAGCAGAGATAGAGGTATCAATAAGTATTCAAGTAGTGCATATTTTGGCAGTGGTAGTTCCTGAATTAACCTATTCTCTACTCTTAGGAAGAGACTTTTCAGAGTTTCATACATTACTCAAAGATCAGACACACAGGAAGCTGGAGGATGAATAAATTGTGACTCCTCGTGTAATATTCCCATTTACAGATAATGATTTGTTTGTGGGTAAAACAAAAATTACATAAAACCTGGAAAGTGTGTAGAGAAAGAAAGCTTAAAGGGCCATAATACCCAAATGTTTAAACACTTGAAAGTGATGCAGCATAGCTGTAAAAAGCTGACTAGAAAATATCACCTGAATATCTCTATGTAAAAAAGAAAGATATTTTACCTCAAAAATTCCTCAGTAGCCACCTCCCATTGTAAAGGATTTCTAAGCAGCATTTTAGTGTGTCTGTCCTGGGACAGCTGAAAGGATGAGCCTCGTGAACTCTCATATTATTTCACCAATCAGGTAAAGGAAGCTTACTATCTCATGAGATCACAGTAAGAGTTCATGACCTCAGCACTGCTGATGCTGATTGGCTGTTGTTCATTTCTTCATTTCATTTTTTTTTTATTTTTACCTGCAGCTGGGAGCAGCTGAGTATAACTTTTTACACAGAACTTACTCTGCTGAGCTGAGGAAATTGTGAGGTAAAATATCTTCCTTTTTTACATAGAGATGCTCAGGTGATATTTTCCTGTCAGCTTTTTACAGTTATACTGGATCAGTTTCAAGTGATTTAGCATATGAGTATTATGTCCCTTTAAGTTTACCAAAGCTTTAGCTTAAGCCTTGTTAAATGAAGAAGAAAAACACTCTAATAAGGGAGTGGCAACCCAGGTGAAAGAATCAGAGCTGTTAACAGAACAACAAGAAATTCTAGTGCAAAGAGATTAATGGAATGAAATAACCCTGATGAGAATATCCTAGGTAAGTTTGGTCCTCCTAGTGTAAACGTTGGGTGCTTTCAAGCTAGTGATCCTCTACTACAACATGCAAGGAGCAGTGTGGTAGAGGTTAACGGAGTGCCTGTGGAAGGATTAACAACAAGTTATTTTCCTTATTTATACATCTCTAATATATATATATAAAAATAGTACAAAGAGGAGGATTGAGAATACTGTTTTTTCAATCAAAGATGGACCAAAGGCTGCACAGTGGTTTCAACGCTTTATTACTTAAATATACACATTAAGCTTGATAGTAATGGGCCGTCTATTCTCCACCCATATTTCAAATAGTAAACACATACACAGAAAATATAAAAAGAGCATAAGAGGCAAAGAGAAGCAAAACCGTTGTAAAAATATATATATCACACCATAACAAAAATCCTGATACTGCAGTATGCTGCTAAAAATAATCCCTAAGCTTTATGCAAAAAACAAATAAATTAGTAGTGGGGCCCCAGGGTTGAACAGTGAAGATGTAAACATTACAGAAGTCCTGAATTTGCAAACCAGGCACTCAAGTGTTAAACAACACGCACTGGTATTGATGTAGAGAACTTCTTATTACAATACAGTCTAATTGATGCTAAGTTGGCGCTATGCGCTGATGACTGTGTAACTTGTAACTATATACAATTTCATCTCTAACATTTTCAAGGGTAGTATCCACTTTGTATCAAGTGTGCGATAGAAAAGAGATACAACATGGTATCAGCAGTCTTTTCAACAGCTTTAACACAGACTTCTCACGGGTAGCAAGACTTTTTGGCCAAACCTCACCTGTAATACACAGACGCTTCGTCCTCCACTAGACTGGGTTAGAACAACTGTGATTCTGCGGTTTCAAGTAAAATTTAGCTTTTAATAATACAAAAAGTTAAAATCTTGGGAAAAACATGACGTTTCGATGCCTAACTGGCATCTTTTTCAAATGTCCCAAAAGGTACATCCAAAGTGGTCACACCAGCTATGTGGTGTTCCCCATGAGAGCATAAAACTACTGGCTGAATGTGTTATATTTATACAAGTCATAGCTGACATCAAGGCTGTGTTCAGCTGTGGATAATCACTTGCAAATCTGATCAGCTGGTTCCGTTCCCACCCACAAGCTTTATACTTCATTGCGCTGTTAGTTGAGCAACTGCATGGCTAATTTGCATATGTGGGAGTGATCTGCACCAGAGTAGTGTCCAATGATCTTGCGATGTTTTCAGGCATCATCATACATGCCCACTTGTCTCTGCCGTGAGTGAAACTTCCCCAAACAAAGGGATATTGGCCTGTGACTTATGAACGGCTTCTGGCACAACAATGTATGTTTCACACAGGTTGGTGAGGGGTCACCTTTGTCAATCAACGTAGAAACTGCATGTTCACCTTGGTGCATGATGTACTGAACATTGTACTGGGATGTAATACACATTCAAAAAGTTGTAGTGAGGAGATCTAATGTCTCACCTATAGCAGGTACACCCTCGCATTTATTCATAGAGCAACAGCTAATGCAGGGATATCAGGAAATATCGATGGGGTGTAATACACATTCGATCTATTCAAATCAGACAACACGAATGCCCCACTTGTAGTGGGTACATCCCCATTGGTTAATATGAAGCTCCCATGCAAGATTAGCATAAAATGCTTGATAGAGCACACAATCCAGCAACATGTGAGGGGGGGTGATTTTAAATAAGTGACATCTAATAACACATTAGCCAAGTAGCAAAGGAAGAAAAAAATGTAGAGAAGAAAAAAATGAAAAAATAGAAAAAATAAGAAAAGAAAAAAAAAGTTAAAAACATAGTAGAAGCTGGAACAATGAGCAAATTCAAAAAGTGTCCATTTTATAATCCAATGATAGAAAAATTTTGTGCATTTGTATTCATTCATTAGTGGATCATTTTTATCCAATGAACGGCCCAAAGTCCAATTTGATGTTTAATCCTTTAGGAGAGACGGTGTCCAACATGTAGATCCATCTGGACTCTAGTCTAAGTAACATATTGTTGCGGTCTCCCCCCTTTTTTGGAATAGGTAGATGATCAATAATCATGCAGCGTAGACTGGAGTTGCTATGTTTCTGTGTAGCAAAGTGTCGGGCAACTGGGAGATCAGATGTTCCATTCTTCAGTGCTTCCCTAATGGAGCATCTGTGATTCGCCATTCTATCTTTGAAAGGGGTGGTCATTTTCCCCACATAGACCAGAGAACAGGGGCAAATTAGGATATATATGACATATGAGCTGTTACAATTCAGATGGTAACGAATGGTATATCTTTTATTATTGTGTGGATGTTGAAAAGAATCTCCAACTTGAATGGAATTACAGTTAACACAATCATCGCATTTGTAGCAACCACTTTTTTGAGATTTTAACCACGTATCACCTTGATGGGAACTTTTGGGATACTTTTTTACCAGTAGGTCCCTGATACTCCTCACCCGTCTGTAAACCACTCTTGGAGTGTTAGTTTTCCAGGATGCCAGGCTCCTGTCGGTCTCAAGTAAGTCCCATCTATTGTGAATGGAATCCCTTATGGTCTCATGTGATGGAGAGAATGTGGTAATGAAGTTTAACTTTTCTTCAGTCATGTTTTTTCTTTCTTTATGTTTTAGGAGCGAATCTTGGTTACACATGTGGAGTTTCTGTCTCGCCATATTAATATCCTTAATGTCATATAGCCTTTCCTCCAATTTCTTACACATAGCATCCAATTGTTCACTGCAGATTTCTGGTTCGGAATAGTGATGTCGCAAACATAACATTTTGGGATTGCGAACGCGAACTTCCGCAAAAGTTCGCAAACCGGCGAACCGGGCGAACCGCCATAGACTTCAATAGGCAGGCGAATTTTAAAACCCACAGGGACTCTTTCTGGCCACAATAGTGATGGAAAAGTTGTTTCAAGGAGACTAACACCTGGACTGTGGCATGCCGGAGGGGGATCCTTGGCAAAACTACCATGGAAAATTACATAGTTGATGCAGAGTCTGGTTTTAATCCATAAAGGGCATAAATCACCTAACATTCCTAAATTGTTTGGAATAACGTGCTTTAAAACATCAGGTATGATGTTGTATCGATCAGGTAGTGTAAGGGTTACGCCCGCTTCACAGTGCGCAGTGTAGGTGATATACCTGCCATGACCATGCTTTGCAAACCAGGTATCAGTGGTCAGATGGACCCTTGCCCCAACACTGTGTGCCAGACATACCATTATAGCAGACTTATATGGCTTTGGCGTTGCTTTTTGGTAATTAGAAGGCTGCTAAATGCCCCACGTATTTTATGCCCAGCAGTGAAGGGGTTAATTAGGGAGCAAAGTTTGTTCACTTTTTCACAAACTTTAGGTTTCTCACAGAAATTATTTACAAACAACTTATGCAATTATGGCATAAATGGTTGTAAATGCTTCTCTGGGATCCCCTTTGTTCAGAAATAGCAGACTTATATGGCTTTGGCGTTGCTTTTTGGTAATTAGAAGGCTGCTAAATGCCAACGCGCACCACACGTGTTTTATGCCCAGCAGTGAAGAGGTTAATTAGGGAGCATGTAGGCAGCTTGTAGAGTTAATTTTAGCTTAAGTGTAGTGTAGTAGACAACCCAAAGTATTGATCTAGGCCCATTTTGGTATATTTAATGCCACCATTTCACCGCCAAATGCGATCATATAAAAAAATAATTGTTCACTTTTTCACAAACTTTAGGTTTCTCACAGAAATTATTTACAAACAACTTATGCAATTATAGCATAAATGGTTGTAAATGCTTCTCTGGGATCCCCTTTGTTCAGAAATAGCAGACTTATATGGCTTTGGCGTTGCTTTTTGGTAATTAGAAGGCTGCTAAATGCCAACGCGCACCACACGTGTTTTATGCTTAGCAGTGAAGGGGTTAATTAGGGAGCATGTAGGCAGCTTGCAGAGTTAATTTTAGCTTAAGTGTAGTGTAGTAGACAACCCAAAGTATTGATCTAGGCCCATTTTGGTATATTTCATGCCACCATTTCACCACCAAATGCGATCAAATTTAAAAAAAACTTAAATTTTTTCGCAATTTTAGGTTTCTCACTGAAATTATTTACAAACAGCTTGTGCAATTATGGCACAAATGGTTGTAAATGGTTGTAAATGCTTCACTGGGATCCCCTTTGTTCAGAAATAGCAGACATATATGACTTTGGTGTTGCTTTCTGGTAATTAGAAGGCCGATAAATGCTGCTGCGCATCACACGTGTATTATGGCCAGCAGTGAAGGGGTTAATTAGGTAGTTTGTAGGGAGCTTGCAGGGTTAATTTTAGCTTTAGTGTAGAGATCAGCCTCCCACCTGACACATCAGACCCCCTGATCACTCCCAAACAGCTCCCTCCCTCCCCCACCCCACAATTGTCCCTGCCATCTTTTTTTTTTTTTTTAGCATATTTACATATGCTGGGGTGTAGCATCCCCTCTTAGCCCCCAACCTCTCTGATCTCCCCAAAACAGCTCTCTAACCCTCCCCATCTGCCTTATTGGCGGCCATCTTGGGTACTGGCAGCTGTCTCCTATTATTTCACAGTTAAAAAAGTGTTTGTTTTTTTAAATGTACACTACTGTTACACCAGATATGAGTGGTGGCTCTGGGCAAGTGGGCACAGTATACGCTTTGAGCCTGACACACACGCTGGCAGGCAACTGCAATTAGATTACACAGGAAAAAAAAAAAAAAAGCAGACTGATGTTCTAGCCCTAAAAAGGGCTTTTTGGGGTGCTGTCCTTACAGCAGAGATCAGATGAGTCCTTCAGGACTGTAGTGGACACTGAATACACTAGCCTAGCTATCGATTTCCCTATTAAATCAGCAGCAGCTACACCGTCCCTCCTCTCAATAAGAATGCAGCTTCCGAATGAATCCAGGAGGTGGGAGGGTCTGGGAGGGAGGGTCTGCTGCTGATTGACTGTAATGTGTCTTCTGACTGTGAGGTACAGGGTCAAAGTTTACTCAATGATGAGGAATAGGGGGCGGACCGAACATCGCATATGTTCGCCGTCCGCGGCGAACGCGAACATGCTATGTTTGCCGGGAACTATTCGCCGGCGAACTATTCGCGACATCACTAGTTCGGAATTATTCCTGATTACTTGCGTGAGTTGAGAGGAGATAATGCCTAACTTTTGGTGTCGTGGGTGATAGCTAGAAGCCAGCAGCAGCGAGTTTTTGTCAGTGCTCTTAGTGTATAAAGATGTACCAAATCTAATGTGTTGTTCAGTTCTGACTTTAAAAATATTTAAATCCAAAAAGTGTATTTTTTCATGATCACATTCCATTTTGAACCTAATAGGGCCTTTGATCTGATTCAGATGTTCTACCCATAGTATCAAGTCCTGTTCACTGCCACGCCAAATCAAAAACAAGTCATCTATGTATCTAGTGTACATCAGGATGTTGGGATGTGTGTAGGGTTGCATAATATGATGCTCATACCAGAGCATAAAGATATTGGCATAGACAGGGGCCATGTTCGAGCCCATGGCTGTCCCTGCTATCTGCTATCTTTCTAAAGAGAAATAATTTTTAGTTAAGCAATGTTCCATAAATTCCAAAAGGAACTCTAACGGAGGACCCCTATTGTCTGGGTTCCCCGTGGCCATGGATCTAACAGCCTCCAAGCCATCCAAGTGGGGGATGACAGTATAGAGGCTGTCAACATCCATGGTCACGAGGATATCCTCATCAGTCAATAAATGAAAAGTTTGTAGTTTACGTATCATCGCAGATGAATCTTGTAAATATGATCTCAAATTAGTAACTAGGGGTTGAAGGTAATGGTCAATGTACTTCGCTAACCCTGAGCATATAGAGTCCCTGGCGGACACAATAGGTCGCCCAGGTGGGTGTGTCAGTGACTTATGTATTTTGGGTAATAGGTATAGTATTGGTGTTTTTGGAAAGTCTTTGGGTAGAAAGTCACTTTCTTGTGTGGTAAGATATCCCATGTGGAGTCCAAAATCAATGGATTTATCAACAAGTTTTTTATAAGACAATGTGGGGTTAAAAGATAACCTTTTATAAGTTGAGGCATCGGAAAGTTGGGCGGAGTGCCTCGAGCTTATAGTCATCGTAGTTTTGAATCATGATGGCACCCCCCTTATCAGCAGGGTGTATGTTGATTGTCGGGTCATGCATCAGCGTATCAAGGGCCACCTGTTCTGTTTTAGTTATATTTGAATAAACTGGTATAGATTTCTTTTTTAAGTCAGTTCTAATCATCCTTGTAAAACTACGTATGGAGGGATTTAAAGTAGGTGGGTCAAAAGTTGATGGTTTCTTAAAGCTGTAATTACAGTCAGTTTTATTTTGGTCCTTGAAAAATTCTCTGATATTTAATTGTCTTTGGAAACAGTAAATATCAACCTCAGTCTGGAAATTATCCAGCTTAGGTGTGGGTATAAAAGACAAATCCTTGTTCAATATTTTGTTTTCATCAAAGGACAAGGGTCTAATGCTCAAATTATATACTATGTCAGTTTTTTGTGAGTGATTTTTCTTCTTGTACCCCCCTCGTCTGATATGCCTCCTTCCAAGTTTTTTGACTGACTAGTAGTAAATGAGTTTTTATTTGCTGATCTAGTGGTAATCGTACCCCCTTGGGGTTGTGTGGTCCCTATCTTAGTTTTACCAGAATTAGAATCACTGCCTGAGCTTTTGCAACTGCTGGTGTCTATGGTGTCAACAGTGTTCTTGATAACTCTTGTTTGTGTGCGTCGCCTAGGGATGTGTTCCCTACGTCTATTGTCACTCCCATAAAGCCATTTGTACAACCTTTTTTCTCTGTAGTCTGTCTCTACTGTGCAGAGTTTTCTATTTTTAAAAGCCAGCAATTCACTATTATATTTCTTGACTAGTGTAATTTGGTGATCCAATTGTCAGTTTTATCATCTATTAGCACCTGATAACTTTCAGCCTTAATTATCTCTATCTCAACTTGTATTTTATCCTCTAAACGGGAGACTTTCTGTATGGTGAGTAAAATTAGATCATAGGAGCATTTATTAAGGATGCAGCACCATTTTCTGCAAAATTCAGTATTAGTTCTTCCTAGTGTAGGTACATTAGCAAACCTAAAGCCCCTTGGTATTAGTTTGTTTTTATAATAGTTAGACAAATAAACAGCGTGTAGGTTGTAATCAATTTTTCATTTGTTTAAATTCAAAAGTTTGTGATAAATGTCAATAGGGATATCTCCCCGCAACTAGCGCAAGTCAGTGGTGTTCAGGATCCGTGCAGCATCGTCCTCAGTGAACATCAACGTGTCAGTGTTCACTTGATCATCATCAATCCGATGTGTATTAACTCCTGGGGGGAGTAACTGATCGCACCAGCTTCCATAGAAAAAATAAGGAAAAAAATATAGGAAAAAAGGCTGCTAAAAACAACAACAGCTCAAGAGAGTTTTGAGACTGAAGCAGAAAAATGCTGTCACAGTGAACAGAGCTCACACTGCTGTGTGTCTTCAGAAAACAGCTTCTATGAATTCCATAAAAGGAATGCAAAAAAGTAATAGTCAAAAAAATATAATGTAATAAATGCTTGGGTGCAATTTCCAAAAAATATATAAAGCAAAGTCCTGTGTAGGAATGCACACAATATATTTAGTAGCAGCTGCCAGGGTGCAATGTCAAAACAGTATGTACTATGCAAAAAACATAATTTATGCTTACCTGATAAATTCCTTTCTCCTGTAGTGTGGTCAGTCCACGGGTCATCATTACTTCTGGGATATTAACTCCTCCCCAACAGGAAGTGCAAGAGGATCACCCAGCAGAGCTGCTATATAGCTCCTCCCCTCTACGTCACACCCAGTCATTCGACCGAGAACCAACGAGAAAGGAGAAGCTAAAGGGTGCAGTGGTGACTGGAGTATAATTTAAAAATTTAGACCTGCCATAAAAAACAGGGCGGGCCGTGGACTGACCACACTACAGGAGAAAGGAATTTATCAGGTAAGCATAAATTATGTTTTCTCCTGTTAAGTGTGGTCAGTCCACGGGTCATCATTACTTCTGGGATACCAATACCAAAGCTAAAGTACACGGATGACGGGAGGGACAGGCAGGATCTCTATACGGAAGGAACCACTGCCTGAAGAACCTTTCTCCCAAAAACAGCCTCCGAAGAAGCAAAAGTGTCAAATTTGTAAAATTTGGAAAAAGTATGAAGAGAAGACCAAGTTGCAGCCTTGCAAATCTGTTCAACAGAGGCCTCATTCTTAAAGGCCCAAGTGGAAGCCACAGCTCTAGTAGAATGAGCTGTAATTCTTTCAGGAGGCTGCTGTCCAGCAGTCTCATAAGCTAAACGTATTATGCTACGAAGCCAAAAAGAGAGAGAGGTAGCAGAAGCTTTTTGACCTCTCCTCTGACCAGAATAAACGACAAACAGGGAAGACGTTTGTCGAAAATCTTTAGTTGCCTGTAAATAAAATTTCAGGGCACGGACTACATCTAGATTGTGTAGAAGACGTTCCTTCTTTGAAGAAGGATTAGGACACAAAGATGGAACAGCAATCTCTTGATTGATATTCCTGTTAGTGACCACCTTAGGTAAGAACCCAGGTTTAGTACGCAGAACTACCTTGTCTGAGTGAAAAATCAGATAAGGAGAATCACAATGTAAGGCAGATAACTCAGAGACTCTTCGAGCCGAGGAGATAGCCATTAAAAACAGAACTTTCCAAGATAACAATTTGATATCAATGGAATGAAGGGGTTCAAACGGAACACCCTGTAAAACGTTAAGAACTAAGTTTAAACTCCATGGTGGAGCAACAGTTTTAAACACAGGCTTAATCCTGGCCAAGCCTGACAAAAAGCCTGAACGTCTGGAACTTCTGACAGACGTTTGTGTAAAAGAATGGACAGAGCTGAGATCTGTCCCTTTAAGGAACTAGCGGATAAACCCTTTTCTAAACCTTCTTGTAGAAAAGACAATATCCTAGGAATCCTAACCTTACTCCATGAGTAACTTTTGGATTCGCACCAATATAAGTATTTACGCCATATTTTATGGTAAATCTTTCTGGTAACAGGCTTCCTAGCCTGTATTAAGGTATCAATTACTGACTCAGAAAATCCACGTTTTGATAAAATCAAGCGTTCAATTTCCAGGCAGTCAGCTTCAGAGAAATTAGATTTTGATGTTTGAAGGGACCCTGGGTCAGAAGGTCCTGTCTCAGAGGCAGAGACCAAGGTGGACAGGATGACATGTCCACTAGATCTGCATACCAGGTCCTGCGTGGCCACGCAGGCGCTATTAGAATCACCGATGCTCTCTCCTGTTTGATCCTGGCAATCAATTGAGGAAGCATCGGGAAGGGTGGAAACACATAAGCCATCCCGAAAGTCCAAGGTGCTGTCAAAGCATCCACCAAGACCGCTCCCGGATCCCTGGATCTGGACCCGTAACAAGGAAGCTTGGCGTTCTGTCGAGACGCCATGAGATCTATCTCTGGTTTGCCCCAACGTCGAAGTATTTGGGCAAAGACCTCCGGATGAAGTTCCCACTCCCCCGGATGAAAAGTCTGACGACTTAGGAAATCCGCCTCCCAGTTCTCCACTCCCGGGATGTGGATTGCTGATAGGTGGCAAGAGTGAGACTCTGCCCAGCGAATTATCTTTGATACTTCCATCATCGCTAGGGAGCTTCTTGTCCCTCCTTGATGGTTGATGTAAGCTACAGTCGTGATGTTGTCCGACTGAAACCTGATGAACCCCCGAGTTGTTAACTGGGGCCAAGCCAGAAGGGCATTGAGAACTGCTCTCAATTCCAGAATGTTTATTGGCAGGAGACTCTCCTCCTGAGTCCATGATCCCTGAGCCTTCAGAGAATTCCAGACAGCGCCCCAACCTAGTAGGCTGGCGTCTGTTGTTACAATTGTCCAATCTGGTCTGCTGAATGGCATCCCCCTGGACAGATGTGGCCGAGAAAGCCACCATAGAAGAGAATTTCTGGTCTCTTGATCCAGATTCAGAGTAGGGGACAAATCTGAGTAATCCCCATTCCACTGACTTAGCATGCACAATTGCAGCGGTCTGAGATGTAGGCGTGCAAAGGGTACTATGTCCATTGCCGCTACCATTAAGCCGATCACCTCCATGCATTGAGCCACTGACGGGTGTTGAATGGAATGAAGGACACGGCAAGCATTTTGAAGCTTTGTTAACCTGTCTTCTGTCAGGTAGATCTTCATTTCTACAGAATCTATAAGAGTCCCCAAGAAGGGAACTCTTGTGAGTGGAAAGAGAACTCTTCTTCTCGTTCACCTTCCACCCATGCGACCTTAGAAATGCCAGTACTAACTCTGTATGAGACTTGGCAGTTTGAAAGCTTGAAGCTTGTATCAGAATGTCGTCTAGGTACGGAGCTACCGAAATTCCTTGCGGTCTTAGTACCGCCAGAAGAGCACCCAGAACCTTTGTGAAGATTCTTGGAGCCGTAGCCAATCCGAATGGAAGAGCTACAAACTGGTAATGCCTGTCTAGGAAGGCAAACCTTAGATACCGGTAATGATCTTTGTGAATCGGTATGTGAAGGTAAGCATCCTTTAAATCCACTGTGGTCATGTACTGACCCTTTTGGATCATGGGTAGAATTGTCCGAATAGTTTCCATTTTGAACGATGGAACTCTTAGGAATTTGTTTAGGATCTTTAAATCCAAGATTGGTCTGAAGGTTCCCTCTTTCTTGGGAACCACAAACAGATTTGAGTAAAACCCCTGTCCGTGTTCCGACCGCGGAACCGGATGGATCACTCCCATTAGTAAAAGATCTTGTACACAGCGTAGAAACGCCTCTTTCTTTATTTGGTTTGTTGACAACATTGACAGATGAAATCTCCCTTTTGGGGGAGAGGATTTGAAGTCCAGAAGATATCCCTGAGATATGATCTCTAACGCCCAGGGATCCTGGACATCTCTTGCCCAAGCCTGGGCGAAGAGAGAAAGTCTGCCCCCCACTAGATCCGTTCCCGGGTCGGGGGCCCTCAATTCATGCTGTCTTAGGGGCAGCAGCAGGTTTTCTGGCCTGCTTGCCCTTGTTCCAGGACTGGTTAGCTCTCCAGCCTTGTCTGTAGCGAGCAACAGCTCCTTCCTGTTTTGGTGCAGAGGAAGTTGATGCTGCTCCTGCCTTGAAATTACGAAAGGAACGAAAATTAGACTGTCTAGCCCTAGGTTTGGCTCTGTCTTGAGGTAGGGCATGGCCTTTACCTCCTGTAATGTCAGCGATAATTTCTTTCAAACCGGGCCCGAATAAGGTCTGCCCTTTGAAAGGTATGTTAAGTAATTTAGATTTAGAAGTAACGTCAGCTGACCAGGATTTTAGCCACAGTGCTCTGCGTGCCTGAATGGCGAATCCGGAATTCTTGGCCGTAAGTTTAGTTAAATGTACTACGGCATCTGAAACAAATGAATTAGCTAGCTTAAGTGTTTTAAGCTTGTTTGAAATCTCATCTATAGTTATTGAGTCAAGAGTCTCTTCCAGGGACTCGGACCAAAAAGCGGCCGCGGCCGTGACAGACGCAATACATGCAAGGGGTTGCAATATAAAACCTTGTTGAATAAACATTTTCTTAAGGTAACCCTCTAATTTTTTATCCATTGGATCTGAAAAGGCACAGCTATCCTCCACCGGGATAGTGGTACGCTTAGCCAGAGTAGAAACCGCTCCCTCCACCTTAGGGACCATCTGCCATAAGTCCCGTGTGGTGGCGTCTATTGGAAACATTTTTCTAAATACAGGAGGGGGGGGAAAGGGTACACCGGGCCTATCCCACTCCTTAGTAATTATCTCTGTAAGCCTCTTAGGTATAGGAAATACGTCAGTACTCGCCGGTACCGCATAGTATCTATCCAGCCTACATAATTTCTCTGGGATTGCAACGGTGTTACAATCATTCAGAGCCGCTAATACCTCCCCTAGCAGTACACGGAGGTTTTCAAGCTTAAACTTAAAATTAGAAATGTCTGAATCCACTCTATTGGGATCAGAACCGTCACCTGCAGATTGAAGCTCTCCGTCCTCATGTTCTGCATACTGTGACGCAGTATCTGACATGGCCCTATTATTATCAGCACACTCTGTTCTCACCCCAGAGTGATCACGCTTACCTCTAAGTTCTGGTAATTTAGCCAAAACTTCAGTCATAACATTAGCCATGTCCTGCAATGTGATTTGTAATGGCCGCCCTGAAGTACTCGGCGTTACAATATCACGCACCTCCCGAGCGGGAGATGCAGGTACTGACACGTGAGGCGAGTTAGTCGGCATAACTCTCCCCTCGTTGTTGGTGAATGATGTTCAATTTGTACAGATTGACTTTTATTTAAAGTAGCATCAATGCAATTAGTACATAAATTTCTATTGGGTTCCACTTTGGCTTTAGCACATATAGCACAGAGATATTCCTCTGAGTCAGACATGTTTAACACACTAGCAATTAAACTAGCAAACTTGGAAATACTTTTCAACTCAATTTACAAATAATATGAAAAACGTACTGTGCCTTTAAGAAGCACAGAAAAAAAGTTATGACAGTTGAGTAACAATAAACCGGAGAAACTATAAAATCAAATTCTTTCCGGTAAAAATACAATTTTAGCAAAGGATTGCCCCCATTAGCAATGGATAACTAACCCTTAAATAGCAGAAAAAATGTACAGAATATAAACGTTTTTTATCACAGTCAAAGCACAATCTCACAGGTCTGCTGTGAGTGATTACCTCCCTCAAAATAATTTTTGAAGACCCTTGAGCTCTGTAGAGACGATCC
The DNA here is from genome assembly GCF_027579735.1 of Bombina bombina. NCBI lineage: Eukaryota > Metazoa > Chordata > Amphibia > Anura > Bombinatoridae > Bombina > Bombina bombina. The sequence continues at coordinate 461,990,677 of NC_069503.1, forward strand.
GGATCATGCAGGGAAGAAAACAGACTTGTGACTGAATTTCTGATGCGTAGCAAAAGCGCCAAAATAGGCCCCTCCCCCTCACACACAACAGTGAGGGAGATCAGTAAACTGTCTTAAATTAAATAAAACGACCGCCAAGTGGAAAAAAACAGTGCCCAAAACAATTTTCACCCAGTACCTCAGATAATTAAACGATTTAACATGCCAGCAAAACGTTTAATATCAAATAAATGAAGTGTCATTAGAAAGCCTGCTGCTAGTCGTTCTCACTGCAAGATAGGCTAAAGTTTTATGCATACAGTATTATCCCAGTGAAGTGCCATTCCCCAGAATACTGAGGTGTAAATATACATACATGACAGCCTGATACCAGTTGCTACTACTGCATTTAAGGCTGAACTTACATTATATAGGTATTGGCAGTATTTTCTCAGTCAATTCCATTCCTCAGAAAATAATATGCTGCTACATACCTCTTTGCAGGAGAACCTGCCCGCTGTCCCCTGATCTGAAGTTTACCTCACTCCTCAGATGGCCGAGAACAGCAAAATGATCTTAACTACGCCGGCTAAAATCATACAAAAACTCAGGTAGATTCTTCTTCAAATTCTACCTGAGAAGGAACAACACACTCCGGTGCTGTTTTAAAATAACAAACTTTTGATTGAAGATATAAAACTAAGTATAATCACCACAGTCCTCTCACACATCCTATCTATTAGTTGGGTGCAAGAGAATGACTGGGTGTGACGTAGAGGGGAGGAGCTATATAGCAGCTCTGCTGGGTGATCCTCTTGCACTTCCTGTTGGGGAGGAGTTAATATCCCAGAAGTAATGATGACCCGTGGACTGACCACACTTAACAGGAGAAAAGGCAGCACTCACTGGTCATTTGTAAGTAAAATTTAGCTTTTAACAATACAAAAAGTTAAAATTTTGGGAAAAACATGACGTTTCGATGCCTAACTGGCATCTTTTTCAAATGTCCCAAAAGGTAAATCCAAAGTGGTCACACCAGCTATGTGGTGTTCCCCATGAGAGAGTAAAACTACTGGCTGAATGTGTTATATTTATACAAGTTATAGCTGACATCAGCCTGTGTGTGAGGCTCACAGCATATACTGTGATTAGTGCCACCACTGATATCTGCTTAACATTAGTGTAAATTTAAACAACAAAACTTTTAAATCATTTTGCTAGTGTAATCTAATTTCATTTTCTATCAGGCCTGTGTGTCAGGCTTACACATCATATACTGTGGTTAATTGCTGTGCCAGCAGCCACCACTCATATCTGCTTAACATTATTGTAAATTTAAAAAAAAAAAAAACTTTTTAATCATTTTGCTTGTGTAATCTAATTTCATTTTCTATCAGGCCTGTGTCTCAGGCTCACACAGCATATACTGTGGTTAATTGCTCTGTGCCAGCCACCACTCATATCTGCTTAACATTAGTGTAAATTTAAACAACAAAAAATTTAAATCATTTTGCTAGTGTAATCTAATTTCATTTTCTATCAGGACTGTGTCTCAGGCTTACACATCATATACTGTGGTTAATTGCTGTGCCAGCAGCCACCACTCATATCTGCTTAACATTATTGTAAATTTAAAAAACAAAAACTTTTTAATCATTTTGCTAGTGTAATCTAATTTAATTTTCTTGTCAGGCCTGTGTCTCAGGCTCACACAGCATATACTGTGGTTAATTGCTCTGTGCCAGCCACCACTCATATCTGCTTAACATTAGTGTAAATTTAAACAACAAACATTTTAAATCATTTTGCTAGTGTAATCTAATTTCATTTTCTATCAGGCCTGTGTGTGTCAGGCTTACACAGCATATACTGTGGTTAATTGCTGTGCCAGCAGTCACCACTCATATCTGCTTAACATGATTGTACATTTAAAAAAAAAAAACTTTTAAATCATTTTGCTAGTGTAATCTTATTTCATTTTCTATCAGGCCTGTGTCTCAGGCTCACACAGCATACTGTGGTTAATTGCTCTGTGCCAGCCATCACTCATATCTGCTTAACATTAGTGTAAATTTAAACAAAAAAACGTTTAAATCATTTTGCTAGTGTAATCTAATTTAATTTTCTATCAGGCCTGTGTGTCAGGCTCACACAGCATAGACTGTGGTTAATTGCTCTGTGCCACCACTGATATCTGCTTAACAATCATTAGTGTAAATTAAAAAAAAAAAAATTAAAATCCATTTGCTAGTGTAATCTAATCAAATGTATATTGCATCTATTGATCTATGTAATTTGTATCTATCATACATCTATTGATCTATGTAATCTATGTATCTAGCTATCAAATCTATCTAACTCGTGGTTGTGCAAATGGACTGTTTGCAGTTGTTTTCGATGCGTTACACAGGGAATTTGGTCTGTCACTGTGAAGCGTGCGTAACCCTTACACTACCTGATCGATACTACATAATACCTGATGTTTTAAAGCATGTTATTCAAAAAATTTTTAGGAATGTTAGGTGATTTATGCCCTTTAGGGCTTAAAACCAGACTCTGCATCAACTATGTAATTTTCCGTGGGAGTTTTGCCATGGATCCCCATCCGGCATGCCACAGTCCAGGTGTTAGTCCCCTTGAAACAACTTTTCCATCACTATTGTGGCCAGAAAGAGTCCTTGTGGGTTTTAAAGTTCGCCTGCCTATTGAAGTCAATGGCGGTTCGTGCGGTTCGCCGGTTCGCGAACAGTAGCGGAAGTTCGAGTCTGCCATTCGCGAACTGAAATTTTAAGGTTTGCGACATCACTACACACAGGTTGGTGAGGGGTCACCTTTGTCAATAAACGTAGAAGCTGCATGTTCACCTTGGCGCATGATGTACTAAACATTGTACTGGGATAATACACATTCAAAAGTTGTAGTGAGGAGAGTGAGGAGATCAAATGTCCCACCTCGTGGCCGGACTTTTAGCCGACGGACACTTGGCCGACGGACACTTGGCTGACGGACATTTGGCCGACGGACATTTGGCCGAAACACAAGTGGCTGTCAGATAACAGTCCGGCACGAGATAGATAGATTTGATAGATAGATAGATACATAGATTAGATAGATAGATCAATAGATGCAATAGATACATTTGATAGATACGATAGATAGATAGATTTGATAGATAAATAGATAGATTTGATAGATAGATAATTTCCCAGACAGAGAATTACAAAACGTGCGGCCTAGGACCCATGTTAAGGTTCCCAGAGGCAGTTGCGGCGCCTGAGGCTCTGATTAGAACAGAGCACTCAGGAACGCATCTGCCCTCGGCCGAAATCGGAACATTCTTTAGATTTCTGTCTGTCAGCCAAATGTCCGTCGGCCAAATGTCCGTCTGCCAAATGTCCTTCTGCCAAATGTCTTTCTGCATTTTGTCAGAGCACCGTCCCACCTATAGCAGGTACACCCTCACATTTATTCATAAAGCTACAGCTAATGCAGGAATATCAGGAAATATCAATGGGGTGTAATACACATTCGATCTATTCAAATTACAATCTAAATTCGAATTTTTCGAATTCGAATACACGTATTGCATAATTCGAATATTACATTTAAAGAAAAAGCATTAGAAACACTATTACAATCTAAATTCGAATTTTTCGAAAAGAATATTTTTGAATGTAATCGTAAAATTCGAAAACGAACATTCGAAAATTGAATGTTAGAATGTTATGTAAACATTCAAAATTTGATTCGAACAAACGAATGTGTTAAAATTTGTGCCGTTTTTCGAATGTTGCGAAACATTCGCCCATCCCTAATAGCGGGTACACCCTCGCATTTTTTCATAGAGCAACAGCTAATGCAGGGATATCTGGAAATATCAATGGGGTGTAATACACATTCGATCTATTCAAATCAGACAACACGAATGCCCCACTTGTAGCGGGTACATCCCCATTGGTTAATATGAAGCTCCCATGCAAGATTAGCAGCTTGATAGAGCACACAATCCAGCAATATGTGTGTGTGTGTGTGGTGGGGGTGATGTTAAATAAGTAACATCTAATAACACATTAGCCAAGTAGCAAAGGATGAGAAAAAATGTAGAGAAGATAAAATGAAAAAAAAAAAAAAAAAAAAATAAAAAAAAATAAAAAAAAAAAAAGTTAAAAACATAGTAGAAGCTGGAACAATGAGCAAAAATCGAAAAGTGTCCATTTTATAATCCAATGATAGAAACATTTTGTGCATTTGTATTCATTCATGTTGCTGGATTGTGTGCTCTATCAAGCATTTTCTGCTAATCTTGCATGGGAGCTTCACATTAACCAATGGGGATGTTCCCGCTACAAGTGGGGCATTCGTGTTGTCTGATTTGAATAGATCTAATGTGTATTTCACCCCATTGATATTTCCAGATATCCCTGCATTAGCTGTTGCTCTATGAAAAAATGCGAGGGTGTACCCGCTATTAGGGATGGGCAAATGTTTCGCAACATTCGAAAAACGGCACGAATTTTAACACATTCGTTTGTTCGAATCAAATTTTGAATGTTTACATAACATTCTAACATTCGATTTTCGAATGTTCGTTTTCGAATTTTACGATTACATTCAAAAATATTCTTTTCGAAAAATTCAAATTTAGATTGTAATAGTATTTCTAATGCTTTTTCTTTAAATGTAATATTCGAATTATGCAATATTCGAATTCGAAAAATTCGAATTTAGATTGTAATAGTATTTCTAATGCTTTTTCTTTAAATGTAATATTCGAATTATGCAATACGTGTATTCGAATTTGAAAAATTCGAATTTAGATTGTAATAGTATTTCTAATGGTTTTTCTTTAAATGTAATATTCGAATTATGCAATATTCGAATTCGAAAAAACATAATTTATGCTTACCTGATAAATTCCTTTCTCCTGTAGTGTGGTCAGTCCACGGGTCATCATTACTTGTGGGATATTTGCTCCTCCCCAACAGGAAGTGCAAGAGGATCACCCAGCAGAGCTGCTATATAGCTCCTCCCCTCTACGTCACACCCAGTCATTCGACCGAGAACCAACGAGAAAGGAGAAGCTAAAGGGTGCAGTGGTGACTGGAGTATAATTTAAAAATTTAGACCTGCCATAAAAAACAGGGCGGGCCGTGGACTGACCACACTACACGAGAAAGGAATTTATCAGGTAAGCATAAATTATGTTTTCTCCTGTTAAGTGTGGTCAGTCCATGGGTCATCATTACTTCTGGGATACCAATACCAAAGCTAAAGTACACGGATGACGGGAGGGACAGGCAGGATCTTTATACGGAAGGAACCACTGCCTGAAGAACCTTTCTCCCAAAAACAGCCTCCGAAGAAGCAAAAGTGTCAAATTTGTAAAATTTGGAAAAAGTATGAAGAGAAGACCAAGTTGCAGCCTTGCAAATCTGTTCAACAGAGGCCTCATTCTTAAAGGCCCAAGTGGAAGCCACAGCTCTAGTAGAATGAGCTGTAATTCTTTCAGGAGGCTGCTGTCCAGCAGTCTCATAAGCTAAACGTATTATGCTACGAAGCCAAAAAGAGAGAGAGGTAGCAGAAGCTTTTTGACCTCTCCTCTGACCAGAATAAACGACAAACAGGGAAGACGTTTGTCGAAAATCTTTAGTTGCCTGTAAATAAAATTTCAGGGCACGAACTACATCCAGATTGTGTAGAAGTCGTTCCTTCTTCGAAGAAGGATTAGGACACAAGGATGGAACAACAATCTCTTGATTGATATTCCTGTTAGTGACCACCTTAGGTAAGAACCCAGGTTTAGTACGCAGAACTACCTTGTCTGAATGAAAAATCAGATAAGGAGAATCACAATGTAAGGCCGATAACTCAGAGACTCTTCGAGCCGAGGAAATAGCCATTAAAAACAGAACTTTCCAAGATAACAATTTTATATCAATGGAATGAAGGGGTTCAAACGGAACACCCTGTAAAACGTTAAGAACTAAGTTTAAACTCCATGGCGGAGCAACAGTTTTAAACACAGGCTTAATCCTGGCCAAAGCCTGACAAAAAGCCTGAACGTCTGGAACTTCTGACAGACGTTTGTGTAAAAGAATGGACAGAGCTGAGATCTGTCCCTTTAAGGAACTAGCGGATAAACCCTTTTCTAAACCTTCTTGTAGAAAAGACAATATCCTAGGAATCCTAACCTTACTCCAAGAGTAACCTTTGGATTCGCACCAATATAAGTATTTACGCCATATTTTATGGTAAATCTTTCTGGTAACAGGCTTCCTAGCCTGTATTAAGGTATCAATTACTGACTCAGAAAATCCACGTTTTGATAAAATCAAGCGTTCAATTTCCAGGCAGTCAGCTTCAGAGAAATTAGATTTTGATGTTTGAAGGGACCCTGGATCAGAAGGTCCTGTCTCAGAGGCAGAGACCAAGGTGGACAGGATGACATGTCCACTAGATCTGCATACCAGGTCCTGCGTGGCCACGCAGGCGCTATTAGAATCACTGATGCTCTCTCCTGTTTGATCCTGGCAATCAATCAAGGAAGTATCGTCAAGGGTGGAAACACATAAGCCCTACCGAAGGTCCAAGGTGCTGTCAAAGCATCTACCAGGACCGCTCCCGGATCCCTGGATCTGGACCCGTAACAAGGAAGCTTGGCGGTCTGTCGAGACGCCATGAGATCTATTTCTGGTTTGCCCCAACGTCGAAGTATTTGGACAAAGACCTCCGGATGAAGTTCCCACTCCCCCGGATGAAAAGTCTGACGACTTAGGAAATCCGCCTCCCAGTTCTCCACTCCCGGGATGTGGATTGCTGATAGGTGGCAAGAGTGAGACTCTGCCCAGCGAATTATCTTTGATACTTCCATCATCGCTAGGGAGCTTCTTGTCCCTCCTTGATGGTTGATGTAAGCTACAGTCGTGATGTTGTCCGACTGAAACCTGATGAACCCCCGAGTTGTTAACTGGGGCCAAGCCAGAAGGGCATTGAGAACTGCTCTCAATTCCAGAATGTTTATTGGCAGGAGACTCTCCTCCTGAGTCCATGATCCCTGAGCCTTCAGAGAATTCCAGACAGCGCCCCAACCTAGTAGGCTGGCGTCTGTTGTTACAATTGTCCAATCTGGCCTGCTGAATGGCATCCCCCTGGACAGATGTGGCCGAGAAAGCCACCATAGAAGAGAATTTCTGGTCTCTTGATCCAGATTCAGAGTAGGGGACAAATCTGAGTAATCCCCATTCCACTGACTTAGCATGCACAATTGCAGCGGTCTGAGATGTAGGCGTGCAAAGGGTACTATGTCCATTGCCGCTACCATTAAGCTGATCACCTCCATGCATTGAGCCACTGACGGGTGTTGAATGGAATGAAGGACACGGCAAGCATTTTGAAGCTTTGTTAACCTGTCTTCTGTCAGGTAGATCTTCATTTCTACAGAATCTATAAGAGTCCCCAAGAAGGGAACTCTTGTGAGTGGAAAGAGAGAACTCTTCTTTTCGTTCACCTTCCACCCATGCGACCTTAGAAATGCCAGTACTAACTCTGTATGAGACTTGGCAGTTTGAAAGCTTGAAGCTTGTATCAGAATGTCGTCTAGGTACGGAGCTACCGAAATTCCTCGCGGTCTTAGTACCGCCAGAAGAGCACCCAGAACCTTTGTGAAGATTCTTGGAGCCGTAGCCAATCCGAATGGAAGAGCTACAAACTGGTAATGCCTGTCTAGGAAGGCAAAACTTAGATACCGGTAATGATCTCTGTGAATCGGTATGTGAAGGTAAGCATCCTTTAAATCCACTGTGGTCATGTACTGACCCTTTTGGATCATGGGTAGGATTGTCCGAATAGTTTCCATTTTGAACGATGGAACTCTTAGGAATTTGTTTAGGATCTTTAAATCCAAGATTGGTCTGAAGGTTCCTTCTTTCTTGGGAACCACAAACAGATTTGAGTAAAACCCCTGTCCGTGTTCCGACCGCGGAACCGGATGGATCACTCCCATTAGTAAAAGATCTTGTACACAGCGTAGAAACGCCTCTTTTTTTATTTGGTTTGTCGACAACCTTGACAGATGAAATCTCCCTTTTGGGGGAGAGGATTTGAAGTCCAGAAGATATCCCTGAGATATGATCTCTAACGCCCAGGGATCCTGGACATCTCTTGCCCAAGCCTGGGCGAAGAGAGAAAGTCTGCCCCCCACTAGATCCGTTCCCGGATCGGGGGCCCTCAATTCATGCTGTCTTAGGGGCAGCAGCAGGTTTTCTGGCCTGCTTGCCCTTGTTCCAGGACTGGTTAGGTCTCCAGCCTTGTCTGTAGCGAGCAACAGCTCCTTCCTGTTTTGGTGCAGAGGAAGTTGATGCTGCTCCTGCCTTGAAATTACGAAAGGAACGAAAATTAGACTGTCTAGCCCTAGGTTTGGCTCTGTCTTGAGGCAGGGCATGGCCTTTACCTCCTGTAATGTCAGCGATAATTTCTTTCAAACCGGGCCCGAATAAGGTCTGCCCTTTGAAAGGTATGTTAAGTAACTTAGATTTAGAAGTAACGTCAGCTGACCAGGATTTTAGCCACAGTGCTCTGCGTGCCTGAATGGCGAATCCGGAATTCTTAGCCGTAAGTTTAGTTAAATGTACTACGGCATCTGAAACAAATGAATTAGCTAGCTTAAGTGTTTTAAGCTTGTTTGAAATCTCATCTATAGTTATTGAGTCAAGAGTCTCTTCCAGGGACTCGGACCAAAAAGCGGCCGCGGCCGTGACAGACGCAATACATGCAAGGGGTTGCAATATAAAACCTTGTTGAACAAACATTTTCTTAAGGTAACCCTCTAATTTTTTATCCATTGGATCTGAAAAGGCACAGCTATCCTCCACCGGGATAGTGGTACGCTTAGCCAGAGTAGAAACCGCTCCCTCCACCTTAGGGACCGTCTGCCATAAGTCCCGTGTGGTGGCGTCTATTGGAAACATTTTTCTAAATACAGGAGGGGGGGAAAAGGGTACACCGGGCCTATCCCACTCCTTAGTAATTATCTCTGTAAGCCTCTTAGGTATAGGAAATACGTCAGTACTCGCCGGTACCGCATAGTATCTATCCAGCCTACATAATTTCTCTGGGATTGCAACGGTGTTACAATCATTCAGAGCCGCTAATACCTCCCCTAGCAGTACGCGGAGGTTTTCAAGCTTAAACTTAAAATTAGAAATGTCTGAATCCATTCTATTGGGATCAGAACCATCACCTGCAGATTGAAGCTCTCCGTCCTCATGTTCTGCATACTGTGACGCAGTATCTGACATGGCCCTATTATTATCAGCGCACTCTGTTCTCACCCCAGAGTGATCACGCTTCCCTCTAAGTTCTGGTAATTTAGACAAAACTTCAGTCATAACATTAGCCATGTCCTGTAATGTGATTTGTAATGGCCGCCCTGAAGTACCCGGCGTTACAATATCACCCACCTCCCGAGCGGGAGATGCAGGTACTGACACGTGAGGAGAGTTAGTCGGCATAACTTTCCTCTCGTTGTTTGGTGAATGATGTTCAATTTGTACAGATTGACTTTTATTTAAAGTAGCATCAATGCAATTAGTACATAAATTTCTATTGGGCTCCACTTTGGCTTTAGCACATATAGCACAGAGATATTCCTCTGAGTCAGACATGTTTAACACACTAGCAATTAAACCAGCAAACTTGGAAATACTTTTCAATTCAATTTACAAATAATATGAAAAACGTACTGTGCCTTTAAGAAGCATAGAAAAAGTTATGACAGTTAAGTAACAATAAACCGGAGAAACTATAAAATCAAATTCTTTCCGGTAAAAACACAATTTTAGCAAAGGATTGCCCCCATTAGCAATGGATAACTAACCCTTAAATAGCAGAAAAAATGTACAGAATATAACGTTTTTTATCACAGTCAAAGCACAATCTCACAGGTCTGCTGTGAGTGATTACCTCCCTTAAAATAATTTTTGAAGACCCTTGAGCTCTGTAGAGACGAACCGGATCATGCAGGGAAGAAAACAGACTTGTGACTGAATTTCTGATGCGTAGCAAAAGCGCCAAATTAAGCCCCTCCCCCTCACACACAACAGTGAGGGAGATCAGTAAACTGTTTTAAATTAAATAAAATGACCGCCAAGTGGAAAAAACAGTGCCCAAAACAATTTTTCACCCAGTACCTCAGAAAATTAAACGATTTAACATGCCAGCAAAACGTTTAACATCAAATAAATGAATTGTCATAGAAAGCCTGCTGCTAGTCGTTCTCACTGCAAGATAGGCTAAAGTTTTATGCATACAGTATTATCCCAGTGAAGTGCCATTCCCCAGAATACTGAAGTGTAAATATACATACATGACAGTCTGATACCAGTTGCTACTACTGCATTTAAGGCTGAACTTACATTATATAGGTATTGGCAGTATTTTCTCAGTCAATTCCATTCCTCAGAAAATAATATGCTGCTACATACCTCTTTGCAGGTGAACCTGCCCGCTGTCCCCTGATCTGAAGTTTACCTCACTTCTCAGATGGCCGAGAACAGCAAAATGATCTTAACTACTCCGGCTAAAATCATACAAAAACTCAGGTAGATTCTTCTTCAAATTCTCCCTAAGAAGGAAGAACACACTCCGGTGCTGTTTTAAAATAAAAAACTTTTGATTGAATTTATAAAAACTAAGTATAATCACCACAGTCCTCTCACACATCCTATCTATTAGTTGGGTGCAAGAGAATGACTGGGTGTGACGTAGAGGGGAGGAGCTATATAGCAGCTCTGCTGGGTGATCCTCTTGCACTTCCTGTTGGGGAGGAGCAAATATCCCACAAGTAATGATGACCCGTGGACTGACCACACTTAACAGGAGAAATTCGAATTTAGATTGTAATAGTATTTCTAGTGCTTTTTCTTTAAATGTAATATTCAAATTATGCAATACGTGTATTCGAATTCGAAAAATTCGAATTTAGATTGTAATAGTATTTTTAATGCTTTTTCTTTAAATGTAATATTCGAATTATGCAATACGTGTATTCGAATTCGAAAAATTCGAATGTATATGTTTGTAATAGTATTTCTAATGCTTTCTTTAAATGTAATATTCGAATTATGCAATATTCTATATGGAAACATTCGAAATGATATATTTGTATCTATTATGTATCAATTTACTAGATTCCCGCCCTACCACATGAACTATTGAACTTCTGAATAGTATTTGTTAAATAGAATGTTAAATTCGAAATTTCGAATGTGGACATTCGATATAATTATAAACATTCAAATTCGAAAGTGACATTCGAAAACTGTAAATAACATTAGATTTTCGAATTTTTAAGAATATTCGTTCTTATCGACATTCGGATTTAGAATTCGAATTTTGGTAATAACATTCGTTCTACATTCGAAATTCGAAAATTTACACATTCGCCCATCCCTACTCGCTATAGGTGGGACATTTGATCTCCTCACTACAACTTTTGAATGAGTATTACATCCCAGTACAATGTTTAGTACATCATGCGCCAAGGTGAACATTCAGCTTCTACGTTGATTGACAAAGGTGACCCCTCACCAACCTGTGTGAAACATACGGCATCCTTATGCCAGAAGCAGTTCATAAGTCACAGGCCAATATCCCTTTGTTTGGGGAAGTTTCACTCACAGCAGAGACAAGTGGGCGTGTATGATGACGCCTGAAAACATCGCAAGATCATTGGACACTACTCTGGTGCAGATCACTCCCACATATGCAAATTAGCCATGCAGTTGCTCAACTAACAGCGCAATGAAGTATAAAGCTTGTGGGTGGGAACGGAACCAGCTGATCAGATTTGCAAGTGATTATCCACAGCTGAACACAGCCTCAATGTCAGCTATGACTTGTATAAATATAACACATTCAGCCAGTAGTTTTATGCTCTCATGGGGAACACCACATAGCTGGTGTGACCACTTTGGATTTACCTTTTGGGACATTTGAAAAAGATGCCAGTTAGGCATTGAAACGTCATGTTTTTCCCAAGATTTTAACTTTTTGTATTATTAAAAGCTAAATTTTACTTACAAATGACCAGTGAGTGCTGCCTTTTTTGCATAGTACATACTGTTTTGACATTGCACCCTGGCAGCTGCTACTAAATATATTGTGTGCATTCCTACACAGGACTTTGCTTTATATATTTTTTGGAAATTGCACCCAAGCATTTATTACATTATATTTTTTTGACTATTACTTTTTTGCATTCCTTTTATGGAATTCATAGAAGCTGTTTTCTGAAGACACACAGCAGTGTGAGCTCTGTTCACTGTGACAGCATTTTTCTGCTTCAGTCTCAAAACTCTCTTGAGCTGTTGTTGTTTTTAGCAGCCTTTTTTCCTATATTTTTTTCCTTATTTTTTCTATGGAAGCTGGTGCGATCAGTTACTCCCCCCCAGGAGTTAATACAGATTGGATAGATGATGATCAAGTGAACACTGACACGTTGATGTTCACTGAGAACGATGCTGCACGGATCCTGAACACCACTGACTTGCGTGAGTTGAGGGGAGATATCCCTATTGAAATTTATCACAAACTTTTGAATTTAAACAAACGAAAAATTGATTACAACCTACACGCTGTTTATTTGTCTAACTATTATAAAAACAAACTAATACCAAGGGGCTTTAGGATTGCTAATGTACCTACACTAGGAAGAACTAATACTGAATTTTGCAGAAAATGGTGCTGCATCCTTAATAAATGCTCCTATGATCTAATTTTACTCACCATACAGGAAGTCTCCCGTTTAGAGGATAAATAGGATAACTTTTAAAGGCTGAAAGTTATCAGGTGCTAATAGATGATAAAACTGACAATTGGATCACCAAATTACACTAGTCAAGAAATATAATAGTGAATTGCTGGCTTTTAAAAATAGAAAACTCTGCACAGTAGAGACAGACTACAGAGAAAAAAGGTTGTACAAATGGCTTTATGGGAGTGACGATAGACGTAGGGAACACATCCCTAAGCAACGCACACAAACAAGAGTTATCAAGAACAGTGTTGACACCATAGACACCAGCAGTTGCGAAAGCTCAGGCAGTGATTCTAATTCTGGTAAAACTAAGATAGGGACCACACAACCCCAAGGGGGTACGATTACCACTAGATCAGCAAATAAAAACTCATTTACTACTAGTTAGTCAAAAAACTTGGAAGGAGGCATATCAGACGAGGGGGGTACAAGAAGAAAAATCACTCACAAAAAACTGACATAGTATATAATTTGAGCATTAGACCCTTGTCCTTTGATGAAAACAAAGTATTGAACAAGGGTTTGTCTTTTATACCCACACCTAAGTCGGATAATTTCCAGACTGAGGTTGACATTTACCGTTTCCAAAGACAGTTTAATATCAGAGAATTTTTCAAGGACCAAAATAAAACTGACTGTAATTACAGCTTTAAGAAACCATCAACTTTTGACCCACCTACTTAAAATCCCTCCATATGTAGTTTTACAAGGTTGATTAGAACGGACTTAAAAAAGAAATCTAAACCAGTTTATTCAAATATAACTAAAACAGAACAGGTGGCCCTTGATACGCTGATGCATGACCCGACAATCACCATACACCCTGCTGATAAGGGGGGTGCCATCGTGATTCAAAACTACGATGACTATAAGCTCGAGGCACTCTGCCAACTCTCCGATGCCTCAACTTATAAAAGGTTATCTTTTAACCCCACATTGTCTTATAAAAAACTTGTTGATAAATCCATTGATTTTGGACTCCATATGGGATATCTAACCATACAAGAAAGTGACTTTCTATCCATAGACCAAAAACACCAATACTATATCTATTACCCAAAATACATAAGTCACTGACACACCCACCTGGGCGACCTATTGTGTCCGCCAGGGAATCTATATGCTCAGGGTTAGCGAAGTACATTGACCATTACCTTCAACCCCTAGTTACTAATTCAAGATCATATTTACAAGATTCATCTGCGATGATACGTAAACTACAAACTTATCATTTATTGACTGATGGGGATATCCTCATGACCATGGATGTTGACAGCCTCTATACTGTCATCCCCCACTTGGATGACTTGGAGGCTGTTAGATCCATGGCCACGGGGAACCCAGACTATAGGGGTCCTCCATTAGAGTTCGTTTTGGAACTTATGGAACAATGCTTAACTAAAAATTATTTCTCTTTTGAAAGTAATTTTTATTTGCAGATAGCAGGGACAGCCATGGGCTCGAACATGGCCCCTGTCTATGCCAATATCTTTATGCTCTGGTATGAGCATCATATTATGCAACCCTACACACATCCCAACATCCTGATGTACACTAGATACATAGATGACTTGTTTTTGATTTGGCGTGACAGTGAACAGGACTTGATACTATGGGTAGAACATCTGAATCAGATCAAAGGCCCTATTAGGTTCAAAATGGAATGTGATCATGAAAAAATACACTTTTTGGATTTAAATATTTTTAAAGTCAGAACTGAACAACACATTAGATTTGGTACATCTTTATACACTAAGAGCACTGACAGAAACTTGCTGCTGCTGGCTTCTAGCTATCACCAACGACACCAAAAGTTAGGCATTATCTCCTCTCAACTCACGCGAGTAATCAGGAATAATTCCGAACCAGAAATCTGCAGTGAACAATTGGATGCTATGTGTAAGAAATTGGAGGAAAGGATATATGACATTAAGGATATTAATATGGCGAGACAGAAACTCCAGATGTGTAACCAAGATTCGCTCCTAAAACATAAATAAAGAAAAAACACAACTGAAGAAAAGTTAAACTTCATTACCACATTCTCTCCATCACATGAGACCATAAGGGATTCCATTCACAATAGATGGGACTTACTTGAGACCGACAGGAGCCTAGCATCCCAGAAAACTAACACTCCAAGAGTGGTTTACAGACGGGCGAGGAGTATCAGGGACCTACTGGTAAAAAATGATACCAAAAGTTCCAATCAAGGTGATACATGGTTAAAATCTCAAAAAAGTGGTTGCTACAAATGTGGTGATTGTGTTAACTGTAATCCCATGCAAGTTGGAGATTCTTTTCAACATCCGCACAAGAATAAAAGATATAGCATTCGTTACCGTCTTAATTGTAACAGCTCATATGTCATATCTATCCTAATTTGCCCCTGTTTTCAGGTCTATGTGGGGAAAACGACCACCCCTTTCAAAGATAGAATGGCGAATCACAGATTCTCCATTAGGGAGGCACTGAAGAATGGAACATCTGATCTCCCAGTTGCCCGACACTTTGCTACACAGAAACATAGCATCTCCAGTCTACGCTGCATGATTATTGATCATCTACCTATTCCAAAAAGGGGGGAGACCGCAACAATATGTTACTTAGACTAGAGTCCAGATGGATCTACATGTTGGACAACGTCTCTCCTAAAGGATTAAACATTAAATTGGACTTTGGGCCGTTCATTGGATAAAAATGATCCACTAATGAATGAATACAAATGCACAAAATGTTTCTATCATTGGATTATAAAATGGACACTTTTTGAATTTGCTCATTGTTCCAGCTTCTACTATGTTTTTAACTTTTTTCATATTTATTATTTTTTTTTTTCATTTTTTCTTCTCTACATTTTTTCTCTTCCTTTGCTACTTGGCTAATGTGTAATTAGATGTCACTTATTTAACATCACCCCCCCACACACACACACATGTTGCTGGATTATGTGCTCTATCAAGCATTTTCTGCTAATCTTGCATGGGAGCTTCATATTAACCAATGGGGATGTACCCGCTACAAGTGGGGCATTCGTGTTGTCTGATTTGAATAGATCGAATGTGTATTACACCCCATCGATATTTCCTGATATCCCTGCATTAGCTGTTGCTCTATGAATAAATGCGAGGGTGTACCCGCTATAGGTGGGACATTTGATCTCCTCACTACAACTTTTGAATGTGTATTACATCCCAGTACAATGTTCAGTACATCATGCGCCAAGGTGAACATGCAGTTTCTACATTGATTGACAAAGGTGACCCCTCACCAACTTGTGTGAAACATACGGCATCGTTGTGCCAGAAGCAGTTCATAAGCCACAGGCTAATATCCCTTTGTTTGGGGAAGTTTGGCTCACAGCAGAGACAAGTGGGCGTGTATGATGACGCCTGAAAACATTGCAAGATCATTGGACACTACTCTGGTGCAGATCACTCCCACATATGCAAATTAGCCATGCAGTTGCTCAACTAACAGCGCAATGAAGTATAAAGCTTGTGGGTGGGAACGGAACCAGCTGATCAGATTTGCAAGTGATTATCCAAAGCGGAACACAGCCTCAATGTCAGCTATGACTTGTATAAATATAACACATTCAGCCAGTAGTTTTATGCTCTCATGGGGAACACCACATAGCTGGTGTGACCACTTTGGATTTACCTTTTGGGACATTTGAAAAAGATGCCATTTAGGCATAGAAACGTCATGTTTTTCCCAAGATTTTAACTTTTTGTACTATTAAAAGCTAAATTTTACTTACAAATGACCAGTGAGTGCTGCCTTTTTTGCATAGTACATACTGTTTTGACATTGCACCCTGGCAGCTGCTACTAAATATATGGTGTGCATTCCTACACAGGACTTTGCGTTATATATATATATATATATATATATATATATATATATATATATATATATATAAATATGTCTGTGTACATATGTATTTATATGTGTATTTATGTATTTACAGACATATATACACATATAAACACATACATACAGTACATGGCCTCTATTTATCAAGCTGTCAACCGCAAATACGATGGAATTCCGCAGCGTATTTGTGGCAAGCCTGATTCGCCGTAGTTATCAAACCCTACAGACCGGCAAAAGTAGAATATAGTGACGTAACATACGATCCGGTGGACTCAGTCCGACACAGATCGATGCTTACGTCACTCCAGATGTTCCGAATGCAAGTTCGGCACAATCTGACTACTTTTGGTAGTTATTAAAATCCTATGGGAAATGTCTACACCTAACACCCTAACATGTACCCCGAGCCTAAACACCCCTAATCTGCACCCCTACACCGCCGCCACCTATATTATACATATTAACCCCTAAACCGCCGCTCCCGGAGCCCACCGCAACTCTATTAAAATGTTTAAACTAAAAACCGCTGCTCCCGGACCCCGCCGCAACTCTAATAAATATATTAACCCCTAAACCGCCACTCACGGAGCCCACCGCCACCTACATTACACCTATTAACCTCTAATCTGCCGCCCCCCATACCGCCGCCACATACATAAAGTTATTAACCCTATCCTGCCACTCCCATACTTCGCCGCAACTAAATACATTGTTTAACCCCTGAACTGCCGCTCCCGGAGCCCACCGCCACCTACATTATATTTATTAACCCCTAATCTGCCCCCCTACACCGCCAACCACTATATTAAATTTATTAACCTCTAAGTCCAACTCTAACCCTAACACCCCCTAACTTAACTATAATTTAAATAAATCTAAATAAATATTCCTATAATTAAATAAATTTATTCCTATTTAAAACTAAATACTTACCTATAAAATAAACCCTAAGATAGCTACAATATAACTAATAGTTACATTGTAGCTATCTTAGGGTTTATTTTTATTTTACAGGCAAGTTTATATTTATTTTAACTAGATACAATAGTTATTAAATAGTTATTAACTATTTAATAACTACCTAGTTAAAATAAAGACAAATATACCTGTAAAATAAACCCTAACCTAAGTTACAATTACACCTAACACTACACTATAATTAAATAAATTAAATAGATTAACTACAATTAAATAAATTAAATAAAATGAACTAAAGTACAACCCCCCCCTAAATTACAGAAAATAAAAAAATAATAACAATTTTTTTAAACTAATTACACCTAATCTAATCCCCCTAATAAAATAAAAAAGCCCCCCAAAATAATAAAAATCCCTACCCTATACTAAATTACAAATAGCCCTTAAAAGGGCCTATTGTGGGGCATTGCCCCAAAGTAATCAGCTCTTTTACCTGAAAAAAAATACAAACAACCCCCCCAACAGTAAAACCCACCACCCATACAACCATCCCCCCAAAAAATACTAACTAAAAACACTTAAGCTGCCCATTGCCCTGAAAAGGGCATTTGGATGGGCATTGCCCTTAAAAGGGCAGTTAGCTCTTGCAGGCCCAAAGCCCTAACCTAAAAATAAAACCCACCCAATACACCCTTAAAAAAACTAACACTAACCCCCTGAAGATCGACTTACCAGGAGATGTCTTCATCCAAGCCGGGCAGAAGTGGTCCTCCAGACGGGCAAAAGTCTTCATCCAAGCCAGGCAGAAGTGGTCCTCCAGATGGGCAGAAGTCTTCATCCAGACAGCATCTTCTATCTTCATCCATCTGGCGCGGAGCGGGTCCATCTTCAAGACATCCGACACGGAGCATCCTCTTCGGCCGACGACTACCCGATGAATGAAGGTTCCTTTAAGTGACGTCATCCAAGATGGCGTCCATTAGATTCTAATTGGCTGATAGACTTCTATCAGCCAATCGGAATTAGGGTGGAAAAAATCCTATTGGCTGATGAAGTTCAATCCTATTGGCTGATTGCATCAGCCAATAGGATTTTTTCTACCTTAATTCCGATTGGCTGATAGAATTATATCAGCCAATCGGAATCTAAGGGACGCCATCTTGGATGACGTCACTTAAAGGAACCTTCATTCGTCGGGTAGTCATCGGCCGAAGAGGATGTCTTGAAGATGGACCAGCTCCACGCCTGATGGATGAAGATAGAAGATCAAGACTTCTGCCCGGCTTGGATGAAGACTTCTGCCCATCTGGAGACCACTTCTGCCCGGCTTGGATGAAGACCACTTCTGCCCATCTGGAGGACCACTTCTGCCCAGCAGAAGGTAAGTCGATCTTCAGGGGGTTAGTGTTAGGTTTTTATAAGGGTGTATTAAGTGGGTTTTATTTTTAGGTTAGGGCTTTGGGCCTGCAAAAGAGCTAACTGCCCTTTTAGGGGCAATGCCCATGCAAATGCCCTTTTCAGGGCAATGGGGAGCTTAGTTTTTTTTAGTTAGTATTTTTTTTGGGAGGTTGGTTGTGTGGGTGGTGGGTTTTACTGTTGGGGGGGTTGTTTGTATTTTTTTTTTTTACAGGTAAAAGAGCTGATTACTTTGGGGCAATGCCCCGCAAAAGGTCCTTTTAAGGGCTATTGATATTTTAGTTTAGGCTAGGGTTTTTTTTATTTTGGGGGGCTTTTTTTATTTTGATAGGGCTATTAGATTAGGTATAATTAGTTTAAATTTCTGTAATTTGTTTATTATTTTAAGTAATTTAGTGGGGCTTTTTTGTACTTTAGATAATTGTATATAATTTAGTTAATTGTATGTAATTTATTTAATTGTAGGGTTTGGTTAGGTGTTATTGTAACTTAGGTTAGGTTTTATTTTACAAGTACTTTTGTATTTATTTTAGCTAGGTAGTTAGTAAATAGTTAATAACTATTTAGTAACTATTCTACCTAGTTAAAATAAATACAAACTTGCCTTTAAAATAAAAATAAACCCTAAGACAGATACAATGTAATTATCTATTGTAGCTATCTTAGGGTTTATTTTATAGGTAAGTATTTAGTTTTGAATAGGAATAATGTAGTTAATGATAGTAATTTTATTTATATTTATTTAAATTAGATTTAAGTTAGGGGGTGTTAGGGTTAGACTTAGGTTTAGGGGTTAATAAATTTAATATTGTGGCTGCAACGTTGGGGACGGCAGATTAGGGGTTAATAAGTGTTATGTAGGTGGTGGCGGTGTAGGGGGCGGCAGATTAGGGGTTAATAAGTATAATGTAGGTGGTGGTGTGCTCCGGGAGTGGCAGTTTAGGAGTTAATAAGTTTATTTAGTTGCGGCGGGGTCCGGGAGCGGCGGTTTAGGGCTTAAACACTTTATTTAGTTGCAGCGGGGTCCGTGAGCAGCGGTTTAGGGGTTAATACATTTATTAGAGTTGCGGTGGGCTCCAGGAGCGGCGGTATAGGGATAAAACAGTTTAGTATAGTGGCGGTGTTTAGTGACAGTATACCAATAAAGCTGGGAAAAAGCTGAAGACCAGCGAGATCGATGACTGTTAGTTAACAACAGTCCGCAGCTCATCGCCCCGTACTTGGTGCACGGCTTTTTGACAGCTTTTTTGGTAACTTTGGAGAATGTATTCAGGTCCGGGGCAGTGATGTTAGACGAGCGTATTGGTGCCGGCGAATGCAAGTAAGTTGACAGGTTGATAAGTAGGGCCCATGGTATCCATACCCAATAATAAATGTTCTGCTTAATTTCAGTGGGCAGTATAATAAAACCAATGCATAGTTCATGAGGCAAGAAACTACGCAAATATTCTCTGTTGCGTCTAGAAATTGCCAGTTGTCATGCAGACTTTTTATATGAAAAAAAACAAACTATAAGAGGTAATTTATTCAGGCTATAGAGATTGGATTTTAAATGCTCTTCAAAGCAATAGCAAATGTTTTAACTCACCGAAATACATTGTTACTGTAAATTCATAAGATACATTGGGCAAGATTACAAGTTGCACGGTATGAGTTTTCCACACGCGATATAGCCTTTTCACTAGACATGTGCGATTCGATTCGGTCCGAATCGAAAATTCGGACAAATTTGTCGAATTCGTAGATTCAGATCAATTAGAATTTCCGAATTGCAGTAGTGCCGAATTTACAGAATAAATCCGAATCGATTCGAATTTATTCGGTAGATTCGGATGGATTCGGATGGCTGTGTATTACACTAGTATTGTATAGTATACTAGTGTAATACACAGCATATCCCCTTAACACTTACCAAAATCCCGAAATTCCGAACCGAACCGAATTTTTTACGAATCCGAATGAATCCGAAACGAGGAATTTTGAAAGAGATATTCACACATAGATCTTGAGAAATCTAGACATATATATATATATATATATATATATATATTCATATACATATATTGCAATAAATAGATATATCAGTCCAAAAATCATCACATATATAGAGAAATATTTATTTAAAAATAAATAGAACATATTCATGGGCTTTGCGCAACAGATTAGGGTTCTAGTGTTTTTTTTCTATTTGTCTTCTCCATTGACTTCTATGGGGGTATATGTAAATGTGCACGCGATTTGGCTTTTTGAATTACGCAGGTTTGTGACGGACCTCTCGGTACCCTCTCTGGGTATGTTCGCCTGTTCAGCTTCCCTAACAGCTGGAACCACCAATGCTTCAGAAAATTAATTAATAAGAATCAGACAAAACTGATTTTGGAGTAAAAACAGAATGAACCTTTATTGAAAGAGAGACACACATTTTTATACACTTTAAGGGACCATCCCCCTTCATAAATAAACATTAGCTAGAGCAGCAGATTAAACAATAGGAATGTCTCTAAACTGTTGAAGAGGACATACAATCCCCCACCCCTGCCCTCCCACTTCACAGCTAGACTAGATATGATTAAACAATAGGAATGTCTGTGCTGATTGTAAACTCTTGCAATAAGTCTTGAAGGGGGGGGGGGGTTGGAGCAGACAATGATGGTTTGATGCCTGAAAGTCTGGGCAAGTTTTTATGGATAGGGAGAGGGGCATCCAGATGTGATCTGGAAGAGACACAGCAAAATCCCTTCCCTCTAATATTCCTAATGGTCATATTACCCTCAGTTTATCACAATACTCCCCCCTGTTCCATAGTCCGGCAGACCCGGCTTGATCCACACGGGTCAGCTTGGGGATGTCCAGGAGTAAAGGACTATTATAGATCTGTTTGCCGGGAAAGGCCATCGGCATTCCCATTTTGCTTTCCCGGCCAATATTGTATTGTAAAGTTGAAGGGGTGCAGGACAAGGCTCCAGCGCAGTAAGCACCCATTATCCCCGGAAACTCTGTTTAGCCAAATGAGGGGATTGTAGTCAGTGAGCATCATAAAAGACCTTCCATAAAGATATGGTTGTAATTTCTTCAAGGCCCACACTAGCGCCAAACACTCCTTCTCTATGACCGCATACCCCACTTCCTGACTGATGTAGGCTACCGGGTGCTCACTGCCGTCTGCTCTGACCTGGCTCAGATCTGCTCCCAACCCGAAAGTAGAGGCATCTGTGTGGACACAAAAACGTTTTTTTGGGTCTGGAGCAGCAAGAATGGGTGCAGACGTTAAGGCATTTCTGAGGCGTTGAAAAGCAGTTTCACACAGGACCTGTTAGGAAAGGTTTTTCTTTGTCAGGCCAGTAAGGGGCTTAGCTATCATACTGTAGTCAGGGAACAAACTCCTGTAATACCCTGACGTTCTGAAGAAAACCAAGACCTGGGTTTTCTTCCGGAGAGTGGGCCACTGGGCAATAGCATCAACCATAGCAGGTTTGGGGCGCTGTCACCCACAGCCCACTCGATGCCCGAGATACTGGACCTCAGACATCCCTATGATACATTTATCCAGCTTCAAAGTCAGTTCTGCAGCTCTAATGCGGTCCAGCACGGTACCCAGGTGCAGCAAGTGTTCCTCCCAGTTATTGCTGTAGATTGCTATGTCATCCAGATATGCACAGGTATAGTCCTGGAGGCCATTGAGGAGTCGATCCACCATCCGCTGGAATGTCGCCGGAGCATTCTTCATCCCAAACAGCATGACCGTAAATTGGTACAGGCAGAATGGGGTGATAAACGCCGACCTCGGAATTGCTTCTGTGTCCAGCGGAATTTGCCAGTAACCCTGGCATAGGTCAAGGGTACACGTCAGTCGTGGAGTGGTCCATTAAGTCTTCTATAATTTACGCAAAAGCGGGTCGTACCATCCCGCTACCAGGTAGGTAGTGTCACAGAGTTGTTTCACCATATTGTGAGGTCCTTGCCAGGTGGCTGGTAACTTGTCTGCCTTGGTTGGCTTCAGGGCAAGAACCTTCTGTCCCACAGCCAAGGTGCGGTTCTGGGCGGTACGGTCGTACCACCATTTCTGCCATCCCTGCGCGTACTGAAGGTTCTCCTGGACAGCGTCTGTAAGTTCTTTCAGCCGGTCACTCAAAGCGAGCACATACCCTACGATAGAGGTCTCTCTTTCTTCCTCCCCTCCTTCCCAGTGGGCTCTAAGTAAGTCTAGTGGCCCCCTCACCCTTCTCCCATACAATAGCTCAAATGGGGAGAATCCGGTGGATTCCTGCGGCACCTCCCGATAAGTAAACATGATGGGGCAGGAATTTCTCCCAATCCCTGTGAGAGGTTGAAAATGTCTGAAGCAATTGCTTCAGAGTTCCGTTGAAACTTTCACAGAGTCCATTCGCCTGTGGGTGATAAAGAAAACTATGCAGAGGTTTTATCCCGCATAGTTTCCAGAGTTGCTGGGTCAGTTCAGCAGTAAACTGAGTCCCCTGGTCCAAGAGTATCTCCTGAGGGAAACCCACCCTAGCAAAGATCTGTATAAGGGCATCCACGACTGTCTCTGCATGGATATTTGTTAGGGGGATTGCCTCTGGGTAGTGGGTAGCATAATCTACCACAGTTAAGATGTACAGTATCTCTTACCAGAGGGACTTGGGTGAGGCGGGGGTCATATCAGGTCTACAGAAATCCGGCTAAATGGCTCAGATATTATCGGTAGGGGATACAGGGAAGCCTTGGCATGGTCACCCTTCTTGCCCACCCGCTGACAGATATCACACATCCTACAGTAGTGTCAGATGTCCCATGTGATCCTGGGCCAGAAAAACAGCTGGGTAAGGCGATGGTGGGTCTTGGTCACTCCAAAGTGACTGGCTAGGGGAATATCATGCCCGACACTAATCAGGTTATGCTGATAGTTCTGCAGCACCACCAGCTGTTGCTTGGGCACAGGGTGGGGGCCCTCCTTGTCAGTGACCCAGTACAACAATCCTTTCTCCCACTCTATTCTCTCTGCCTCCAAACCTACAGGGTCAGTCCCTGCTCTATCTCTGTAACCAGCCAGGGTAGGGTCAGTCAGGGTGTCTTGGGCAAACTGAGCAGTGGAAGTCCAAGGAAAAGGGGAAAGGGTCAGGGCTGGTTCAGCAGTCTGCCCTTACCTGGGTCCCGTCCTCGAGTGCTAGCTCTGCCCACCTCGCCTGCTGCCGGGTAGTTACGGCACAAGTTCCGGTTACACCATCCACCTGGAATGACGAGGAAAGGTGGCCTAGGTTGTTGCAGAGTAAGACATCTGCTAGCAGTTCCCGCATTATCCGATCTTCCACATCCCGGGTACCCGTGCCCCAATCTAAGTAGACACGGGCTGTGGGGATGCACAGGATCTTGCCTCCAGCTACTCAGACTGCAATTGCTTGTCCAGTGTGGTCCTGCCTTGGGACCACATGGGGCTGTACCAGGGTGATGGTGGCACCCATGGGTGTGTCGGCCGTACACCCTCACCTCTTGTCGGTGATGATGTCTGTTGTCAAATGCTGTGGCTTCAACCGGATCAACCTCATGAATAATTCTTCTTCACCCCTGGGAATTGCAGGGCAATCCCCTTGGGTGTCTAAGCAATGGGCTGCCGTGCTGGATGTAGCTTGGCTCCAGGGGTGCTGCAGGATGCCTCTGGGGCAATGAATTTGAATGGGCCCCACTTGGTTGCAGCCAAAACACTGGGGCCCAGTCTTCCTGAGCAAAGGGTCCAGAGGGGGACGGAAAGGCTGGGTAGGTACTGAGGCTCTTGTTGTGGAAGGTAAGGGACAGGTTGCAGCTGGACTGCTGGGTTGCAGGGGAAGACGGACCTCTGGGCAGTGCGTCCTCCATGCATCCACATATTGGTCTACCAAGACCATGGCCTGATCCACTGTTAGCGGTTTGCGGTCCCTAACCCAGTCCCAAACCTCCAGCAAGATCAGTTGGCCCACCTCTGCCAAGGTATTTGCTTGACTACCAGTGAACCAGGCATCCACAGCACGGGACATCTGGTGCACCAATTCAGTGAAGGGTTGTCCCTCCCACTTCTGGAGTCCACAGAACTTGAGCCTATGGGACTCTGAGGTAATATTATACCGGGCCAGCAATATCTCCTTGACCCGGTCATAATCTTTTCGATCTTCCGCTAGGATAGTTTCAAAAGTGTCTAGAGCTCTTCCAGACAACTTGCTGAGGAGGAGGGTCACCCAGTCCCCCTCATCTATCCCCTGCAGGTCGCACTGTGTCTCAAAGACCTGCATGTATTGGTCTATCTTCTCCTGGCCATCCTTGAAGGAATGGAAACCGACATAGGGCAACTTCTTTCGGCTTTTCCTGTCCACAGGTGCCAGTTCCTCATTGACCTGTTGGGTTTCCAGTATCCGCAACTGGGTTGCATCTGCGATAATTTGGGTGATCATCTCTGGAGGAGGTGTGGTGCCGTATAACGCTAACCGCCACTGAATGTCCTTCTGGAGGTCGGTCAGCTTGGCATCCCTCACCTCTGATCCCCGGAGCTGGGTTCACTCTCTGTCACCCTCCATGAGCTCTTCTATCAGGACAGCCCTGGTTTTTCCACTGGCGGACTGTCCTCACGCTTCAAGCAGGTCTTTTAGTGTAGTTCTCTTGAGGAGGTTATAGCGACTCTCCATTCTATGTAGATCTCGGTGGTGTTTTGGACACTCCAGTACAAGAAAGCAAATCCCACTGTTGCCACCAATGTGATGGACCTCTCGGTACCCTCTCTGGGTATGTCCGCCTGTTCAGCGTCCCTAACAGCTGGAACCACCAATGCTTCAGAAAATTACCACAAGAATCAGACAAGAACAATTTTGTAGTAAAAATAGAATGAACCTTTATTAAAAGAGACACATACATTTGTATACACTTCCATGGACCATCCTCCTTCATGAATAAACATTAGCTAGAGCAGCAGATTAAAAAATAGGAATGTAAACAATAGGAATGTCTGTGCTGGTTGTAAACCCTTACAATAAGTCTGTGAGTCTTGAAGGGAGGGGGGGGGGGTTGGAGCAGGCAATGCTGGTTTGGTGCCTGAAAGTCTGGGCAAGTTTTATTGGATAGGGAGAGGGGCATCCAGATGTGATCTGGAAGAGACACAGCAAAATCCCTTCCCTCTAACATTCTTAATAGTCCTATTACCCTCAGTTTATCACAGGGTTAACGCGTATGCAAAAATAACTTATTTTGCAACTGCGCAACCCCAAATGCAAAAAAGTCATAATGCGCCCGGTGTTTTCACAACTGTGAAAAACATATTTGCCGCACGACTTGTAATCTTGCCCCTTCTTTACTAAAATACCAAACATGTTTATGATGACTAACATGAAGGAATTTATTTATGTAAACAATCGCCTAGATTTAGAGTTTTGTCGGTAACGACCCGCGTAGCTAACGCTGGCTTTTTTTTCCCCGCACCTTTTAAATACTGCTGGTATTTAGAGTTCACAGAATGGCTGCGTTAGGCTCAAAAAAGGGAGCGTAGAGCATAATTTACCGCCACTGCAACTCTAAATACCAGCGGTGCTTACGGACGCGGCCAGCTTCAAAAACGTGCTCGTGCGCGATTCCCCCATAGAAAACAATGGGGCTGTTTGAGCTGAAAAAAAACCTAACACCTGCAAAAAAGCAGCGTTCAGCTCCTAACGCAGCCCCATTGTTTCCTATGGGGAAACACTTTCTATGTCTGCACCTAACACTCTAACATGTACCCCGAGTCTAAACATCCCTAACCTTACACTTATTAACCCCTAATCTGCCGCCCCCGCTATCGCTGACACCTGCATATTTTTTTAACCCCTAATCTGCCACTCCGTACACCGCCGCAACCTACATTATACCTATGTACCCCTAATCTGCTGCCCCTAACACCGCCGACCCCTATATTATATTTATTAACCCCTAATCTGCCGCCCCCAACGTCGCCTCCACCTACCTACAATAATTAACCCCTAATCTGCCGACCGGACCTCACTGCTACTATCATAAATGTATTAACCCCTAAAGCTAAGTCTAACCCTAACACTAACACCCCCCTAAGTTAAATATAATTTAAATCTAACAAAATAAATTAACTCTTATTAAATAAATTATTCCTATTTAAAGATAAATACTTACCTGTAAAATAAATCCTAATATAGCTACAATATAAATTATAATTATATTGTAGCTATTTTAGGATTCATATTTATTTTACAGGCAACTGTATTTATTTTAACCAGGTACAATAGCTATTAAATAGTTAATAACTATTTAATAGTTACCTAGTTAAAATAATTACAAAATTACCTGTAAAATAAATCCTAACCTAAGTTACAATTAAACCTAACACTACACTATCAATAAATTAATTAAATACAATACCTACAAATAAATACAATTAAATAAACTAACTAAAGTACAAAAAATAAAAAAGAACTAAGTTACAAAAAATTAAAAAATATTTACAAACATTAGAAAAATATTACAACAATTTTAAACTAATTACACCTACTCTAAGCCCCCTAATAAAATAATAAAGACCCCCCAAATAAAAAAATGCCCTACCCTATTCTAAAATTAAAATAGAAAAGCTCTTTTACCTTACCAGCCCTGAAAAGGGCCTTTTGCGGGGCATGCCCCAAAGAATTCAGCTCTTTTGCCTGTAAAAAATAAACATACAATACCCCCCCAACATTACAACCCACCACCCACATACCCCTAATCTAACCCAAACCCCCCCTTAAATAAACCTAGCACTAAGCCCCTGAAGATCTCCCTACCTTGTCTTCACCACACCGGGTTCACCGATAGGTCCAGAAGAGCCTCCGATGTCTTGATCCAAGCCCAAGTGGGGGGCTGAAGATGTCCATGATGCAGCTGAAGTCTTCATTCAAGCGGGAGCTGAAGAGGTCCATGATCCGACTGAAGTCTTCATCCAAGCGGGAGCTGAAGAGGTCCATGATCCGGCTGAAGTCTTCTATCAAGCGGCATCTTCAAACTTCTTTCTTCCGGATCCATGTTCATCCCGCCGACACGGAACATCCATCTTCACCGACAACTTCCCGACGAATGACGGTTCCTTTAAGGGACGTCATCCAAGATGGCATCCCTCGAATTCCGATTGGCTGATAGGATTCTATCAGCTAATCGGTATTAAGGTAGGAAAATTCTGATTGGCTGATGGAATCAGCCAATCAGATTCAAGTTCAATCCGATTGGCTGATCCAATCAGCCAATCAGATTGAGCTCGCATTCTATTGGCTGTTCCGATCAGCCAATAGAATGCAAGCTCAATCTGATTGGCTGATCGGATCAGCCAATCGGATTGAACTTGAATCTGATTGGCTGATTCCATCAGCCAATCAGAATTTTCCTACCTTAATTCCGATTGGCTGATAGAATCCTAGAGGTCTTCAAGATGGTCTTCAAGAGGTCTTCAAGATGGAGCCGCTCGTCATCGGATGGAAGAACATAGAAGATGCGGCTTGGATGAAGATGTTTGCCGGTCCGGATCTACTCTTCTGCCCGGATAGGATGAAGACTTCTGCCCGAAGATGGAATTCTTTAGCCGCCGCTTGGATCAAAACTTCAGCCGGAGGATGGACGTCACTCTTCAGCCCCCGCTTGGGCTTGGATGAAGACTTCGAAAGCTCTTCTGGACCGATTGGGACCCGGTGTGGTGAAGACAAGGTAGGGAGATCTTCAGGGGCTTAGTGTTAGGTTTATTTAAGGGGGGTTTGGGTTAGATTAGGGGTATGTGGGTGGTGGGTTGTAATGTTGGGGGGGGTATTGTATGTTTTTTTTTTACAGGCAAAAGAGCTGAATTCTTTGGGGCATGCCCCGCAAAGGGCCCTTTTAAGGGCTGGTAAGGTAAAAGAGCTTTTCTATTTTAATTTTAGAATAGGGTAGGGCATTTTTTTTATTTTGGGGGGCTTTGTTATTTTATTAGGGGGCTTAGAGTAGGTGTAATTAGTTTAAAATTGTTGTAATATTTTTCTAATGTTTGTAAATATTTTTTTATTTTTTTGTAACTTAGTTCTTTTTTATTTTTTGCACTTTAGTTAGTTTATTTAATTGTATTTATTTGTAGGTATTGTATTTAATTAATTTATTGATAGTGTAGTGTTAGGTTTAATTGTAGATAATTGTAGGTATTTTATTTAATTAATTTATTGATAGTGTAGTGTTAGGTTTAATTGTAACTTAGGTTAGGATTTATTTTACAGGTAATTTTGTAATTATTTTAACTAGGTAGCTATTAAATAGTTCTTAACTATTTAATAGCTATTGTACCTGGTTAAAATAATTACAAAGTTGCCTGTAAAATAAATATTAATCCTAAAATAGCTACAATATAATTATAATTTATATTGTAGTTATATTAGGGTTTATTTTACAGGTAAGTATTTAGCTTTAAATAGGAATAATTTATTTAATAAGAGTTAATTTATTTTGTTAGATTTAAATTATATTTAACTTAGGGGGGTGTTAGGGTTAGGGTTAGAATTAGCTTTAGGGGTTAAAAAATTTATTAGAGTAGCGGTGAGGTCCGGTCGGCAGATTAGGGGTTAATATTTGAAGTTAGGTGTCGGCAATCTTAGGGAGGGCAGATTAGGGGTTAATACTATTTATTATAGGGTTATTGAGGCGGGAGTGAGGCAGATTAGGGGTTAATACATTTATTATAGTGGCGGTGAGGTCCGGTCGGCAGATTAGGGGTTACTAATTGTAAGTAGGTGGAGGCGACGTTGGGGGCGGCAGATTAGGGGTTAATAAGTATAATATAGGGGTCGGCGGTGTTAGGGGCAGCAGATTAGGGGTACATAGGGATAACGTAGGTGGCGGCGGTGTGCTGTCGGCAGATTAGGGGTTAAAAAAATTTAATAGAGTGGCAGCGATGTGGGGGGCCTCGGTTTAGGGGTGCATAGGTGGTTTATGGGTGTTAGTGTACTTTAGAGCACAGCAGTTAAGAGCTTTATAAACCAGCGTTAGCCCAGAAAGCTCTTAACTACTGACTTTTTTCTGCGGCTGGAGTTTTGTCGTTAGATTTCTAACGCTCACTTCAGCCACAACTCTAAATACCGGCGTTAGAAAGGTCCCATTGAAAAGATAGGATACGCAAATGGCATAGGGGGATCTGCGGTATGGAAAAGTCGCGGCTGCAAAGTGAGAGTTAGACCCTTTCCTGACTGACTCTAAATACCAGCGGTAGCCCAAAACCAGCGTTAGGAGCCTCTAACGCTGATTTTGACGGCTAATGCCAAACTCTAAATCTAGCCGAATATGTTTTATTGTAGGATGTCTAATAGGACTGATATGTATGATCTTTTCATTTTAACTTCTATGCTACCACATAATATAAACAAATGGTAGAAGGCTGCTAGATAATAAGGCATTTGTAAACAAATGGTTTATCTACTAATATGCTGTAATATATATTACAATAATGCAGTAATGTCCATAACTTGGCTTTTGATAAAAAGTAGAATTTATAGATAGTTTTTGATGAGCATGCACATTTTTGCTACTGTGTTTCATCATACAATGTATAGTAGTATCCTTGAAATTGGCACCATGGCAACATGCTGCCTGCTGGTTTGTCTATTTTATTATGCAGAAATGTGCAAACACACCTTCTAATGATGGCTTTCATCATTCTCTACTATTATGCTCAGTCCAAGGTAAACATGTGAGTAACATTATCTGATACAATAACTTGGCTTAACCCCTTCATCCTGCATTATAACCTTCTCTTTGACTAACTAAAATTTTCCTCTATTTCTATCCAATAGATACTGTTGTACGTAATCTTTCTATTCAAGTTGGGGTTTTTTTTGTTTCACTTTCTTTTGACTCCCTTCCATTTGACTTTGTTAAAGGGACATAGAGGTAAAAATTTAACTTTATTCAAATTATTAGCACAAATAAAAAATGTCCAGTTTACTTCTGTTATCAAATTTAATTATTTCTATTGATATCCTTTGATGAAACATGGCTCCCTTCCATGAAAGCATACTGAGGTAGGCTTATGAATATGCACATTGAGCACTATGGCTAGATTAAAAGTGGAGCTCTATTAATAGTGCAAGGTGGCCATATCATGACCCTGCGCTAAGAATATTCTGAAATTACAAGTGAATGTTAGAGATATTAACCAGAGAGTGTTAGCACTTATGTAAAAAGTGGTGAGTTATGTGAAGCGCGAGTGCAACACATAATAACGCTAAAAAGTTAAACGCGCCTGAAGACCTGAAGTAAAGTGTTAAGGCTAGAGTTAAATTATAACCTCTGAGCATTTTCCAGCCCAACACCTTGTCATATAACATATCCCTTTAAATCATTTGAACACTTTTATTCATAAAAAATATCCATCTATCTATCTATCTAAATACATATTTTTAGACTATGGGGCCTATCTATCAAGCTCCGTATGGAGCTTGAGGCCCGTGTCTAAAGACCGCTGCTCCATAACCCTGTCCGCCTGCTCTGATGAGGCGGACAGGATTTGCCTCAATTCAACCCGATCGCGTACGATTAGGTTGATTGACACCCCCTGCTGGCAGCCCATTGGCCGAGAGTCTGCAGGGGGCGGCGTTGCACCAGCAGCTCTTGTGAGCTGCTGGTGCAATGCTGAATACGGAGAGCGTATTGCTCTCCGCATTCAGCGATGTCTGTCAGACCTGATCCGCACTGTCGGATCAGGTCCGACAGACATTTGTTAAATATGCTTCTATGTGAAAAACTCCACTAATTTCTTTTTTTTTTTTTAGCGAACATTCGGGTTAGTGAACCTTTGGATTAGCTCAAGTGAACGCCATCCCATAGAAGTCTATTAGGTGAGGATTTTATTGTGGTCACAATGTCTAACCTCCGACAGAGGCCTTTCAACTTGAAAAATAGAAGTTAAAATAGGAGCACTAAGGAATGCATTGTAGCAATATTAGATCACCATAGAACTAACATTTTTATGCTCCACTTGTGATATAGGCCTATATGTTTAATGTCACAAACAGCAAACACTTCTGTCACAGAGCACTCAAGACACATGCACATTCTTGAGCCTACTTCTATTACCAAGAGAAAGAAGCACATTTGACATAAACAAATTGGAAAGCTTTTTTTCTCCATCATTTACTCTATTTGAATAATGAAAGTCTGACTTCCATTTCTAGCTTAAATGATTTATATTTGATATGAATGATATAATTCTGATTTCCATATCCAGCTTGAAAGATATATGATGAAAATATTTTTCTTACTCTCATATACAGTATACAGTGGGGCAAAAAAGTATTTAGTCAGCCACCAATTGTGCAAGTTCTCCCACTTAAGAAGATGAGAGAGGCCTGTAATTTTCATCATAGGTATACCTCAACAATGAGAGACAAAATGTGGAAACAAATCCAGACAATCACATTGTCTGATTTGGAAAGAAATTATTTGCATATTATGGTGGAAAAGTATTTGGTCACCTACAAACAAGCAATATTTCTGGCTCTAACAGACCTGTATCTTCTTCTTTAAGAGGCTCCTCTGTCCTCCACTCATTACCTGTATTAATGGCACCTGTTTGAACTTGTTATCAGTATAAAAGACACCTGTCCACGACCTCAAACAGTCACACTCCAAACTCCACTATGGTGAAGACCAAAGAGCTGTCGTAGGACACCAGAAACAAAATTGTAGACCTGCACCAGGCTGGGAAGACTGAATCTGTAATAGGCAAGCAGCTTGGTGTGAAGAAGTCAACTGTGGGAGCAATAATTAGAAAATGGAAGACATACAAGACCACTGATAATCTCCCTCGATCTGGGGCTCCACGCAAGATCTCACCCCGTGGGGTCAAAATGATCACAAGAACGGTGAGCAAACATCCCAGAACCACACGGGGGGACCTAGTGAATGACCTGCAGAGAGCTGGGACCAACGTAACAAAGGCTACCATCAGTAACACACTACGCCGCCAGGGACTCAGATCCTGCAGTGCCAGACGTGTCCTCCTGCTTAAGCCAGTACATATCCGAGCCCATCTGAAGTATGCTAGAGAGCATTTGGATGATCCAGAAGTGGATTGGGGGAATGTCATATGGTCAGATGAAACCAAAGAACACCATACCTACTGTGAAGCATGGGGGTGGCAACATCATGCTTTGGGGCTATTTCTCTGCAAAGGGAACAGGATGACTAATTCATGTACATGAAAGAATGAATGGGGCTTTGTATCGTGAGATTTTGAATGCAAACCTCCTTCCATCAGCAAGGGCATTGAAGATGAAACGTGGCTGGGTCTTTCAGCATGACAATGATCCCAAACACACCGCCCGGGCAACAAAGGAGTGGCTTCGTAAAAAGCATTTCAAGGTCCTGGAGTGGCTTAGCCAGTCTTCAGATCTCAACCCCATAGAAAACCTTTAGAGGGAGTTGAAAGTCTGTGTTGCCCAGCGACAGCCCCAAAACATCACTGCTCTAGAGGAGATCTGCATGCAGGAATGGGCCAACATACCAGCAACAGTGTGTGACAACCTTGTGAAGACTTACAGAAAACGTTTGACCTCTGCCATTGCCAACAAAGGATAATAACAAAGTATTGAGATGAACTTTTGATATTGACCAAATACTTATTTTCCACCATAATTTGCAAATAAATTATTACCAAATCAGACATATCTAGCAAGACTTGAAACCTGAAGAAAAGTGTAAGGATTAAAATAAGTTGCACAAGTCACAATAAAATAAAGTATTACACTCATATATACACATTTTAATAAAAATATATAATTTAAATATTAATAATAAGTTTTTAAAAGGGATATGGTATATAGCAAAGTATTTGACTATAGAGGGCTCCAATGTGTGTATGTATATATATATATATATATATATATATATATGTGTGTGTATGTGTGTATATATATATATATTAATATATATATATATATATATATTATATATATGTGTGTATATATAAATATATATATATATATATATATATATATATGTGTGTGTGTGTGTGGGTATAACTATATATGTGTGTGTGTGTGTATAAATTTGTATTTATGTGTTTAGATGTATAAATATGTATGTGCACATATACATACATATATACAAATATAAACACATACAGTATCCCACAAAAGTGAGTACACCCCTCACATTTTTGTAAATATTTTATTATATCTTTTCATGTGACAACACTGAAGAAATTACACTTTGCTACAATGTAAAGTAGTGAATGTACAGCCTGTATAACAGTGTAAATTTTCTGTCCCCTCAAAATAATTCAACACACAGCCATTAATGTCTAAACCGTTGGCAACAAAAGTGAGTACACCCCAAAGTGGAAATGTCCAAATTGGGCCCAATTAGCCATTTTCCCTCCCCAGTGTCATGTGACTAATTAGTGTTACAAGGTCTCAGGTGTGAATGGGGGGGCAGGTGTGTTAAATTTAGTGTTATCTCTCTCACACTCTCTCATACTGGGCACTGGAAGTTCAACATGGCACCTCATGGCAAAGAACTCTCTGAGGATCTGGAAAAAAGAATGGTTGTTCTACATAAAGATGGCCTAGGCTATAAGAAGATTGCCAAGACCCTGAAACTGAGCTGCAGCACGGTGGGCAAGACCATACATCGGTTTCACAGGACAGGTTCTACTCAGAACAGGCCTCGCCATGGTCGACTAAAAAAAAGAAGTTGAGCGAACCTGCTCAGCGTCATATCCAGAGGTTGTCTTTGGGAAATAGACGTATGATTGCTGCCAGCAATATAAATAAATATATATATATATATATATATATATATAGATATTAACAATAGATATTAGACTACAGATTGTAGGCTCTTATAGACACTATTTTGTAGGATGGTGTTTTCTACATTATTGCAGTATTTTTGTTGCATATTGAAACATTTTAACAAGGTACTTCTATGTTTCCATATTGTAATCTCATGTATCTATTCAATTACCTTTTGTATATTTTTTTTTGTTATTTGTCCATTATGACATGGTGCTATTCATCTCTTTATTTGAGCTTGGTCTTTGTTTAAATATTTTGTTGTAGTCCATTACGTGGATCCATATTAATATTTCTAGGTAAACTATACTCTGTCTTTCCCAATGTAATAATTGATATGGCACCTGCGCAATCACCACAATTGGATCAAGTCACATCCAAGACTAATTGGTGTTATATCTCCTGTGGAGTGGTTGCGCATGCGCAGTAGCTGGATCAATCCTCAACCTCGTGACGGCAATTTGTAACCACGTCAGCCATGTTGGTTGTGGTCTGTGTTTTACTGTTTCTTTGTATATAGGTTGTTTTAATATGTTCATATGTGTTGTTTATACCATTTAATAGCCGCTCACTAGTTATATTTGGTGGCTTTCTGTGGGGGTTTCTTGCACTATAGAACGATCCTATCGATAACATCCTGAGAGATGATCTGATTGGTTAATGTTGCAGAGATGTGCTGTAGAGTGACAGGAACGCCAACCGAGGGCTATTTAAATCTCTGTTAGTGACAAGTTTAACAGCTCACCTGATGAAATGTTAATATCCGAGAAACGCGTTGTGTGACGTTTATACTGAATGGTTTTCAATTGATTTTATATAAAAGCTTTTCTTTTCTCTAAATCTTGACACTTTGAGTTCATACATCTTCTGGGATGCTAAGCGTATAGCACAGAATGTGTTTGGTTTGATTTGGGCTACCTCACCTCTTTGAACCACCACTTGGATCCATTTTTTGTATTGGAAGGATTGTATGGCCGACTTCTATTTTAACAGCCTGCCTCTCCTGCACTGTTGAAGTGCTTGAAAATCTGTGAATACATTTCTTGCCTTGTTGTTTGTTTATCCTTAGTTGAAGATATCACACCATTTGGGCATCCTCTTTTCTTTTCTTGTCTTTTCTAGTGTTGGACCTATATGTCTACAGGAGTTTGTTTTGAAGAGGAAGCAACCAATCCCCACTATTTGATCATCCCTGGTCACTCTTTAGTGGACTGTATGATTTTCCTGCACAGACTTTATTTTGATTCTGTGTTGGTATATTGCACTTTTTATAGTCATATTTATTCATTGTATTTTTATCTCACTATTATTGGCGCACTCAGCACTTATGTATTTTTAATGGCTGTGTGTTGAGTTATTTTAAGGGGACAGCAAATTTACACTGTTACACTGTTACACTGTGTTACACTGTACACTCACTACTTTACATTGTAGCAAAGTATAATTTCTTCAATGTTGTCACATGAAAATATATAATAAAATATTTACAAAAATGTGAGGGGTGTACATGTATACACATATATACACTTTGAGCCCTTCCAGTCAAATACCTTAACACAGGGGTGCCCACACTTTTTTGTGTTGGGATCTACTTTTCAAATGACCAGCTCAACGAGATCTACCCACTAAAAATAGGCTGGCTCCTAAGCTTACATTCCAGCCTTTTAAAATAAAGATACCAAGAGAATGAAGAAAAATTGATAATAGGAGTAAAATAGAAAGAAAAGTTGAATGTTTTATATCTGAATCATGAAAAAATATAAAACGTGTGTTTCATATCCCTTTAAGGTTGCATGATTTAGCAACACATGGATGTGCAAAAGCATAAAGATACAACAGATTAATCCTGATGACAAAAGTAGCAAAAACTTTAATTCAGGTTAACAGGAGCAAATACTTGTGCCATGTTAAATAACACTGGATTCAAATTACTGCTACTGACCCCCTTTATTTTGCGCCGTGGTAGGACCCAGTGAGGCCATGTAGATCATTTCTTACCAGGTGAACACCTTCATTTGCCAGACGTCAATCAGACTTGTCCTTTAGCATAGCACAGCAGCCTCTGCCTTGACTTTTTCTATCTATTAATGCTTACCCTTCTAACTATACTATACCGCCATATCCACTGGGAGAGTACTCACTCAACCATGCTTTTGATAGGCCAATTGTGTTGTTGTTCAAAAATCATCTACATTGATTGGTTGAAATCGATGTCCCTCAAGATCCAATCCTGTTCGTGCATGACCATCAGACTGTTTAATGACCCGCCCTTTCACCCCCTCGGTAGATAAAGCAATATCCCTAGCAACCATACTCTACTCACGCCCCAGTGTTAAGATCCCATAATTTGCCCACATTATTTTGATCACATCGGCCGAGATCTACCTGCAGTGCCTTCGGGATCTACTAACAGATCTCAATCTACCTATTGGGCACCCCTGCCTTAAGACATGCAATATAATTTTTTATTCAATTTTAGTGTGTTTTTAAAAGAAATTCTTAAAATTCCTATGTTCTTTACAAATAAAAAAAGTTCTATTTATTTTTAAATATCTATTGTGACATACATCTGTACATATTATGAAATATATATATATATATATATATATATATATACTGTATATCTGTATATATATATATATATATATATATATATTCATGTAAAATATAGGTAGAGATATACTGTATGTTTTACATATATATATATATATATATATATATATATATATATATATATATATATATTTCTAATGCACCTTCGGGGCTTAGCTCAGTTAGTTTATCTCAGTGTAAGGTAATCACGCAATTGATAACTAATATTTTTTTTTCCAGTGTGCCCCATTGAATTCTATGAGGAGAAGAAGTTAGCACGGTTGTGATATCCTGAGTCTTTATCCTGAGTCTTTCGCTCTTGTGCTTACTTTTAACTTGTAATAAGCCATGATAATTTTTCTTTGAGCGCAGTTCATTTGCGAGTAAAAAATTTTTTAGCATGCCACTTGTGATCTGGCCCAGTATCTGTTTGCCTTTGAAATTAACCTTTACCACTCAGGTAGAACACTGTTACCTACTATATATCACTGTCATCTATACATATTTTGAAGTTCCATTGATCCTCTTTTCTTTTCCAGTTCTAAGATGACAAGTATTACATTCCCTTACCTCATTAACCTGTAGCCCACTTCATTAATAACCCTCTGGCACAACTATAAAGCAACATAAAGATTAATTGAAATGGATTACTTGAGTGAGGGTAAGAGCACCACGTTTATTTGAGGGTACAAGTAGATCACTGCCTTGGGAATAAATGTCACACCCAATGCTGTGTGGTATCTAAAGATTAGAGGATTGCTTGGCAGGGAAGTCTCCTAAAGTTAGGCGTATTCTTGTGTGCATCATCCTTTTTTTGGTTGCTGCCAATGGTTTTGGGGTCTTATAGAAGCTCTATCAAATATAACCAGGTATAGTCTTACCCCATCACCTTAAACATTTTTGGGCTGGGGGAATCAGAGGAAAGCAGTGATTTCCCCCCCCCCCCACTATTATTTGTATCTACGTTGCTATAGAAAAAAGTGAACTGGTATTTTTGTTATTTTTAATTATTTTACCATATTGATAATGTATTTGCTGAAATTAAATTATTTGGAAGCTTTCAGCTATTTCATGACAAAATGATACCAAGCAATTTCCTAAGCATACCATAACTCTTTTTACATAAAATAAATGTATTTTTCACTAAAGCTGAAATTAGCTATGATGTATTTTGACTGGGTATATGTATAATCATTTTAAATATATAGAGCCCTTTATTAAATTAATGCATAGGCACATGGCTATGTATAAATTGCTTGCCATGGGCTCCCCAGCACTTAAAGGGACAGTCTACACCAAAATTGTTATTGTTTTAAAAGATAGATAATCCCTTGTTTACCCATTTCCTAGTTTTGCATAATCAACACAGTTATATTTATATATTTTTTACTTCTGTGATTATCTTGTATCTAAGCCTCTGCAGACTGCCCCTTTATTTCAGTTCTTTTGACAGATTTGCAGTTTAGCCAATCAGTGATGGCTCCCAGGTAACTTCACACGCACGAGCACAGTGTTATCTATATGAAAAACATGAACTAACACCCTCTAGTGGTGAAAAACCTGTAAAAATGCATTCTTAAGAGGCGGCCTTCAAGGTCTAAGAAATTAGCATATGAACCTCCTAGGTTAACCCCTTAATGACAACTGACGTACCAGGTACGTCATGCATTATCAACCAGTTAATGACAATAGACGTACCTGGTACGTCAGTTGTCTAAGAGAGTGCTGGAAGCGATCGCAATCGCTTCCAGCAGCTCTCAGGGTATTGCAGTGATGCCTCCATATGGAGGCATCCTGCAATACCTTTTCAGAAGACTCCGATGCAGAGAGAGCCACTCTGTGGCCCTCTCTGCACCGGTAGCGATGGTGCCGGTTTGTTGGTGGGTGGGAGCATAACAGGGAGGCGGGTGGGCGGCCCATCGCTACCCGGCATCCGGTTCCTGTAAGTGCAATGTACACGCCGGGTGCCGGGAGCGCGCGGGGGTGCGCGTGCGCGCGCGGGGGGGCGCGCGGGGGCGCGTGCGCGCGCGCGATTAGCTGGCCACTGACACCAATGAGCAGGGAAGAGGGGGGGAAAAAGAATTAAAAAAAATAAATATATAAGGATCTGGGAGGGGGAGGGGGTTGGGGTATTGTGGGGGGCTGCTACACTACAGAAAACATTAAAAAATTGCAAAAAAGATAAAAAAAACACTTGTTTTTGGGGCAAATTGGGTACTGGCAGACAGCTGCCAGTACCCAAGATGGCGGCAATTAGGTAGGGGAGAGGGTTAGAGAGCTGGGGGGGGGGATCATGGAGGTTGGGGCTAAGGCAGGGGTCCATCACAGCTAAAACATTGTATTTTTTTTTATTAAAAAAAAAGAAAAACTCCTTTTATTTAGTACTGGCAGACTTTCTGCCAGTACTTAAGATGGCGGGGACAATTGTGGAGTGGGGGAGGGAAGAGAACTGCTTGGGAGGGATCAGGGGGTGGGATGTGTCAGGTGGGAGGCTGATCTCTACCCTAAAGCTAAAATTAACCCTGCAAGCTCCCTACAACCTACCTAATTAACCCCTTCACTGCTGGGCATAATTTACGTGTGGTGCGCAGCAGCATTTAGTGGCCTTCTAATTACCAAAAAGCAATGCCAAAGCCATATAAGTCTGCTATTTCTGAACAAAGGGGATCCCAAAGAAGCATTTACAAACATTTGTGCCTTAATTGCAGAAGCTGTTTGTAAATAATTTCAGTGGGAAACCTAAAGTTTGTGACAAAATTTGTGAAAAAGTTAACTTTTTTTTTATTTGATGACATTTGGCGGTGAAATGGTGGCATGAAATATACCAAAATGGGCCTAGATCAATACTTTGGGTTGTCTTCTAAAAAAATATATATACATGTCAAGGGATATTCAGGTATTCCTGACAGATATCAGGGTTCCAATGTAACTAGCGCTAATTTTGAAAAAAAGTTGTTTGGAAATAGCAAAGTGCTACTTGTATTTATGGCCCTATAACTTGCAAAAAAAGTAAAGAACATGTAAACATTGGGTATTTCTAAACTCAGGACAAAATTTAGAAACTATTTAGCATAGGTGTTTTTTGGTGATTGTAGATGTGTAACAGATTTTGGGGGTCAAAGTTAGAAAAAGTGTGTTTTTTTCAATTTTTTCCTCATATTTTATATTTTTTTTATAGGAAATTATAAGATATGATGAAAATAATGGTATCCTTAGAAAGTCCATTTAATGGCGAGAAAAACGGTATATAATATGTGTGGGTACAGTAAATGAGTAAGAGGGAAATTACAGCTAAACACAAACACCGCAGAAATGTAAAAATAGCCATTGTCATTAAGGGTAAGAAAATTGAAAAATGGTCCGGTCATTAAGGGGTTAAGCATTCAACTAAGAATACCAAGAGAACAAAGAAAAGTTGGTGATAAAAGTAAATTGGAAAATTGTTTAAAATTACATGAATCATGAAAGTTTTTTTTGGACTAGACTGTCCCTTTAAGCCCTGGTGCCACTGCACCTTCAGAACCAATAGTAGTTCCGCCCCTGATTTTCAGTATTTTTGTTAAGATATTTCAAGTACTGCATTAAATATGATTCAATTTGTGTAATGTCAATTAATTGATTTGCTTTCTGTGAGAAAAAAATAAATAGTGTATTGATGGAATTAAAAAAAAAAACAGTGAACATTGAGGGCATTGCTCTCAAGAAACAGAAACTTTGCTTGTGAAGAGCACATTCGTAGCAAATATTAGAAGCAATACTAAAAAGAGTGTTAAGTAATACAACTTAAATTATTGGAAAAAAAATATGTAAAGGCAATCAATAAGGGTAAACTTAAATAGCATTTTGTTCAATATGCTAAGATCCCAGGAGTGTACATATATATACAATTCATGAATATTTATTACACAACATGAGTTTGTCACCAAGTTTATGTGATTCATTACTGAACATGTGAGCAAAATCATCCTGCACTATATAATGCTTTAATAAAATCTTTCTATCACTGTATCTTTGTAACCAACAAGTTATTAAGAGTTAAAATAAAATTGATGTTTGCATTTCATTCACATATACAACACATAAACTGATAAAAAAACAATATAGAGTTTGAATAGCAATGTGAAAAACTACAGAGAGGCTCAAACTAATTTATATTTGAAATATGTTTGAAAATGAAAGGGACATCAAAGATGTATAAAATAATTTTTTTGTTGTATACCCGGGACAGTTGCTACTAAGTTGCTGGGCTGTTACTATGCAGTGTAAAAAAACAGCTGCATGCACCTGATGCCAATCTCTGCACTTACATGGGTACTGATTGGCAGATGGGTTCAATGGTCATGCATGGGGTGCAAGTGTAATGTGAAAACAGGCTAATGCAGACTTTTTAAACAAAATTTGGATTGCAAATTGTCTTTCAAAAGTATGTTATATAATCAATAGACTGCCAGACATAAATTGGTCATGTAAAATCTACTCTGAACTTTATAATCATTAAATGTGAGCTTTTTCTCCAGAGACTGAAAAACATGTTCTGTTACTCTATGAAGAATGCATTATGGGGTAGATTTACTAAAGGTTGAGCAGACATGATTCGCTGTAGTGAATCATGTCCGTTAGACCTTGCTAACTGCTGACAGCATACGCTATTGGCTTTTATCATTGCACAACCTCTGCTTCTTAACTTCCGGTAGAATGCAGCATCAGCTGCTCAATAAATCTACCCCGATAATTTAGATTAGAAGTGTGGCACAAATGT
The DNA here is from genome assembly GCF_027579735.1 of Bombina bombina. Classification (NCBI taxonomy): domain Eukaryota; kingdom Metazoa; phylum Chordata; class Amphibia; order Anura; family Bombinatoridae; genus Bombina; species Bombina bombina. The sequence continues at coordinate 462,032,828 of NC_069503.1, forward strand.
GATTGCAAGGTCGTAATATTTTTACAACTAGAATAAGGGAATTTGTGGTAACACACCTATACTTTCAAAAACAAGCTCAAATTGGAGATAAACCCCTTCACTTTCAGAGAAAAACTTGCCCTAAATACCGGGGAATTTTTAGCATTTTTGCTATCACTTCATTTAAACAAAAATAGGGCCTTGTTTTTTTTTTTTAATTACCTGTCAAACTATATACTGTATATATATATATATATAGACAACCAAAGGTATTGATCTAGGCCCATTTTGGTATATTTCATGCCACCATTTTACTGCCAAATCTCACTGAAATTATTTACATACTGCTTGTGCAATCATGGCGCAAAATGGTTGTAAAAGTTTCTCTTGGATCTCCTTTGTTCAGAAATAGCAGAATATATATCTTTGCCTTTGCTTTTTGGTAATTAGAAGGTCGCTAATTGCAGCTGTGCACTACATTTCTATTCTCGGCAGTGAAGGGGTTAATTAGGTAGCTTGAAAGGTTAATTTTAGCTTTCGTGTAGAGATTACCCTCCCACCTGACACTTCCCACCCCCTGATCCCATCCCTCCCTGTCCCTTTATTTTTTTTTTCTGTAGCGTAGGGCCCTCCCCCCTCCACTGCTGAGCCGCCCACACACCTCCCGCTGTCACCGTCTGTAACGATAAGGCATCTGACCTCATATGGAGCAGATCGCGCTCCGGCTCCGTATGCGGCAGATGCCTGGAGCTTCAGGAACTCCAGCTCTTGGCTGTAATTTAACAGACAAGAGTGATGGAGCTTCCTGGAGCTCTGAGGTATATATACATCTTGCAGTACGATAGGCAAAGTATATATACATCTGTTTAGGTGAAGGGGTTAAATGTGTGAAATGTCCTTGTACTCAAATGATAATCAAACAGAAACTGGAAATATTAAGCAGTGAACAGCTGCATTAATCATTGTGGCTGCTCATACAGGACATCAGAAACCACAAAACTGCTCTTTTAGATTTTATTTTCACACTTTTTCATGACCTTTAACAAAGAACTATAATGGCATTTTTAGATGCACCAAAAGTGACAATGTATTGTAAAATTTCCTCATTGACGTGTTTACAATGACTTGTTATACCATATACTGTATATATATATATATATATATATATATATAAGGGGTGCAATAGTGCTACATATAGTTTAACACTAGCACAGCATAGTATTCAATTGGTATTTAATAAATACTGTACCTGTAAAATAGTGACAATTACTGTAGTAAAATTTGCCAGACTATAGCACTGAGACACAGATTGCACTGCAATGCTGTAAACAGAGTGAACTAAGCATAACAAAATGGTGCCAGTTACTTTTCTCGCAATTTCACGACGATTACAGCACTGTTTCAAAGTCCTTGTAGGTTTAACTTCAGTTCCACAAAGCATTGTATTAGCGATGCGCTGTAAAGTATACCTGTGTATATATATATATATATATATATATATATATATATACATACAGTATATCAGTATATATGTTCTTTTAGGTATATTTTGTATATGTAACAGCTTTCTTCTGTTAATTAAAACCACAACCTAATCAAATTTGCTGAGCTTGCAGGGAGAGCATATCTCATAAACAGTTCTATGTTAAACAAAATACTCATATTTTATCTTATTGTATACACAGTGAGACCAGTACTTTGAGAGTACAATGGAAAAATTATCTTTTTATTATTTCTCTCCCCCCCCCCCCCCACTCCCCACTGGGAGCTTGATTTCTTCTAAACCTTTATGTTTACGCACCTTTTGTATAACCAGTACTTAAGTATAGACATTTACCAGTGTAGGTGTGGATACAACAGGCAAAAGCAGCCATTTGAATGACAACATAAATTAAATAAATTAAAACAATTTAATACAGAGAGAAAAAAATTACAGTACAATGGACTCTAGACCCATTATTGTTATTTTTGAAAGTACAATATTTAGTATTGTGATGTGGTGACAATAGCATTTATATTTAGAGATTATGAAATCAATGGTATTTGTTTTTTTAAAGGATTTTTTTTATATAATCCATGTGTCTATAAGTTACAATTTATATGGGTTGGGTTTTTTTTTAGTTAAAATTTCAAGTGATTTTTTAAGAATTTTTTTTTTAGGGAATTTACGAATTAATTTATTTATGCTCATTCTTCTGATTTTCATATTAATTCTCAGGTGTTTATACATATATTTATGATTCTCATTTTTTTGTATGTATACATATATTCATGTTTCTAAATTTTAAGATGTTTTATAGATATATTCATGATTTTAAACATGAGATAGTATAAAATAATTTTTAATAGTGTTATATAGTATTTTATTATGATTTTTAGAATTCTAATGGTTTTAATTTTCTGTTTGTATCTATTAATATGTTATTATAGTAATATTGCACTTTAATCGTATGATGAAATTGTTACAAGGTTCTTCTATTAATTTGTTGTTATTAAATGGAACCGTTCTTTTATGTTTTAGAAAATTAGGGGTTAATACCTATTGTAATGCATTTAGTATATAAAGCAAAGATGGACATTAGATGGCAGTAGAACCCCAGCTGTTTAAATACTGGTTCTTGTTATTCACTCAGTACTCTTGAGAAACCGCCAGTGAAGGTGGAGAAACGCGTTGAGGCTCTGAGTGACGGGAACCAGTGTGAATCTGAGAGAGGAGGTGGAAGTCGGGTCAGCGCAATGTAAAACCGGGTGATGACATCACACGCCGGTATCGTCGACATTGCTAAACTTGCATTAGACTCCGGAGATCCTCTGAGCTCTAGTTACCCCAACTGTTACTAGTTGTTACTTGTGAAATGCTGTTTTTAAATCTACACTTGTGAGTACTTTTAAACTTGTTTACATTAAAGTTGTTTATCGGAGCTCACACTATCTTGTGGCATTCTCTTGATTTCTGCGCCCTAGATCCCTTCTGTGATGTTTCTTTGTCGGCTGTAGAACAAACAGTCATTTCTCTGGGAGCTGCAGTTTCGAGTCTGCTGGATGATCCTGTGTGCTTTTGAACACTTGTAACAAATAATCCGATACCTAACATTAAATAATTGAAGCGCTTATGTTTTCTCTTTGTTTTATATTTTTTCTAAGTTTGTTTATTAAAAAAACTTCACTTAGATTACAAGTTTTGCGTTATGGTTGTGCGCAAATAGTGCATGTGTAATGTTCATTGCGCACTCTTCGTAATGTAGGTATTGCAAGTCTGAAAACAACGTTGTTACACATCATGTTAACACGAATACCGCTTTTATTTCACTTGCGTAATCACAGACGCGTAATGGATTCCCCGATAGAGATCAATGCAAGCTGAAAAATAAACTGATTTTTCATCTAATACTCGATATCACAAGAACTACAAATTGCACATACAACTTAATGGACAAAAAAAAATAATCATATCAAATGTACAAACAATAGCTCACACAACATAGCACATTCGCATTCAACATTCACAATAATTTACAACAAATACTACATAACATTTACACAAAACGAGGATTCAAAAAATACGTTTGGATCTGCATCAAAGAACAAAAGAACAAGAAAAAATAATTACACACTTATACACAAACCAAACATTCGCATTGGTGATTAGGAAATCATTTTACAAATAAACATTTAGAACAGTTAACAAATATGATACGATCAAAAATCATAATTTGGATTTTGCTATACTAAATTATGATAATGTTATGTAAACGATCACTATGACATCATCACATTATACACATTCCCTAAAAACATATGTGGATTTAGAAACTCAATATGAGCATGCGCAAATGCAAACAACTACTCCACAATGCACACATACAAATCATCACTAAGGGCTCAATTTATCAAAGCTGAGGAGGAAAGGGGCGCATATATGTGCCCCAGTATGCCTCAGCTCGCCTCTGGCGGGGCGAATTTCCCCTGAGGAAATTACCATTGCACACAAGCGCTATTTTGCACTCGGTGCAATCCTGCCCCCTGCAGGAGCTATCAATCTCCTCGGTCGGACTAGATTGCGGAGCTTGAATTTCACCACCTTAGAGGTGGTGAAGAGGCTAGAAAAGCAGCGGTCTGATGACTGCTGCTTGTTAAATACGGCGAGCAGGTTCTTGAGAGAATTTGCAGCCATAGGGGCACACCTGGACCTTGTTTACTTTGCAAACCGGTAAATCATTAAGCATCTACATAGGGTATATAATCACGCTCTAAACATGGCTTCCTTGACTGTATTGCTTTTTCAAGACAGGTACAGGACTAGGCATTGGAGGTTAGAGATAGTCAGAGATAGAGATAATGCGAGATAGTGAGAGAGAGAGATAGTGAGAGATAGTGAGAGATAGTGAGAGATAGTGAGAGATAATGCGAGATAGTGAGAGATAGTGAGAGATAGTGAGAGATAGTGAGAGAGCGATAGTGAGAGAGAGATAGTGAGAGAGAGATAGCGAGAGAGTTTGTGTACGAATCTGTCTGGGTGAGTGTGTGAGTTCTGCTTTGTTTTTCATTCCTTACACATAGTTAAACATATTTACTTTCATTGACGCAAACACAGTCAATACATACATACACATAACAGTAGCACTACATACACAAACATACACTCGATATCCCATTCCCTTTAAACCTATACCCATCCCATAGTTATATTTTGTTCTTTTTTGACCAACTTATTGTTTACACACCCTCATTTAGTTCTTTTTTATACGTTTGTCTGTTTATTAATACCCCTTACCCTATTTTCTAAAACCAACTCACACTTTGAGCACTTTTTACTTTTATTTCATTATTTTGACCCCCTTTCATTTGTGCACTTACACTTTCTGAAAAGGTATGGTGGAAAGGAGGAGTAGGGAAGAGATTAGGGACAAGATTAGGGACGAGATTAGGGAGGAGATTAGGCATCAGATTAGTGACGAGATGAGGCAGGAAATTAGGGAGGAGATTAAGGAGGAGAGGGGGAGAGGAAGTGGGAGAGGAACTAGAGAGGAAGGGGGAGAGGTCAGGGTGGGTGGGCACAGCCACATTGTTGAAAATGAACAAGTGGCTGGGCCCAGTGGGACAAGGCAGGAGCGCAGAGAGGGCGCAATACAGTCCGGGGAACAGAGGCTCACATCACAGGGGAATCCCAGGCAGAGGGAGGAGAGGTATACCAGGGAGGAGAAGGAGGCCCTTATAATTGCCTATATGGAGAGGGCTAGAAGGCTGCAGGCACTGAAGGCCACCTCTTCAGAGAGAAAAAGTTGTTGCTGGAGATCAGGGATGCTTTCAATGCAGTAGGGGTGTTCAGGAAGGAATTAAAATCTATACAGAACCACTACCGGGACTGCAAAAGTGAGCTCAAGAAAAAAAATGTAGAGGGAGAGGCAAGCCAATACTGGGACCGGTGGCGGGCCAGAGCAGACATTCATCTACAGCCACTGCGAGGAACTGCTGCATCCCAAAATCTTTGAGGTGGCCCTAGTCGGGATCAAAGTAGGGATCGACACCGGGAACCTGCACTTCTCATCTGCTGGTAAACACATTTAATAATCTCTTTTCATCCACTCATAACTCATTTACATTCAAAATAAATTAGGGATATGACTAACACAATTACGCTTTTTTAAACATTATTCCAAAAATGCACTCAGAATTACCTTGAGAAAGTTGGATTTGAAGAAAAGCTATCACATTAGTATCTAGTCTCCAGATTAAGAGGCTGAATTATCAAGCCGTCAACTATGCTGCATTCGCCGGCACCAATACGCTCGCCTAACATCGCCTAACATTGCGGCTGCGGACCTGAATACGCTCTCCTTATTTATAAAAAAAGCTGTCAAAAAACGTGCACCAAGTACAGGGCAATGAGCAGCGGATTGTTGTTAACTAACAGTCTTCGATCTCGCTGCTATTTGGCTTTTTCCCAACTTTATTTATACCCTGTCACTAAACAGCGCCACTATACTAAAATGTTTAATCCCTATCCCGCCGCTCCTGGACCTCGCCGCAACTAAATAAAGTTATTAACCCCCAACCCGCTGTTCCCGGAGCCCACTGAAACCCTAATAAAGTTATTAACCCTCATCCCACTGCTCCGGGAGCAATTAAATAAAGTTATTAACCCCTATTCCTCCACTCCCGGAGCCCACAGCAACTCTAATAAAGTTATTAACCCCTATCACCCCGCTCCCAAACCCCTCCACAACTAAATACATGTATTAACCCCTAAACCCCTGGCTTCCCACATCACTACCACTTACTAAACCTATTAACCCCTAAACTGCCAGCCCCCCACATTGCCATAAACTAAATTAAGCAATTAACCCCTAAACCTAACAACCCGCTAACTTTACATTAAATATTAACTCATCCCTATCTTATAAATTAAAACATACCTTTAGAATTAAATTAAACTATATTAAACAATTAATTTACCTACCCTAACTATTATACTAAAATTACATTAAACTATATTAAACTATTAATTAACCTACCCTAACTATTATACTAAAAAAACATTAAATTAACAATTAAATTAACTATATTACATATTTAAAAACCTAACCCTACTCAAGTTATTTAAATATACTATTAAAAATTACTAAGTTACAAAAAAATAACAACTAAGTTACAAAAAATAAAAAACACTAAGTTACAAAAAATAAAAAACACTAAGTTACACAAAATAAAAAACAATAAGTTACACAAAATAAAAAATAAATTATCAAATATTTAAACTAATTACACCTAATCTAATAGCCCTATCAAAATAAAAAAGCACCCCCAAAATAAAAAAAAACCCCTAGCCTACAATAAACTACCAATGGCACTTAAAAGGGCCTTTTGCGGACATTGCCCCAAAGAAATCAGCTCTTTTACCTGTAAAATAAAATACAAACACCCCCCCAACAGTAAAACCCACCACCCACACAACCAAACCCCCAAATAAAATCCTATCTAAAAAACCTAAGCTCCCCATTGCCCTGAAAAGGGCATTTGTATGGGCATTGCCCTTAAAAGGGCATTTAGCTCTTTTTCAGCCCAAAGTTCCTAACCTAAAATTAAAACCCACCCAATAAACCCTTAAAAAAACCTAACACTAACCCCCGAAGATCCACTTACAGTTTTCGAAGACCAGACATCCATCGTCATCCAAGTGGCAGAAGTCCTCAGCGAAGCCGGCAGAAGTCTTCATCCAAGCGGGCCGAAGTCTTCATCCAAGTGGGCAGAAGTCTTCATCCAGACGGCATCTTCTATCTTCATCAATGCAGGGCGGAGCGTCTCCATCTTCAAGACATCCGGCGCGGAGCATCCTCTTCTTACGACGTCTCTTGAAGAATGAAGTTTCCCTTTAAATGACGTCATCCAAGATGGCGTCTCTTACATTCCGATTGGCTAATAGAATCCGGGAGCGGTGGAATAGGGGTTAATAACTTTATTAGAGTTGCGTTGGGGTCTGGGAGCGGAGGGATAGGGGTTAATGTATTTATTTAGTTGTGGCGGGGTCCAGCGGGATAGAGGTTAAGAACTTTATTAGAGTTGCAGTGGACTCCGGGAGCGTCAGGATAGGGGTTAATATATTTATTTAGTTGCGGCGGGGTCCCTGAGTGGCGGGATAGCGGTTAATAACTTTATTAGAGTTGTGGTGGGCTCCGGGAGCGGCGGGATAGGGGTTAATAACATTATGTAGGTTGCGGCGATGTCGGGGCGGCAGATTAGGGGTGTTTAGACTCTGGGCTTATGTTAGGGTGTTAATATATTTATTTAGTTGCGGCGGGGTCCCTGAGCGGCGGGATAGGGGTTAATAACAACATTATGTAGGTTGCGGCGATGTCGGGCGGCAGATTAGGGGTGTTTAGATTCTGGGCTTATGTTAGGGTGTTAGGTGTAAACGTAACTTTTATTCTACCATAAAAATCAATGGGATATCGGGCAGCATTGAACATAAGCTTTCGCTGCTTTCAGACTCCCATTGATTCCTATGGAATCTGCGGCCTCTAGGGTGGCGGATTGAAAACCAGGTACGCTGGGCCTGAATAGTGGTGAGCGTACCTGTTAGAAATTTGATAACTAGCAAAAGGTGTCAGATAGTGCCAAATTTGTATTCGGAACATCTGTAATGACGCAAGCATCAATCTGTGTCAGATTGAGACCGGCGGATTGTATGTTACGTCATAAATTTCAAGTTTTGCCGGTCTGTAGGCTTTGATAAATGGGTCAAATCAAGCTCGCCACAATTACACTGCGGAATTCCAGCGTATTTGCGGTTTGATAAATATCCCTCTATGTGTGTATTTAAACATATTTAAGACGCACACAAAAATACATTCATATTGACCATCTAGAAATCCAAAAGACGGGTTTTCAAATATGTAAATCGTATTGATTGCTTTTGGCTAAAAATGAATTACTAAGGCAGACTCATTAATACACTTTCAAATATAACATTTAAATCTTTATTTGGAACTGTGCTAATATCTCCTATTTCTTTAATTTTAAAATATACAGAGTCTGAGGCTGGTGAGGAGGAAACACTGCAGGAATATGCTCCTCCTTCACCCTGGCATGAGAGTGGTGTAGAAGGTTACACACCACCTCGGAGAGAACAGGAAGATACCCCTGCAGCAGCCCCCTGTAAAACAGCCCCCCGTGCAGCAGCTCCCTCTGATGAGAAAATAACCCGCACAATGCCCGAGGTGGAGCTGATGAGGCTCTTTCTACAGGAAATGCAGGACTCCCGGAGGGCACAACAGGCACACACGAAGTTTATGACAAACACAGTGAACACCCTGATAGAAGGACAAAGAAATATGATAAATGTTCTAAATAACATATTTCAGTTCCTCCGGGAGGTGGCAAGCAGACCATATCCAGAAATGGGAAGACCACAAGAGCCTGGACCATCAGCTCCTGGACCATCAGCTCCTGTTCCTCCTCCATCTCCTACTCTGCCTGGTCAATCCCCAATCACTCACAGTACTCCTCCTCCCCCTCTTCCCCAACCATCTCCAATGAGGACACATCTGAGGAGACATTTAACCACCCCAGAGCCTCACTGATGTGGGAACAAGGGAAGGAGGCAGAAGTAATTATGTTTATATATTATTGTTTTTAATTTAAAGTTAATGTGTAAAGGAAAATTATTTGATGATGTTGTCTTCTTGCACTTGTGGAGCACACTCTGTATTTAATAGGCTTCTATGGGACCGGGTCCATGGAGGCAGATTGTTTTGCAGAGTGTTTTACAAGTGTGTTGAGACAACATCATCACATGCTGTCATTAGATTAGATTGATAGTTTTTTTGTGATGTGGTGTTCAAAGGTGTTCTCCTAATACAAACCCACGACCATTACAATTATACATGATGGCATATCACTGTGTTGATGCAAACAACATATTTTAAACAAGAACATATGCTAATTCTTATGGCTTATTGGTATATCTACATGCGCTTGTTCAATAAAGCAAATATTTGTATTTTTTTAAAAGCCTGTATGCCATATTTCTCTCGATGTGTTGACAACATTGAATACCTAAAATAAAGTGTATTTTTGGAAAGCTAGCTTAAAGGGACACTAAACCCAAATTTTTTTCTTTTGTGATTCAGATAGAGCATGCCATTTTAAGCAACTTTCTAATTTACTTCTATTATAAATTTTTCTCCATTCTCTTGCAATCTTTATTTGAAATAGAAGGCATCTAAGCTAAGGAGCCAGCCAATTTTTGGTGCAGACCCCGGACAGCACTTGTTTATTGGTGGGTGCATTTATCCACCAACCAGCAAGAACAACCCAGGTTGTTCACCAAAAATGGGCCGGCATCTAAACTTACATTCTTGCTTTCAAATAAAGATACCAAAAGAATGAAGAAAATTTGATAAAAGGAGTAAATTAGAAAGTTGCTTAAAATTGCATGCTCTATCTGAATCATGAAAGAAAAAAATTGGGTTAAGTGTCCCTTAAAGTGTTTTACTTATTTTGGAAATCTATTTGATTTAAAAGATGCATAAAATCAGAAAATTCTCTTTCATGATTTGGACAGAGCATAACATTTTAAACAACATTGATGATTACTTATATTATTTATTTATTTGCTTCATTATCATATCTTATCCTTTGCTGAAAGGTTTACCTAGGAAAGCTCATGAGCATTAAAACATCCTTCTTGCTGCTGATTGGTGGCTGCATAGATATACCGATTGTCATTTCCTCACCCATGTGTTCACTTTGAAACAAGTAGTGTATTGATGCTCCTTCAACACATTATACCAAGGGGGTACAGTGCAGATCAGGTACGCCAGACCTCACTGAATGCTGAGAGCAATACGCTCTCCATATTCAGCATTGCACCAGCAGCTCTTGTGAGCTGCTTGTGCAATGCAGCCCCCTGCAGATTTGCAGGCGGGTGTCAATCAACTCGATCGGGTTGAATTGCAGCAATGTCTGTCCGCCTCCTCAGAGCAAGGCGGACAGGTTATGGAGCAGCGGTCTTTAGACCGCTGCTTCATAACTGCTGTTTCTGTCGAGCCTGCACCCGGAGCTTGATAAATGGGCCCCCAAGAGAATAAAGCACATTTGATAATAGAAGTAAATTGGAAAGTTGTTTAAAATTGTATGTTCTATATAACTAATGAAAGATACATTTAGGGTTTCATGTCTCTTTAAGAGTTACATTTAAAATTCATGCTCACAGTGCTATATTATTTGGATAAGAACAATGTTGAATCGATACATGACACAATATTGAACATTTAAATTAATAATAAATATCAGGACATAACATCTCTAAAAAGTATACATGATTTATTATATGTAGAAAGTGTTGCTTGGGTGTTTCTTGATCTGCGCTGTGTACGTTGCAAATGGTTATTTTGCTCTAATTAGTTCCTCCTGATATATTTCAATGGCAGCTAGTTTCTGAATATTCCACTATCATCAAATGGAATGTGAAGGAAAAAGTTTAAGTATAAAGAAGGGGAAAAGAAATAAACAGCAACAAGGAAAGAAATCCAGCAAATAGAATTAAAGTGTCTCTACCTAACTCCAGAGAGGAGAAGTTTGTCTGAAATACCAACATATTTCTATTCCAGGGATATCAAGATTTCCACCTGCTAAAAGTTTCTGCATACCAGCTGAAAACATCTTTACCACAGATAGGGATTATATCCCCTCCATGCTTCCAACATACCTCACATGTTTGAGGTTAAACAAGGTGAGCACATTTAAATCTCACATTTAGTTTTTGATTGCCTAGTACTGACATACTGCACAATAATTTGTTTTTGTTTTTCTCCATTCTATGTGCGCTGAACTCTGAAACTCAACTCCATACATGATTTATTATATGTTACACAATTAAAATATCATTTATATATCATATGATATAGGTGAATGCATATTGAAAAATTACTTCAAATACAAATGCGCATGTTTCGGAAATTACAATGTATACAATTAAACACAACACATATATTATTTGTTAATGAGAAATTATTGTTGACAAACATATTAAACAATATGTACATTCATCGCTGAACATTAAGGGATTAGCACTTGCCTCAAAATATATTTGGGATCAACAACACATTGGCCTCTATTTCTCAAGCCGTCAACTGCAAATACGCTGGAATTCCACAGCGTATTTGTGGAGAGGCTGATTCGCCATAGTTATCAAGCCATACAGACCGGCAAAAGTAGAATCTAGTGACGTAACATACAATTCGCCGGACTCAATCCGACACAGATTGATGGTTACGTCACTCTAGATGTTCCGAACGCAAGTTCGGCACAATCTGACTACTTTTGGAAGTTATCAAAGAACAACCAGGTACGCTCACCACTATTCCGTCCCAGCGTACCTGGTTTTCAATCCGCCGCCCTGGAGGCGGCGGATCCCATAGGAATCAATGAGAGTCTGACAGCAGTGAGAGCTCATGTTCGCTGCTGCCCAATATCCCATTGATTCCTATGGGAAGTGTCTGCACTTAACACCCTAACATGTCGATCCGAAACGATCCGAACCGAACCGAATTTTTCGAAGCTGCACATGTCTAGTCTAAACACCCCTAATCTGCCCCCCCTACACTGCCGCCACCTACTTTATACTTATTAACCCCTAAACCACCGCGCCGCCACCGCCGCCACCTACATTATACGTATTGACCCCTAAACCGCCGCTCCCGGACCCCGCCGCAACTGTAATAAATTTATTAACCCCTAAACCGCCACTCCTGGACCCCGTTGCCACCTACATTATACCTATTAACCCCTAATCTGCCGCCCCCTATACTGCCCCCACCTACATAAAGTTATTAACCCCTATCCTGCTGATCCCGGACCCCGCCGCAAATAAAATAATTGTTTAACCCCTAAACCACCCCTCCCTGAGCCCGGCGCCACCTATATTACATTTATTAACCCCTATCCTGCCCCCCCTACACCGCCACCACCTACATTACATTGATTAACCCCTAATCTTCCCCCTATACCGCCACCACTATATTAAATGAATTAACCCCTAAACCTAAGTCTAATCCTAACCCAGACACCCCCTAACTTAAATATAATTTAAATTAATCTAAATAAATATTCCTATAATTAAATAAATTATTCCTATTTAAAACTAAATACTTACCTATAAAATAAACCCTATCGCCTAGATTTAGAGTTTTGACGGTAACGACCCGCGTAGCTAACGCTGGCTTTTTTCTGGCCGCACCTTTTAAATACCTCTGGTATTGAGAGTTCACAGAATGGCTGCGTTAGGCTCCAAAAAGGGAGTGTACAGGCATATTTACTGCCACTGCAACTCTCAATACCAGAGTTGCTTACGGACGCGGCCAGCTTCAAAAACGTGCTCGTGCACGATTCTACCATAGAAAACAATGGGGCTGTTTGAGCTGAAAAAAAACCTAACACTTGCAAAAAAGCCGCGTTCAGCTCCTAACGCCGCCCCATTGTTTCCTATGGGGAAATACTTCCTACGTCTGCACCAAACACTCTAACATGTACCCCGAGTCTAAACACCCCTAACCTTACACTTATTAACCTCTAATCTGCCGCCCCCACTATCGCTGACCCCTGTATATTATTTTTAACCCCTAATCTGCCGCTCCGTACACCCCCGCCACCTACATTATCCCTATGTACCCCTAATCTGCTGCCCTAACATCGCCGACCCCTATATTATATTTATTAACCCCTAATCTGCCGCCCCCAACGTCGCCTCCACCTAACTACACTTATTAACCCCTAATCTACCGACCGGACCTGAGCGCTACTATAATAAATGTATTAACCCCTAATCCGCCTCACTCCCGCCTCAATAACCCTATAATAAATAGTATTAACCCCTAATCTGCCCTCCCTAGCATTGCCGACACCTAACTTCAAGTATTAACCCCTAATCTGCCGACAGGAGCTCACCGCTACTCTAATAAATTTATTAACCCCTAAAGCTAAGTCTAACTTTAACCCTAACACCCCCCTAAATTAAATATAATTTAAATCTAACTAAATAAATTAACTCTTATTAAATAAATTATTCCTATTTAAAGCTAAATACTTACCTGTAAAATAAACCCTAATATAGCTACAATATAAATTATAATTATATTATAGCTATTTTATGATTTATATTTATTTTACAGGTAACTTTGTATTTATTTTAACCAGGTACAATAGCTATTAAATAGTTAAGAACTATTTATTAGCTAAAATAGTTAAAATAATTACAAAATTACCTGTAAAATAAATCCTTACCTAAGTTACAATTAAACCTAACACTACACTATCAATAAATTAATTAAATAAAATACCTACAATTATCTACAATTAAACCTAACACTACACTATCAATAAATTAATTAAATACAATTCCTACAAATAAATACAATTAAATAAACTAACTAAAGTACAAAAAATAAAAAAGAACTAAGTTACAAAAAATAAAAAAATATTTACAAACATTAGAAAAAAATTACAACAATTTAAAACTAATTACACCTACTCTAAGCCCCCTAATAAAATAACAAAGACCCCCAAAATAAAAAAATGCCCTACCCTATTCTAAATTACAAAAGTTCAAAGCTCTTTTACCTTACCAGCCCTGAACAGGGCCCTTTGCGGGGCATGCCCCAAAGAATTCAGCTCTTTTGCCTGTAAAAAAACACATACAATACCCCCCCCCAACATTACAACCCACCACCCACATACCCCTAATCTAACCCAAACCCCCCTTAAATAAACCTAACACTAAGCCCCTGAAGATCTTCCTACCTTATCTTCACCATACCAGGTTCACCGATCGATCCAGAAGAGCTCCTCCGATGTCTTGATCCAAGCCCAAGAGGGGGCCTGAAGATGTCCATGATCCGGCTGAAGTCTTCATCCAAGCGGGAGCTGAAGAGGTCCATGATCCGGCTGAAGTCTTCTATCAACGGCATCTTCAATCTTCTTTCTTCGGAAGCCATCTTCTTCCAGCCGACGCGGAACATCCTCTTCTCCCGACGCCTACTCGCCGAATGACGGTTCCTTTAAATGACGTCATCCAAGATGGCATCCCTCGAATTCCGATTGGCTGATAGGATTCTATCAGCCAATCGGAATTAAGGTAGGAATATTCTGATTGGCTGATGGAATCAGCCAATCAGAATCAAGTTCAATCCGATTGGCTGATCCAATCAGCCAATCAGATTGAGCTCGCATTCTATTGGCTGATCGGAACAGCCAATAGAATGCGAGCTCAATCTGATTGGCTGATTGGATCAGCCAAACGGATTGAACTTGATTCTGATTGGCTGATTCCATCAGCCAATCAGAATATTCCTACCTTAATTCCGATTGGCTGATAGAATCCTATCAGCCAATCGGAATTCGAGGGACGCCATCTTGGATGACGTCATTTAAAGGAACCGTCATTCGGCGAGTAGGCGTCGGGAGAAGAGGATGTTCCGCGTCGGCTTGGAAGAAGATGGCTCTGCTCCGCTCCAGAAGAACGAAGATTGAAGATGCGGCTTGATAGAAGACTTCATCCCGATGATGGACTTCCAACTTCAGCCCGATGATGGATTTCTTCAGCCGCCGCTTGGATCCAGACTTCAGCCCGAGGATGGACGTCACTCTTCAGCCCCCCGCTTGGGCTTGGATCAACACTTCCGAGGACCGATCGGTGAACCTGGTATGGTGAAGATAAGGTAGGAAGATCTTCAGGGGCTTAGTGTTAGGTTTATTTAAGGGGGGTTTGGGTTAGATTAGGGGTATGTTGGTGGTGGGTTGTAATGTTGGGGGGGGTATTGTATGTGTTTTTTTTACAGGCAAAAGAGCTGAATTCTTTGGGGCATGCCCCGCAAAGGGCCCTGTTTATTTCATTGTATTTATTTGTAGATATTGTATTTAATTAATTTATTGATAGTGTAGTGTTAGGTTTAATTGTAACTTAGGTTAGGATTTATTTTACAGGTAATTTTGTAATTATTTTAACTATTTTAGCTATTAAATAGTTCTTAACTATTTAATAGCTATTGTACCTGGTTAAAATAAATACAAAGTTACCTGTAAAATAAATATTAATCCTAAAATAGCTATAATATAATTATAATTTATATTGTAGCTATATTAGGGTTTATTTTACAGGTAAGTATTTAGATTTAAATAGGAATAATTTATTTAATAAGAGTTAATTTATTTCGTTAGAATAAAATAATATTTAATTTAGGGGGGTGTTAGGGTTAGGTTTAAAATTAGCTTTAGGGGTTAAAAAATGTATTAGAGTAGCGGTGAGCTCCGATCGGCAGATTAGGGGTTAATACGTGAAGTTAGGTGTCAGCGATGTTAGGGAGGGCAGATTAGGGGTTAATACTATTTATTATAGGGTTATTGAGGCGGGAGTGAGGCGGATTATTGGTTAATAACTTTATTATAATAGCGGTGCGGTCCGCTCGGCAGATTAGGGATTAATAAGTGTAGGCAGGTGGAGGCGACGTTGTGGGGGGCAGATTAGGGGTTAATAAATATAATATAGGAGTCGGCGGTGTTAGGGGCAGCAGATTAGGGGTACATAGCTATAATGTAGCTGGCGGCGGCGTGCGGACGGCAGATTAGGGGTTAATAAGTGTAGGTAGCTGGCGGCGACGTTGTGGGGGGCAGATTAGGGGTTAATAAATATAATATAGGGGTCAGCGGTGTTAGGGTCAGCAGATTAGGGGTACATAGGGATAACGTAGTTGGCGGCAGTGTACAGAGCGGAAGATTAGGGGTTAAAACATTTTTATAGAGTGTCGGCGATGTGGGGGGGCCTCGGTTTAGGGGTACATAGGTAGTTTATGGGTGTTAGTGTACTTTAGAGCACAGTAGTTAAGAGCTTTATAAACCGGCGTTAGCCCAGAAAGCTCTTAAAGGGACAGTCAACACTTACTTTAACATGTTTTTATATTGAAAATAACAAAACGGAGGTCCGCCTACACTATACCCCTCCTGCCTTGCCGCCTTGCTTCTGTCCTAATCAGCGGCGCTAACTACTCTAATACCCGGTAAATATGGATGCCGGACTCCCCCCACCATTACGTAGCTGCCTTCTTCTTCAACTGATAAGCAAATCAGAATCCAGTCCTCGGACTGAAATTGCACGCGCTTGCAATTTCTGTCCGATGCCTGGATTCTGATTTGCTTATCAGTTGAAGAAGAAGGCAGCTACGTAATGGTGGGGGGAGTCCGGCATCCATATTTACTGGGTATTAGAGTAGTTAGCGCCACTGATTAGGACAGAAGCAAGGCGGCAAGGCAGGAGGGGTATAGTGTAGGCGGACCTCCGTTTTGTTATTTTCAATATAAAAACATGTTAAAGTAAGTGTTGACTGTCCCTTTAACTACTGACTTTTTTCTGCGGCTGGAGTTTTGTCGTTAGATTTCTAACGCTCACTTCAGCCACGACTCTAAATACCGGCGTTAGAAAGATCCCATTGAAAAGATAGGATATGCAATTGACGTAAGGGGATCTGCGGTATGGAAAAGTCGCGGCTGGAAAGTGAGCGTTAGACCCTTTCCTGACTGACTCCAAATACCGGCGGTAGCCTAAAACCAGCGTTAGGAGCCTCTAACGCTGGTTTTGACGGCTACCGCCAAACTCTAAATCTAGGCCTATGATAGCTACAATATAACTAATAATTACATTGTAGCTTTTTTAGGGTTAATTTTTATTTTACAGGCAACTTTGTATTTATTTTAACTAGGTACAAAAGCTATTAAATAGTTATTAACTATTTAATAGCTACCTAGTTAAAATAACTACAAATTTACCTGTAAAATAAATCCTAACCTAAGTTACAATTACACCTAACACTATACTACAATTAAATAAATTAAATTAATTAACTACAATTACCTACAATTAAATTAAAATAACTAAAATTAACTAAAGTACAAAAAAACCCTCTAAATTACAGAAAAAATTTTTTTACAAGAAGTTTAAACTAATTACAACTAATCTAAGCCCCCTAATAAAATAAAAAGGCCCCCCAAAATAATAAAATTCCCTACCCTAAACTCAATTACAAATAGCCCTTAAAAGGGCCTTTTGAGGGGCATTGCCCCAAAGTAATCAGCTCTTTTACCTGTAAAAAAAAAGAAATACAACCCCCCCTACATTAAAACTCACCACCCACACATCCAACCCTACTCTAAAACCCACCCAAACCCCCCATAAAAAACCTAACACTACCCCCTTGAAGATCACCCTACCTTGAGACATCTTCACCCAGCCGGGCACAAGTCTTCATCCGATCCAGCCAGAAGTCTTCATCGAATCCGGGCAGAAGAGGTCCTCCAAGCGGCAGAAATCTTCATCCAAGCAGCATCTTCTATCTTCAATCAACCGGAGCGGAGCGGGTCCATCTTCAATCCAGCCGACGCAGAGCCTTCCTCTTCAAACGACGTCCTAACACTGAATGAAGGTTCCTTTAAATGACGTCATCCAAGATGGCGTCCCTTGAATTCCGATTGGCTGATAGGATTCTATCAGCCAATCGGAATTAAGGTAGGAAAAATCCGATTGGCTGATGCAATCAGCCAATCGGATTGAAGTTCAATACGATTGGCTGATCCAATCAGCCAATAGGATTGACCTCACATTCTATTGGCTGTTCCGATCAGACGTCTCAAGGTAGGGTGATCTTCAAGAGGGTAGTGTTAGGTTTTATTAATGGGGGTTTGGGTGGGTTTTAGAGTAGTGTTGGGTGTGTGGGTGGTGGGTTTTAATGTTGGGGGGGTTGTATTTCTTTTGTTTACAGGTAAAAGAGCAGATTACTTTGGGGCAATGCCCCGCAAAAGGCTATTTGTAATTTAGTTTAGGGTAGGGAATTTTATTATTTTGGGGGGCTTTTTTATTTTATTAGGGGGCTTAGATTAGGTGTAATTAGTTTAAACTTCTTGTAAAAAAATATATATATTTTCTGTAATTTAGAGGGTTTTTTTTTGTACTTTAGTTAATTTTAGTCAATTTTATTTAATGTTAGGTAATTGTAGTTAATTAATTAAATTTATTTAATTATAGTATAGTGTTAGGTGTAATTGTAACTTAGGTTAGGATTTATTTTACAGGTAATTTTGTATTTATTTTAGCTAGGTAGCTATTAAATAGTTAATAACTATTTAATACAATAGCTATTGTACCTAGTTAAAATAAATACAAACTTGCCTGTAAAATAAAAATAAACCCTAAACTGGCGGAGCCAATAGCCTAGGTGGCTAGACGTGCAAACCTGGAGCTCCTAGGTCTGATTCTAAATAATGATCTTTATTCTTAACAAAAGAGGACTCAGTGATACCTGGGGACATTTAGTAACTAATCCTTAGCTTAAAGTCAACTTGCCTGAGCTAATGGTGGCATAAAGCTTGACAACTAACGACTTTACTATCCAGCAAAATAGGCCTACTCGCTCTACTACAGACCTCAGTCGGACCCTGCAGCCCCATAAAACATGGCGGAGGGTTCTGAGTCGCTACACACTTTGCTCCGTGACCTGGACCGGCAACTGTCTAGCTGCTTCCTTGACCTATCGGCTACTTTGAGAGAGGAGATGAGGGGATCGGATTGCACCCTCTATGGTGAGAGACTTGAAGAAACGCGGGTGAAACTACCCCATAGACAGCAGCTTGCTACACTTACCCGTTTCCCTCTGCTGGGCTATGTTGGTGACGAAGTTAACGCTACCCTACCTACTGATTGTGATCCGTTGCTGGGCCATCACCCTCTAGCCACCTCGAGCTTTCCTGTGGTACCTGTGGACTCGATGCTGCAGGGAGTGAGTGTGAGACGGCCTTTTTGCCCTAGGCTGTACCTTGCAGGCAATGTGGAGCGGTGCTTACCGCTTGCCTTTTTGGTAAGGAAGGAGAAACCAGTTGAACCCCCTGCATCCTCAGAAGCAGAAGGCAGCCTAGTTTTAGAGCCCACTGATACTCTGCCCGCACTTAAGGGATATATGATGGAGGAGGGGGAGCCAAACTTACCCAGAGAGAACAACTGGCTGATGCGCGATGGCGAAACGCCGCTCATTTTGAGATCTGCCCGAGCATGCCATAAAGCTGGAGTCGGTTAGGGCTTCAACGCGAAATAATGCCTGCATTTTGGGTGTTGATACTGGAACTGTTAAGGAGACACCTCACTCCTAAACGTTCCTCAATAGAGACCCTGATATTAAGAAACTTTAATCCGGAATTGGTAGGACTCTACTATAAATTGAAATTCTCCACCTAAGATCCGTTATAGAGATGGCTGACTGAAGGGAATCATGCACAGAGACTGATAGATCTCCACAATAATGGATCTATATTTTCAACAGACTGCGTCTATCTGCACAGTGTTAGTGCATATCCCAATCATACAAGACTCAATCTCTCACGAATGTGGTGCGGATTTGCTTAGCCTGGGTATTGGGTCAGTTCTGAATACCTATGTGAAATGCTATTACTATGACATATATTCTTATTCATGTAGTTAATACACGTATTAATGTGTTTGCACCATATGTTACACAGTGTTTCCTATTTCAGCACTGAGCTGTTTCTGGCTTACATGTATTTAGCTTATATAGGGTAAAACAATTATCTACTTGATATAGAAAACTCTTGTCTCCATACACCCAGGACAGAGTTTTAGTACATGTTCGGGACTCTAGTTGAAGTTTGCTAATGCTTGTTGTCCATCTCATTTATTGGTACTTCTGTGCTCTGCAGCAGCTTATAGATATTTAACTACTAGTTCAATCGCTATTAATAGCAGTTTTTAAGAATTCTAGCCCAGATATCCCTATTACATGGGTAAACAGTCGTTATACTATACTAACCAATTTTTGTTATGCTGCTGTGTATGTTTAATGCACTCTTGCAGTAATTTGTTTTAATCGTCATATATAAAAGGACTTTAAATGTGGCGCTATTTTGGGCGGGAGGATGAAGCCATCTGAATTGTAAACTTTTTATATGTTATTAACTGCTTATTGCTAATCTATGTTTTTTTTTCATTTAATACACTTATGCTCATACAGGATACTACTACTTTTGGTATCTAAAATTAGGAGCACTGCCTAGCTGATCTATTTTACCCATGACTGCCATTCTTTAGAGCTCTATATTATGCTAATGTTGGATACATATTCTTATGATGTTCTGTGTATGGTTATATAGGGAATGCAGTCAAGTATATATTTAAGTTCAGTCTGGACCTTACTCTACCAGCTCAAGTACGGATCTGTAGCACTGAAACCAGATCCTAATAAATCTTTGTTCAGCTAATTACATATAGATCCACAATGCATGCTTTTTAATGGGCTACTTTATATTACTATTAACGCTAACATAGGGTTTTACATCTGAGCTTTCTGTAAGTTCAGCATACATTTGAGATGATTTCATGTGTACTACTCCTATAATACTATTTAAATGTTCCATATATGTACTAGGTATGTAGATATAAGCTTGCAGTCCTTGCAAAACTTTCTATGTAAATATTTACTCTAGAATAGCACCTATCCAGTATACTTATATACTTTGCCATCACCTTTAGCCGTAGTGTAAACAAGAACATGCAGCAAATCATTTATACATGTATATGCATCTTTGTAGATTCTAAAGCAGATTTAGGCTGATAAAGTCATAGATTCCCTACATGTAGACGCTGGGACAGTTATCTTATGTGCTATAGGATTGCCATACCAATGGTCCCCTCTACTATAATATAATATAGCCTCATTTTGTATATGTGATAAAAAAACTTTGTTGTATTGTATTAACTAGCTATTGTACATTAATATGATGTCAGCCCCTTTAACACTGCGTTGTTATATGTTAATTTATGTATATCTGAGATGATACTGTATATTACACATAGGTTGTAATCTTATTGCTAGTAACTAGCAAACTGGGGCTCCTAAGATAGGTAGGCTAACTCTACAATAATAAAATTTGGAATGTGTTGCTTATAGCCGTAGTAGAGTAATAGTATTTCAGTAGCTGCCGCTATTTAACAGCAACCATCCATGCTCTGCATACCTAATTTAACATATTGCTACTCACAGTTATTAACTCAACAGAACGACTAGGTAGTATCTATAATATGATTATTCTCTCATTATTACTGATTAACTGGCATTGATGTTATACCAGTACAATAGGTTCCATATGTAAGCAGTTACTGCGGATTTAGGTAGAATACTTAGGTATATCCTGCTGGAATCTACCCTTAACTCACTATGCTTTACAACTCTCTGTAAGGACGTGTATAGCATTGAAGACCTTCTATATTGCTATTTTTGAAACCCCACTTAGGAATAATTAAGGTTATTATTAAT
The DNA here is from genome assembly GCF_027579735.1 of Bombina bombina. Lineage (NCBI taxonomy): Eukaryota > Metazoa > Chordata > Amphibia > Anura > Bombinatoridae > Bombina > Bombina bombina. Next base: position 462,054,670 of record NC_069503.1, read on the forward strand.
TAAAAAAAAAAAAAAAAAAAAGATACATGGTTAGAAATATCATTATAGCATATAGCCTACTGGTTATATTGCAAACCCATTTGTTCTGAATTCTCCTTAATATACTATTATGCTTTCATATTAGCCATTAACATATGTATATATTACTAATCCCTAGTGACGCATTCCCTTATGGACCCCTAGTCACACTAAGATATTAATAGAATAGCCTTCACTGACAGTATTTCATATAGCTAATTCTCCGATAACTTTTTTACAGAGGTCCCGCTAAATCATATATCTTTTATGACGTCACACTATAGATATATCTATATGTGTTTATTTTTATGGCTCCGCCCTCCAACCCCCCCCTCATTCTCATAGCGATGTTTACCCGCTGAATATCCCCCCCCCGCCATAACATATCCTTATTCCTTCTCTTTGTGTAGCTCACAAGGAGATATCTATCTGACCTTTAGTTGGTTGGTATTTCTACAAGCCATCAGGCCTTAAATTTAAGAGTCCAATAGGTCAGACACTTATACTAATCTATTATAAAATCAAGGTTCCATCTGCCTATCTAATGTGATTTGTATCAGCGTTGAAATAAGTTGCTCAATTGTATTTGTAACATTCTCTAGTCCCGAAAGGCGGTTTATGTTTTATGTATATTATACAAATCCTCAATAAAAAAATATTAAAAAAAAATAAATAAAAAATAAATAAAAACCTAAACTAGATACAATGTAACTATTAGTTATATTGTAGTTATCTTAGGGTTTATTTTATAGGTAAGTATTTAGTTTTAAATAGGAATAATTTAGGCCTAGATTTAGAGTTTGTCGATAGCCATCAAAATCAGCGTTAGAGGCTCCTAACGCTGGTTTTTACCGCCCGCTGGTATTTGGAGTCAGTCAGGAAAGGGTCTAACGCTCACTTTGCAGCCGCGACTTTTCCATACCGCAGATCCCCCTACGCCATTTGCGTATCCTATCTTTTCAATGGGATCTTTCTAACGCCGGTATTTAGAGTCTTGGCTGAAGTGAGCGTTAGAAATCTAACGACAAAACTCCAGCCGCAGAAAAAAGTCAGTAGTTAAGAGCTTTCTGGGCTAACGCCGGTTTATAAAGCTCTTAACTACTGTGCTCTAAAGTACACTAACACCCATAAACTACCTATGTACCCCTAAACCAAGGCCCCCCCACCTTGCCGCCACTCTATTAAAAATTTTTAACCCCTAATCTGCCTCTCCGTACACCGCCGTCACCTATGTTATCCCTATGTACCCCTAATCTGCTGCCCCTAATACCGCCGACACCTACATAATATTTATTAACCCCTAATCTGCCGCCCCCAACGTCGCCGCCACCTACCTACACTTATTAACCCCTAATCTGCTGACCGGACCGCGCCGCTACTATAATAAATGTATTAACCCCTAATCCGCCTCACTCCCACCTCAATAACCCTATAATAAATAGTATTAACCCCTAATCTGCCCTCCCTAACATCGCCAACACCTAACTTCAAGCATTAACCCCTAATCTGCCGACCGGAGCTCACCGCTACTCTAATAATTTTTTTAACCCCTAAAGCTAATTCTAACCGTAACCCTAACACCCCCCTAAGTTAAATATAATTTTTATCTAACGAAATAAATTAACTCTTATTAAATAAATTATTCCTATTTAAAGCTAAATACTTACCTGATCGGAACAGCCAATAGAATGCAAGCTCAATCTGATTGGCTGATCGGATCAGCCAATCGGATTGAACTTGATTATGATTGGCTGATTCCATCAGCCAATCAGAATTTTCCTACCTTAATTCCGATTGGCTGATAGAATCCTATCAGCCAATCGGAATTCGAGGGACGCCATCTTGGATGACGTCCCTTAAAGGAACCGTCATTCATCGGGAAGTCGTCGGTGAAGATGGATGTTCCGCGTCGGCAGGATGAACATGGATCCGGAAGAAAGAAGATTGAAGATGCCGCTTGATAGAAGACTTCAGCCGGATCATAGACCTCTTCAGCTCCCGCTTGGATGAAGACTTCAGCCCGATCATGGACCTCTTCAGCTCCCGCTTGGATGAAGACTTCAGTCGGATCATGGACATCTTCAGCCCCCCGCTTGGGCTTGGATCAAGACATCGGAGGAGCTCTTCTGGATCGATCGGTGAACCCGGCGTGGTGAAGATAAGGTAGGAACATCTTCAGGGGCTTAGTTTTAGGTTTATTTAAGGGGGATTTGGGTTAGATTAGGGGTATGTGGGTGGTGGGTTGTAATGTTGGGGGGGGTATTGTATGTTTTTTTTTACAGGCAAAAGAGCTGAATTCTTTAGGGCATGCCCCGCAAAGGGCCCTTTTCAGGGCTGGTAAGGTAAAAGAGCTTTTCTATTTTAATTTTAGAATAGGGTAGGGCATTTTTTTATTTTGGGGGTCTTTCTAATTTTATTAGGGGGCTTAGAGTAGGTGTAATTAGTTTAACATTGTTGTAATATTTTTCTAATGTTTGTAAATATTTTTTTATTTTTTGTAACTTAGTTCTTTTTTATACTTTAGTTAGTTTATTTCATTGTATTTATTTGTAGTTATTGTATTTAATTAATTTATTGATAGTGTAATGTTAGGTTTAATTGTAGGTAATTGTAGGTATTTTATTTAATTAATTTATTGATAGTGTAGTGTTAGGTTTAATTTTAACTTAGGTTAGGATTTATTTTACAGGTAATTTTGTAATTATTTTAACTAGGTAACTATTAAATAGTTATTAACTATTTAATAGCTATTGTACCTGGTTAAAATAATTACAAAGTTGCCTGTAAAATAAATATTAATCCTAAAATAGCTACAATATAATTATAATTTATATTGTAGCTATATTAGGGTTTATTTTACAGGTAAGTATTTAGCTTTAAATAGGAATAATTTATTTAATAAGAGTTAATTTATTTAGTTAGATTTAAATTATATTTAACTTAGGGGGGTGTTAGGGTTAGGGTTAGACTTAGCTTTAGGGGTTAATACATTTATTAGAGTAGCGGTGAGATCCGGTCGGCAGATTAGGGGTTAATAATTGTAGGTAGGTGGAGGCGATGTTGGGGGCGGCAGATTAGGGGTTAATAAATATAATATAGGGGTCGGCGGTGTTAGGGGCAGCAGATTAGGGGTACATAGGGATAACGTAGGTTGCGGCGGTGTACGGAGCGGCAGATTAGGGGTTAATAATAATATGCAGGGGTCAGCGATAGCGGGGGCGGCAGATTAGGGGTTAATAAGTGTAAGGTTAGGGGTGTTTAGACTCGGGGTACATGTTAGGGTGTTAGGTGCAGACTTAGGAAGTGTTTCCCCATAGGAAACAATAGGGCTGCGTTAGGAGCTTAACTCTGCTTTTTTGCAGGTGTTAGGTTTTTTTTCAGCTCAAACAGCCCTATTGTTTTCTATGGGGGAATCGTGCACAAGCACGTTTTTGAAGCTGGCCGCGTCCGTAAGCAACGCTGGTATTTAGAGTTGCAGTGGCGTTAAATATGCTCTATGCTCCCTTTTTTGGAGCCTAACGCAGCCCTTCTGTGAACTCTAAATACCAGCGGTATTTAAAAGGTGCGGGGGAAAAAAAGCATGCGTAGCTAACGCACCCCTTTGGCCGCAGAACTCTAAATCTAGCCGTTAGTTAATAATAGTAATTTTAGCAGTTTAATAAATAGGCCTCCTAGTGATTTCTTATGTTCTACTACTACAATAAGATTTCATGAGAATTGGAATATATGTGCTGTCAACATTTAGATTATTGTCTGTTTTAAATATATTATATGTGTATGTTGAGTAAAATAAAATTAGATATTAAAAAGTACCTTATAAATGCAAACTGCATCACTTAAGAGTTATCAACATAAAATGACTTTTATTAGAAATGACATCAATAAATAAAGAAGAAATATAACATTTTAATTAAATGATTCTTTTTATTATGATAAATATAATTTATGAAGGTCATAAAACATAATTAAATAAGATAATAGGACCAAGAAGTCAGAATGATAACATAGCCCCTTTGGAGCCATCTGACAAGGTGACATAGTGCATCACAGTCCTTGGAAATAGTTGACAAGGGAAAACAAAGGCCAACATAGCCCCTTTGGAGCCATCTGACAAGGTGACATAGTGCATCATATCCCTTGGAGGGAGTTGACAAGGGAAACGAAGGCCAACATAGCCCCTTTGGAGCCATCTGAGAATTTGACATAGAGGCATATTTAAGAAATGTCTTGCGGACCTGATCCGACAGTGCGACAGGCAATACGCTCTCCGTATTCAGCATTGCACCAGCAGCTCACAAGAGCTGCTGGTGCAACACCGTCCCCTGCCGACTCGCGTTTCTACTCTGCTTGTGTACATATAACTGACTCCAAATGCCCATGTGCCCACAAATCTGCTAAAGCATATTAAGCCTAGCTTAAATTAAACCCCCCATATTGCCCCCCTAAACTCACACCCTACCTTAACTAATACTACCTCTTCAGGCGCCAACACTTCCTATCATAGTAGAGTTATGTGCGGTTATTACACCACATCAGGCTGCACCTGCCCGCATATTTTAGTCCCACATCATTAGAGCTTTCTTAGATATGACCTAGTTCTATGTGCACTTTTGCATCATATCCCGGTTACCTATCTGTCAAGATAGACGGTTTGATTCTCCCTTATACATTATCCTACTCTGAGACACATGATATAATATGGCATAATGGATGAGCTCCAACAGGCTTAGTGACATACGGGGTTATTATCGTTACTAAAACAAAATTATGCATCAGCCCTTCTCGGCGTTCAAATGGCTATGGTTTTTGCTTACGGGATCAGCTAGTATTCCTTCTGAAGCCCATCCTTGCAACCACATAATGTGACTTCACTTACTCCCCCCCCATTGTATTAATTATCATTCTGATATCCTATATGCCAAGGAGTACCCCGCCCTATTATTTTAATGAGCGCCTTTATAAACTTAACAACCGAACAAAATCTTATGCTCATAATTAGGGTTATCAGAGACTGTTTACACAATAACCGTTTCACTCCCTTTTGCCTCAAACTGCTGCCCCTTGGAACACTCTTTATGCATGTCCAGAGACAGAGACATAAGACTAGAAAATTTCTCCTCCTTCTCTTTTCTTCCAGTTACCATTCCCAAATTGCAGGAGATGCTCTTGAAACTTTTAATAGCTAAAGCCATACCTATTTACTAACAGTCAGGTTATTGTCTCTGTTTATATGCCTCAAGTTAACTGGAGCACTAGGTGTGCAGCGTTTATATTTGTCTTATGGTTATATATTAATTCTGTACTACATAGGCTCAGCTTATTTATAGTTATTACAAGCATGTTTATGTCTTAGTGCTATATCTAAAGTTGTTTATATGATGTTTAGCTCAGGTAGTTTATATATGAGGAACATCCCTTGCAAGGCTCACACTATATCTATGCCGCACCGTCCTTTATATTATTTCTCAACGGTCATGTTATTTCCATCCATTACCTCTATTTGTCCCCTTCTCCTTCCTTTCCCGCCGGCATTTATTACCTGCGGGTCATACCCCTACTCCTTTTTCCCACATCACCTATAGTTGGCATTTCCCCAGGAGAGGGGTTCATATAGCAGTCCTTTGCTTTCCATATATATTTAAATATCCTCCCCTGCTCCCATTATTTTTAAGGAATTACCCTTACTCTTGTATCTCCTAGCTTGAATTTATTCATGGCGTAAACAGAGGATTAGAGGGACTCGAATCAGCTTAAGAGGTGTTGCATCCATATGAACCCCAACATGATATTTAACTAAGATGTATTGTATTGTATGTTGGTCAATATATATGTTTATTATGCTGATATTAAGTCAGAGCCCCTTCAACTATTAAGGTTAATGGCCATGTAATCTTTATCTTTCTAACATCCTGGCTGCCCCCCCCTCCACTTTCCCCATTTCCCCCTATTTCGAGCGGCTCTTGCCCGCTGCAACCCATACACTCAGACCTCTGAGAGGTCGGACAAAAGCCAAGTCCCTACCTTCTATCATTTATAGTTTATAAAGTGCCTCCAATCTTGAGGTAGGAATCATTAGTTACATAACATAAAACTTTAGGTTTCATACATAGATATATGTTCCAGTCACCTGTGTTTCTTATAAATTGTTCTACATTTTCTCTCCATGGTAGCAGAAGTGGTGCTATAACACATCTCAACTATTATTTCACTACTCATATGGATATATGGCACCACTACGGGTTATAGCGTGAGAACAACTGCTTCATTAGTCCATCAATATTTTACCTTACATTTATTTCCTGTACGAGAAATGTACAACTGTTTTTTTTTTTTTGTTTTGTTTTTTATTATTTCTGATCCGTGCCTGGACATATTGTTTCTTCTATTGTTATTACTTATTACCACAATAAAAAATTATTTACAAAAAAAAAAATATTTCATGAGATTTTTTTACTGCAAATGAATAGGTTTTAATTTGCACTAATAAAGTATTGTCTGGTAGCTCAAACATGAGACTATCCCTTCCTCAATTAAATGTAATGTTCCAATTATCAATGTAACAGCTCCATCTACTGCCTATTTGTATGCGGTGCTTATTATAGAGTATATAATTCAAGGGCTTGAAAAATTGGACTCTACAATTATGTTTTGTAAGCTAATTACTGGTTCATGCAAGTGAAATAAGAGATTCATTTTTAAATTTGAAATATTATAGCTGCACAATATAGTGTAGTTCAATGGTAAACTCACACCTAGATTACGAGTTTTGCGTTAGAGGCGATGCGGTGCTAACGAGCAGTTTTTGCTCACCGCTCACTTACATGCAGCGCTGGTATTACGGGTTTTTACAAACCTGTCGTTAAAAGACTAGAAGTGAGCGTTGAGCAAACTTTTGCTCATTACCGCACTCCAATACCAGCGCTGCTTAAGTCAGCGGTGAGCTGGTCGTACGTGCTCGTGCACAATTTCCCCATAGGAATCAACGGGGAGAGCCGGCTGAGAAAAAGTCTAACACCTGCAATAAAGCAGCGTAAAACTCAGTAAAGCAGCCCCATTGATTCCTAAGAGGAAATAAAAGTTATGTCTACACCTAACACCCAAACATGAACCCCGAGTCTAAACACCCCTAATCTTACACTTATTAACCCCTAATCTGCCGCCCCCGACATCGCCGACACCTACATTATAGTTATGAACCCCTAATCTGCTGCCCCCAACATCGCTGACACCTACATTATTTTTATTAACCCCTAATCTGCCGTCCCCAATATCACCGCCACTATAATAAACATATTAACCCCTAAACCGCTGCACTCCCGCCTCGCAAATATTAGTTAAATATTATTAACCATTAATCTGCCGGCCCTAACATCGCCGCCACCTAACTACATTTATTAACCCCTAATCTGCCACCCCCAACGTCGCCGCCACTATATTAAAGTTATTAACCCCTAAACCTAAGTCTAACCCTAACACCCCCTAACTTAAATATAATTTAAATAAACCTAAATAAAATTACTATCATTAACTATATTTTTCCTATTTAAAACTAAATACTTACCTATAAAATAAACCCTAAGATAGCTACAATATAACTAATAGTTACATTGTAGCTAGCTTAGGGTTTATATTTATTTTACAGGCAAGTTTGTATTTATTTTAACTAGGTAGAATAGTTACTAAATAGTTATTAACTATTTAATAACTACCTAGCTAAAATAAATACAAAATTACCTGTAAAATAAAACCTAACCTAAGTTACAATAAGACTCAGACGTAATACCAAATCAGATGAGATCTATGAACAGCAGTCCATAGATCTAAGAAATAGACTAACCAGAAGAGGCTATAAGTTTCAGAAGCTAGAAAAATGCAGAAAAAATGTTAGTACTCAACATCAAAATGCCTCATATACTAGGTCCAAGGAAAATAGTTTTGAAGACTCAATAGTATTCACGACTGAATACAGCCAGCAATATCAGGATATTATAAATATTTTAAAAAAACATTTACCAATACTGGCCACTGATGATGTACTTGGTGAATACATCCATAAATTCAGATTTGTCCCAAAAAAGTCTAAAACACTGGGTCAAATACTATCTCCTAGTATGGTTAAGAATACTTCCCAATGTACATCTAAAAATTGGTTGTCTAAAAAAGGCACTTATAAATGTGGGGCCAAAATATGCTATGCGTGTCCTAACATTCTACAGGGTGACACTTTTCATTGTTCTGCTGATAATAAGAACTATAATATAGATTTTTATGCCAATTGTTCCACTCAATATGCGGTTTACCTACTGACATGTAAATGTTGTCTGTGCCAATATGTAGGTATGACATCACGCAATGTCAGAACCAGATTCAATGAACACATCAGGGACACTAAAAACTACGATCCTGATTCTGCAGTTGCCAACCATTTTAATTATGTTCATTTTTCTAATCAAGCGGAATTGGCTCTGCAAATTATAGACATAGCTGTAGTTCCCCCTAGAGGTGGTAATAAGTCTAAGATATTAGAGAAGAAGGAATTATATTGGATTTTAAAACTTAAAACACGTCATCCCATTGGCATGAATAGGGAATGTGATATCAGTTACTTTATTGATAATTAGACTATGTTCAATGTTCTATTTTCTATGCCTCACCATTTATGGCCTGTATTCTTTATTTTTCTGGTTATCTGATTTTTTCTGGTTATCTGCTTCTTTCCCATTTTTTCCTTTATTTTTTCCTTTATTTTTTCCTTTATTTTATTTTATTCTATAGTAGTATCCTCTGCCAGCTAAAACTTAGAACACTTTATTTTGTAAGTTTTTTCTTTTAATATTTGGCATATATTTTTAGGTCATAGAAAATCAAAGTATATATGTATATTTACTTACATTTATTATTATTAATTTTTATTGATTTCTTGCCTAAACTTACAATTTTTGGTTTTCTATTTGTGTAACTTGATGCTCCTAATAACTTCATTATTAGCATTTAATCTTTGTGTCTGTTTACTCTGTAACTTTGTTCATTAATGGCTAATTGAAATTGTCCTGTATCTCCTCAGCACTATCTATGTTTTTAACCTGCTTTTATTTTGGCTGCTGAAGGGTTAACCTTTTTCTGTCTAGCCTATAAATAGTCTAGGTTGTCACATAGACAATAGTCTATGAGTAAGCGCCACTAGGGGAAGCGAAACGCGTAAGACCTTATCCGTGCTGTTTTCCCTGCCTGTCAGTCTGCCTTTTAATATGGCCAAGTGCCTTCAATAAAGACTTTATATTTTACCATTTTTTCGTGGGTCTGAATTGTAGTGCCTGCCGCCTCTTCTACCTTGCTAAGTTACAATAACACCTAACACTACACTATAATTAAATAAATTAACTAAATTAAATACAATTAAATAAATTACATGCAATTTGCTAAATTAAATTAAATTAGCTAAAGTACAAAAAAAACACACTAAATTACAGAAAATAATAAACAAATTACAGATATTTAAACTAATTACAATTAATCTAATAGCACTATTAAAATAAAAAAGCCCCCCCAAAATACAAAAAAAAACCCTAGCCTAAACTAAACTATCTAATAGCCCTTAAAAGGGCCTTTTGCGGGGCATTGCCCCAAAGTAATCAGCTTTTTTACCTGTAAAAAAAAAATACAAACAACCTCCCCAATAGTAAAACACACCACCCACACAACCAACCCCCCAAATAAAACACTATCTAAAAAAAAACTAAGCTCCCCATTGCCCTTAAAAGGGCAGTTAGCTCTTTTGCAGCCCAAAGTCCCTAACCTAAAAATAAATCCCACCCAATATACCCTTAAAAAAACCTAACACTAACCCCCTGAAGATCGACTTACCGGGAGAAGTCTTCATCCAGGCCGGACCGAAGTCTTCAACGAAGCCGGGAGAAGTCTTCATCTAAGCCGGGTGAAGTGGTCCTCCAGACGGGCAGAAGTCTTCATCCAGACAACATCTTCAATCTTCATCCATTCTATCCATTCTATATTCATCCATCGACTTACCGGGAGAAGTTTTCATCCAAGCCGGGCCGAAGTCCTCAACAAAGCTGGGAGAGTCTTCATCCAAGCTGGGCGAAGTGGTCTTCCAGACGGGCAGAAGTCTTCATCTAGACAGCATCTTCTAACTTCATCCAACTGGCGCGGAGCGGGTCCATCTTCAAGACATCCGATGTGGAGCATCCTCTTCTGCCGATGGACTAACGACGAATGAAGGAACCTTTAAGTGATGTCATCCAAGATGGCGTCCCTTAGATTCCGATTGGCTGATAGAATTCTATCAGTCAATCGGAATTAAGGTAGAAAAATCCTATTGGCTGAAGCAATAAGCCAATAGGATTGAAGTTCAATCCTATTGGCTGATGCATCAGCCAATAGGATTGAACTTGCATTCTATTGGCTGATTGGAGCAGATAGATAGAATGCGAGCTCAATCCTATTGGCTAATTAGATCAGCCAATAGGATTGAACTTCAATCCTATTGGCTGATTGCATCAGCCAATAGGATTTTTTCAACCTTAATTCCGATTGGTACCTTCATTCGTCGTTAGTCCGTCGGCAGAAGAGGATGCTCCTCGTCGGATGTCTTGAAGATGGACACGCTCTGCACCGGATGGATAAAGATAGAAGATGCCGTCTGGATGAAGACTTCTGCCCGTCTGGAGGACCACTTCGCCCGGCTTGGATGAAGACTTCTCCCGGCTTCGTTGAGAACTTCGGCCCGGCTTCGTTGAGGACTTCGGCACGGCTTGGATGAAGACTTCTCCCGGTAAGTCGATCTTCAGGGGGTTAGTGTTAGGTTTTTTAAGGGTGTATTGGGTGGGTTTTATTTTTAGGTTAGGGACTTTGGGCGGCAAAAGAGCTAACTGCCCTTTTAAGGGCAATGCCCATCCAAATGCCCTTTTCAGGGCAATGGGGAGCTTAGTTTTTTTTTAGTTAGTATTTTATTTGGGGTGTTGGTTGTGTGGGTGGTGGGTTTTACTGTTCGGGGGGTTGTTGTTTTTTACAGGTAAAAGAGCTGATTACTTTGGGGCAATGCCCCGCAAAAAGCCCTTTGAAGGGCTATTGTTAGTTTAGTTTAGGCTAGGGTTTTTTTTTTATTTTGGGGGGGGCTTTTTTATTTTAATAGGGCTATTAGATTAGGTGTAATTAGTTTAAATATCTGTAATTTGTTTATTACTTTCTGTAATTTAGTGTTTTATTTTTACTTTAGCTAATTTAATTTAGCAAATTGTATGTAATTTATTTAATTGTATTTAATTTAGTTAATTTATTTAATTATAGTGTAGTGTTAGGTGTTATTGTAACTTAGGTTAGTTTTATTTTACAAGTACTTTTGTATTTATTTTAGCTAGGTAGTTATTAAATAGTTAATAACTATTTAGTTACTATTCTACCTAGTTAAAATAAATACAAACTTGCCTTTAAAATAAAAATAAACCCTAAGCTAGCTACAATGTAACTATTAGTTATATTGTAGCTAGCTTAGGGTTTATTTTAGAGGTAAGTATTTAGTTTTAAATAGGAATAATTTAGTTAATGATAGGAATATTTATTTAGATTTATTTAAATTATATTTAAGTTAGGGGGTGTTAGGTTTAGGGTTAGACTTAGGTTTAGGGGTTAATAACTTTAATATAGTGGCAGCGACGTTGGGGATGGCAGATTAGGGGTTAATAGATATAATGTAGGTGTCTGCGATGTTGGGGGCAGCAGATTAGTGGTTCATAATGTAGGTGGTGGCGGTGTCCAGGAGCGGCAGATTAGGGGTTAATAATATAATGTAAGTGTCGGCGACATTTGGGAAGGCAGATTAGGGGTTAATAAATATAATGTAGGTGTCAGTGATGTTGGGGGCAGCAGACTAGGGGTTCATAAATATAATGTAGGTGGCGGCGGTGTCCGGAGCAGCAAATTAGGGGTTACATTTTTTATTATAGTGTTTGCAATGCGGGAGAGCCTTGGTTTAGGGGTTAATAGGTAGTTTATGGGTGTTAGTGTACTTTTTAGCACTTTAGTTATGAGTTTTATGCTACGGCGTTGTACCATAAAACTCTTAACTACTGACTTTTAAATGCGTTAGGACTCTTGACGGGGTAGGCTGTACCGCTCACTTTTTGGCCTCACAGGGCAGACTCGTAATACCGGCGCTATGGAAGTCCCACAGAAAAAAGACTTTACGAAGTTTACGTAAGTCGTTTTGCGGTAAGGCCAAAGAAGTGTGCGGTACACCTAAACCTTCAAGACTCGTAATACCAGCAGGCGTAAAAAAACAGGAATATGGTATTTCCAGAAAAAGCACTTTTACACCTACAGCTACACACAGTATAGCCACCTACATGAATTTGGTGCAAAAAGAGATTGACACTCTTTTTAAGAGAGAGAGGAAAAAGAAATTGGTGCAAAAAAAACAAAAAAGACAAACTTGCCATTGAAAGACTTGGGAATAATAAGGAGATCATTATTAAAGAGGCCGATAAGGGCAGAGCCATTGTCCTTTTGGACAAAACAGATTATATGGCAGAAATTCACAGACAACTAGCTGATAATCAAGTTTATCAAGCAGAGATCCAACTATTGACATTAATAAAGAAATTAAAAATATTTAAGATCTTGCTGCTAAGAGGGGAATAATAACAGAAACATTTAAAGAGTCCTTATATGTTGATAATCCAATTAGACCAGTGATATATGTCCTACCAAAAATTCATAAAACTAAACAAAAACTCCCTGGTAGGCCAATTGTGGCGGGCATGGGCTCTATTTTTTCTTCTATCTCTCGGCTAGATTTAGAGTTGGGCGGTATCCGTCAAAACCAGCGTTAGAGGCTCCTAACGCTGGTTTTTACCGCCCACTGGTATTTGGAGTCAGTCAGGAAAGGGTCTAACGCTCACTTTCCAGCCGCGACTTTTCCATACCGCAGATCCCCCTACGCCATTTGCGTATCCTATCTTTTCAATGGGATCTTCCTAATGCCGGTATTTAGAGTCTTGGCTGAAGTGAGCGTTAGAAATCTAACGACAAAACTCCAGCCGCAGAAAAAAGTCAGTAGTTAAGAGCTTTCTGGGCTAACGCCGGTTTATAAAGCTCTTAACTACTGTGCTCTAAAGTACACTAACACCCATAAACTACCTATGTACCCCTAAACCGAGGTCCCCCCACATTGCCCCACTCTATTAAAAATTTTTAACCCCTAATCTGCCGACCGCACACCGCTGCCACCTACGTTATCCCTATGAACCCCTAATCTGCTGCCCCTAACACAGCCGACCCCTATATTATATTTATTAACCCCTAATATGCCGCCCCCAACGTTGCCGCTACCTACCTACACTTATTAACCCCTAATCTGCCGACCGGACCGCACCACTACTATAATAAATGTATTAACCCCTAATCCGCCTCACTCCCGCCTCAATAACCCTATAATAAATAGTATTAACCCCTAATCTGCTCTCCCTAACATCGCCGACACCTAACTTCAAGTATTAACCCCTAATCTGCCGACCGGAGCTCACCGCTACTCTAATACATTTTTTAACCCCTAAAGCTAATTCTAACCCTAACCCTAAAACCCCCCTAAATTAAATATAATTTTATTCTAACGAAATAAATTAACTCTTATTAAATAAATTATTCCTATTTAAATCTAAATACTTACCTGTAAAATAAACCCTAATATAGCTACAATATAAATAATAATTATATTGTAGCTATTTTAGGATTAATATTTATTTTACAGGCAACTTTGTATTTATTTTAACCAGGTACAATAGCTATTAAATAGTTAATAACTATTTAATAGTTACCTAGTTAAAATAATTACAAAATTAACTGTAAAATAAATCCTAACCTAAGTTACAATTAAACCTAACACTACACTATCAATAAATAAATTAAATAAACTACCTACAATTATCTAAAATTAAACCTAACACTACACTATCAATAAATTAATTAAATACAATACCTACAAATAAATACAATTAAATAAACTAACTAAAGTACAAAAAATAAAAAAGAACTAAGTTACAAAAAATAAAAAAATATTTACAAACATTAGAAAAATATTACAACAATTTTAAACTAATTACACCTACTCTAATCCCCCTAATAAAATAACAAAGACCCCCAAAATAAAAAAATGCCCTACCCTATTCTAAAATTAAAATAGAAAAGCTCTTTTACCTTACCAGCCCTGAAAAGGGCCCTTTGCGGGGCATGCCCCAAAGAATTCAGCTCTTTTGCCTGTAAAAAAAAACCATACAATACCCCCCCAACATTACAACCCACCTCCCACACACCCCTAATCTAACCCAAACCCCCCTTAAATAAACCTAACACTAAGCCCCTGAAGATCTCCCTACCTTGTCTTCACCACACCGGGTACCGATCTGTCCAGAAGAGCCTCCGAAATCTTCATCCAAGCCCAAGCGGGGGCTGAAGAGTGACGTCCATCCTCCGGCTGAAGTCTGGATCCAAGCGGCGGCTGAAGAAATCCATCATCGGGCTGAAGTCTTGATCCAAGCGGGCGCTGAAGAAGTCCATCATCGGGATGAAGGGGGGTGTTAGGGTTAGAATTAGCTTTAGGGGTTAAAAAATTTATTAGAGTAGCGGTGAGCTCCGGTCGGCAGATTAGGGGTTAATACTTGAAGTTAGGTGTCGGCGATGTTAGGGAGAGCAGATTAGGGGTTAATACTATTTATTATAGGGTTATTGAGGCGGGAGTGAGGCGGATTAGGGGTTAATACATTTATTATAGTAGCGGTGCGGTCCGGTCGGCAGATTAGGGGTTAATAATTGTAGGTAGGTGGAGGCGACGTTGGGGGCGGCAGATTAGGGGTTAATAAATATAATATAGGGGTCGGCTGTGTTACTGGCAGCAGATTAGGGGTACATAGCTATAATGTAGGTTGCGGCGGTGTACGGAGCGGCAGATTAGGGGTTAATAATAATATGCAGGGGTCAGCGATAGCAGGGGCGGCAGATTAGGGGTTAATAAGTGTAAGGTTAGGGGTGTTTAGACTCGGGGTTCATGTTAGGGTGTTAGGAAGTGTTTCCCCATAGGAGACAATGTAGCTGCGTTAGGAGCTGAACGCTGCTTTTTTGCAGGTTTTAGTTTTTTTTTTCAGCTCAAACAGCCCCATTGTTTCCTATGGGGAAATCGTGCACGAGCACGTTTTTGAAGCTGGCCGCGTCCGTAAGCACCGCTGGAATTTAGAGTTGCAGTGGCGGTAAATTATGCTCTACGCTCCCTTTTTGGAGCCTAAAGCAGCCCTTCTGTGAACTCTAAATACCAGCGGTATTTAAAAGGTGAGGGAGAAAAAAGCCAGCGTAGCTAACGCACCCCTTTGGCCGCAGAACTCTAAATCTAGCCGTCTGTCTTTTTGGATAGAGTATTGCAGCCATTTGTAAAACAGGCAAATTCATATGTTAGAGATACTAATAATTTCTTAACTAAGCTTAAAGAACTTGGGTATGTTGGAGGTAAATGTATTTTATTTACTTTGGATGTCGCCAGCCTGCATACCTCTATAAAACACACTAGTGGGATTACAGTAGTAGAGATTGTTTTGAGATCAAATAGTGATTATACCGAGATGGAAATTGGTTTTCTTATTGAATTACTCTCCATTATATTGTATCAAAATTATTTCTTGTTTGGAGATATATACTACTTGCAAAGACAAGGAACGGCAATGGGCTCCAACATCGCCCCCACATACTCCAACATTTTCATGAATAATTTTGAGGAATACTATGTATATTACCATCCATTATTCCAACGCTATGGCGCCTCCTGGTGGAGGTATATTGATGATGTGTTTGGCGTGTGGGGGGGCGACGTTGGTAGCCTCTTGTCATTTGTACAAGACTCAAGCAATTCAGTCACAGGACTTAAATTTATGCTAAATATGAATGAAGTAGGGATTGAATATTTGGATACATTTGTATACAACAAAGGAGGGTTTCTGTATACAGATCTTTACATTAAGAGCACAGACAGGAATAATTTGCTAAAATATGGCAGCTATCATCCTGAAAATATTTTTCAAGCAATCCCTAAAAGTCAATTTACTAGAGTCAAATGGATAGTATCAGATAAAGATCAATGTAAATATAGGCTAGAACAGATGGCCAATAAGTTTATAAATAGGAACTATCCTCCATCATTAATTACTAAACAATTGGATATAATTTCCAAAGAGAGTGGTGCAGAAAAGATAAGTAAAAAATAAGAACCAAATCGTATGATTTTTGTCACACAGTTTAATAGGCTGAGTAACAAAATTACTGGCATTCTAAAGAAAAATTGGCATATTATAAAAGACTGTCATCTAGAAGTCATTGAATTTAAAGAGAATTTAATGGTGGCCTATAAGAAAAATAGGAGTATCAGGGACATGTTGGTGCATTCAGATATTGGTAGCCACAAACAAGATAGCCAAAGAACCATTGGGCCTAAGAAATATGGCTGCTACCCATGTCTGAATTGCAGCAATTGTAGTTCTATGATAAAAGGAGAAAACTTTTTACCATCCCACTACTGGGAAAAAATTCAAAATAAATAAATACCTAACTTGTAGAGCTACATATTGTGTCTATCTCATTAAATGCCCGTGTGGCCAAATTTATATTGGCGAGACCTGTAGAGAGGTAAGGGAGAGGATAACTGAGCATAAGTCTAACATCAGATGTAAAAATAAAGAAGAGCCAGTTTCCTCTCACTTCCTCTCTATGGGTCACAATATTAGTCAACTTAGGTTTCAAATTTTGGAACAAGTGGATAGGCCTAGAAGGGGTGGTGATAGAGAGCGATTACTAAAGACCAGGGAGATGTTCTGGCTGTATAATTGGAATCAATGAGGCCAAAAGGAATGAATAAGGACTTTGATTGCAGTCTTTTTTTCTGAAAAAGTTTTTCTGTAGGAAGAATTTTTGCATATATTTGAAGTAATATGTAAAACTATATGAGTTGATTGAAACATCTATATAAAAGGTTGTGTGTTTTACCTCTTTTAATATTTGTACATAGATGTATATGTTTTTTTAAATAAATGTTCTGTTTATGTATTTATTCACTTCCTGTGATAACTTTGTGTTACATTGAATTGCTGTATCCACAAGATGGCACTGTTGTGCAATCAGTTTAACACAGGATGTTGAATAACAGGTGAGGGTATATAAAGACATTTACCTGTGTATGTTCAATTATACATGATTAAGAGCCTGCTGAGGCTTGAAACGTTGTAATTTACTACTGAGGACCCTATGTGAAAATAAAGGTCTTTTAAAGAAGTTTGGTGGCTGGAATACACTTTGTACATAAAAAAACAGCGTTAGGACATCTTAACGCTTCTTTTTTTACCCTAACGCACAACTTTTTTTTTTATTTTAATAGGGCTATTAGATTAGGTGTAATTAGTTTAAATATCTGTAATTTGTTTATTATTTTTTGTAATTTAGTGTGGGGGGGGTTGTACTTTAGCTAGTTTAATTTAATTTATCAAATTGTATGTCATTTATTTAATTGTATTTAATTTAGTTAATTTATTTAATTATAGTGTAGTGTTAGGTGTTATTGTAACTTAGGTTAGGTTTTATTTTACAGGTACTTTTGTATTTATTTTAGCTAGGTAGTTATTAAATAGTTAATAACTATTTAGTTACTATTCTACCTAGCTAAAATAAATACAAACTTGCCTGTAAAATAAAAATAAACCCTAAGCTAGCTACAATGTAACTATTAGTTATATTGTAGCTAGCTTAGGGTTTATTTTATAGGTAAGTATTTCGTTTTAAATAGGAATAATTTAGTTAATGATAGGAATATTTATTTAGATTTATTTAAATTATATTTAAGTTAGGGGGTGTTAGGTTTAGGGTTAGACTTAGGTTTAGGGGTTAATAACTTTAATATAGTGGTGGCGACGTTGGGGGTGGCAGATTAGGGGTTAATAAATATAATGTAGGTGTCGGCGACATTGGGGAAGGAAGATTAGGGGTTAATAGATATAATGTAGGTGTCGGCGATGTTGGGGGCAGCAGATTAGTGGTTCATAAATATAATTTAGGTGGCGGCGGTGTCCGGAGCAGCAGATTAGGGGTTAAAAATTTTATTATAGTGTTTGCGATGCGGGAGAGCCTCGGTTTAGGGTTTAATAGGTAGTTTATAGGTGTTAGGAAGAATTTTTGCATATATTTGAAGTAATATGTAAAACTATATGAGTTGATTGAAACATCTATATAAAAGGTTGTGTGTTTTACCTCTTTTAATATTTGTACATAGATGTATATGTTTTTTTAAATAAATGTTCTGTTTATGTATTTATTCACTTCCTGTGATAACTTTGTGTTACATTGAATTGCTGTATCCACAAGATGGCACTGTTGTGCAATCAGTTTAACACAGGATGTTGAATAACAGGTGAGGGTATATAAAGACATTTACCTGTGTATGTTCAATTATACATGATTAAGAGCCTGCTGAGGCTTGAAACGTTGTAATTTACTACTGAGGACCCTATGTGAAAATAAAGGTCTTTTAAAGAAGTTTGGTGGCTGGAATACACTTTGTACATAAAAAAACAGCGTTAGGACATCTTAACGCTTCTTTTTTTACCCTAACGCACAACTTTTTTTTTTATTTTAATAGGGCTATTAGATTAGGTGTAATTAGTTTAAATATCTGTAATTTGTTTATTATTTTTTGTAATTTAGTGTGGGGGGGGTTGTACTTTAGCTAGTTTAATTTAATTTATCAAATTGTATGTCATTTATTTAATTGTATTTAATTTAGTTAATTTATTTAATTATAGTGTAGTGTTAGGTGTTATTGTAACTTAAGTTAGGTTTTATTTTACAGGTACTTTTGTATTTATTTTAGCTAGGTAGTTATTAAATAGTTAATAACTATTTAGTTACTATTCTACCTAGTTAAAATAAATACAAACTTGCCTGTAAAATAAAAATAAACCCTAAGCTAGCTACAATGTAACTATTAGTTATATTGTAGCTAGCTTATGGTTTATTTTATAGGTAAGTATTTCGTTTGAAATAGGAATAATTTAGTTAATGATAGGAATATTTATTTAGATTTATTTAAATTATATTTAAGTTAGGGGGTGTTAGGTTTAGGGTTAGACTTAGGTTTAGGGGTTAATAACTTTAATATAGTGGTGGCGACGTTGGGGGTGGCAGATTAGGGGTTAATAAATATAATGTAGGTGTCGGCGACAATGGGGAAGGAAGATTAGGGGTTAATAGATATAATGTAGGTGTCGGCGATGTTGGGGGCAGCAGATTAGTGGTTCATAAATATAATTTAGGTGGCGGCGGTGTCCGTAACGGCAGATTAGGGGTTAATAATATAATGTAGTAGTCGGCGACATTGGGGAAGGCAGATTAGGGGTTAATAGATATAATGTAGGTGTTGGCGATGTTGGGGGCAGCAGATTAGGGGTTCATAAATATAATCTAGGTGGCAGCGGTGTCCGGAGCAGCAGATTAGGGGTTAAAAATTTTATTATAGTGTTTGCGATGCGGGAGAGCCTCGGTTTAGGGTTTAATAGGTAGTTTATAGGTGTTAGTGTACTTTTTAGCACTTAAGTTATGAGTTTTATGTCACGGTGTTGTACCATAAAACTCTTAACTACTGACTTTTAAATGCGTTAGAACTCTTGATGGGGTAGGCTGTACCGCTCACTTTTTGGCCTCGCAGGACAGACTCGTAATAACGGTGCTATGGAAGTCCCATAGAAAAAGACTTTACGAAGTTTGTGTAAGTCGTTTTGCGGTAAGGCCAAAGAAGTGTGCGGCAGTGACGTGTAGTAATAGGAGGCAGGGGAGGCAGTGCCTCCCCTGTCCAATGAGGAAAAAAAAGATTTAAAATAATATTTAATAAAAAAAAAGGTGGTTTTTATTTTATTTATTTTTGGCCACGCCCACCTACGTCCCAAGGGTACCCCCCCTTACTTTATTTCCAGTATGTAACTGTGTGTAATGTGCGTTGAACGTACACTGCATTGTGCGCTACTGCGCTTGCACTGAAAAAGTGAAGTAACACATCCAATGTTGCGCAATTAGGAGGCAGTGAGCCAGTCCACTGCCATCCATTGAATTGCGCAACATGGATCAAAGTGTTGAGTCTGCTTCACTTAGCTGCTGCGCCACCTACTGGTGACTCGCCGGGCACTCTACAAGCTCAATGGAGGCGGTTCTCAAAACCGCCTCCATGATGAGCTAGTTCACTGACCCAATCAGCATTCAGCAGCACTGTGGGGAGGCGTGCCTGGGCTGCTGAATGACAGGTGGGTCATGTGACCGTTTGTGACGTCGCGCAACGCTCGCAAAGAGAGTGAGACAGACTGGCGGGAAGCGACTCAGTGTTGTGGAGGGAGTTCCTGAGCTGCTCTGCGTGCTGCTGCCTAGTGTGCCACAGTCTGCCTAGTTGTTGTGGCTGACTGTGTTTAGGAGGTAACCGTTTGTCCTGAGGAGAGGACAGGACTGTCACTGTGTGCTGCGCTTAGCGCTACCGTAGTGGCTCTGTGCTGCCTGGAGGAGTGGGGACTTGCCGGGACTCTCAGAACTTCTTCTCGGACTCAGAGGAAAACAGTTACAGAAACTAGGAGGAGGAGGACGGAGGAGCGGATCCCCAGTGCCACGTGGGTGGACCCGGTGCAGTCAGACCAGAGTCAGTGACTGTGAAGTGAGGTGAGCTGTGACAGTGACAGAGTCAGTCACCGGACCGGATTCAATATTCTCAGGTAAGTAAGCACTGCAGTCAGGAGACTCAGGTCCTCCCAGTCCCACTTAGGTTAAATTTTCATAATGTGGGTAGGGTAGACATTTTTAATATTATTATGAAGGAATAATATATACAATACATCTTTTAAGTATTTTAGCTTTTTGAAGTGATCTCTCTTTAGATTAGACAACCAAACCAATCAATTATGTTTTCAAAATAAATTATGCAGGATTTTTGTTGTACCTTATTTTATCACTAGTACCATTGTAAATTATTTTTGAATTCCATGATATATAATGCAGTTAAGTAAGTAAAATATTTTATACAGTACTGCTATTTTATTTAGTAGATAAAATGAATGAAAAACAAACATAAATTAATTATTAACATCAATAGAAGATAATGAGGGCTATGTATATATTAATTTATGTTTGTTTTCCATTCATTTTATCTACTAAATAAAATAGCTGTACTGTACAAAATATTTTATTTACTGATTATATATAATTAATGGAATTCAAAAATAATTTAAAATGGTACTAGTAGTGATAAAATAAGGTACAAAAATCCTTCATTGAAAACATACTTGATTGGTTGTCTAAAAGAGATCACTACAAAAAGCAAGTTAAAATACTATTATTATTAAAAAAAAAGCAATAAGCATTAATACATTTAGCAGCACTGCACATATGAATAAATAGTTCAGAATAAAGGGAAGAGATAAGATTTAGGCCTTGATAAGGAAAATGTATAATCTAGACTTGAACAAGCAGCACATTAAAATTATAAATATAAAGAAATAAAGCAACTAATAAAAAAGGTGCAAAGATTAGATAAAAGGAAAAATGCTGGAACACTATATATAACTATATAACTGGAAGTGCTGGAAACAAGAGCTTATTGTCCTGTCAGGTTTCCAGCAGCAAATTCTTACTTGTCTATTGCAATCAGTATATTGTATATCGTGATGCTTGCTTATATTCATTATCCAAGCAAAGAATATGTTAAACTTATGGGTTGTAAAAAAAAAAATTGTTTCACATCTAATTTTTCTCTCCAATGGTAAACAAAAAATCTCAGGTTTTAATAAAAAGCGAAGTTAGGTAAGCTTTTATTTCTAGCAAGTGGCATGATAGATAGTATCTAAAAAATGCTTTTAATACTATACATAACTAATTTCCTATTTTACATTGAATTGTTGCAGGAGACAAAGTGTGTGCCAGTTGCGTTGCCACTGCCGAGTCTCTACTCTGCCAGCAGCTGAGCTGCCTAGAAAGAGGAGGAAGAGGAGCTGCCAACCTGCCCCAGTGCCTAGTGCCACTGACTGCTCTGGAGGACGCGGTTAGAATTACGGTAACTTTTAAGTAATTTTTTTTTTTTTTCTTCCAGCCTTCAGTTACTAAAGTGACTGTAAATCTTGATGATAAAGTGCACGTTTTTTAAAAATTTGATTAAAAGCAGGGGCACTTTATCATCAATATTTACATTCACTTTAAGTGCAAACTGAATTGTAAAATGTGTTCTCTCTCTCTCTCTTCTCTCCCCTCTGTCTGACTCCGCTCTCTCTCTTCTCTCCTCTCTGTCTGTCTCTGCTCTCTCTCTCCTCTCTCTCTCTCTCTCTTCTCTCTCTCTCTCTTCTCTCTCTCTCTCTTCTCTTTCTCTCTCTATTCCCTCTCTTCTCTCCCTCTCTATTCTCTCTCTTCTCTCTCTCTCCGCTCTTTCTCACTCTCTCTCTTCTCCTCTCTCTCTCTCTCTCTCTCTTCTCTCTCTCTCTTCTCCTCTCTCTCTCTTCTCCTCTCTCTCTCTCTCTCTCTCTCTCCCTCTCTCTCCTCTTTTTTCTCTCTCTCCTCTCTTTTCTCCTCTCCCTCTCTCTCTCCTCTTCTCTCTCTCTCCCCTCCCCTCTCTCTCTCTCTCTCCCCTCCCCTCTCTCTCTCTCTCCCCCCCCTCTCTCCTCTCCTCTCTCTTCTCCTCTCCCTCTCTTCTCCTCTCTCTCTCTCTCCCCTTCTCCTCTCCTCCTCTCTCTTCTCTACCCTCTGTCTGTCTCCTCTCTCTCTGTCTCTCTATCCCTCTCTCCTCTCTCTCTCCTCTTTTCTCTCCTCTCTTTTCTCCTCTCCCTCTCTCTCTTCTCTCTCTCTCTCTCTCTCTCCCCAATCTCTCTCTCTCTCCCCCCCCATCTCTCCTCTCCCTCTCTTCTCCTCTCTCTCTCTCTCTCCCTCCCCCTCTCCTCCTCTCTCTCTTCTCTACCCTGTCTGTCTCCTCTCTCTCTGTCTCTATATCCCTCTCTCCTCTCCCTTCTCCTCTCTCTCTCTACCCACCTCTCCTCTCCCTCTCTTCTCCCCCCTCTCTCTCTCCTCTCTTTTCTTTTCTCCTCTCCCTCTCTCTCTCCTCTTCTCTCTCTCTCTCTCTCCCCCCCTCTATCTCTCTCCCCCCTCTCTCTTCTCCTCTCCCTCTCTTCTCCTCTCTCTATCTCTCCCCCTCTCCTCCTCCTCTCTTTCTCTTTTCTCCCCCTCTCTCTGTCTCCTCTCTCTCCGCTCTCACTCTGTCTATCTATCCCTCTCTTCTCCTCTCTCTTCTCCTCTCCCTCTCTTCTCCTCTCTCTCTCCCCCTCTCCTCTCTCTCTCTCTTCTCTACCCTCTGTCTGTCTCCTCTCTCTCTGTCTCTCTCTCTCCCTCTCTCCTCTCCTCTCTCTCCTCTTTTCTCTCTCTCTCTCTCCTCTTTTCTCTCTCTGCTCTCCTTTCTTTGCTCCTCTCCCTCTCTCTCTCCTCTTCTCTCTTTCTCCCCCCTATCTCTCTCTCCCCCCTCTCTCTCTCTCTCCCCCATCTCTCCTCTCCCTCTCTTCTCCTCTCTCTCTCTCTCTCTCTCTCTCTCCCCCCCTCTTCTCCTCTCTCTCTCCCCCTCTCCTCCCCTCTCTCTCTCTTCTCTACCCTCTGTCTGTCTCCTCTCTCTCTCTTTTCTCCTCTCCCTCTCTCTCCTCTTCTCTCTCTCTCCCCCTCTCTCCTCTCCTCTCTCTTCTCCTCTCCCTCTCTTCTCCTCTCTCTCTCTCTCTCTCTCTCTCCCCTTCTCCTCTCCTCCTCTCTCTCTCTTCTCTACCCTCTGTCTGTCTCCTCTCTCTCTCTGTCTCTCTATCCCTCTCTCCTCTCTCTTCTCCTCTCTCTCTCTCCTCTCTCTTCTCCTCTCTCTCTCTCTCTCTCTCTCTCTTTCTTTTATTTTCTCCTCTCCCTCTCTCTCTTCTCTCTCTCTCTCCCCCCTACCTCTCTCTCTCTCTCTTTCTCTCTCTCTCTCTCTCTCTCTCTCTCTCCCCCCTATCTCTCTCTCCCCCATCTCTCCTCTCCCTCTTTTCTCCTCTCTCTCTCTCTCTCTCTCTCTCTCTCCCACCTCTCCTCTCCTCCACTCTCTTCTCTACCCTCTGTCTCCTCTCTCTCTGTCTCTCTATCCCTCTCTCCTCTCCCTTCTCCTCTCTCTCTCTCTCTCCCCCCATCTACTCTCTCTCTCCCCATCTCTCCTCTCCCTCTCTTCTCCTCTCTCTCTCTCTCTCCCCCCCCTCTCTCCTCTCCCTCTCTTCTCCTCTCCTCCTCTCTCTCTTCTCTACCCTCTGTCTGTCTCCTCTCTCTCTGTCTCTCTATCCCCCTCTCTCTCTCTCTCCCCCCATCTCTCCTCTCCCTCTCTTCTCCTCTCTCTCTCTCTCTCTTCTCTCTCTCCTCTCCCTCTCTCTCCTCTTCTCTCTCTCTCTCTCCCCCCCCCTCTCTCTCCCCCCATCTCTCCTCTCCCTCTCTTCTCCTCTCTCTCCCCCACTCTCTATCTCTCTCTTCTCTACCCTCTGTCTGTCTCCTCTCTCTCTGTCTCTCTATCCCTCTCTCTCTCTCCCCCCATCTCTCCTCTCCCTCTCTTCTCCTCTCTCTCTCTCTATTCTCTCTCCTCTCTTTTCTTTTCTCCTCTCCCTCTCTCTCTCCTCTTCTCTCTCTCTCTCCCCCCTCTCTCCTCTCTCTTCTCCTTTCCCTCTCTCTCTCTCTCCCCCCCCCTCTCTCCTCTCCTCTCTCTCTCTCCTCTCTCTATCTCTCCCCCTCCTCTCTCTTCTCTCCCCTCTGTCTGTCTCCTCTCTCTCCACTCTCTCTCTCTGTCTCTCTATCTCTCTCTCCTCTCTCTTTTCCTCTCTCTTCTCCTCTCTCTCTCTCTCTCTCTCTCTCTCTGAGCTTGTGCTTTAGTGAAATGTATCTTAACTGTGGTCCTCAAGTACCCCAACAGGTAAGGTTTTCATTATAGCTGAACCAGCGCAAAAGTAAAATAATCATCTGATCAGTAACACCATGGTTAATAACATGCTCTCACCCATCAGCTTATTATTTAATCTATGCACTTGTTCAGCAAAAAATAAAACCTGTCCTGTTGGGGGTACTTGCGGCCCGCGGTATATGTCTTCAGCGTATCATATCTAGTGCCTCACCAGCCTCAGACCTCACCGCACGTCACTGGTGTGCCGTACACCTAAACCTTCAAGACTCTTAATACCAGCGGGCGTAAAAAAGCAGCATTAGGACATCTTAACGCTGCTTTTTTACCCTAACGCACAACTCGTAATCTAGCCGTCTGTTTCTAAGGTGCTTGTAACTTTGGATATAATACATTAATTTTAGGCAATTTTGTGGGCATCATCAGTAACTGGGAATGCTGAAAATTTGACAAACATTGAGTGAATATTTTCATAGTTATTAGGTGTTGAAAAAATGTATTTAAAAATGTTAAAATATAGTTCAATGAAAAATTAAACTTGGCATGCTGATAGATTTGATGGTATAGTAGATGCTTTTTTATTTGGTGAAAAAAAATAAGGTGACTGGTAATATATAAAGGTATAAAACTGTTGAGAAAATAAATCAAGACATGGTTACTACTAGTGATTTGATAGCAGAGATTTGTAGGTAGGTATGTGAAAGTTATACTACACACATACGTACCATATTTACACACACATTACACATGAATACATACATTTTTACAATAAAAATTATAGACAAAATGGCAAGCGTATGTTATGCCAGAGTTTACATTCCGAAACAAATATGAAAAAGCATGGAAATTCTGAAATTAAACTTCCCGACCCCAGAGAATTTAATAATGCAATAGTGTAAAATATTATTTTCTGTTGGAAATTATTTTTGGAACTTTCATGTTTTATTATGTTGTTTGTGTGTTACATTTGTGTGCTTTTATGTGAAACAAATACACAGGTTGCTTTTTACAACTCCCCCCCCAACACACACACACTTTAAAGGACTATTTTTGTATTCTATTACAGCTAGATTACAAGTTTTGCATTAGGCTTAAAAAGCAGCATTAGCCGGTGCTAACGCTGCTTTTTAACGCCCGCTGGTATTTCGAGTCTTGCAGGTACAGGTGTACCGCTCACTTTTTTGGCCAGACTTGGAAATACCACAAATCCAATTACGTAAATTGCGTATCCTCTTTTTCCAATGGGACTTGCATAGCGCCGGTATTACGAGTCTGCCAAAAAGTGAGCGGTACACCCTCTCCTGTCAAGACTGGTACCGCAATTTAAAGTCAATAGTTAAGAGTTTTACACTA
This sequence comes from Bombina bombina, assembly GCF_027579735.1. Taxonomy (NCBI): domain Eukaryota; kingdom Metazoa; phylum Chordata; class Amphibia; order Anura; family Bombinatoridae; genus Bombina; species Bombina bombina. Next base: position 462,081,038 of record NC_069503.1, read on the forward strand.
CAACGCCGTAGCATAAAACTCTTAACTAAAGTGCTAAAAAGTACACTAACACCCATAAACTACCTATTAACCCCTAAACCGAGGCCCTCCCACATCGCAAACACTAAAAGAAAAATTTTAACCCCTAATCTGCCGAAGCGGACATTGCCGCCACTATAATAAATATATTAACCCCTAAACCGCCTTGCAAACACTAGTTAAATATTATTAACCCCTAATCTGCTGTCCCTAACATCGCCGCCACCTACCTACATTTATTAAGCCCTAATCTGCCGCCCCAACGTCGCCGCCACTATATTAAAGTTAACCCCTAAATCTAAGTCTAACCCTAACCCTAACACCCCCTAACTTAAATATAATTAAAAGAAATCTAACTAAAAATTCCTATCATTAACTAAATTATTCCTATTTAAAACTAAATACTTACCTGTAAAATAAACCGTAAGATAGCTACAATATAACTAATAGTTGCATTGTAGCTAGCTTAGGATTTATTTTTATTTTACAGGCAAGTTTGTATTTATTTTAACTAGGTAGAATAGTTACTAAATAGTTATTAACTATTTAATAACTACCTAGCTAAAATAAATACAAAAGTACCTGTAAAATAAAACCTAACCTAAGTTACTCCACAACACTACACTATAATGAAATAAATTAACTAAATTAAATACAGTTAAATAAATTACATACAATTACCTAAATTAAATTAGCTAAAGTACAAAAGAAAACAAACACTAAGTTACAGAAAATAATAAACAAATTACAGAAATTTAAACTAATTACACCTAATCTAATAGCCCTATTAAAATAAAAAAGCCCCCCAAAATAAAAAAAAAACCCTAGCCTAAACTAAACTACCGATAGCCCTTAAAAGGGCCTTTTGCGGGGCATTGCCCCAAAGTAATCAGCTCTTGTACCTGTAAAAAAAACAACCCCTGCACAGTAAAACCCACCACCCACACAACCAACCCCCCAAATAAATACCTATCTAAAAAAACCTAAGCTCCCAATCCAATCAGCCAATAGGTTTGAGCTTGCATTCTATTGGCTGATTGGAACAGCCAATAGAATGCAAGCTCAATCCTATTGGCTGATTGCATCAGCCAATATGATTTTTTCTACCTTAATTCCGATTGGCTGATAGGATTCTATCAGCCAATCGGAATCTAAGGGACGCCATCTTGGATGACGTCACTTAAAGGTACCTTCATTCTGTGTTAGTCGTTGGATGAAGAGGATGCTCTGCGTCGGATGTCTTGAAGATGGACCCGCTCCTCGCCGGATGGATGAAGATAGAAGATGCTGTCTGGATGAAGACTTCTGCCCGTCTGGAGGACCACTTCTGCCCGGCTTGAATGAAGACTTCTGCCCATCTGGAGTACCACTTCGCCCGGCTTGGATGAAGTTGTCTCCCGGTAAGTCGATCTTCATGGGGTTAGTGTTAGGTTTTTTTAAGGGTGTATTGGGTGGGTTTTATTTTTAGGTTAGGGACTTTGGGCGGCAAAAGAGATAACTGCCCTGTTAAGGGCAATGCCCATCCAAATGCCCTTTTCAGGGCAATGGGGAGCTTAAGTTTTTTTAGATAGGTTTTTATTTGGGGGGTTGGTTGTGTGGGTGGTGGGTTTTACTTTTGGGGTGGTTGTTTGTATTTTTTTTTTACAGGTAAAAGAGCAGATTTCTTTGGGGCAATGCCCTGCAAAAGGCCCTTTTAAGGGCTATTGGTAGTTTAGTTTAGGCTAGGGTTTTTTTTATTTTGGGGGGGCTTTTTTATTTTAATAGGGCTATTAGATTAGGTGTAATTAGTTTAAATTTCTGTAATTTGCTTATTATTTTCTGTAATTTAGTGTGTTTTTTTTGTACTTTAGCTAATTTAATTTAATTTAGGTAATTGTATGTAATTTATTTAATTGTATTTAATTTAGTTAAAGGGCCACTGTAAGTAAATATTTTCTATGCCTGTTACTAACTAACTACCCCAAATACGCTTTTTATCAATAGCATTTCATTAACATATTTCTACCGTATATCAGAAATCTTGTCTGCAAATTTAATTGTTTTCCAAACCCACTTTGTGGGTATCCTTTGCTCTGTACCAATCCGTTTACAATACCTAGGTTTCAAAATGGTGCTTTAAACACAAAGTTATTGGTTTAAGTATTTTGAACACTCAGTGCTGAAAATAGTGGGCAGGATAACGTGACATCATCGGCGAATAAAAGATATAACTTTTAGAACGTTATGAAACTTCGTTTTGGAGAAAATATAGGTCAGTAGGTTTTAATTAATGTTTATTAACTTTAATATGTTAGTTGTTTAGCTTAAAAATTATAACAGAAAGTAATCCTTTAATTTATTTAATTATAGTGTAGTGTTAGGTGTAATTGTAAGTTAGGTTAGGTTTAATTTTACAGGTACTTTTGTATTTATTTTAGCTAGGTAGTTATTAAATAGTTAATAACTATTTAGTAACTATTCTACCTAGTTAAAATAAATACAAACTTGCCTGTAAAATAAAAATAAATCCTAAGATAGCTACAATGTAACTATTAGTTATATTGTAGCTAGCTTAGGGTTTATTTTACAGGTAAGTATTTAGTTTTAAATAGGAATAATTTAGTTAATGATAGGAATTTTATTTAGATTTATTTAAATTATATTTAAGTTAGGGGGTGTTAGGGTTAGACTTAGGTTTAGGGGTTAATACATTTAGTATAGTGGCGGTGACGTTGGGCGAGGCAGATTAGGGGTTAATAAGTGTAGGTAGGCGGCGGCGACATTGGGGGCGGCAGATTAGGGGTTTATAAATATAATGTAGGTGTCGGAGATGTTGGGGGCAGCAGATTAGGGGTTCATAAGTATAATGTAGGTGGCGGCGGTGTCTGGAGCGGCAGATTAGGGGTTAATAATATAATGCAGGTGGCGGCGATGTCGGGGGCGGCAAATTAGGGGTTAAAAGTGTTAAAAAGATTATGGGTGTTTAGACTCGGGGTTCATGTTAGGGTGTTAGGTGTAGACATACATTTTATTTCCCCATAGGAATCAATGGGGCTGCGTTAGGGAGTTTTACGCTGCTATTTGGCAGGTGTTAGACTTTTTTTCAGCCGGCTCTCCCCGTTGATTCCTATGGGGAAATCGTGCACAAGCTGACTTAAAGGGACAGTTTACTCAAAATTTTTCTCCCCTTTAATTTGTTCCCAATGATCCACTTTACCTGCTGGAGTGTATTAAATTGTTTACAAGTAGCTCCTTTACCCTTATATTGGCATTTGAAATAGTTGATTTAGCATGTGGTATCCCCACCTATGCTGAAAGTTTGTGGCCACAGGTCCAAGCTATAGATAAACTTTGTAAACACAGCCAGCAGAAGAAATTACACTCCCAGTGGGTAATAGCAGAGATAAGGTAATAAAATGTTAATTTTCCATTGTTCTCTGCAATTATTGGTGATTGATTTATGGACAGATATTAGATAAAGAAGCAGGTATATGAACACAATGTGATAAAGTAATGAGATCTGATTATACCTACAAGCTCAACCCATTTTATTTGCGCGGGTTTGGTATCCTATATACGGCGTAACCTAGAAGTTACGCGCACATATATTTCTGCCGTCGCCCGTAGTTTTTTGGGCCATAGGCAGGTATACCAAACCCGCGCAGTTTGGTATCCAATATACAGTGCAAGGACTTACGTGGCGAAAATGGAGAAATCTTACTCCATTTTCACCTCGCCACAAAAAGCAGCCGTAAGAAGCCTTACGCTGACTATTCGAGCCCCGTAACTCCCTAAACTGGCTGCTAAATAAACCTAACACCTAACGCATGCGCAATGTCTATCTCCCTGTCAACCGCGATCTGCTAAATAAAACCTAACACCTAACGCATGCGCAATGTCTATCTCCCTGACAACCGTGATCCCCCGCCGCAATTCCTAATAAAGTATTTAACCCCTAAACCGCCGCCATCTACATAAACTAACCCCCTACTGTGAGCCCCTAAAACCGCCACCATCTAACTGATCTATCCCCTAATGTGAACCCCTAAAACCGCCACTATCTAACTGATCTATCCCCTAATGTGAACCCCTTACACCGCCGCCATCTATATTAAAATTATTAACCCCTAATTTAATCTACCTACCCCGCCGCCAGCTATATTATCTATATTAACCCTAAGTATATTATAGTTAATATAGTTATTACATTATATATATTAACTATATTAACCCTAATTATATTAGGGTTAATATAGTTAATATAGTTACTATAGTATTTATATAAACTATATTAACTCTATCTAACCCTAACACCCCTAACTAAATTCTTATTAAATAAATCTAATTCATATTATAAACTAAAATATTCCTATTTAAATATAAATACTTACCTATAAAATAAACTCTGACGGCTAGATTTAGAGTTGGGCGGTAGCCGTGAAAACCAGCGTTAGAGGCTCCTAACGCTGGTTTTAAGCTACCTCCGGTATTTGGAGTCACTCAAAATAGGGTCTAACGCTCACTTTTCAGCCGCAACTTTTCCATACCGCAGATCCCCTTACGTCAATTGCGTATCCTATCTTTTCAATGGGATTTTTCTAACTCCGGTATTTTGAGTCGTGGCTGAAGTGAGCGTTAGAATTCTAACGACAAAACTCTAGCCGCAGAAAAAAGTCAGTAGTTAAGAGCTTTCTGGGCTAACGCCGGTTCATAAAGCTCTTAACTACTGTACTCTAAAGTACACTAACACCCATAAACTACCTATGTACCCCTAAACCGAGGTCCCGCCACATCGCCGCAACTCGATTAAATTTTTTAACCCCTAATCTGCCGACCGCCACCTACGTTATCCTTATGTACCCCTAATCTGCTGCCCCTAACACCGCCGACCCCTATATTATATTTATTAACCCCTAATCTGCCCCCCACAACGTCGCCGCCAGCTACCTACACTTATTAACCCCTAATCTGCCGTCCGCACACCGCCACCAGCTACATTATCCCTATGTACCCCTAATCTGCTGCCCTAACATCGCCAACCCCTATATTATATTTATTAACCCCTAACCTGCCCCCCACAACATCGCCGCCACCTACCTACAATAATTAACCCCTAATCTGCCGACCGCAAAGAGCCGCCAGCTACATTATAGCTATGTACCCCTAATCTGCTGCCCCTAACACCGCCGACCCCTATATTATATTTATTAACCCCTAACCTGCCCTCCCTAACATCGCCGACACCTAACTTCAATTATTAACCCCTAATCTGCCGACCGAATCTCGCCGCTATTCTAATAAATGTATTAACCCCTAAAGCTAAGTCTAACCCTAACACTAACACCCCCCTAAGTTAAATATAATTTACATCTAACGAAATTAATTAACTCTTATTAAATAAATTATTCCTATTTAAAGCTAAATACTTACCTGTAAAATAAATCCTAATATTGCTACAACATAAATTATAATTATATTATAGCTATTTTAGGATTAATATTTATTTTACAGGTAACTTTGTATTTATTTTAACCAGGTACAATAGCTATTAAATAGTTAAGAACTATTTAATAGCTAAAATAGTTAAAATAATTACAAATTCACCTGTAAAATGAATCCTAACCTAAGTTACAATTAAACCTAACACTACACTATCAATAAATTAATTAAATAAAATACCTACAATTACCTACAATTAAACCTAACACTACACTATCAATAAATAAATTAAATACAATATCTACAAATAACTACAATGAAATAAACTAACTAAAGTACAAAAAATAAAAAAGAACTAAGTTACAAAAAAATAAAAAAATATTTTCAAACATAAGAAAAATATTACAACAATTTTAAACTAATTACACCTACTCTAAGCCCCCTAATAAAATAACAAAGACCCCCAAAATAAAAAATGCCCTACCCTATTCTAAATTACTAAAGTTCAAAGCTCTTTTACCTTACCAGCCCTGAACAGGGCCCTTTGCGGGGCATGCCCCAAGAAGTTCAGCTCTTTTGCCTGTAAAAAAAACATACAATACCCCCCCCCCCCAACATTACAACCCACCACCCACATACCCCTAATCTAACCCAAACCCCCCTTAAATAAACCTAACACTAAGCCTGGTGAGGTGAAGACAAGGTAGGATGATCTTCAGGGGCTTAGTGTTAGGTTTATTTAAGGGGGGTTTGGGTTAGATTAGGGGTATGTGGGTGGTGGGTTGTAATGTTGGGGGGGGTATTGTATGTTTTTTTTTACAGGCAAAAGAGCTGAACTTCTTGGGGCATGCCCCGCAAAGGGCCCTGTTCAGGGCTGGTAAGGTAAAAGAGCTTTGAACTTTAGTAATTTAGAATAGGGTAGGGCATTTTTTATTTTGGGGGTCTTTGTTATTTTATTAGGGGGCTTAGAGTAGGTGTAATTAGTTTAAAATTGTTGTAATATTTTTCTTATGTTTGTAAATATTTTTTTTTTTTGTAACTTAGTTCTTTTTTATTTTTTGTACTTTAGTTAGTTTATTTCATTGTAGTTATTTGTAGGAATTGTATTTAATTAATGTATTGATAGTGTAGTGTTAGGTTTAAATGTAGGTAATTGTAGGTATTTTATTTAATTAATTTAATGATAGTATAGTGTTAGGTTTAATTGTAACTTAGGTTAGGATTTATTTTACAGGTAATTTTGTAATTATTTTAACTAGGTAACTATTAAATAGTTCTTAACTATTTAATAGCTAGTGTACCTGGTTAAAATAATACAAATTGCCTGTAAAATAAATATTAATCCTAAAATAGCTACAATGTAATTATAATTTATATTGTAGCTATATTAGGATTTATTTTACAGGTAAGTATTTAGCTTTAAATAGGAATAATTTATTTAATAAGAGTTAATTAATTTTGTTAGATTAAAATTATATTTAACTTAGGGGGGTGTTAGTGTTAGGGTTAGACTTAGCTTTAGGGGTTAATACATTTATTAGAATAGCGGTGAGCTCCGGTCGGCAGATTAGGGGTTAATAATTGAAGTTAGGTGTCGGCGATGTTAGGGAGGGCAGATTAGGGGTTAATACTATTTATTATAGGGTTAGTGAGGCGGATCAGGGGTTAATAACTTTATTATAGTAGCGGTGCGGTCCACTCGGCAGATTAGGGGTTAATAAGTGTAGGCAGGTGGAGGCGACGTTGTGGGGGGCAGATTAGGGGTTAATAAATATAATATAGGGGTCGGCGGTGTTAGGGGCAGCAAATTAGGGGTACAAAGGGATAATGTAAGTAGCGGCGGTTTACGGAGCGGCAGATTAGGGGTTAATAATAATATGCAGGGGTCAGCGATAGCGGGGGCTGCAGATTAGGGGTTAATAAGTGTAAGGTTAGGGGTGTTTAGACTCGGGGTACATGTTAGAGTGTTAGGTGCAGACGTAGGAAGTGTTTCCGCAGAGCAAACAATGGGGCTGCGTTAGGAGCTGGTGTTAGGTTTTTTTTCAGCTCAAACAGCCCCATTGTTTTCTATGGGGGAATCGTGCACGAGCACGTTTTTGAGGCTGGCCGCGTCTGTAAGCAACTCTGGTATCGAGAGTTGAAGCTACGTTAAATATGCTCTACGCTCCTTTTTTGGAGCCTAACGCAGCCTTTATGTGGACTCTCAATACCAGAGTTATTTTTATGGTGCGGCCAGAAAAAAGCCGGCATTAGCTTTTCGGGTCGTCACCGACAAAACTCTAAATCTAGCCGTAAGATAGCTACAATGTAATTAATAATTACATTGTAGCTATGTTAGGGTTTATATTTATTTTACAGGTAAATTGTTAATTATTTTAACTAGGTATAATAGCTATTAAATAGTTATTAACTATTTAATAGCTACCTAGTTAAAATAATTACCCAATTACCTGTAAAATAAATCCTAACCTAAGTTACAAATACACCTACACTATCAATAGATTAAATAAACTACAAATATCTATCTAAAAATACAATTAAATAAACTAAACTAAATTACAAAAAAAAACAAACACGAAATTACAAAAAATAAAAAAAAGATTGCAAGATTTTTAAGCTAATTACACCTATTCTAAGCCCCCTAATAAAATAATAAAGCCCCCCAAAATAAAAAAATTCCCTACCCTATTCTAAATTAAAAAAAGTTCAAAGCTCTTTTACCTTACCAGCCCTTAAAAGGGCCTTTTGTGGGGGCATGCCCCAAAGAAAACTGCTCTTTTGCCTGAAAAAAAAAACACACCCCCCAACATTACAACCCACCACCCACATACCCCTAATCTAACCCAAACCCCCCTTAAATAAACCTAACACTACCCCCCTGAAGATCTCCCTACCTTGTATTCACCCAGCCGGGCCGAACTCCTCATCCAATCCGGGGAGATGTCTTCCAGCAAGCGGCAGTGAAGTCTTCTTCCATCCGGGCGATGTCTTCAAGCAAGCGGCAGAGAGTCTTCTTCCATCGGCGATGTCTTCAAGCAAATCGGCATCTTCAATCTTCTTTCTTCGCTCCTCCGCCGCGGAGCATCCATCCGGCACGACGACTTCCCGATGAATGAGGTTCCTTTAAATGACGCCATCCAAGATGGCGTCTGTCGAATTCCAATTGGCTGATAGGATTCTATCAGCCAATCGGAATTAAGGTAGAAAAATCTGATTGGCTGATTGAATCAGCCAATCAGATTCAAGTTCAAGATCGACAGACGCCATCTTGGATGACGTCATTTAAAGGAACCTCATTCATCGGGAAGTCGTCGTGCCGGATGGATGCTCCGCGACGGAGGAGCGAAGAAAGAAGATTGAAGATGCCGATTTGCTTGAAGACATCGCCGATGGAAGAAGACTCTCTGCCGCTTGCTTCAAGACATCGCCCGGATGGAAGAAGACTTCACTGCCGCTTGCTGGAAGACATCGCCCGGATCGGATGAGGAGTTCGGCCCGGCTGGGTGAATACAAGGTAGGGAGATCTTCAGGGGGGTAGTGTTAGGTTTATTTAAGGGGGGTTTGGGTTAGATTAGGGGTATGTGGGTGGTGGGTTGTAATGTTGGGGGGTGGTATTTTGTTTGTTTTTTCAGGCAAAAGAGCAGTTTTCTTTGGGGCATGCCCCCACAAAAGGCCCTTTTAAGGGTTGGTAAGGTAAAAGAGCTTTGAACTTTTTTTAATTTAGAATAGGGTAGGAAATTGTTTTATTTTGGGGGGCTTTATTATTTTATTAGGGGGCTTAGAATAGGTGTAATTAGCTTAAAAATCTTGTAATCTTTTTTTATTTTTTGTAATTTAGTGTTTGTTTTTTTTTGTAATTTAGTTTAGTTTATTTAATTGTATTTTTAGATAGATATTTATAGTTTATTTAATTTATTGATAGTGTAGGTGTATTTGTAACTTAGGTTAGGATTTATTTTACAGGTAATTGGGTAATTATTTTAACTAGGTAGCTATTAAATAGTTAATAACTATTTAATAGCTATTATACCTAGTTAAAATAATTAACAATTTATCTGTAAAATAAATATAAACCCTAACATAGCTATAATGTAATTATTAATTATATTGTAGCTATCTTAGGGTTTATTTTATAGGTAAGTATTTAGATTTAAATAGGAATATTTTAATTAATAATATTAATATTAGATTTATTTTAATAAGAGTTTAGTTAGGGATGTTAGAGTTAGATAGGGTTGTTATACTTAATATATATATATATATATATATATATATTATAATAACGATATTAACTATATTAACCCTAATATAATTAGGGTTAATATAGTTAATATATATAATATAATAATTATATTAACTATATTAACCCTAATATAATTAGGGTTAATATAGTTAATATAGCTGGCGGCGGTGTAGGGGATTAGATTAGGGGTTAATAATTTTAAAATAGATAGCGGCGGGGTAGGGGCTCACTTTAGGGGGTTATAGATTTAATATAGCTGGCGGCGGTTTAGGGGTTAATAACTTTATTAGGTTGCGGCGGGGTTTGGGAGCGGCGGTTTAGGGGTTAATACATATTTTATTGTTAGGATAGTGAGGGGGGATAGCGGATAGAGGGTTAGACGTGTCGGGCTATGTTAGGGAGGCGTGTTAGACAGTGCAGGTGATTTAGACTTTAGTCAGGTTTTGTAGGCGCCGGCAGTTTCTAACGTGCCGTAAGTTACTGGCGACGCCAGAAATTTGTACTTGCGCAGATTTCTGGATATCGCTGGTTTGTCAGACTTCCGGCACTTTAGCATCTGACGGCGCCGTATATGGGATAGCTCGAGTTGCGAGCTGAAACTGCGGGCGACGCGGGTTCCCTCGCTTGCGCCGCAAACTACGATCTATATCGGATCGCGCCCCAAGTCTTTTAACAACGGGTTTGAAAAAACCCGTAATACCAGCGCTGTAGGTAAGTGAGCGGTGAGGGAAAACTGCTCGTTAGCACCGCACAGCCTCTAACGCAAAACTCGTTATCTAGGTGTTAGTCTCCTAGCAGTTGGGAGAATCTGTTATTTTGTGGAGAGATAACTTTAATAAGGACCATATTTATCAAGCTCAAGTAGAATTTGCTGTTTAATTCTCCTATGGGTTCTCCTTAGCTCACCTTTAGAGAAGCGTATTTTATGTTTGCTTGTTTTTTTCACTTCTCCATAGGAGAGTAAAGATGCATTTCAAGTCAGATCAGTACCTACACCTATAAGCAACTATTTTCCATGTGTCATATATAAACTAATAGAAATGTTTATACAGTCCCTCTTCAACAAACTGTCATGGAAGAAAACAGATCTACGTTTTCATTGCTTTTGTGCTTCTATATTAGCGCTTCTTTTATATATTATTTTTGTGCCCCTAAATACATTATTTTTGCGCTCTGCTATATACTATTTTTTGCGCTCCATTTTATACTATTTTGGCACCCCAACACATATTATTTTTGAGCTCCAATACAAATGATTATTACGCTCCAATATACTGTACATTATTATTGTGCTTTGTTAAATATTATTTTTGAGCCTTGTAGATATAACAATGATAAGTGACTGCCCTAAGTGCAGTCAGAATTTACAGCCTGCACATCAGGTTCAGAATCATCTGGAGTGTTTGTTTTAGCCTAGCACACACATCTGTCTTGTGGGACACTGTCTTCCCTTCAGCTCTGCAAGTACAAGCGAAGAAAGCAACGTTTGCTGAAGATACTGATAAAGCTTCATATACATGGAATTATCTTGTGGCACATTTACTGCTTTTTATTTCAGTAATACAAATTCAACTTAAAGGGACAGTAACTCAATTTTTTAAATTGTTTTTTAAAGACAGGTAATCCCTTTATTACTCATTCCCCAGTTTTGCACATAAAAACATGGGTATATTAATACACTTTTTACCTCTGTGATTACCTTGTTTCTAAGCATCTTCTGACTGCCTCGTGGTCACATGACTTTATCTATTCACTTGCATTTAAGCCAATTAGTGCTGTGTTGTTAGAATCCACTGGCGTCAGCACAATGTTATCTATATGGCTCACATGAACTAGCTTCCCCTGATGTGAAAAGCAAATACAAAAGCATGTGATCATGGGGCTGTCTTTATAACCTTTAAACCTCTACATTTCTGTCTGTTTCTAAGTCCCTAAAGTATGTTAATATAACGTGTTTTTTGTGTGCAAAGCTGGGGAATGGGTAGTAAAGGCATTATCTATCTTTTTAAACAATAAAAAAAATTGTGTTGACTGTCCATTTAATATATTCTGTAAGACTCTTTATAGTATGTGTTTGAAGTGTGTACAAAAAAACAAGATAAAACTATTTACACCTGATCTTACAGCACAGTTATTTTCACTGTATTTTTTTTTAATTTGTTTTCACTTTTTCTTAAATACTGGGCCATTTCCTTGTGGCTAATGTTTATATATTTTCCCTCTACTCTTAAGTGATGGTGCAGTATAAAGTGGGGACTTTATGCACATGAAGAATGGCAAGAAGGCATAAATCACACCCAAGAGCAAAATTGCATACTATTCGACTTAAATAATGTGCAATAGTTTTGTGATTATTCAAAGGGACATACAACCGAACATTTTTCTTTCATAATTATACAATAAGACTTGAGGCGCCTCGTAAGGTATATACTAGCATTCAGTGATACACAGAGAAGAAAGTAAGTAGTCTCAAAGATCCAATAATTAAAAAAAGCTACCTCTTCAAGTGCCTTTCCAATCGGTATAGGTGTCAGTATATTTATGAAAATCTTAGTAGTGCTCTACAAATAATATATCAGCTTATGGCAGGGTTATAACACAATACAAATAATAATTATCCTTAAAAATAGAAAACCTTAACCAACATGCATCTACTAGAAACCATACAATTAATATAAATACCTGAATTCTTTTATTTAGTTAATATCCATGAACATTTTGAAATATATTTGCAATACCAGAATATGACACAATATTATATACGTTAAAACCAACTATTAAGATATGCTATCCTTCTTACAAAGCCCAGAAAAATTTACCTTAAAAAATCAGCCTTATTTACAAATAGCCTTTCATTCAGTTAACACAATGGGACTAAAACCTTTAACTTTTAACATCCAAGCAATACAATCCTAGCAGTGCTTATAAACAATAGGATAATATATATATTATGCTATTTAACTGCAATTTATCCTAATACAATATTGATTTAAAACATCAGAACTTTCACAGATAAATTACTTAGCCTACCAGATACAAATTTAAACAATACCTAGGCTTATGAAATATTAACTTGAAATACAAACTGCTTCTTTAAATCTTTCAACTGTACTTTAAACTGCAGTGACTTATAATTTAACTAATAGTCTTACCAATAACCTTGAATACGTTACCAGGGTAAAGTGCAATCGATATCCAATATTCCTTAATAGGAATTATTTTACCTCAGATCACCAATAAGTGTATATCGCAATCAATGAGAAAGGTAGATTAGCTTTGCTTAAGTAAAGTGGTATTTTGCGCCCAACAAACCAGTTACAAGTTTAGCTTAGCAGAAATCTCCTTTTCTCTATATTGCATTCACTTTATATTAGTTTTCCATCATGGGTAAATTTGGAAATGCCCAAAACGGAAACCATGTCTCGGATTGGTTCATCTGGGAATATAAGTTGCCAAGGAGATGCATCCTTGCAACAACCAATCATCTTATGGCTGCAATTCTCGCAACATAGCACTGGGTGGCAGTAGACATACAAAAAAAACAAATTCACCTTAACATTTCTAAACATTTTTAACAAATTAATTATTCTCATAAAATGGTTATTTAATCAGATTACACTCTCTGCATTAATCATATATAACCCCAATTATAGATGGGTAGTATTAGATTATTTTTTCTGATTATTCTGATACCAAATATGTTATATTATTAACATTGTATTATTTTAGGGCAATTTAATACTGCTAATTATTAGCTTAAAATGTATTACAATTTTATCAGTATCCTGGCATTTCTATATCTAATATGTTTTCACATAATATAGTATGCTCTATGTCTCCCACAATTCTTGCATGCAGGAATTTTGCCCATGGTCCACCTGAAATAGAATAATAAGTGTCATTAATCATTTCTTTTTGGGTCCACAATTATCTATTTATATTCTTTAAAAACACAGAGGCTAAGGTATTCATGCTTTCATTATACAATACACACATACACACATATACATACATATATATATATATATATATATATATATATATATATATATATATATATATATATATAAAAGTTATATTTTAAAATGTGCCTTTTTGTTAAAGGCCTTTTTTAAAAAAAAAAAAACCCACTGCTTTTTTTCTTCTAAATCAGTTCCCAGACTCTTCGTCTTTTACTCACCACATGGGGTCTTTTTGCATCTGAGAGTAATGCTGAAATTCTCACAAAACATGTCACTATGGAAATGCTATCACACCTTTCCAGTTTGAAAGACAAATGGTATCCTGAGATGGTTGTCAAAGTTTAACAAGCCAAATGTTTATTTCCCTCATTGGTGTGTTTTAGAATAATTTTACATACTAAATTGGGGAAGAGCTGAACAATGAGTTTGCACTTCCAATTAAGAGCAAATGTTGCCTTTTGAATAACTTTACCCGTTCAGTGGGGAGAGAATTACACATGATTGAAGTCAGTTTGTCTGACAGAAATGAATCATTTTCTACTGACCAGTCAGATCTGAATAAAAATAATTGTATTGCACAGCCTTAAAATATATGATTAAAATATATATATTTATTAACCTTACATATACCTTGACATAAATCCCCCTTCCATTTTTAAATAGATGTAGGACACATGTATTTAAATTGGCTTAAAGTCAATGGTATTTGGTGAGGATGTTGACCGTACACACCATAGACAGTCTTCTATGTAGATAGTCTGTCATTTTTGAGCCTTCATGTTTATCAGCTAGTCATCTTTAAATTACAGTAAGTCTTTAGTGCATTTGGGGATATGACACTTCATTCTCCCTCTATGCCTTGTAGTTGGGATCTGGGATGACATGCCCGCAATTGATTGATATGGACCCATTTATCTATGAAACTTTCATTTTTGGGGATCCTTATTTTATAGGCCACTGGAGATATTTTGTCAGCAATGACAAAAGTACCTTTCCATGAGGGAAGAAATTTCTTCTCCCTAACCTGATCTCTTCCAAAGTTATAAAGATAAACTTTATCATTTATTTCATATTCCTTTTTGGACGTTTTGAGATCATAATAGTTTTCAGTGGCAGTTGCGGCTCTTTCTAAATTCCTTTGAGCAAATGCAAAGGCATATTGCAGGTGCTTTCTTAGGTTCTCCACATATTTATGTGTATTGGCAGCGTTTATCAAGTTTTGGTCTGATGTACGGTACAGCAGATGCTGAGGTAGAACCATTCTTCTACCAGTCATCAGTTCAAAAGGTGACATCTTGGTAGCACTACTTGGAGTTGCTCTTAATGCCATTAGGACTAGAGGTAGTTTTACATCCCAGTCTTTACCCGTTTCACTCACAAACTTTTTGAGAATTTTTACAATGGATTGGTTGTAACTCTCTACACCACCACTTGAGGCAGCTCTATAAGCAATATGGAGCTTTCTTTTAACCCCTAGTATTTTCCACATTTTGGTCATCACTTTGCTAGTGAAGTGGGTCCCCCGATCTGATTCGATTCTTTGGGGCAAACCAAATCTGGAAAATACGTGGTTGATGAGCAATGCTGCGCATGTTTCAGCACTATTGTTAGGTGCACTGATGCACTCTACCCA
This sequence comes from Bombina bombina, assembly GCF_027579735.1. Taxonomy (NCBI): domain Eukaryota; kingdom Metazoa; phylum Chordata; class Amphibia; order Anura; family Bombinatoridae; genus Bombina; species Bombina bombina. Next base: position 462,096,312 of record NC_069503.1, read on the forward strand.
TTTCGTGAACAGGCATGTCACTGTTAACATGTATTTGTTACCTCTTGATGACCTAGTTACGGGGCCCAGAAAATCAATTTGTATATCTGACCATGGCATTACCATCCCCCTTTTCTGCAATGGCGCTCTATGCGTTGGCGCAGTGGGTTGGAACTGTGGGCAGATTAAACAACCTTGACAGTAGGTTTGAACATCTTTCAACATGTGTGGCCAAAAAGCGTAGTCACGCAATATTTCGTACGTGAGTTTGGCACCACGATGACCTGATGTGGGAGCATCATGGGCATGTTGAAGCATTAGACCTCTGAACTTGGTGGGCACTACCCATTGTTGAATGTCAGTTTTGGAGGTCCTAATTAACAAACCATCCTGTAACTTGAATTGTGATCTGGATTTCATTAAGATTCTAAGATCTTCTTTGCCAATACAATCATTCTTTGAGATGGGGTTGCCTTCAGGATCTTCTATGTGTTATATATATAGAAAATGCCTACAATGGGGTCTTCTTCTTGACTAGTGATCAGGTCCTCACTAGGAGAATCCTGACTCCATTGTACCAAGTTAGGCTCACTCTGTTGTTTTGCCTGGTTTCTGGTAATGGCTTCTACCTGAATTGCACCCATTAAGTGGTCAATATTAAAGAGTTCTCCAGTTATGGCTCCTTGTTTGGCTAATGAATCTGCAAGATCATTGCCTTCCTTATCAGGACCTAGAACTCTGGAATGACCCTTGGTCTTTTTCCAGTGTATGGTTAAATCATTGGATACTACCAGATTATCAATCTCGTAGAACAACTTGCCATGCTTGACTGGTTTGTTATTTCTTTTCTGCGTGCTATTTCTTTTCCAAGTTGGCAGGTATTCAACAAAACTGTCACGCACATAATTTGAGTCAGTTATGATCACAAATTCATGAATACCATGTTCAATAGCCATTTCAATGGTTTTGAAAACAGCAGTTAGTTCTGCAACTTGACTGGATCTTGGTCCAATGTTGAAACCTATAGATATATTTGGGAATCCATTTGCCCCAGTTATACCAATGCCAGCGACTAATCTGCGTTCATTTTCAATTGTGGCATGGTAAGAACAACCATCAACATACACCCAAGGTAATGTTTGGCAATTTTCCTCATTGTACATTTTATATGGGGAAAGCAATTGTTCCTCCAGAAAATCATCTTCTGATAATTCTTCCCCAGGATCTCTAGCAGTACAGACGTGGAGCTCAGCAAGTCCCTGTGCAACTGGATTCTTTTTATTCTGCTTGTAGCGAATTTCTAATGGCCAGCCTTGTAAGGAAAGAGTCCACGCTGTTATGCGGCTATTTGACAAATTCCCATCTCTTATTCTCTCACTTTGCAAATATAGCAAAGGCTGGTGGGCCGTTTCTACAATAATTTTCTCGCCCTGTATATAGCTGCGGAAATTTTGTAGAGCCCATACAGTAGATAAAAGGGCTTTTTCGCAATCGCTAAATTTTATTTCTACTGGGGATAGATTTTTGCTCGCATAAGCAATGGCTTTGCTTAAATTATCATGCTTTTGGTATAAAACAGCACTCATGCTTATATCTGTGTAACCTGTCTCTAAGAATAAAGGTTTACCACCTTCAGGGTACGCTAAGCAAGGTGCTTGAGTGAATTTTCTCTTCAGCTCTCTGATGGCTGTCTCTTGAGAATCACTCCAGTGCCATTTCACGTCCTTCTTTAGAAGAAGTAGTAGTGGTTTAGCTAATTCTGCATAATTATTAATGAATTTGCGAGAATAATTTGTCATACCCAGGAAGGATCTCAATTCCTTTAAGTTAGTTGGGTTTTTAGAATTTACTATAGCGTCCACCTTTTTCTTCTGAGGATTTAACCCTTCAGAAGTAACTTCATGTCCCAAGAAGTTTACACGAGTGCGGCACCATTGAGCTTTCTGTAGGGATAATTTGACACCTGCCCTTTTAAGTTGGCTGAGGACGTGTTTAAGCTCTGTGATGTGTTTTTCAAAGTCTGTGCTTTTGATTAAAACATCATCAACATAAGATAAGGTCCCCCTTTCCAGTGCATCAGGCATAGCCTTATGCATGAATACAGCAAATTCATGTCCATAATTTATGTATCCAAATGGAAGTCTCTGGAATGCATATTGGACCTTTTGGAAGGAGAACGCCAGTTTATACTGGTCCTCCTCATGTACCTGGATGGTCCAATATCCCTGTGCACAATCAATGTCAGTGAATATTTTGGATCCCTGCATTTGTGCTAGGCACTGGTCAATGTATGGTACAGGCCAGCCAGACATGTACACTCGTTTGTTTAGCTGTCTTAAGTAAGCACACAAACGCCATTGTCCATTGGGCTTATGGACACCTAGAATAGGATTATTATAAGATCTGTGCACCTGTTGTATGATGCCCCTTTCTTCCAAGTTCCTTATGATTTCTGCAAGAGAATCGTATGAGGCTAAAGGAAGTCTGTATTGTTTAACAAAGACAGGTGGTGCATTGGGATCTGTTTGTATTCCTGCAATGTGTAAGTCTGTAGTACCACAGTCATAAGAATCCTTAGCAAAAATATCCTTGTACTCCATCAGGAGTTCTCGCAGCAGTTGGCGTTCATCATCGCTGGAACAGCCGTTAGCTAAGGATATTTGCTCTTTGACTATTTGCTGAAATCCTGGAAAGATTTCAGGCTGTCCTATTTCATAGGCTTCTTCCAACCTAGAGGTGAGATCCCCTTGATTATGGTTTACATTGCCCCCATGACTCTGGGAATTGGGGTAATCTTGCTGTTTTATTGGCTGATCAAACACTAGAGAGGCTTCTTCAATTTTACAGATGCCTTCCTCTGAGATGAAGGGATAAATAGACTGAATATTAAATAGACCCTCTGGCATAGATGCAAAGGATTGTTCTATTAATTGTTCTTCAGTTAAGTATCCTTCAGGTATTAGCCCAATTACATTATTCTGGAATCCAAAAGTGTAAAAACTTGATTCCAGTGCATATCCTATGGTAGTTCCCTTGGATAATGTTATATCCTGTGGGGTCATGTTATGCACAATAATATGTATTGGAACAGTTCCAATATTCACCATAGGAGTGTAGGTCACTGTGACACCCAGATTTTGTATTCTATGAGAGAGGCAAATTAGCGTTTCAGAAGTTTTTAATTTCTGACCTCTCTTTACGTGTAAGGGTAAAAGAAATTTATCAGCCCCAGCAGGAATTATAACATCGCTAGATACCTGCATATTCACAGCATATGGCAATTGCTGGTTTGATTTCAGGGCTGCATTTTCATCCTGAAATACTTCAGGGTCCCCCTTTAACCTGCTCCAGAGGCAAGAATTAATCAAATCTGTTTGTATGGCATATCTATGTAAGATATCATTGCCAATGTATATTTGATTATGGGGAGTATTTAAAACTAAAAACAGGTGCTTCACTGACTTATTACCAATAGAGATAGATAATAAGCACTTAGCTGTGATGTTATAGCTTTCAGACCTGTTATCCAGGTTGTGGACACAGTGGTCTTGGGGAGAAAGATATTTCATCACTTTAGGTTCAACTATTTGTGCTAATAAACCTTCGCTTATATAGCTAGCTTCCTGTTTAAAGTTTATTTTAGCATACTTGGTTTTACCAAGATCATGCACTTGTATAGGGATAAATAGATCCTCTTTAACTCTCTCAATCCCTGTGAGGTATTGAGCGTGGCCTCCCCCTTTAGGGATTTTATGATCCCCCTTGTGGAGTGATATGGTCAATACATCGCCATCTAGGGAAATATTCGCTATCTTTCCAGGTGAAATTTTAAAAGTATTACCATCAGAGCCACTTAAAGGAATCTGATCATCTATTTGTAGAATAGTGATTTCAGGTACAGAGTTATTCCTGAAATGAATCTCCACCGCATCGGGTTTCTCTTCCACCACATGACAGCTATGTCGGGTGCGAGATATACCAGATTTTTCATAATTGATAGGCCTTTTAAATTGTGACCAAATTACATTATTTATGCAATCAATTATGGTGCTTAATCGCTTTAGGAGAACACTACCAATAATTAAACGATCAGTAGGCAGATCCACTATAATAACAGGGTGTCTTATGACCCTGTTCCCCAATTTAAATTTTAACCAGGCCATACCGTAGACTTTTAGAGAATCACCCCCAACTCCTATTAGAGAACCGTCAAATTCTTTTATTTTAGGTTTGTGGGGTGTTAGCATTTAGCTGTGTGTAGTACCTGTGGGATAAGATAGTTGCCTGAGAACCGGTGTCAATTAATCCCATGATAGGGTTGGAGACTGAATCTTGCAGCTCAACTAATACATAATACCTTCCTGCATTTTCTACCATTTCACACATAAAGTTGGCGTTATCACACATCTGTGGGCTTCGCCACGTACCGGTCTCCTCTATGACAGGGTCGGCTGGCTTCTTGTGTACTGCATCTGTGGAAATAAAGTTAAGGGAGTGCTGCAAAGGAAGAGATTGGTTAATGCTTTCAGGCCGAGGTTGTTCGTCATCACAGTTAAATTGTCCGTTTCCAGTCTGTGGGGAGAGAACATGATCAGTACCATTGACATTTATCATTACATTTTGTATATCTCTCCCCTCCCTCTCAGGTGATACTGCAGTATTTATGACTGTGCCTGTGGTCCACTGCTGACCACTGGCTGTACCCCTAAAAAAGTATTGTTCGGTTGCTGAGCCATAGAAAGTTGACTCATATTAGCAAATTGTTCGCTCAGCCGATTTAAATGGGTAAACAGCATATCTACCTGATTGTACAAGTTACCTCTACCCCTGGGCCTATCTCTTGGTGCCCCATAATAATGATTCCTGGACCATTGGGTTCCCACAGAATCAGGGCCGCTATTTCTATTCTGGCGTGGTTGCCCCTGGGGTTCAGCTTGTTCAGTATTAGTACTTTGGGGAGCATTATATACCTGGGGTGTCTGGTTACCCTGAGAATATCTTCGCCGTCTATTGTATCTACCCTTGCACGGATACCAATTATTTGGTGAGTATTCTCTTTGTAAGTAATTATTCAACTGATTATGTCCCCCACTTTGGTTATAGTCTCCCTGCGCCTCAACCTGTGTAGGGGAGGGGGCAGAGTTAAACCTCTGGGGAGATGGCCTGTTTTGACTGGCCACCTCCGCATAGGTTTTCTTTTTAGACTCCAAATTGAGGGGGCTAGGTGACACCCTAGTTTCTGCTACAATTTTGGGTTTTGACTCCTTTTTCACCCCCTGTTCACTGGATTGCTGAATAGAGTATACTTTTGTACTCTCTTTGATCAGCCATTCCAATGAGCAGTGCTCATCAAAATCTCTAGCTAAGTTAATTTTGATGGGTGTAGGCAGTGCTTCAAAAAATAAATTTACAAATTCTGAGCCATCAAATCTGGGATTATCTTCAGCCATACTGTACGCATTCTTCAATTCAGAAAGGAATTCGATTGGACTCTGATTTGCACTACATTTTAAACCACATACCGCTATTTTCACGGCAGCTTTAGTACGATATTGCCCAAATTCTTTTCAGCATTGTCGTTTTATCCCACTCCAGGAATGAATATTCATATCCTTTAGTGAAGCAAAGAATTTGTGATGTTTACTGTCAAATACCCAAGGCAGAAATTCAATTTTCAATTTCTCACTTGTAACATTCATTATAGCTAATGCATTTTCAAAAGCCTCTAAATGATCAATTACAGATTTTGTTCCCTTATTGGAGAATATAGGTACTGAAGGTGACTATTTTATGGGAATCATATACTTTATCAGACTTATTTTGGGATTCTCTGTTAGAGTTTCCCTCCCCTGCACCAGCTGAATTACAGCAGCCCTCTGGATTTACATCATGAGGTAGTTGTCTAGTTGGGAAATCTATTTCTGACCCATTAGGGGTCATTTGTCTATACTGTTCCATATATTTTTGTACCTCGTCCCTGACGCGTTCGCTAAAGGAGTTAGCATTATCTGCATTATTCTCACTGTTAATATAAGGGTTTTCATTATGGCGATATGAACTTTTTAAATTGCTTAATTCTCTCTGGCTTTGCGCAAGTTGTTTATTTAAATCTTGTATCTGTGCGAGTAAGTCTATGTTATGCTTATCTAAGGCGGTTAGGTTTTGGGCAAATTCATCCATTTTATTTTTGGCTATTTTTAAATCCTCTTCGCATCTGCATGAGGAACGAATACTACTTTCTAGCTCCTGTATTTGCAATCGTTTGTCTATGACACAAAACAACATTTCGTCAATAATGCATATTAAAAGGGGCCAAGATTTTAGTATCAGTTTGTCTCGCTTTTTGGGAGTCTTGCATTGATTAATCATTAATAATTCTTGGAAGAATTAATTCTCTTCATTCCACATATTATTATTAACGGTAATATTTTTAGCCCTAGTTTCAAGCATATCCATAAAATCATTTAATTCACCCGCAATATTAAACTTCACTTTAATGTAATTTAAGATATCTTTCTTAAGGACCTGACCTTTAGTAATGGGTATGGTGATGGGATCATTTTCATCGCTATGTATAGAATTAAATGAGTCACTTCTGGCTACAGACATTATTATATTGGTTTAGTATTTAGTTAAATTAAAATGCTAATAAAAATTTTTGCCAATAAAAAGAGAGAAAAAAAAATTATATTTAAAAAAAAAAATAGTATTAATTTTTAAATATGAAAAATTTATATTTCGAAATATGAAAAATTTATATTTCGAAATATGAAAAAATTATATTTTTGATTAACTTTGAAAATATGAAAAATTAATATTTTTGATTAATTTTTAAATATGAAAAATTTATATTTTTATTAATTTTTCATAAATTAATCTTTAATAATATTTCAAGATATTAATATCAATCTTGAAATATGAAAATCAATATTTCAACTTTTCAAAAATTATATCTTCAAAATATTAATATCGAAATATGAAACTTTTTCTCTATTTTATAATAATTTCTATTTACTACAAATATATGATATCAATATGATAAATATTAATAAATCTCATGCAATGCCTCCAATTATTATGTCAGTATATTTATGAAAATCTTAGTAGTGCTCTCCAAATAATATATCAGCTTATGGCAGGGTTATAACACAATACAAATAATAATTATCCTTAAAAATAGAAACCCTTAACCAACATGAATCTACTAGAAACCATACAATTAATATAAATACCTGAATTCTTTTATTTAGTTAATATCCATGAACATTTTGAAATATATTTGCAATACCAGAATATGACACAATATTATATACATTAAAACCAACTATTAAGATATGCTATCCTTCTTACAAAGCCCAGAAAAATTTACCTTAAAAAATCAGCCTTATTTACAAATAGCCTTTCATTCAGTTAACACAATGGGACTAAAATCTTTAACTTTTAACATCCAAGCAATACAATCCTAGCAGTGCTTATAAACAATAGGATAATATATATATTATGCTATTTAACTGCAATTTATCCTAATACAATATTGATTTAAAACATCAGAACTTTCACAGATAAATTACTTAGCCTACCAGATACAAATTTAAACAATACCTAGGCTTATGAAATATTAACTTGAAATACGAACTGCTTCTTTAAATCTTTCAACTGTACTTTAAACTTCAGTGACTTATAATTTAACTAATAGTCTTACCAATAACCTTGAATACGTTACCAGGGTAAAGAGCAATCGATATCCAATATTCCTTAATAGGAATTATTTTACCTCAGATCACCAATAAGTGTATATCATAATCAATGAGAAAGGTAGATTAGCTTTGCTTGAGTAAAGTGGTATTTCGCGCCCAACAAACCAGTTACAAGTTTAGCTTAGCAGAAATCTCCTTTTCTCTATATTGCATTCACTTTATATTAGTTTTCCATCATGGGTAAATTTGGAAACGCACAAAACGGAAACCTTGTCTCGGATTGGTTCATCTGGGAATATATGTTGCCAAGGAGATGCATCCTTGCAACAACCAATCATTTTATGGCTGCAATTCTCGCAACATAACACTGGGTGGCAGTAGACATACAAACAAAACAAATTCACCGTAACATTTCTAAACATTTTTAACAAGTTAATTATTCTCATAAAATGGTTATTTAATCAGATTACACTCTCTGCATTAATCATATATAACCCCAATTATAGATGGGTAGTATTAGATTATTTTTTCTGATTATTCTGATACCAAATATGTTATTTTATTAACATTGTATTATATTAAGGCAATTTAATAATGCTAATTATTAGCTTAAAATGTATTACAATTTTATCAGTATCCTGGCATTTCTATATCTAATATGTTTTCAAATAATATAGTATGCTCTATGTCTCCCACAATTCTTGCATGCAGGAATTTTGCCCATGGTCCACCTGAAATAAAATAATAAGTGTCATTAATCATTTCTTTTTGGGTCCACAATTATCTATTTATATTCTTTAAAAACACAGAGGCTAAGGTATTCATGCTTTCATTATACAATACACACATACACACATACACACACACACACACATATATATATATATATATATATATATATATATATATATATATAAAAGTTATATTTTAAAATGTGCCCTTTTGTTAAAGGCCATTTTAAAAAAAAAAAAAAAAAAAAAACACTGCTTTTTTTCTTCTAAATCAGTTCCCAGACTCTTCGTCTTTTACTCACCACATGGGGTCTTTTTGCATCTGAGAGTAATGCTGAAATTCTCACAAAACATGTCACTTTGGAAATGCTATCACACCTTCCCAGTTTAAAAGACAAATGGTATCCTGAGATGGTTGTCAAAGTTTAACAAGCCAAATGTTTATTTCCCTCATTGGGGTGTTTTAGAATAATTTTACATACTAAAAATAATTTTAGAATAATTTTACATACTAAATTTACCCGTTCAGTGGGGGGAGAATTACACATGATTGAAGTCAGTTTGTCTGACAGAAATGAATCATTTTCTACTGACCAGTCAGATCTGAATAAATATAATTGTATTGCATAGCCTTAAAATATATGATTAATATATATATATTTATTAACCTTACATATACCTTGATATAGGGTTAACCATCAATTATCTGAAAATGCATGCAAAAGAAAAAGGGTGTGTCAATGGTGCATTAACTGGACAACAATCATATATAGTGAACAAACATAAACACACTCACAAGTGTAAGGCACGTTTAGTGCAAGTCTCATAGTCTGGGTAAATTAGTAGCCTCCCAGCAAGTTGTCCTCTTGGTATTGCTGTCCTCTTATCTGTAATGAAGTCAAACACAAAGAAGCACACTCCAATGGTACATTAACTTCTTTACAGACAATTAATATGAAAAGCAAATAAACTCACAATGTAAGTGCACTTAAATAGTTCTAATCTTGCAGTCTGGGAATGTTGGCAGCCTCCCAGCTAACTGTATTCTCTGTTGATCAAGTTTTATTCTCCAAGTAATGGACTTCCAAAATAGAGAATGGAAAGAAAATGTATTCGGAGTGAGTTGGTATTAAAATACTCCTTCCAATGAGTCTTTAATTAAAATAATAAACAAGATGAAATACAGCAATTTGTTTATCAACATAAAAGTTGTTTCATCAGGCTGATCTATCATTCCATACACTAGATCCAGGCAGCAGCCCTTAAACGTAGCTAAAAAAATGGCTGCCAGTGCCTGCACATGTGGAGCGGCCTTGCTTCGCGATGTGAGCACAAAGAGGTTGGATTTGCTCCGTGGGTTGTAGTCTCTTTTCCTGCTCAGTCAAGTTCACCTAATCCAGGCAGTGGTCCCCTGCAGTGCTAACTAGGCTGCCTGGCCTGCAGCAGAGCATCAAAATGTTAACTCCATAACCTCTATGCTGAGAGTATACTGCCACTAATCCGTCCTTGCCTCAAATGAATCATTAGCTTTAGACCTAAACAGGGGCGTATCATATGCAACAAACAGAAATAGGTAAACCCAAATTGGCAGCGCTTCTCTATTAAAAGCAAATAGTGGTTATATAAGACTTTGTAAATAAGCTGAGTAAAAATTACCCAATTGGGAATGCAATGTATAATACAGTGTATCAGACAGCATATAGCATATAAACAGAAGTATATTCATCCAATTGAATATATGAATAAAACAATAGTCCTATAAAAAGGAATATTTAATTTTACTTGTACGTGACAAAATATTCCAATCACTATACATAAAATAAATACAGAGAAAGTAACAATACTTCCCAGTAATGCTGAGAATGGTGGGTGCCGATCCAAGTATTGACACAGGGCTGCGATCCTGGTCTTACGAAGTGGCCGAAAAACAATATGAAACACAGAGCGCAACCCACTCTAAGTGTAAAATCATTTATTATATCCAGCAATAAAAAATGTGTAAATCGCACGTACAGTGTAACAGAATAAGTATAGCACAATAAACAAGTCCCAGATTATATCACCAGATGTCAGGGGGATACTCCAAATGACATAGGTAACAGGGATACTGAGAGAAGTTATTGATGCCGCCTCGACGCGTTTCCTCAGGCTACGACCTGACTTTTTCAAGAGGATCTATGGAGTGACGTCACTATAGTCTTTTTAAACAGTCCCGGTAAGGCGCGCCTCTCAAAGGAGCCATCTTATTGGTTGTGACTCATCAATGACGTTTGGTTAAGTCTGGCGCATTCAAATAAACAAAGTGTCCTTTCTGAATAGGCTATAAATACATAGAAGACAAGGTATCAATACAAAGTGGTAATAAACAATATAGTTGTAAAACAGGAATTACTTTATTTAAAATCACATTTCATAAACTTGCGAAAAATATTGGAAACAATTAAAATATACCATAACGTAATAGAGAAGGTAGCGTTGAATGTGAATACTTTCTAATTTTAATAGGATCTTAATAAAAAGCACTGGCATTTAATCACCATATATTAAAGAAACTAAGTAATCAATATTTCGCTAATATTCAGTGGAGATACATGCACAGTGTGAATCTGACACGGATAGCTTCAGATGCAGTTGCCTATATTTGTGAGGAATTTCTGGTGATTTATTACATAAACGCTTGTAAGTCTAGGTCTATATTAAGACCCAGATTACTTACAGTGTTTAAAGTTTGAAGTTCATGGATCCAGTATGTTTCGCGTTGCCTTAGGCTTCTTAGTCTATTTTTACAACTATTGGGAGAGATCCAATCTATGACCATGATGCGTAATCCAGAATTATTTGACTTGTGATAATTTAGAAAGTGATATGGTACACTGTGATTATCTACTTTGTTTTTAATGTAGTTAAGATGTTCGCTAAACCTATTGTTGATAAGTCTTTTCGTGCGTCCTATATAGACACATTTGCAATCGCAGATAAGAAGATATACCACAAAAGTTGATTTGCAGGTGAATTTGTGTTGTATTTTGAAGGTTTTTGAGCTATTCGCATCCTTAAAGGTATCTCCTTTAATAATGCGATTGCACATATTGCAATTTTTGACTCCACATGGCCAAGTACCATTAGTTCGACTGAGCCAATGTGGTTCTCCTACAGCAGAGGGTTTTGGTAGGCCCTTAAGTTTTGAAGCCGCTAAAAGGTTTTTTAAATCTTTATTTTTCTTAAAAGTCACGGTCGGTCTATCAGGTAAAACTTTACCTAATATGGGGTCTAGAGTCAAGATAGACCAATGTTTTTTCAAGATGTTCTCTATATCCCTGCTCCCTTGACTGTATGTAGTAATAAATCGTATGTTATTTGTGCCTTCTATATTACATTTAGTGTTTCTATTGGGTTGTTCATTATTATTTAACATACTGTTTCTATCCATCCTTTTTACCTTATCTTTGATGTTAGACAGAAGACCTGGGTCATAGCCCTTATCTTTGAACCTCTGATCCAGAACTTCTCACTCTTCAAAGAAATCATCCAGGTGTGTACAATTTCTACGGATACGTTGGTATTGGCCCAGAGGAATGTTTCTTTTCCATCTGGGCAAATGCCACTCTTTGCACTTAAAAATCCGTTTTTATCAGTTGGCATTCGGTAATTTTGAACTGCAATTTTCCTATCCTTATCTACAAATAATGTAAGATCTAAAAATTCAATCCGTTCTTTTTCTATTTTGCTGGTAAACTTTAGATTTAAATTATTGTTGTTGATATGTTCAATAAAATTTGCAACCAATTCCTCTTTCCTCTCCAGATGATTATAACATCATCGATGTATCTAAAATATTTATAAAGTTGTCCACTATAGGGATTATTAGACCAGATAAAATTATTTTCAAAGAAATCCATAAATAAATTGGCATACGATGGGGCAAATGTTGTCCCCATCGCAGTCCCTTGTAATTGTAAATAAAAAGTTAAACTCAAAATAATTATGTGTTAAAATAAAACTTATACTTGTAATAATGAAGTCTACTTGAATAGATGGGAGGTTACTATTATTTAGATTTTCTTTAATTGCTCTAATGCCAAGGTTATGGGGGATACAGGTATATAACGACGAAACATCGCATGTCAACCATACAAAATCTTCCTCCCACTTCACTCCCTCGAATATTTTTATGGTCTCCGTAGTGTCTTTTAAAAAAGATTTAGTACTTCGAACCAGAGGTTGAAGAAAGAAATCTATGTAGGCCAATTAAATTGCTGGTAAGGGAATCTATCCCAGAAATTATCGGCCTACCAGGAGGGTCCACCAAAGTCTTATGGACTTTGGGGAGATGATAAAATAAAGGAATACTTGGATCCCTATTGGCAAGAAATTGGAATTCTTCATTTTTTAGAATGCCTTGTACTTTGGCCTCGGTAAGGATGGACAATAGATCATGAACAAATGTGTTGGTTGGATTAAATGTTAATTTTTTGTATGTATGTGGATCACTTAAGATTCTATCCGCCTCTTTGAGGTAGTCTGATCTGTCCTGTACCACTACCCCACTTCCTTTATCCGCCATTTTAATAATTATATTTGAGTTATTTTTGATGTTCTGGAGTGTTGCTCTTTCTTGTTGGGACAAATTGTCATTAAATTTATTAACCCAAGTGCCTTGTTTGTCTGTCCACAATTTTGATAGATCAGTGCTCACCAATTTATTAAAAATTTTGATGTGTTCACCTTGCGCACCTATGGGATTAAAATTTGAAGGTTTTTTTAAAAATAGTGTGTCTAATCTGTTCACTTTCTAATTCCTCATAGGTGCTAAAATCTAGTTGTCTATTTCCCTGTGTAGGATTTTCTTCATTCAGGCTTTCTAGAATGTGTAATGTATTGCTGTCATTTTCATCCAAGTGAATATCTATATTCGGTATTGTTCTATCTATTGGAGATTGTTTTAAAAAATATTGTTTTAAGGTCATCTTCCATATGTATTTCTGCAAATCAATATAGGTTTCAAATTTATTGGGTGCTCTCTTAGGGGCAAAACTGAGACCCTTTGCAAGCAGATTAAGCTCTTCATTGTTTAATTTCTTAGAAGTTAAGTCAAACACACACTCTCTGTTCTTAGCTAATATCGCCTTCTGTGTTCTTGTTCTCTGAACAAGTCTCCCTCCTCTCTTGCCTCGCTTGTTCTTTTTCTTTTTGCATTTAAATGGGCCTCTCTTCTCCCTGCTGGCTCTTGATATGAGGGAGGTGTGAGGTTTAGTCTTCTGTCTTCTCGTGAATCTAAAAAATCCTGTGATTTAAATTGGCTATTGTTGTTGTGGCTTGATCTTTCCACTGAGTCTCTTCTCTGGGGATCTCTTTTATTTAAATTATTGTCCCTAGGTCTTGCTCCCTGTTTTTCAAAGTCACCATCTGTTTGATGGCTCAAAATACGGAACCTATTGTTATAGGAGTTGTAATTATCCCCTCTAGTATCACGATGTGTTGATCTATTCTCTGTTGATCTATGATGGCTGTAATAATTGTGTGTATTATTATACTGTGGTCTATCCCTATATGAATGAGAGTATCCCTCTTTTCTATAGTAATCATTTTTGTGAGCATGTGGATGTAAATAAGGTCTATCCTTCATTTCCCTAGGTAGTGTATGTATATGTAATTCCTCATTGTGGGGGTTGCCAGCCTTATTATTAATTAAATGAGCTTGCTTCTGAGCTATCCGTGTATTACCGGCATTACTCACATTAGCGTTTTTATTATTGGTACCATGTCCATCTGCCCCCTTATTGTTAATATTGGATTTTTTGTACGTAAAAACCTGATTGTTTTTATAATCATCTAAGTCTCTTTTTAACTTGAGTTGCTTAGATCTTGCTAAATCTTCGTTAAGTTTATTATTTCGTGCTTGAATGTTATTGTTCAATCTTTTCCACTTCTCTTCCTCCTTGAATGGTTGGATTTTGGGAAGAATAGTGTCTAGAGCTATTTTAACTTTTTTTAATTTCATTTCTCTATGTCTGACTAGGATTTTAATTAGAGTCATAGAGCAATCCTGTAAGGCTTTTTCCCAGTCAGTGGTAAACTCTACCTCCTCTAAATCAAAAGCCGGTATTTGAAAATTCTTAATCCCCTTGGGACTACCTCATGTAGGACGTAATTGTCTAGTAATAGTAAGTCTTGCCATTCTTTACTATCACTATTGAGTAATTTTTCTAGATCCCTAAACAATTCTGTAGGGTTCTCTAAAGAATCCTCTGTATTGTTGCTAATTTCGGTATTTAGCATGTTTTGAGACCTTTGCCTATTGTGTCTTAATGAGCAATCACCGAAAACACCTGGATTACTGGTTTCTTCGGTTGTATCCATTGCTCTCCTTGTATGTAAAGCACTATCAAATAGGGGATTGACAATTTAAAAAAGTCTCTGTTAAAGATAAAATATATAATATATTAAAAGTTATAAATTAATTAGAAAATATGCTAAAGAGATGCGCTGCTCTAACACAGAAACATATGCAACAAACAGAAATAGGTAAACCCAAATCAGCAGCGCTTCTCTATTAAAAGCAAATAGTGGTTATATAAGACTTTGTAAATAAGCTGAGTAAAAATTACCCAATTGGGAATGCAATGTATAATACAGTGTATCAGACAGCATATAGCATATAAACAGAAGTATATTCATCCAATTGAATATATGAATAAAACAATAGTCCTATAAAAAGGAATATTTAATTTTACTTGTACGTGACAAAATATTCCAATCACTATACATAAAATAAATACAGAGAAAGTAACAATACTTCCCAGTAATGCTGAGAATGGTGGGTGCCGCTCCAAGTATTGACACAGGGCTGCGATCCTGGTCTTAAGAAGTGGCTGAAAAACAATATGAAACACAGAGCGCAACCCACTCTAAGTGTAAAATCATTTATTATATCCAGCAATAAAAAACATGTAAATCGCACGTACAGTGTAACAGAATAAGTATAGCACAATAAACAAGTCCCAGATTATATCACCAGATGTCAGGGGTGTGATGTCCGTCACCTCGTAGCTTGAAATCCCCAGATCGGCTTCCGGATCGCTGTGTGTGAGTTCAGCTTATGCAGTGGGATACTCCAAATGACATAGGTAACAGGGATACTGAGAGAAGTTATTGATGCCGCCTCGACGCGTTTCCTCAGGCTACGACCTGACTTTTTCAAGAGGATCTATGGAGTGACGTCACTATAGTCTTTTAAACAGTCCCGGTAAGGCGCGCCTCTCAAAGGAGCCATCTTATTGGTTGTGACTCATCAATGACGTTTGGTTAAGTCTGGCACATTCAAATAAACAAAGTGTCCTTTCTGAATAGGCTATAAATACATAGAAGACGAGGTATCAATACAAAGTGGCAATTAACAATATAGTTGTAAAACAGGAATTACTTTATTTAAAATCACATTTCATAAACTTGCAAAAAATATTGGAAACAATTAAAATATACCATAACGTAATAGAGAAGGTAGCGTTGAATGTGAATACTTTCTAATTTTAATAGGATCTTAATAAAAAGCACTGGCATTTAATCACCATATATTAAAGAAACTAAGTAACCAATATTTCGCTAATATTCAGTGGAGATACATGCACAGTGTGAATCTGACACGGATAGCTTCAGATGCAGTTACCTATATTTGTGAGGAATTTCTGGTGATTTATTACATAAACGCTTGTAAGTCTAGGTCTATATTAAGACCCAGATTACTTACAGTGTTTAAAGTTTGAAGTTCATGGATCCAGTATGTTTTGCGTTGCCTTATACTTCTTAGTCTATTTTTACAACTATTGGGAGAGATCCAATCTATGACCATGATGCGTAATCCAGAATTATTTGCATTGTGATAATTTAGAAAGTGATATGGTACACTGTGATTATCTACTTTGTTTTTAATGTTGTTAAGATGTTCACTAAACCTATTCTTGATAAGTCTTTTCGTGCGTCCTATATAGACACATTTGCAATCGCACATAAGAAGATATACCACAAAAGTTGATTTGCAGGTGAATTTGTGTTGTATTTTGAAGGTTTTTGAGCTATTCGCATCCTTAATGGTATCTCCTTTAATAATGCGATTGCACATATTGCAATTTTTGACTCCAAATGGCCAAGTACCATTAGTTCGACTGAGCCAATGTGGTTCTCCTACAGCAGAGGGTTTTGGTAGGCCCTTAAGTTTTGAAGGCGCTAAAAGGTTTTTTAAATCTTTATTTTTCTTAAAAGTCACGGTCGGTCTATCAGGTAAAACTTTACCTAATATGGGGTCTAGAGTCATAGAATAGCTCAAAAACCTTCAAAATACAACACAAATTCACCTGCAAATCAACTTTTGTGGTATATCTTCTTATGTGCGATTGCAAATGTGTCTATATAGGACGCACGAAAAGACTTATCAAGAATAGGTTTAGCGAACATCTTAACAACATTAAAAACAAAGTAGATAATCACAGTTTACCATATCACTTTCTAAATTATCACAATGCAAATAATTCTGGATTACGCATCATGGTCATAGATTGGATCTCTCCCAATAGTTGTAAAAATAGACTAAGAAGCCTAAGGCAAAGCGAAACATACTGGATCCATGAACTTCAAACTTTAAACACTGTAAGTAATCTGGGTCTTAATATAGACCTAGACTTACAAGCGTTTATGTAATAAATCACCAGAAATTCCTCACAAATATAGGCAACTGCATCTGAAGCTATCCGTGTCAGATTCACACTGTGCATGTATCTCCACTGAATATTAGCGAAATATTGGTTACTTACAGCTAGATTTGGAGTTTTGTCGGTAACAACCCGAAAAACTAACGCCGGCTTTTTTCTGGCCGCACCATAAAAATAACTCTGGTATTGAGAGTCCACAAAAAGGCTGCGTTAGGCTCCAAAAAAGGAGCGTAGAGCATTTTTAACGCAGCTTCAACTCTCGATACCAGAGTTGCTTACGCAAGCGGCCAGCCTCAAAAATGTGCTTGTGCACGATTCCCCCATAGGAAACAATGGGGCTGTTTGAGCTGAAAAAAAACCTAACACCTGCAAAAAAGCCGCGTTCAGCTCTTAACGCAGCCCCATTGTTTGCTATGGGGAAACACTTCTACGTCTGCACCTAACACCCTAACATGTACCCCGAGTCTAAACACCCCTAGCCTTACACTTATTAACCCCTAATCTGCCGCCCCAGCTATCGCTGACCCCTGCATATTATTATTAACCCCTAATCTGCCGCTCCGTAAACCGCCGCTACTTACATTATCCCTATGTACCCCTAATCTGCTGCCCTAACATCGCCGACCCCTATATTATATTTATTAACCCCTAATCTGCCCCCCACAACGTCGCCTCCACCTGCCTACACTTATTGTTAGGGGTTTGTATGTCGTACGCTATGAAATAGATGCTTTTCTGAGAAAGGAAAAAAGGGAGTGAATCTCTGGTATGCGAGATGGAATGAGCGTGTGTGTTTGTATCGCTGTAAAAAACTGTTTCTTTCTGTTTCCCTGCTGGGAAATCAGACGTTTTTAGAAGATATCTTGTAATGTTATTTTATATACCTGTATTTTAAAGTCACCAGCATGTTTTAAGTATGTGGTATTCATATGCAGTTTTAGTTTTAAGTGATAATTGTTTTTCGGCATGTAAGGATATGATATTGTTTTTGCAAGTGAAGTAACGGCTTTGAAAGTGGCTTTGAAAGTGCGATGGTGTGTGTGATTTTTTTGTCACGCTCTGGTAAATATGAAACTGTTTCTGGTATGATTAATGGGTTAACATATGTTGTATTTGTAAGGTCTGTGCACTGAGTTAGTGCACCTAATGACATATAGTTATAAGCTGTAATTGAAAGTTTATTTAAAAGTACGTCCGTTTTTGTTGCAAGTAAATTAATCTGCAGGTCATGCTACAGTACAGAGGTGAAATTTGTGTGGTAAATCATACAAGCAGCCTAAATTATGGTTGGGATATATATATGAGATTTACATGATGAATGGTTAGTCCTTAAAGGGACAGTCCACTGTAACAAGGTGTTGCTATTAATGTATTGTCCATGACTTGTTATACAAGCTGCATAGTATAACATATAGGAGAAATTGCATTTGCAAGTTTATTTGTATATTTATGAAGTAGCTGGTTTTATGCTTTCAAAACACAGTTGATTGCAATGGGTTGAATTTTAGATACTAAGAATATCTCATTATCTTATATTTGTCTGTAAAATCAGAGCTCAGTGCGTAGACGGAGCAATAGAAAATTGTCATTTTCTTATTTAAAGGACCAGTGCAATAACACTGTATTAGTAGTTTGCTAAATATATTTTAAGAGACCTTTCTTGGTATATATTTATTTTAAATCTGCTGTTCAGATAGAAGATATTTCTTTTTGCAGCATAACTTAATTCTCTCTGTAATGCAAACTGAAGTGATAAGTTGTCTACAATTTTAGTGTAGGGATCCGTGAGACTAGCGGACAGAAAAAAAAAAAAAACTAGGAAAAACAGGAGAGAAAATATTTAAAGGGATACAGTCAAACTGATATAACATCTGAGAATTTAAGGGAATATTTACATAAAAGACAATGAGGTTTACTGTAAGCCTAACACTAGTATGTTTCACTGTGTTAGCAGTTTCAATTAAAGATTATTTTTGCGTTTGGGTAAAATGTCCCTTTAATTAGCCTGCATCCCGCTGTGAGTGCGTTCTTATGCTGCTTATGCTTGTTTAGGCTATTTCATGAACGTCAGTATGCATTTTTTATTATAAGGATCATTGGGAATAATTTTAAGGGGAAATTGTATTAGTATTCTTTTGTAGAAAGCTTATTTTTGTGTTATATATACGGTTGTAATATTTGGCTGGACAACTGCAGAATGGTGAATATCAATTTATACACAATACTAGATCCAATAATTTTGTTGTGGTTAAACTAATTAGCATTTATCAAGTTTTAGTGTGAATTTTATATTTTTAAGCAGTAAACAGTGTTTCTCCTTTAAGTAAAAATGAAACTTTGAGCTTGCCTTACTATCTTTGAGAGGAATGATAACACTGTGCATGTTTTGCTTTTCTTTAAAAAAAAAAGTTTCTCTGTTTGGCTTTGTCGAGAAAGATTTGTCCTTTACATTTAAAGTGGCAGTACTGGTGTTATATGTTATAAAAAATGATAACTATAAATTGCTCACTACAAAGAAACAAGTATTTATATTATAGTCTGTCACAGAATATAGCTTAAAAATGATAATTTTATTTCTGTGGCTGTCAAACTGTATCTCACGGATATAACTCTTTGTTATTTAAAATAACCCCCACTGCGTTCAATAAATAAATGAGATATTATTTAATGAAGTGATTTCAGTGACACTTTAAAATATATCTAGTTATTTGGTTATTAACTAGTCTACCACTATTATTGCAATGACTTTGATTGCTGCTTAACAGCTAAGCCGTGGTCTATAAGGTGTCTAAAAATAAACACCCCTAAAACAAATGATGCACATTTTATCTGATTCTACTGCATTTATATAACTTGCTAATTTATCTGATCACAGTTTTGGTTTTATTTATATGGCTTACGTGTATTTTGTCTCTTGGGGTTGTAATGAGATTTATACAGCCTGTGATAAGAGGCAGTCCTCAAAGGCTTAAAAAATTAGCATATGAGCCTTCCTATGTTTGGTTTAATCTAGGAAGGTTGGTTAAAATTAAAAGTCCTATCTGAATAATGAAATTTTCATTTATCCTACAATGTCCCTTTAACAGTGGCTACCGTGGTTATCTGATCGTTCCCAAATAAGCGCAATTTTATTTGTATAATCTGCAACTGAAGTTTCTTGTGCATCTGCCGTGTTTGTACATAGTGGATGTTTTTAATTGTTTGTAGTGTTCTGAGAGTGTTGCATTCCAGTGAATGTCAGAATATGTGTTGCATTCTAAGTTAATTGTGGTTGTTTGAAATTTGTGTCAGCAGCTAATGTTTTGTTTTGTGAAAGACAAGAACGACTGGTTTTCACTGTTTGTTTGTTATGTTTTTCTCTTTTGTGACTACGTGTGGAAGCGTGCTGTATGGACAGCATATTGAATTGTGAAGTGTATTTCATTTTGCTTTCTATTGAGAATTGTCTCTGCATGAGTGGAGTGCATGATTTGTCGTTCAGTTTCTTGTTATCTTGTGTTTGCGTGTCACATGAGATGTTTCACGCAAACATGGGGGAAGTATTGATGAGTATTGATGAATATCTTTATGTAATGGGGGTGATTGTTTTTAGGAGGTGAACCTAAAACGTTTTGAATCTCCTCGTACAATGTTATTGTGTTAATTTCAGATGCCTAAAATGTTTTATTTTTCTATGTGGTTCTTAACACTATATTTGCAGTGGAGGCTCCTCCATATGTGCACTCCCGCACGTGAGCCTCCTGTGAAAAAGGGGGAAAAAGAAAGAAATTAAATTTTTTAGCTGAATAAATATAATTTCCCCCTATTGGAAAAATTATATTTATTCAGCCAAAAAATGTTCTAGATTGTGCAGTTTAAATAAAATGTCTAGCTTGTGCAGTTTAAATAAAATGTCTAGATTGTGCAGTTTAAATAAAATTAAAAAAATCCTTTAATATACCTCTCTACCGCACGTGCGGTAGAGGAGGTATAGGCTGCTATATCCTTTTGGTCATGTTTTCTATGTATCTGCTGCTCCGCCCATAACAGAGCCTATACCTCTGCTAATCGCACAATTTTCAATGTGCGATTAGTGCCATTACTATGGGCGGGCAGCAGGGGGAGCACTGTTTTTTAAACGTGTGTTATCCCTCCATATTGTGGATCACAGTGGCAGCGGCAGAACAGGAAGAAGCAGGAGACCGGGCTGATTGATCTAACTAGGTGAAAATTGAATCACTGTTTAATTCTAACAAAGGGCTTATATGGGAGACTACCATACTGCTTGCAGTCAAAAAGCAGCTTAATCCCAGAGCAGAGAAGACGGCTATTATGTTCACTCCATATTCCATAACATAAGCCATCTTGTCTGCTCTGTGAATAAGCTGCCAGGAGCACCAGAGCCAGCCCACTGTTCCTCAGAGATCACTGAAATGAAGACCTAGTGTGATCGGCTACACTGAGTTTTCTATGGCTCAGTCTGGTTAGCGAGTGCAGCTGACTGTAAATGCTGCAGCAGGGAGGTAATTAAAAGTTAATAAATCCTCAAGTCTGACTTGGTGCTGCTGGAAATAGTTTAACACTGCGTGCCCATGGTGTGCTGTTGCATCAAGTGTGTGCGTGGAGCTGGAGCGAATACTGTGCATTCAACTGTGTCATGAGTAACTTTCTTAAAAACATTCCTGTGGGGCCGGGGGCCATAACAGATAGCAGCTAGCTAGCAATTAAATCAGTCATTAGCTAGATTTACGGAAGGGAAGCTGTGTCCATTCATAGTGTGTTACTTGCCCTTCCTCCTGCTCTTCTTATCCCCCTCCCCTCCACCTCAGTGCTGCATGTTATCTCTGCTGGGGAATCTGCTTGTTAAAACTAGCAGACACAGAGGGGTAGCCTGTGTTTCATCTCTCACAATGTCAGGTCAGCCGGAGTCACCAGAAAATAAATCACACAGGAAAAGTATTGCTGGGGAGAAGGGGGCTTAGAGTTCCTATTTAATAACATATATTAACCCTTTCTTCATATGACTCTATAATATCACAGATGTTTGCCTTATAATGATCCCTTTTAAACTTTTAGCTCCAATAATGCTTCCAAGTTCCAACTCAAAGCATGTGGTTGTCTGTAGATGTACTTTTTTCACATAAAGTCTTTATGCATATCTTTTTTTTTAAAGTTAGGTTTAGAGATGTGTATGGAAGTGTTGAATTTCTATTCAAAATATCACCTTAAATAAAAATAATCTTGATACAGTAATAATCCAGACTCCCTGGATGATTATATATATATATATATATATATATATATATATATATGTATATACATACATATACACACATACATACATATATACAAACAATTTTGCAAACAAAATTAAAGTTACTTTGTAAATGCTATAAAAAGTAAAATTACACAATGACCAAAAATAAATAAAAAAAATATGGCCACAAAAGGCCTAAAACTGGGGGGGGCAGCAGAATTTTTAGTGCCTAGGGCAGCACAAAACCTAAATACACCACTGGTATGTATATATATGTATGTATGTATGTATATGTGTGTATTTATATATATATATATATATATATATATATATATATATATATATATATATATATATAATTTTACATAACTGGTCCGTGAACCCCCATTTGAATAACCCACGAGCCGCCACTGTATATTTGTATTTGCAGGATGAGAGTATGCTGTCTTCAGAGATTGAAACACACTAACTGAATTATTTTTGAGTTTCCATATTTAGGTAAAATCTGTACAGGCAAAATTCCATAAGTGCACTCTTCAAAAGATTAAAGATTGAAAGCAAGTAAACCTTTAAAGAAAGAAAAGATGAAAGACCTTTTGTCAAGCTTGTTTTAACCATCATACTGCAGTAAAAAAAGTTACTGAACTATCTTTGGATCCATTCTTTGCTTTGCATGCTGGTACCAGCCCCAGAACTGGACTCTGGGTAATCCATGACTGTTTCCTCTGATGTGTGTCTTCAGGACATAAAGACTATCCTTCTCTGGACTGTGCCTTACCGCTCGATATGGAGGTCCTGTTATGCTGTTACAGGGTCAATCAATTAAATTAGGGGAGTATTGTTTTAACTCCATTCCTTATATTGCTTGTTTTGTATTCTCTTGTATTTGTTTTATTTTTATTAATCATATTTGGTCTAAGAAATCATATGCTTCATTGGTATTAGTGCACATTGTAGTTTATGTGCTTAACAAAGTAACCCTTTAGATAAATGTAACTGTGAACTTTGCAGTATTGTACCCTATTGAATGGCCCACTGAGTATAAGAAAATATGTTTAAGGAAAATGCTGCAACATAGCATAATATTTTAGACCCTTTACCCTTTAGAACATAAGGAGGACACGTCTAAGCTAGAAGTTTATAGTAAATATACAGAGAAATGTTTGTTCAGGGAATAGCATAATTATAGTTTATGAAAGCAAATTTATTTTTCCCTTTTATTAATTAGTATGGTATCTGCAAAGTGAATTTGGTCATTCCTGATGTTTGTCAAAGAGAGTAATTCTTACCATAAAGATGTGTTTACCTTTAAAAGAGCTTGTAGTTTTAAATGATGTTCTGTTTGTATGCTTTCCTCATACAGGAGTGTGAGAGAATTTAGGTTGCATAAAATAATTAGTAAACTAGTAGTGCTTATATCAGATGAGATTGTTGAATATTAGGATCATGGTTGGAGAATTATAAACATTATAGATAGCAGCCATCCAGAATAAAGCAACATGAGGTTCTTTTATTTTTAGAAGTTCAAAGTGACAGTGTAAAGAAATTCATTTATTTTTATTTACTGTTTTCTTTTTTCCATTCTTATTACAGGGCAGGCCTTAGCATAAGTTTTAGCATAACCAGTCAGGCCCTTGATGAAGTCTGACAGGTTTTCACTTGCTTAGTATTCATGAAGTAACATTTAAAAGTGTATAGAGAAGTTGTAAATTATTCTCTGAGAAATGTCAATGTATTTAGTTTGTATTATATATCAACAATGTTTTGTTTGATTTTAAATGACATAGGATGAAAGTGACGTTTTATTTGGACATAATTGTGATTGTATTGTGGTGTGTACTCATCCTGTACTGTTTCTGTTTGCTTCCTAGACTCCCTGTGACTCGAGTGTTTGCTTGCCATGGGTATCCACTGGTTGCCTTGTCTACCCCATGAACAAACCATCAGATTTCCAGTATCTCCCTGCGGAAGAACCGTGGATAAGCACCCCTACTGCAAATGAACTGTTGGAGAACTGTATTATAGCAAAGTGTCAAGGTGCAGCACTCTCAAATGGACAAAGACTGTTCTTAAAGTGATCAGAGGCCACCTAGAGACAGTTGTGCTGTTGCTATGTCATGCTTTAAAAGGAACTGTTGGACATATTGGGGGGTGCTAGCAATGCAGGTGGAGAGATAGACGATGCAGCGTTGTTTGGGGGTAGATGGGGGGCTGGTTGGGTCTCTGTGCCGGTAGACCGGTAGTTCTGGGAAGGCTGGAGGATAGATGGAAGGTATTGGAGGGACTGTACCTATATGCAGTGACAATTAGCCTATAAAAGTATATCACGACATAGGAATATTTTTCTCTTTAGTATTTTTATAGAGTTCTGTTACCATAATATAAGGCTTTACTAATTTTCTATGCCTGTCTATTTTTATGTTATTCTGTTAGAATAAAAGGATGGTATGTTAGGGGTAATATGAACCTGATGGCAGGCATCTTGTTCCCCGCAGCCATTTTGTAATGATTATACTTTTATTATAATGGTTCATTCTGTAGTGAGAAATATATGCTTGCTATTGTATTTTCCTTAGCCGGTTAGCCTTGTAGAAAGTCCCTGGCCGCACGCCCAGAAGAATGTTCTATCAATAAGATGGTCCAGCGACCTTGTTGTCTCCGCAGATGGTAGTTTGTTATGACCATGTAATTATTGTTATGAGAAACTCATGTTCCAGTTTTTCCTTGTAAATTGCTCTGTATAACTGTGTAAGATGACGCGGTCCTAACGTGTCATCCCCTTAACCCTGTATGTTACTATAAGAAAGGCTTGCACTGTTAAATAAACAGAATTGGCTTTCGATCATAATGCTGCGTGGTCTGAGTCATTCTAAGGGGCCCTTATATCAGATAATCTACATATGCCTCAGGTGGTACACTAGGCCCCAGGCTTTGGCCTGCACTGACACTTACCCCCCTGGGGGGGACACCTAACACTTATTAACCCCTAATCTGCCGACCGGACCGCACCGCTACTATAATAAAGTTATTAACCCCTAATCCGCCTCACTAACCCTATAATAAATAGTATTAACCCCTAATCTGCCCTCCCTAACATCGCCGACACCTAACTTCAATTATTAACCCCTAATCTGCCGACCCAATCTCGCCGCTATTCTAATAAATGTATTAACCCCTAAAGCTAAGTCTAACCCTAACACTAACACCCCCCTAAATTAAATATAATTTAAATCTAACAAAATTAATTATCTCTTATTAAATAAATTATTCCTATTTAAAGCTAAATACTTACCTGTAAAATAAATCCTAATATAGCTACAATATAAATTATAATTATATTATAGCTATTTTAGGATTTATATTTATTTTACAGGTAACTTGGTATTTATTTTAACCAGGTACAATAGCTATTAAATAGTTAAGAACTATTTAATAGCTAAAATAGTTAAAATAATTACAAATTTACCTGTAAAAGAAATCCTAACCTAAGTTACAATTAAACCTAACACTATGCTATCAATAAATTAATTAAATAAAATACCTACAATTACCTACAATTAACCTAACACTACAAAAAATAAAAAAATATTTACAAACATAAGAAAAATATTACAACAATTTTAAACTAATTACACCTACTCTAAGCCCCCTAATAAAATAACAAAGCCCCCCAAAATAAAAAAAATGCCCTACCCTATTCTAAATAACTAAAGTTCAAAGCTCTTTTACCTTACCAGCCCTGAACAGGGCCCTTTGCGGGGCATGCCCCAAGAAGTTCAGCTCTTTTGCCTGTAAAAGAAAAAATACAATACCCAAGCCCCCCAACATTACAACCCACCACCCACATACCCCTAATCTAACCCAAACCCCCCTTAAATAAACCTAACACTAAGCCCCTGAAGATCTTCCTACCTTATCTTCACCTCACCGGGTTCAACGATCTGTCCAGAAGAGCTCCTCCGATGTCCTGATCCAAGCCCAAGCAGGGGGCTGAAGAGGTCCATGATCCGGATGAAGTCTTCATCCAAGCGGGAGCTGAAGAGGTCCGTGATCCGGATGAAGTCTTCTATCAACGGCATCTTCAATCTTCTTTCTTCCGGATTCATCTTGCAGACCTCCGACGCGGAACATCCTGCTGGCCCGACGGACTAACGACGAATGACGGTTCCTTTAAGGGACGTCATCCAAGATGGCATCGCTCGAATTCCGATTGGCTGATAGGATTCTATCAGCCAATCGGAATTAAGGTAGGAATATTCTGATTGGCTGATGGAATCAGCCAATCAGATTCAAGTTCAATCCGATTGGCTGATTCAATCAGCCAATTAGATTGAGCTCGCAATCTATTGGCTGTTCCGATCAGCCAATAGAATGCGAGCTCAATCTGATTGGCTGATTGGATCAGCCAATCGGATTGAACTTGATTCTGATTGGCTGATTCCATCAGCCAATCAGAATATTCCTACCTTAATTCCGATTGGCTGATAGAATCCTATCAGCCAATTGGAATTCGAGGGACGACATCTTGGATGACGTCCCTTAAAGGAACCGTCATTCGTCGTTAGTCCGTCGGGCCAGCAGGATGTTCCGCGTCGGAGGTCTGCAAGATGGATCCGGAAGAAAGAAGATTGAAGATGCCGTTGATAGAAGACTTCATCCGGATCATGGACCTCTTCAGCTCCCGCTTGGATGAAGACTTCATCCGGATCATGGACCTCTTCAGCCCCCCGCTTGGGCTTGGATCAGGACATCGGAGGAGCTCTTCTGGACAGATCGTTGAACCCGGTGAGGTGAAGATAAGGTAGGAAGATCTTCAGGGGCTTAGTGTTAGGTTTATTTAAGGGGGGTTTGGGTTAGATTAGGGGTATGTGGGTGGTGGGTTGTAATGTTGGGGGGCTTGGGTATTGTATTTTTTCTTTTACAGGCAAAAGAGCTGAACTTCTTGGGGCATGCCCCGCAAAGGGCCCTGTTCAGGGCTGGTAAGGTAAAAGAGCTTTGAACTTTAGTTATTTAGAATAGGGTAGGGCATTTTTTTATTTTGGGGGGCTTTGTTATGTTATTAGGGGGCTTAGAGTAGGTGTAATTAGTTTAAAATTGTTGTAATATTTTTCTGATGTTTGTAAATATTTTTTTTATTTTTTGTAACTTAGTTCTTTTTTATTTTTTGTACTTTAGCAAGTTTATTTAATTGTATTTATTTGTAGGAATTGTATTTAATTAATTTATTGATAGTGTAGTGTTAGGTTAATTGTAGGTAATTGTAGGTAGTTTATTTAATTAATTTATTGATAGCATAGTGTTAGGTTTAATTGTAACTTAGGTTAGGATTTCTTTTACAGGTAAATTTGTAATTATTTTAACTATTTTAGCTATTAAATAGTTCTTAACTATTTAATAGCTATTGTACCTGGTTAAAATAAATACAAAGTTACCTGTAAAATAAATATAAATCCTAAAATAGCTATAATATAATTATAATTTATATTGTAGCTATATTAGGATTTATTTTACAGGTAAGTATTTAGCTTTAAATAGGAATAATTTATTTAATAAGAGATAATTAATTTCGTTAGATTTAAATTATATTTAACTTAGGGGGGTGTTAGTGTTAGGGTTAGACTTAGCTTTAGGGGTTAATACATTTATTAGAATAGCGGTGAGCTCCGGTCGGCAGATTAGGGGTTAATAATTGAAGTTAGGTGTCGGCGATGTTAGGGAGGGCAGATTAGGGGTTAATACTATTTATTATAGGGTTAGTGAGGCGGATTAGGGGTTAATAACTTTATTATAGTAGCGCTCAGGTCCGCTCGGCAGATTAGGGGTTAATAAGTGTAGGCAGGTGGAGGCAACGTTGAGGGGGGCAGATTAGGGGTTAATAAATATAATACAGGGGTCGGCGGTGTTAGGGGCAGCAGATTAGGGGTACATAAGGATAACGTAGGTGGCGGCGCTTTGCGGTCGGCAGATTAGGGGTTAATAAGTGTAGGTAGGTGGCGGCGACGTTGAGGGGGGCAGATTAAAGGTTAATAAATATAATACAGGGGTCGGCGGTGTTAGGGGCAGCAGATTAGGGGTACATAAGGATAACGTAGGTGGCGGTCGGCAGATTAGGGGTTAAAAAAATTTATTCGAGTGTCGGCGATGTGGGGGGGTCTCGGTTTAGGGGTACATAGGTAGTTTATGGGTGTTAGTGTACTTTAGAGCACAGTGGTTAAGAGCTTTATAAACCGGCGTTAGCCCAGAAAGCTCTTAACTACTGACTTTTTTCCTGCGGCTGGAGTTTGTCGTTAGATGTCTAACGCTCACTTCAGAAACAACTCTAAATACCGGAGTTAGAAAGATCCCATTGAAAAGATAGGATACGCAATTTACATAAGGGGATCTGCGGTATGGAAAAGTCGCGGCTGAAAAGTGAGCGTTAGACCCTATTTTGAGTGACTCCAAATTCCGGCGGTAGCCTAAAACCAGCGTTAGGAGCCTCTAACGCTGGTTTTCACGGCTAACGCCAAACTCCGAATCTAGGTCTTAGTTTCTTTAATATATGGTGATTAAATGCCAGTGTTTTTTATTAAGATCCTATTAAAATTAGAAAGTATTCACATTCAACGCTACCTTCTCTATTACGTTATGGTATATTTTAATTGTTTCCAATATTTTTCGCAAGTTTATGAAATGTGATTTTAAATAAAGTAATTCCTGGTTTACAACTATATTGTTAATTGCCACTTTGTATTGATACCTCGTCTTCTATGTATTTATAGCCTATTCAGAAAGGACACTTTGTTTATTTGAACGCGCCAGACTTAACCAAACGTCATTGATGAGTCACAACCAATAAGATGGCTCCTTTGAGAGGCGCGCCTTACCGGGACTGTTTAAAAAGACTATAGTGACGTCACTCCATAGATCCTCTTGAAAAAGTCAGGTCGTAGCCTGAGGAAACGCGTTGAGGCGGCATCAATAACTTCTCTCAGCTTCCCTGTTACCTATGTCATTTGGAGTATCCCTCTGCATAAGCTGAACTCACACACGGCGATCCGGAAGCCGATCTGGGGATTTCAAGCTATGAGGTGACGGACATCACACCCCTGACATCTGGTGATATAATCTGGGACTTGTTTATTGTGCTATACTTATTCTGTTACATTGTACGTGCGATTTACACGTTTTTTATTGCTGGATATAATAAATGATTTTACACTAAGAGTGGGTTGCGCTCTGTGTTTCATCTTGTTTTTCAGGGGCGTATCATGGCCAAGGCCAACAAGGCCCGTGCCTATGGCGGCAGCTTTGGGAGGGGCGGCAGCTGAGGGTGGCAAGCACCATTCACATAAGGTTTGTTTGATTATCACAGACGCGCTTGCACATTGAAAAGAAAAAGACTGAAGAGACTGAGAGACGCATATTCATTTCAAGGTAAGTATCCCTGGGTCCCCACTGACACCACCAATGCTTTTTATTGTCTACTCAGTGACTCAGTCTGACAGTCTCTCAAGAAACTAGTGGCTGCACTGCAGTAAGTCTACTTGTTAATTTACTTTATTTATGTACAAGAGCGGCGCGCCACAAGTTCAACATCACCATGCATGCCATGATCGGCACAGTCTAGTGTGAGAAATGTAGCCGGTCTCACTGATCAGTCAGTGTATCATGTAATGTAATCAAACTGGAAGTCGCTGTGGGTGCCATAAGAAAAAATTAGAGGCTCACAGTCCCGCCTCCAGCAAAGGGAAGGAGAAAATATATAAAGTTAAAATGAAGCGTTTATTCAAGTATAGTCTGTACTAGGGTTGCACCGATACCGATACTAGTATCGGTATCGGTGCCGATACCAAGTATTTGCATGAGTACTTGTACTCGTGCAAATGCACTGATACTTAAACCGATACCTCCAATTCCTACCCATACGCCATCTTGTGGCATTTTTCAAACTGCATGTTCCCATTTCATTTTTAACTCGAGTGGAGACTTAACTAAAAATTGTTCTGCCAATACAAATTGCTGTTATTTGTATTATTGTACATCAGAGCAGTAATTCAGACAAACCCCTGAAGTACTAGGCAGTTAATAAACTGAGATTTAATGGCCCAAAAATATCTTTCTAACCCATGCAGTAGTGTGAAAAGTGAAAGACTGTTCAGCTTAGCGTCAAACGTCCTTGCTATTAGCAGAAAAAGATGCTTCTGTTCCTTAATAAGAACTTTCCACTAACTTTTGAAAAAATATTCTAATTGCTAGATTGCCTGTTATACTACTAGTTCTCCTCTTTCACAATTATGCTCAAAACATACTGTACTCTGAGGAACAACCTTAGCCAGGGCTGGACTGAGTCAGTAGAATGCAAATCCCCCATTTTTCTCAAAGAGGATTACTGGGATACTCCTTCCTCAATATTATTTTCAGAATTAAATTATATTACTTTGTATTAAGTACAAATGTTAGATTGATGAGTTATATAGGCACCCTACAACCCAAATGCATCCAGTAATCCCCCCTTTAAATTGTAGCTTTCCAGCCCTAGCTGCTGCAGCTGTTATTTATTGTTGTTATTATTAACATGTTATTGTAATATTTTTATTTATAAACATGTTCTGTAAACTTTGTGACCACAAGCACATAAATCTGTTTTATTATTTCAAAATGTCTTTTGAGATACAGTTCATAATTATAAAGAAGTGATCTTAAATCATTACTCTGTAATGTGCTAGGTAAACTGTCATGACATAAAAAAGTATCGGTAATTGGTATCGGTGAGTATTTGAAAAAAAGTATCGGTACTTGTACTTGGTCTTAAAAAAATGGTATTGGTGCAACCCTAGTCTGTACTTGAATAAACGCTTCATTTTAACTTTATATAGTTTCTCCTTCCCTTTGCTGCAGGCGGGACCGTAAGCCGCTAATTTTTTCTTATGGCACCCACTGCGACTTCCAGTTTGAGGTCAGAGTTATTTCCTGAGAATTTCTGAATGGTAGAAATGTAATGTGCAGAGAGGTCTGTCCTGAGGTGTATTGGGGGTTTAGAGCCCCTGAGTTCTGGGAGGCAAACCTGAGGTTTAGTCCTGAGGTATAATAAATGTACAACAGAGGGTAAAAAATGTCCTGAGGGTTGTTCCCGGAGGTTTTTTTTTGTACAGCATGAAAAGAGATTGTCCTGAGGATTGCTTGAAAGGGAGGGGTGGAGATATGTGATGATAAAAAGAAGCAGCTAAAAGTGCAGACAGGAAACTATAAACAGCAAAATATTGATCGATCGATTTGAGGACAAATAGATACAGCAAGTGAAAATGTGCAGGCATCCTTTAGCTAGTGAATATATAAACAGCTCATATATACAGACAAAATATACAGGGGCAGGTAAATAAATAACCTATACATGTAATCAGACAGGAAACTGCTACACTGACTGATCAGTGAGACCGGCTACATTTCTCACACTGTGCCGATTCATGGCATGGTGATGTGCATAAACAAACTACAGTGCCAGTCCAGTAAGTTAGCATTAGCACTGTCTGAAGAGAATGCTGAGGGGAAGGGAATGTTAAGCAGTACTGGCTGCAGGCTGCAGCAAGATGGGACCCTGCACTTGGAAATTGATAGATCCGTACAGTACCAATAGTTAAGCTCCTGAATGGCAAGTTACTCTCCTGATAAGCTGTGTCTTGTTGAGCATATTTAAATACATAGCCCTGCCAAGTTACCTGCTATTACTTACACAAACATCTGTCTAGACTGTCTGTGGTTTGTTTGTATACCTCAGAGTCAATTTCTAGCTGTAAATATCTCCCTCCTTTCTCTCTCTCCCTCCTTTCTCTCTCTCCCTCCCCCTTCTCTCTCTCCCTCTCTTCTCTCTCTCCCTCCCTACCTCCCTTCTCTCCCTCTCTTCTCTCTCCCCCCCTTCTCTCCCTCCCTCCCTCCCTCCTCTCTCTTCTCTCTCTCCCTCCCTTCTCTCTCTCCCTTGTCTCTCTCCCTCCCTCCCTTCTCTATCTCCCATCTCTCCCTCCCTCTCTCCCTCCCTTCTCTCCCTCCCTCCCTTCTCTCTCCATTCTCTTCCTCCCTCCCTTCTCTCCCTCCCTCCCTTCCTTACTTCTCTGCTTCCCTTAACTCCCTCCCTTCCTTATCTCCTTTTACATTTACTTTGGAAGGCAAAAAAAGGCTTAAAACCTGTGCATGCTGGTGGGGGGGGGGGGGGGGGGGGGGCAGCAGAATCTTGAGTGGTTAGGGCAGCACAAAACCTAAATACGCCACTGGACCTAAACATATAGAAACAAATCACTATCAATATATGGTAAATCTCTGTTTTAAATTGAATAATGCTTTAATGCTTTGGTGAAAAATATAATACAAAAGGTGCAATTTGGGAGAAAATTCACTTATAACCTCAGTTAAAAATGAATAAGACTGAGGAAAAAAGTTTATTTTTATAAGTTGTGAACTTTTTGTCTTTATGTTTTGCTTTTTTTATTATGCAAATTGCTTTTTTGTATCCTTTTTTATTTGAGGTCTAAAAATTCAAGATGTTAAAGAAGCTGGTATATAAAATATGTGGTGTCTGTCAAAACAGTTGATATATAATGTATATGTGAATGGATAATACTTGTATTGTTACAGCTTTACACTATATTAATGGAAATGTTAGTGCACTCATGTATAAAAACAAAACAATGGGCATAATTTATTAAAGCCCGGACAGACTAGGTTCGCTACCACGAACCTGTCTGCCTGGCCTTACTGCGAGCGAGCAGCATACACTGCCCGCATTTAACATTGCTACCCTCTGCTCACACGTGATTGGCCATGGAACGGATCGGGATGATTTCACCCTGCCACATCTTAGGTGGCGGAGAGGTTAAGTAGCAGTCCTAAGACCACTGCTACTTAACAGGCGTTACAGGCTGATTTGTGCAAGCCTGAAATGCTGGGAACCCGAAGCTACTTTTGCAGCTTAAATGGGACCAAATGTCTTTCATGTTGAATAATAATACAAATACAAGAATCTAAGAAAAAAAGAAAAAGCGCATCCTCCGATTCAAGTGATAGAATTTAATAACAACAAATAAGCCCTTACAATATGCACTTACAAAATTAAAGATAAAATACGCCTGTAAAATAACCTCTCCGGTTACAGCTGAAAGACTGTCATGTGTTTCCTCCAAAACACCGCTAACACCTGGAGTCCTGCAATCTCTGTATGCGGTTCGTTTTTGGGCTCCAAAGTATCGTCAATGCAAATGCAGGGTAAAAGCGGGTTTGTCGGTAATAAAGATAGAGTTCGTTGTCCAAAGTCAGGTAAACTTATTGGTCCTTGATCCTCAACGCGTTTCCCCCGACGCCGGTCGGGCTTTCTCAAGAGGTAAAAATGTTTGCGTTTATTGAGATCTGTCAATAAGGAAAGGGAACGAACTCAAGTGAGCAGTGATAAAACAACATAACATTTGTATTCTTTGGACAGACCTATCTTTTTCCTTTGGCATCAGGTTGTATATCTCCATACTAAATGATATTATATATAGTATAGAATTTTATTTATTTATGTGTATACATATTGATGTATATATGAGCTCAATTTGACTTATACATGAGCTTAACTTTATTTAAACTTCAATAAGCCGCTCAGTATATCTTTGAGCTTTATATAGACAACAATTACTTTTTCTTACTATACAAATCTAATTGTACATCATTTTGGGATTCTGTGTGATTTACGTAGAGCGCCTATATATTCCTATTTTGTAATAATACAAATACAACTTTCTTTAATAATCTTGGCATGAAGAGAAATCTTTGGGAGTTTTTTGAATATCAGGGGCCCCATCCGATATGCATCGTCGCCCGCAAAAGCCGGCGACGCCATTTTTTGCGCGGGTTTGGTATCCCATATACAGCGCCGCATATAAATGCGGCACGTATATTTCACCCGTCGGACGTAATTTTTCCCCCCATAGACTAACATAGAAAAGCCGGGCAATTTGTTATCCAATATCCAGCGCAAGCGCAAGGCCTTACTTGGCGAAACTTACTCCATTTTCACCTCGCCATAAAATGCAGCCGTAGCAAGCCTTACGCTGAGTATGGGAGCACCGTAACTCCCTAAAATGCCTACAAAAAAAACCCTAACACCTAACGCATGCGCAATGTCTATCTACCTGTCAACTGCAATCCCTAATAAAGTGTTTAACCCCTAAACCGCCATCCCCGGACCCCACCGCCACTAAATAAAATGTTTAACCCCTAAACCGCCGCTCCCGGACCCCGCCGGCACCAAATTTTAACCCATAAACCGCCACTCCCGGACCCCCCCGCCACCTACATTAAATGTATTAACCCCTAATCTGACCCAACTACACCGCCGCCACCTATATTAAATATATTAACCCTTAATCTGATCCCCCTACACCGCCGCCACCTACATTAAATATATTACCCCCTAAACTAAGTCTAACCCTAACACCCCCCAACTTAATTATTATTTAAATAAATCTAAATAATATTAATATTATTAACTAAATAATTCCTATTTAAAACTAAATACTTACCTATAAAATAAACCCTAAGATAGCTACAATATAATTAATAATTACATTGTAGCTATTTTAGGATTTATATTTATTTTACAGGTAACTTTGTATTTATTTTAACTAAGTACAATAGCTATTAAATAGTTAATAACTATTTAATAGCTACCTAGTTAAAATAATTACAAAATTACCTGTAAAATAAATCCTAACCTAAGTTACAAATACACCTAACACTACACTATCAATAAATTAATTAAATAAACTACAATTAACTAATATAAAATACAATTAAATAAACTAAACTATATTACAAAAAAAACAAACACTAAATTTACAAAAAATAAAAAAAAGATTACAAGAAGTTTAATCTAATTACACCTAATCTAAGCCCCCTAATAAAATAAAAAAGCCCCCCAAAATAATAAAATTTCCCTACCCTAAACTAAATTACAAATAGCCCTTAAAAGGGCCTTTTGCGGGACATTGACCCAAAGTAACCAGCTCTTTTACCAGCCCTTAAAAGTTCTTTTTGCGGGGCATTGCCCCAAAGTAATCAGCTCTTTTGCCTGTAAAAAAAAAAAGAAATACAATACCCCCCAACATTACAACCCACCACCCACACACCCCTACTCTAAAACCCACCCGATCCCCCCTTAAATAAACCTAACACATTGAAGATCACCCTACCTTGAGCCGTCTTCACCCAGCCGGGCCAAAGTCTTCATCCGATCCGGGCACAAGTGGTCCTCCAGCCAGGCAGAAGTCTTCATCCAATCGGGGCAGAAGAGGTCCTCCATCCGGCAGAAGTCTTCTATCTTCATCCTTGCAGCGATGAGCGGCTCCATCTTGAAGACCTCCGGCGCGGAACATCCTCCTCGGCCGACGACTAACCAACGAATGGCTGGTCCTTTAAATGATGTCATCCAAGATGGCGTCCCTCAAATTCCGATTGGCTGATAGGATTCTATCAACCAATCGGAATTAAGGTAGGAAAAATCTGATTGGTTGATTTAATCAGCCAATCGAATTGAAGTTTAATCCGATTGGCTGATTAGATCAGCCAATAGAATGCAAGGTCAATTCTATTGGCTGATCCAATAGAATTGACCTCTGAAAAACATTGGAATGTGAAATATGTGCAACCCGCTTTAGGTGCATCATACTGTAGGTCTACCATGGTGTTGGGTTAGCGCACATGAAGAATTTGTTATCTTAAGGCTTGTTATGTAAATATTAAATTTAATAATTATTAATTATAGTTACGGTATATATATATATATTCTATTGTTTTTTTATGTTTTAGTACATCTATAATAATTATTATTTACGTTAATTTTTAAAAATGTTTAATATTTTATATTTAATAAATACATAACGCACCTTAATATAACTCATTAGCACACATGAAAAAAGGAAATTTATGCTTACCTGATAAATTGATTTCTTCTAAGATACGACGAGTCCACGGATTCACCCTTTACTTGTGGGATATTATCCTCCTGCTAACAGGAAGTGGCAAAGAGCACAACAGTAGAGCTGTCTATATAGCTCCTCCTTTGACTCCACCCCCCAGTCATTCGATCGAAGGTATAGGAAGAAAAAGGAGAAACTAAAAGGTGCAGAGGTGACTGAAGTTTTAAACAAAAAAATATAATCTGCCTTAAATTGACAGGGCGGGCCATGGACTCATCGTATCTTAGAAGAAATCAATTTATCAGGTAAGCATAAATTTCCTTTTCTTCTATAAGATACGACGAGTTCACGGATTCATCCTTTACTTGTGGGATACAATACCAAAGATACAGGACACGGATGAACAGGAAGGACAAGACAGATGCCTAAACAGAAGGCACCACTGCTTGAAGAACTTTTCTCCCAAAAATAGCCTCAGAAGAAGCAAAAGTATCATATTTGGAAAATTTGGAAAAGATATGAAGGGAAGACCAAGTTGCAGCCTTACAAATCTGTTCAACAGAAGCATTGTTTTTAAAAGCCCATGTGGAAGCCACAGCTTTAGTAGAATGATCTGTAATTTTTTCAGGAGGCTGAAAAAATCTTGTATGCCAAATTGATGATGCTTTTCAGCCAAAAAGAAAGAGAGGTAGCCGTAGCTTTTTGACCTCTATGCTTTCCAGAATAGACAACAAACAGAGAAGATGTTTGACGGAAATCCTTGGTCGCTTGCAAGTAAAACTTCAAGGCACGAACCACGTCCAAGTTATGTAACAGACGATCCTTCTTAGAAGAAGGGTTAGGACACAAAGAAGTAACAACAATTTCCTGATTAATATTCTTATTTGAAACAACCTTAGGAAGGAATCCAGGTTTAGTACGCAAAACCACCTTATCAGAATGGAATATAAGATAAGGCGAGTCGCATTGTAACGCAGATAGCTCTGAAACTCTTTGAGCAGAAGAGATAGCAACTAAAAACAGAACTTTCCCAGATAGAAGTTTGATATCTATGGAATGCATGGGTTCAAAAGGAACCCCTTGAAGAACATTAAGAACTAAATCAAACTCCATGGCGGAGCAACAGGTTTAAACACAGGCTTAATTCTAACCAAAGCCTGACAAAAGGACTGAACGTCTGGGACATCTGCCAGACGCTTGTGTAGTAAGATTGACAAAGCAGAAATCTGTCCCTTTAAGGAACTAGCTGATAACCCCTTCTACAATCTGTCTTGGAGAAAGGACAAAATCCTAGGAATCCTGATCTTACTCCATGAGTAGCCTTTAGATTCGCACCAATAAAGATATTTACGCCATATCTTATGATAAATTTTCCTAGTGACAGGCTTTCAAGCCTGAATCAAGGTATCAATGACCGACTCAGAGAATCCCCGCTTAGATAAAATCAAGCGTTCAATCTCCAGGCAGTCAGCTGCAGAGAAACTAGATTTGGATGTTGGAAAGGACCCTGAATGAGAAGGTCCTGTCTCAGTGGCAGTTTCCACAGTGGCAGAGATGACATTTCCACCAGGTCTGCATACCAAGTCCTGCATGGCCACGCAGGCGCTATCAAGATTACCGAAGCCCTCTCCTGTTTGATTCCGGCAATCAGACAAGGTACGAGAGGAATAGGAGGAAACACATAAGCCAGGTTGAACGACCACGGTACTGCAAGAGCATCTATCAATACTGCTTGAGGATCCCTTGATCTGGACCCGTAACAAGGAAGTTTGGCATTCTAAAGAGATGCCATCAGATCCAATTCCTGTGTGCCCCATTGATTAATCAATTTTGCAAACACCTCCAGATGGAGCTCCCACTCTCCCGGATGAAAAGTCTAACGACTTCGAAAATCCGCTTCCCAGTTCTCCACTCCTGGGATATATATTGCTGATAGATGGCAAGAGTGAGTCTCTGCCCATCAAATTATTTTGGAA
This sequence comes from Bombina bombina, assembly GCF_027579735.1. Lineage (NCBI taxonomy): Eukaryota > Metazoa > Chordata > Amphibia > Anura > Bombinatoridae > Bombina > Bombina bombina. The sequence continues at coordinate 462,134,564 of NC_069503.1, forward strand.
ACCTCTATCATCGCTAGAGAACTCTCTGTTCCACCTTGATGATTGATATATGCTTCAGTCATGATATTGTCCGACTGGAATCTTATGAATTTGGCTGAAGCCAGCTGAGGCCACGCTTGAAGCGCGTTGAATATCGCTCTCAGTTCCAGAATATTTATTGGTAGTAGGGACTCCTCCTGAGTCCACACACCTCTGAGCCTTCAGGGAATTCCAGAATGCACCTCAACCACAGAGGCTGGCGTCCGTTGTCACTATGACCCATGCTGGCCTGTGGAAGCACATTCCCTGGGACAGATAATCCTGTGAAAACCACCAATGAAGAGAGTCTCTGGTCTCTAGATCCAGATTTATCCATGGAGATAAATCCGCTTAATCCCCATTCCACTGTCTGAGCATGCACAGCTGCAGTGGTCTGAGATGTAAGTGAGCAAACGGAACTATGTCCATTGCCGCTACCATTAGTCCAATTACCTCCATACACTGAGCCACTGATGACCGAGGAATAGAATGAAGTGCTCGGCAAGTGGTTAAGATCTTTGATTTTCTGACCTCCAAATTTTCATGTCTAGCGAGTCAATCAGAGTTCCTAGGAATGGAACTCTTGTCAGAGGAACAAGTGAACTCTTTTTATGTTCACCTTCCACCCGTGAGTTCTTAGAAAAGCCAACACAATGTCCGTGTGAGATTTGGCTAAATGGTAAGTTGGCGCCTGAATCAAAATATCATCCAGATAGGGCACCACTGCTATGCCCCACGGCCTTCGAACCGCCAGAAGGGACCCTAGTACCTTTGTGAAAATTCTGGGAGCTGTGGCCAACCCAAAAGGAAGGGCCACAAACTGGTAATGTTTGTCCAGGAAGGCGAACCTGAGGAACTGGTGATGATCTTTGTGGACAGAAATGTGAAGATACTCATCCTTCAAATCCACGGTGGTCATATATTGACCCTCCTGGATCATTGGTAAAATTGTTCGTATGGTCTCCATCTTGAACGATGGGACTCTGAGAAATTTGTTTAGAGTTTTGAGATCTAAAATCGGTCTGAACATTCCCTCTTTTTTGGGAACCACGAACAGATTGGAGTAAAACCCCTGCCCTTGTTCTAATTTTGAAACTGGACAGATTGCACCCATGGTATATAGGTCTTCTACACAGCGTAAGAACACCTCTCTTTTTGTCTGGTTTACAGACAAACGTGAAAGATGAAATCTCCCCTTGGGAGAGAATCCTTGAATTCTAGATGATACCCCTGGGTCACAATTTCTAATGCCCAGGAATCCTGAAGTCTCTTGCCCAAGCCTGAGCGAAGAGAGAAAGTGTGCCCCCTACTAGATCCGGTCCCGGATCAGGGGCTGCCCCTTCATGCTGTTTTGGTAGCAGCATGAAAATTATTCTGTTTGGTCCTCATTTTAACCGTCTTGTCCTGAGGAAGGGCATGACCTTTACCTCCAGTAATGTCAGAAATTATCTCCTTTAGTTCAGGCCCGAATAGGGTCTTACCCTTAAAGGGAATAGCTAAAAAGCTTGGATTTAGATGACACATCAGCAGACCATGACTTAAGCCATAACGCTCTATGCGCTAAAATGGCAAAGCCTGCATTCTTAGCCACTAATTTAGCCATTTGGAAAGCAGCATCTGTAATAAAAGAATTTGCTAGCTTGAGAACCTTAATTCTATTCAAAATATCATCTAATGGGGTCTCAACCTTAAGTGACTCCTCTAGAGCCTCAAACCAAAAAACTGCTGCAGTAGTTACTGGAACAATGCACGCTATAGGTTGCAGAAGAAAACCCTGATGAATAAACAACTTCTTTAGAAGCCCTTCTAATTTTTTATCCATAGGATCTTTGAAAGCACAACTGTCCTCAATAGGTATAGTTGTACGCTTAGCCAGGGTAGAAATAGCTCCCTCTAACTTAAGGACCATCTGCCACGAATCCCGAATGGTGTCAGATATGGGAAACATTTTCTTAAAAGTAGGAGGGGGAGAGAACGGAATGCCAGGTCTATCCCATTCCTTAGTAACAATGTCCGAAATTCTTCTAGGGACTGGAAAAACATTAGTGTAAGTAGGGACCTCTAGATATTTATCCATTTTACACAGTTTCTCTGGCGGGATGACAATAGGGTCACAATCATCCAGAGTCGCTAAGACCTCCCTGAGTAACAAGCGGAGGTGTTCAAGCTTAAACTTAAAGGCCGTCACATCTTAGTCTGTTTGAGGGAACATCTTTCCTGAATCAGAAAGCTCTCCCTCAGACAGCAATTCCCCCACCCCCAAATCAGAACACTGTGAGGGTACATCGGAGATGGCCAATAAAGCATCAGAGGGCTCAGCATTTACTCTAATACCTGACCTGCTGCGCTTACCCTGTAAACCTGGCAGTTTAGATTATACCTCTGTAAGGGTAGTAGACATAACTGCAGCCATATCTTGCAGGGTAAAAGAATTAGACTCACTAGAAGATTCAGAGTAGTGTGGCGCTAGGCTACTTGGCGTCGCTTGGGTGGGCGTTAAAGGTTGTGACACTTGGGGAGAAGTAGATGGCATAACCTGATTCTCTTCTGACTGAGAATCATCCTGAGACATACTTTTATCAGCTAAAAAATGTTCTTTGCAATGTAAGGCCCTTTCAGAACATGAGGGACACATTTGAAGTGGGGGTTCCACAATGGCTTCTAAACACATGGAACATTGGCTTTCCTCAATGTCAGACATGTTAAAACAGGCTAGTAATGACCACAAACAGGCTTGAAAACACTTTATTTTGTGAAAAAAATAACAATCTGAAAAAACGGTACTGCGCCTTTAAAAGAAAAAAAGCATACACTTTTTCTAAAACTGCTTTAAAACAATAAACTTGTCTCAATTTTATGATAAATGTATCCCAACTTGCCAGCTAAGATTGCACCACAAGAAGAGGAATACTTAACTCTTAAGGACAAAAAACGTTATACCAAAAACGTTATAATTAAGCAAAAAAAAAAACTGCACCTCGCCACAGCCCTGCTGTGGCGCCTACGTGCCCTCAGGGGTCTGCAAAATCGGATTAACACTTCGATTAGGCCCAAACTTTCTTGAAAGGCCCACCGGAGCTGGGGCTTGCTGCTTGCATGGGGAATACAACTGCGCAACTGAGGCGCAAAAATAGGCCCCGCCCATCTACCTCGATGTCTAAATGAAGCCATGTGTACCCTCCATTGCCAGAATAAATTAAAACGTTTGCCACAAAAAACTTTATTTTATCTCCCATCATACAATCGTTTGCCCACAAACATTATGTTATCAGTGTCAACCATTTTTTACAGCCCAACATACAGGTCCAGTAATACCCCTCTCTATACATTAGGATTACTGCTTACCCCTTCTCTCATGGGGATACTGTCAGCCAATTCTGAAATAACACAGTCTCTCCAGAAAAAAATGACTGAACATACCTCAATGCTTGTAGCATGAAAAACGTTCCTCACACTGAAGTTTCTTAAGTACTCCTCAGCCATTCTGTGGGAACTACTCTGGATCTTAGTAACAACTGGTAAGATCATCAGTCTCCAGGCAGAAATCTTCATCCATCTGCTGCCTGGGAAAAAATAGCACTCACCGGTACTACTAACTAACATTTTATCACCTCTTTCACTTTACCCTTCCTATTACTTAGTGTAGGCAAAGAGAATGACTGGGGGGGTGGAGTCAAGGGAGGAGCTATATAGACAGCTCTGCTGTGGTGCTCTTTGCCACTTCCTGTTAGCAGGAGGATAATATCCCACAAGTAAAGGATGAATCCGTGGACTCGTCGTATCTTATAGAAGAAATGAGTGTACTCTTTTCGGCTCATGTGCGCACAAATTTAGTGCGCCACTTGTAATCTAGCCCAAAGTTGTTTTTCTTCTGACCAAAGTTATAAGTAAAGACCAAGTTGTTTTTCTCATTATAAAAAACCTGACTGTGTATATCATACATCCCAACTCTTCCTGAAGTTCAGGGAGTCTCCCTGATTGTAATAGCAGCTCCCTGATGCCAGCAAATGGAATGCAATCTCCCTGAAACTCCAAGTACCATGATCCAATGTGGCCCAAATCCGGAAAAGTGTTTCTTTAAGGAATGCCTTTAGTTGCTGGGACGTTATAGAACCCTCAAAGCATGCATCAGTAACCAAAATGCCCCCACTGATTTTAATAAAATAAAAACACAAATACTACCTTATTTACTGCACGTAATTAAACTTCGTATTTTAAAATATTTAAGCATTCAACAAGCGTACCATAACTGGAAAATAGGATTGTTGTATGTGGTTGTGCAATAAAGCTACTTTTTTTTAAATGTGACTTTAGTGGGAAGCTACTTTAATGATAAGTCTCTAACGGCTAGATTTAGAGTTTTGTCGGTAACGACCTGCGTAGCTAACGCTGGCTTTTTTCTGGCCGCACCTTTAAAATAACTCTGGTATTGAGAGTCCACAGAATGGCTGCGTTAGGCTCCAAAAAAGGAGCGTAGAGCATATTTAACGCCACTACAACTCTCGATACCAGAGTTGCTTACGGACGCGGCCAGCCTCAAAAAGGTGCTCGTGCACGATTCCCCCATAGGAAACAATGGGGCTGTTTGAGCTGAAAAACACCTGCAAAAAAAACCGCGTTCAGCTCCTAACGCAGCCCCATTGTTGTCTATGGGGAAACACTTCCTACGTCTGCACCTAACACCCTAACATGTACCCCGAGTCTAAACACCCCTAACCTTACACTTATTAACCCCTATTCTGCCACCCCCACTATCGCTGACCCCTGCATATTATTATTAACCCCTAATCTGCCGCTCCGTAAACCGCGGCTACTTACATTATCGATATGTACCCCTAATCTGCTGTCCCTAACACCGCCGACCCCTATATTATATTTATTAACCCCTAATCTGCCCCCCACAACGTCGCCTCCACCTGCCTACACTTATTAACCCCTAATCTGCCGAGCGGACCGCACTGCTATTATAATAAAGTTATTAACCCCTAATCCGCCTCACTAACCCTATAATAAATAGTATTAACCCCTAATCTGCCCTCCCTAACATCGCCGACACCTAACTTCAAACATTAACCCCTAATCTGCCGACTGGAGCTCACCGCTATTCTAATAAATTTATTAACCCCTAAAGCTAAGTCTAACCCTAACACTAACACCCCCCTAACTTAAATATAATTTAAATCTAACGAAATTAATTAACTCTTATTAAATAAATTATTCCTATTTAAAGCTAAATACTTACCTGTAAAATAAATCCTAATATAGCTACAATATAAATTATAATTATATTATAGCTATTTTAGGATTTATATTTATTTTACAGGTAACTTTGAATTTATTTTACAATAGCTAAAATAGTTAAAATAATTACAAAATTACCTTAAAATAAATCCTAACCTAAGTTACAATTAAACCTAACACTACACTATCAATAAATTAATTAAATAAAATACCTACAATTACCTACAATTAAACCTAACACTACACTATCAATACATTAATTAAATACAATATCTACAAATAAATACAATGAAATAAACTAACTAAAGTACAAAAAATAAAAAAGAACTAAGTTACAAAAAATAAAAAAATATTTACAAACATCAGAAAAATATTACAACAATTTTAAACTAATTACACCTACTCTAAGCCCCCTAATAAAATAACAAAGACCCCCAAAATAAAACATGCCCTACCCTATTCTAAATTACTAAAGTTCAAAGCTCTTTTACCTTACCAGCCCTGAACAGGGCCCTTTGCGGGGCATGCCCCAAAGAATTCAGCTCTTTTTCCTGTAAAAAAAACAAAACAATACCCCTCCCCCAACATTACAACCCACAACCCACATACCCCTAATCTAACCCAAACCCCCCTTAAATAAACCTAACACTAAGCCCCTGAAGATCTTCCTACCTTATCTTCACCATACCAGGTTCACCGATCGATCCAGAAGAGCTCCTCCGATGTCCTGATCCAAGCCCAAGCAGGGGGCTGAAGATGTCCATGATCCGGCTGAAGTCTTCATCCAAGCGGGAGCTGAAGAGGTCCATCATCCGGCTGAAGTCATCATCCAAGCGGGAGCTGAAGAGGTCCATGATCCGGCTGAAGTCTTCTATCAAAGGCATCTTCAATCTTCTTTCTTCCGGATCCATCTTGTAGACCTCCGACGCGGAACATCCTGCTGGCCCGAAGGACTACCGACGAATGAAGGCTCCTTTAAGGGACGGCATCCAAGATGGCGTCCCTCGAATTCCGATTGGCTGATAGGATTCTATCAGCCAATCGGAATTAAAGGGACACTGTACCCAAAAAATTTCTTTCATGATTCAGATTGAGCATGAAATTTTAAGCAACTTTCTAATTTACTCCTATTATCAAATTTTCTTCATTCTCTTGGTATCTTTATTTGAAATGCAAGAATGTAAGTTTAGATGCCGGCCCATTTTTGGTGAACAACCTGGGTTGTCCTTGCTGATTGGTGGATAAATTCATCCACCAATAAAAAAGTGCTGTCCAGAGTACTGAAATTAAAAAAAAGCTAAGATGCCTTCTTTTTCAAATAAAGATAGCAAGAGAACGAATAAAAATTGATAATAGGAATAAATTAGAAAGTTGCTTAAAATTGCATGCTCTTTCTGAATTACAAAAGAAAAAATTTGGGTTCAGTGTCCCTTTAAGGTAGGAAAATTCTGATTGTCTGATGGAATCAGCCAATCAGAATCAAGTTCAATCCGATTGGCTGATTGGATCGGCCAATCGGATTGAACTTGATTCTGATTGGCTGATTCCATCAGCCAATCAGAATTTTCCTACCTTAATTCCGATTGGCTGATAGAATCCTATCAGCCAATCGGAATTCGAGGGACGCCATCTTGGATGACGTCCCTTAAAGGAGCCTTCATTCGTCGGTAGTCCGTCGGGCCAGCAGGATGTTCCGCGTCGGAGGTCTACAAGATGGATCCGGAAAAAAGAAGATTGAAGATGCCTTTGATAGAAGACTTCAGCCCGATCATGGACCTCTTCAGCTCCCGCTTGGATGATGACTTCAGCCGGATCATGGACCTCTTCAGCTCCCGCTTGGATGAAGACTTCAGCCGGATCATGGACCTCTTCAGCTCCCGCTTGGATGAAGACTTCAGCCGGATCATGGACATCTTCAGCTCCCTACTTGGGCTTGGATCAGGACATCGGAGGAGCTCTTCTGGATCGATCGGTGAACCTGGTATGGTGAAGATAAGGTAGGAAGATCTTCAGGGGCTTAGTGTTAGGTTTATTTAAGGGTGGTTTGGGTTAGATTAGGGGTATGTGGGTGGTGGGTTGTAATGTTGGGGGGGGGGTATTGTATGTTTTTTTTTTACAGGAAAAAGAGCTGAATTCTTTGGGGCATGCCCCGCAAAGGGCCCTGTTCAGGGCTGGTAAGGTAAAAGAGCTTTGAACTTTAGTAATTTAGAATAGGGTAGGGCATTTTTTTATTTTGGCGGTCTTTGTTATTTTATTAGGGGGCTTAGAGTAGGTGTAATTAGTTTAAAATTGTTGTAATATTTTTCTGATGTTTGTAAATATTTTTTTATTTTTTGTAACTTAGTTCTTTTTTATTTTTTGTACTTTAGTTAGTTTATTTCATTGTATTTATTTGTAGATATTGTATTTAATTAATGTATTGATAGTGTAGTGTTAGGTTTAATTGTAGGTAATTGTAGGTATTTTATTTAATTAATTTATTGATAGTGTAGTGTTAGGTTTAATTGTAACTTAGGTTAGGATTTATTTTACAGGTAATTTTGTAATTATTTTAACTATTTTAGCTATTGTACCTGGTTAAAATAAATACAAAGTTACCTGTAAAATAGATATAAATCCTAAAATAGCTATAGTATAATTATAATTTATATTGTAGCTATATTAGGATTTATTTTACAGGTAAGTATTTAGCTTTAAATAGGAATAATTTATTTAATAAGAGTTAATTTATTTTGTTAGATTTAAATTATATTTAATTTAGGGGGGTGTTAGTGTTAGGGTTAGACTTAGCTTTAGGGGTTAATAAATTTATTAGAATAGCGGTGAGCTCCAGTCGGCAGATTAGGGGTTAATGTTTGAAGTTAGGTGTCGGCGATGTTAGGGAGGGCAGATCAGGGGTTAATACTATTTATTATAGGGTTAGTGAGGTGGATTAGGGGTTAATAACTTTATTATAATAGTGGTGCGGTCTGCTCGGCAGATTAGGGGTTAATAAGTGTAGGCAGGTGGAGGCGACGTTGTGGGGGGCAGATTAGGGGTTAATAAATATAATATAGGGGTCGGCGGTGTTAGGGGCAGCAGATTAGGGGTAAATAAGTATAACGTAGGTGGCGGTCGGCAGAATAGGGGTTAATTATTGTAGGTAGCTGGCGGCGACGTTGTGGGGGGCAGGTTAGGGGTTAATAAATATAATAGAGGGGTCGGCGGTGTTAGGGGCAGCAGATTAGGGGTACATAAGTATAACATAGGTGGCGGTCGGCAGATTAGGGGTTAAAAAAATTTAATCGAGTGTCGGCGATGTGGGGGGGCCTCAGTTTAGGGGTACATAGGTAGTTTATGGGTGTTAGTGTACTTTAGAGCACAGTAGTTAAGAGCTTTATAAACCGGCGTTAGCCCAGAAAGCTCTTAACTACTGACTTTTTTCTGCGGCTGGAGTTTTGTCGTTAGAATTCTAACGCTCACTTCAGCCACGACTCTAAATACCGGAGTTAGAAAGATCCCATTGAAAAGATAGGATACGCAATTGACGTAAGGGGATCTGCGGTATGGAAAAGTCGCGGCTGAAAAGTGAGCGTTAGACCCTTTTTTGACTGACTCCAAATACCGGCGGTAGCCTAAAACCAGCGTTAGGAGCCTCTAACGCTGGTTTTCACGGCTACCGCCAAACTCCAAATCTAGGCCTATCTTATTTAGGGTTTCAATGTGTCTAATATATAACTGGGAGGGGGGTAGCGGCGCAGTAGCGGGTAAAGCCAACTCCCTGAAATGAGTTTTTGCAGATTGGGATGTCTGGTATATATAGGAAAGTTATCTAAGTCTCTAAATTGTTAGATAGAATAGATGTCACAGAGTTAATATAAAAGCCATATTCTTTCTCAGAAATCCACAGTATAAGTTGATTATAAGATTAGTATGTAAAAGGTAATAGTTTATATTTTTATTGTACAGTAAGATTAACACCTAGTTGCCGATTCATCAAGCTCCATATGGAGCTTGATGTAGCTGTTTCCGCGCGAGCCTTCAGGCTCACTGAAAACAGGAGTTAAGAAGCAGCGGTCTTAAGACTGCTGCTTCTTAACTCGTCCGCCGCCTCTGAGTCGGAGGACAGCAATCCCCCAGATTGTATACGATTGGGTTGATTGACACCCAATTGGCCGCGAATTGGCAGGGGGCAGCATTGCACAAGCAGTTCACCAAAACTCAGGTCCGGATTGGGTCGCCGGGATACTGGGAAAAATCCCAGTGGGCTGGCAGTTGCACAGGGCCGGATTGGACCGCACATAGACAAGAAAGATAGTAGGCTCAAGCAACTCAGCTGCAGATGCGGCCGCCCCCACCGCTCCACCTCCACTCAAATAGGCAACAGCATTAGGAAATGCAAGTGTGAGAGTCAGGGGGTGGGGCGGTCCTAGTGAACATCACGTCGGCATTGGCCCTTGCAGGAGCGTGGCGGCACGGCACGTGTGGATTGCGCCTTCTCTGAGCCACATGCAGAGGACACTGCAGCTAGTAGATCCCATCTCCTCCTCCTTTACATAACTGATTATTGCAGCACAGCGCGTGTTAATGATCCCACTGACAGAACCTAAGTGTTAATGATCCCACTGACAGGGAGGTAAGTGGCTTTTGTTCCATAAATCACACATCTGGGAATGAGGGCTGTGTGTATGGTGTATGTGTGTGATTTAGGGGAAAAAGAGAAATGTATTATATAGAGTGATTACTAGTCAGCAGAAGACATTATATGTAATAGATGATCACTTAAATAAACTTTTCTCTCCCTCTATATGCAATTAAAGTATGTTAGTTTTTTACCTAATATAAATTGTTGTCAATGTGTTTAGTATTAATATTAATAATAATATTGTGCCTTTCCCATAAAGTGTACAGAACATTTATAATAATATTGTTTGCTGGAGGGGGCGGGGCTGGGTTGGAGGGGGTTGGGCTGGAGGGGACGGGGTTGGGCCGGTCTATACAAATTTCCAGGGCCGGTATGATTTCCTAGTCCTGCCCTGCCAGAACTGCTTGTGCAATGATAAATGCCAACAGCGTATGCTGTCTGCATTTATCGATGTCCACTCGCACTTTCATAAATCGGCGCCAAGAGTAAGTAGTGGTGAAAACATATATATATATATATATATTTACTTTAAGGAACACTAAACAATAAATACATTTAATTAACCTCTTTATAATTATGGGTGCAGCCATTATGGAACCTAAGTTACCCTGCAGGTATCTGAAGGACAACTGCTGCACATGTGCAAATAGGTTAGCACTGGACTATAGTGAAATATAGATTTCAACATGGAAGCACCTATGACTAGAAAGAAGCTGGGAATAACTTAATTACTCTGTTTAAAACATGTATTTAGTGTTTAATGTCCCTTTAAAATGTAACTTAGTATGAGATTAAGTCTTAAGCTAATAACAACTAGATATACTGTATGTCATAGTGAAGGGAACACACAACATAAACTGACTCCACAACCTGCACCATCATACAGACTAACGGGTAGATTTATGAAATGTCGGACGGACATGATTTGCTGGGGCGAACATGTTCAACCGACATCGCTAAATGCTGTCAGCATTTAACATTGCACAAGCATTTCTGGTGAAATGCTTGTGCAATGCCGTCCCCTGCACATTCACAGCCAATTGGCCGCTGCTAGCAGGGGTGTCAATCATTCGATCGTATCCGATCAGGATGATTGCTGTAGTTAAGGAGCAGCGGTCTTACGACTGCTGCTTCTTAACTTTTGTTTCTGGCGAGCCCTAAGCGTTAGATTACAAGTGGCTTGCTAATAATAGTACTGGCACAATAAGCAGCATCCCTTGAACGCGCTTCCCAAGGCAGAACATGTTGTGCTCGGAGATGTCATTGCAGAAAATGCAGTATGTCTGCAGAAAGAATAGGGAGCATGCAGGAACTGTTAGCTCTTTTGCTTTGCATTGCTGCTCCACATCAGGCTGTTCTCTTCAAACAATGAAGTGATCTGGTGCACTGTGTACGTTTTCTTTAACGCAGTTCATGAAGCCCTGTAGGAAAAGAACAGTCAAATACAGAGAAGCAACACTATTTCTTTTTTTCTCTGCAGCTAATTTGCAATGCAATTTTCAGCTGCTGTAATATGTTATAAAACTTGCTTTATGCTAAAGATAAGAAACTAAAGTGTAAACTCAGCGCTAAGTGTAAACACCTATAGCTCCTTACAGAGGGTGCCTAGCTGGCCCTGATACTCAAATAGTTGAAAGAGCACCTAAAACAAGGCTAGGTGCAATCTATGTATGATAAGAGTATACAATTATTTATTAACAATGCTATACACAATTCTAAAAGACAACATTAAGAACATGGATCCATGTGATAATAAAAATATAAAATAAAAATAAATTAAATTAAAATCAACTTTTTTCTATATAAAAAGTAGAAAACAGTTGAAAAAAATTTAAAAAATGTCAAAAGAAAAGAATAAATGTTCAAAAGAGAAAATAATTAATAGAACAACTTGCTGTGATAGTTGAAGATGGAATAATTCCAAATAGATCCCTCTGTGGGTATGTGCTTTGCTACGTGGCTTCCTGTTAACATAGGAAAATAATAGTGCAATATAGCAAGATCAAAAATGTGGATAATAGTTAGGCTTACCATATATGTCAACGCATTTTGGCCTGAATGAGGCCTTTATCAAAACTTAAAGGGACAGTCTACACCAGAATTTTTATTGTTTAAAAAGATAGATAATCCCTTTATTACCCATCCCCCAGTTTTGCATAACCAGCACTGTTATATTAATACACATTTTACCTCTTTGATTAGCTTGTATCTAAGCCTCTGCACACTGCCCCTTATCTCAGTGCTTTTGACAGACATACAGTTTAACCAATCAGTGCATACTCCTAAATAATTCCACGGAAGTGAGCACAATGTTATCTATATGACACACATGAACTAGTACTGTCTAACTGTGAAAAACTTTCAAAATGCTCTGAGCTAGGAGGCAGTTTTCAACGGTTTTGAAATCAGTTTGAGCCTAACTAGGTTTAGCTTTTCAAAATTACCACCAAGGGAACAAAGCAAATTTAATGATAAAAGTCAATTGGAAATTTGTTTAAAATCGCATGCCCTATCTGAATCATGAAAGTTAAATTTTGACTAGACTGTCCATTTAAAAATGGTAGTTCAAGGTAGCCTTATATAGTGCATTAGGTGTATCCCTATTGGATTAAACTGATTGTATGTGCACCAAAATTATTATAATATGCCCCCTGATAGGTGTGATTGATATTGTGCCTGATGTTTTACTTGGTCCGTGACAACAGGAAGTGACGTTGTCATTCTTACGTCACTTCCGGTACCAGTTTAGATCTTTGTTATTGTTTTTGGTTATTATTTTTGGGCATTAGGTCCACAGTATCTTGATGCCTGAAAGTCGATATAATGCAAGTCTAGTACGCCCCTAATATATTTGAAAACTTTTATGTTAAATGAAGCATATTAGACTCAAAACTTGACGTCCGGAAATTACTTCATTATACTAGCTTCACTTCCGGTATTGGTTCATGTTGATCAATGAGTATGTGTTTACTTTATACGTAATAAATGCAGAAACTCTGGGCATACGTGTATCCTGTTGGGAAATACAACAGCATGTACTATACCACATGTATGAACAACATTGATGCTGTAGATGGCGCTGTTAAGTTTAGATTACTGATTGTTTATGTATGTGATCTTGTTCATTCTTTATACAGGAAGGAAGTTGTTCTTTTTATTCTCTATTGTGTTTTTCCTCCTCTGTGTGTGCAGACTATTGTTTTACAAGTCCTTTGGTATGTTCTAAATATTGCTGATGCATCTGTACAAGTAAAGCCTAATGCAGTTTTCTTTAAAAGCTTCCAGTGTCTTTTTGATACATACACCAACAGGTTATGGGCCCAGACACTGAAAAAAAAACTACAAGTCAGTAAGTGTTGCATCTATGATCCAAGCAAATACTGTGTGAGGAAACAAGAGCTGCATCCAAATTACTGAAAGATGGCAAGTGGTTCAGATGTGAAATATGCAATAGCGAAGCTAAACAATACCAACTACCAGCTGTGGAAGTTTAAGCTTGAAATGCTGTTATCCAAAGATGATTTATGGGAGGTGCTGGATACAAACAGACCCACTGATAATTCCAGGGGAATGGGACAAGAAAAACAGGCAAGCAAAAGCAGTTATAAGCCTGTTAGTGGAGGATGATCAACTCATTCAAATAAGAAAAGAAAACACAGCTAAAGGTATGTGGACTGCACTACAAAAACTGCATGAGCGTTCAAACTTAAATAGTAAACAATATAATTGCCTCGCAAACTATATAAGATGAGGCTGAAAAAAGGCCAGGAAATGTGTGAACATGTGAATGCTATGCTAGAGATTGTGGAACAGCTATGTGCAATTGGAGAAGAAATTAAAGACAATCATATAGTAGCATTGTTACTATGCAGCCTTCCAGAGTCATATAGTGCCCTTATCAATGCTCTAGAAACCAGACCAGAACAAGAACTAACACTAGAATATGCTAAGGGAAAACTAATTGATGAATATAATAGAAGAAAGGAAAACATGCATAGTGAAGAAAATGAGAGATCAGAGGTAGCTCTGAAGGCGCAAGAAGGCACAAAACAAAACAGAGAAACCAGAGTGTGTTTTCGCTGCAAAAAGGTCGGTCACCTGAAAAAGAACTGCTCAATCTGGAAAGCTGAACAGTGAAGGTTCGAACCATCTACAAGAGAAAGAGCTAAGGCAGCCACAAAGCAAACTGCAGCTGCATCATGGAGCGGCAGTTTTAGAGTGACTCAGAATAGTACACCACACAGATGGTGCATTGACTCAGGGGCAACTAGTCACATGACAAGTGATGAGACATTCTTCACAGAAATTGATTTCAATACTAAAGATGAAGTCTTCCTAGCAAATGGGAAAAGTATTACAGCTGAAGGTAATGGTCAAGGGTTCCTGACTTGCATCACACCATCAGGAGGTAAGCAAAGCATTCTAGTAAAGAATGTTCTGTACGTCCCAAGTTTAGAAGGAAGCCTCCTATCAGTGAAAACTCTTGCTAACAATGGACTCACAGTTCAGTTCCAAGGCAATGAATGCACAATTCGAAACAGGAAACAAATTCTAGCAAAAGGAAGATTGAACGAACACCTGTACAAACTTATCACTGAAAGGAAGCAAGCCAAAACAGCCATTCATAATCCACACAACAAATGTATCCACCTGTGGCACAGGCGATTAGGGCATCGAAACCCAGAGGCCATAAAGGAACTTGCAAAGGAAGGTTTATCAGAAGACATGATAATTTTGCCTTGTGACATGCTCATGAAGTGCACATGTTGTATCAAAGCAAAGGCCACACGTACCTCACTTCCACAAGCCAGTCAAAGAAAAACCACTCACCCCATGGAACTCATACACAGTGATGTGTGTGGACCAATGATAAACCCCACACCCGGCGGGAACAGATATTTACTGACTTTCATTGACGATTATTCCAGGTACACAACAACATATCTGATGAAGCACAAAAGTGAGACATCAGAGAAACTTCAAGAATTTATAGCTACATTCAGCAATAAATTTCAATGGAAACCAGGAACATTACGTACCGACAACGGAGGGGAATATATGAGTAAGGAATTGGAGTCATACATGAAGAGACAAGGCATTATACACCAAACAACTGTACCATACACTCCTGAGCAAAATGGTGTTGCAGAAAGGAAAAATCGCACCCTCATAGAAATGGCAAGATGCATGCTTTCAGACGCCAATTTACCTAACCAGTACTGGGGTGAAGCAATAATGACTGCAACATACTTACAGAACAGGCTACCATCAAAAACTATTGAGAGCACCCCATATGAAATGTGGAATGGATCAAAACCTAGTATGGGGCATATTAGAGTGTTTGGATGTAAAGCATATGCCTATGTTCCAAGTGAGAAATGCTCCAAATTAGAGAACACAGCCATAGAAGGCATTCTTATGGGCTACAGTGAACAAAGTAAAGGCTATAGAATTCTTCATCCAAAGACCAACAAGACCACAATAAGCTGCAATGTTTATTTTGATGAAAGTCAAACATCAGAAAAAATGTCCCTCGAAAGCCATAAAGAAAACCTCTCCACTGAATCAGCAAGAGATGCTGACCAAAGTGAAGCTATACAGGAGACAGAGCAAGAAGTGGAGCTCACAATAGAAAAAACAGCTACTCACAATCCAATAGAACCCACTGAACAACCAGAAATCAGAAAATCGACTCGGGTGACAAAAGGTATACCACCCCGCAAGCTGTCATACATCGCTAAGACACATGAAACACTCGAACCAACATACTGGGAAGATATAGAAAAATTGCCAAAAAGGGAAGCCAACCAATGGAGAAAAGCAGCCGAAGAAGAAAAAAAAACGCTTCAGGAAAATAAAACCTGGACACTCACTGAGCTCCCCCCCCCCCGGTCGCAAAGCTATAGGAAGCAAATGGACTTTTAAAGTAAAATACGATGCAGAAGTAAATATCCAAAGATACAAGGCAAGATTAGTTGCAAAGGGATACTCACAGAAATTTGGAGAAGATTATGATGAAACTTTTGCTCCAGTTGTAAAACACTCCACCATCAGAGCACTCCTTAGCATTGCAGCCGGAAAGGGAATGCAAGTGAGGCACCTGGACGTCAAAACTGCTTTCCTATATGGAGACATCAAGGAGGATCTCTACATGGAACAGCCACCTGGATTTGAGAGGGAACAGAACCTTGTATGCAAACTTCAAAAGAGCATCTACGGACTAAAGCAAGTTGCGAGAATGTGGAATGAAAAAGTGAATGAAGTACTCATGAAACAAGGATTCTCAAGAAGCAAAGCAGATCCATGTCTATATTCAAGGCATCAAGAAAACAAATGGATATACATCCTAATTTATGTTGATGACATCATAACTTGTTTTGAACAAGAAGGGGACTGTGACCAAATAGTTCAAATATTAAAACAGAACTTTGAGATTAAAGAACTAGGGAACATCACTCATTATTTAGGAATCCAAATAGAAAGGGAAGAGGATGGAAGATATCTTCTTAACCAAAGTCAGAAAATTACAGAAATATTAGAGCAATTTCACATGCAAGATGCAAAAGAGGTGAAAACACCTATGGAACCAGATTACCAGAAAAACAACGGAATAGAAAACTTGTTACCCAATAATGACAATTACCGCAGGGCAACTGGAAAATTGCTATACATTGCCACCGTGACAAGACCAGACATTGCCGCAGCAATAGGTATACTCTGTAGAAAAGTTGCGACACCATGTCAACGCGACTGGAATGCAGTAAAGAGGGTGATACAGTACCTAAAAGGAACAATTTGGATGAAGCTGCGACTGCCAGCAACATCAAACCCAAAACTAATTGGATATGTTGATGCTGATTGGGCCGGAGATACCACTGACCGCAAATCTACAAGTGGTTACATCTTCCAGTATGGAGAAGGAACAATAAGTTGGTCCAGTCGAAAACAAGCGACTGTTGCACTCTCTTCAACGGAAGCAGAATATATAGCAGCAGCACATGCATGTCAAGAAGCAATTTGGATTTGTCAACTTTTTCAAGACATGGGACTGGATGTGTCTAAACCCATACCAATTCTTGAAGACAACCAAGGGTGTATAAAGTTGACACAATCAGAAAGAGTGTATCCTCAAACCAAGCACATTGATGTAAAATATCATTTACTCAGGGACATGCAAGAACAAGGTATTATTGACATTCAATACTGCCCATCGGAAGAGATGACTGCAGACGCACTCACAAAACCGTTGCCAAAGGAACGGCATTGTTTTCTTCAAAAGAAACTGAATGTAGTGTAATTATGTACATGCCGTTGAGAAGGGGTGTTGGGAAATACAACAGCATGTACTATACCACATGTATGAACAACATTGATGCTGTAGATGGTGCTGTTCAGTTTAGATTACTGATTGTTTATGTCTGTGATCTTGTTCATTCCTTTATACAGGAAGGAAGTTGTTCTTTAATCTCTATTGTGTTTTTCCTCCTCTGTGTGTGCAGACTATTGTTTTACAAGTCCTTTGGTATGTTCTAAATATTGCTGATGCATCTGTTCAAGTAAAGCCTAATGCAGTTTTCTTTAAAAGCTTCCAGTGTCTTTTTGATACATACACCAACATATGCCACATAACTCTAAAGAAGCATACAATCTAAAGTGTTATATATAGTCACAGTTTCTATGAAAACGATATTAAAACATAGGTTATCCTCAGAGGATTCTAGATACATACTAGACAGATAACACAAATGGATCTATGATCATGTACAGATGAAAGTGTATACTCATCTGAACCTATGTATTACATATGAATGGTATTGGCCTCATTTATGTAATACCCATGTGGAATATCAAATATGAAATAAATGGGATGGTACTGAAATGTATATTAATAAATAGTACACATGGAAATACACATAAACATCTACAGTACATAAAAAATATAAAAGATATAGAATATATAATATGTTGAAAGATCATATATAAAAAACAGAACACAATCAGAGCAAAAGCGGGCAGAGACTGTATCCGTCTAGTTTTGAGATAATAGATAAGTCAATAATACTGGGGAAAAAGACTTATTAGTGATCTTAGGGGAATTATTAGTCAATCTACTATATCCGATCATTCTGGTCAGCTATTCCTTTATGAATAGGACTCTTAGGAATACCATTATTCAGTAATGTAAACATGTCATATCTATATGTGTCTATCTGTCCCATTAAGATAGTGTCCCTCTAGTATATTCTGTCACCATATCTATAAGTCTTATATATGGTATCTTTGCTGATATAGGGAAAGATAGAATCAGATTCTGTCTTAACTCTACTTGAAACTAGTATGAACATACATGTAATCTGTAGGTATAACTTGACAGAGTAGCTAAGTATATCATACTTGTTTGTGTGTCCAATCATATATTCAGCAAATGTGAAAGATCTTTTTTATTGTACATACCATACCCGTACATATACTCATCTATGCCATGGTTGGAGTCCTCATCTAGCAAGAGGAGGAGGATGTAAGGTCCTGCATAGGATTTTGCAGTTGCGACCAGTCCTTCCGTTTTCCTTGTTGGGCGTTAGTGACGTGTTGTGATTGCCAATCTGGGGCTGATGTATTTAGTGGTTTGTGGATCTCAGTAGACTTACGGTTGGGGTCTGTTGGCAAGGCTAGTCCCAATGTGTGTAGGAGTTTCAGACCCTGTTCTGGAGATGAAACAACATAGGAGTGATCCCTATGTTGTAAAAAAATCTTTACCTGGAATCCCCATCTATATTTCACGTTATGTTGCCTAAGGGCTTGGGTAAAATGCTGCAAAGTTTGCCTTTTGGCGAGAGTAGGAGGAGATAAGTCTGTGAATATCTGAATATTGTGGAACGGATTCATAAGAGATATGTTGGCAAAAGATGCTCTCAAAAAATTTTCTTTAGTCGTAAAGTAGTGCAGCCTCAAGATGACATCCCTTGGAGAATCCGAAGCAGAATTACGTGGGCGAAGGGCTTTGTCAATCAGGAGCTCTGGTGCTTGCAGGGAGCCAAGCAGTTCTTTAAACAGCCCATTAAGATATTCTGGGAGCTCTGCCAAGGAGACCTCTTCTGGGATTCCTCTGAGTCTGAGGTTGTTTCTGCAGGACCTGTCATCTAGATCCACCAGTTTAGTTTCCAAGTCAGAGATTTGCTCAGCTAGATTCTGAGAATAGGAAAGCAGATTGGTGTGATCCACTAAGAGGTCTTCATGTTTTCTTTCTAATTTTTCTGTGAGTTCCCCTAATGAGGAGATGTCACGCTTGAGTTCACTGACTAATTGTCGAAGTTTCTGGCGGAGAGAGGAGTAGTGAGTGTCCATCTTATTGGATAGGGTTTTTAAAGCAACCAGGAAAGTTGATTGTGACAATATGGTGAGATCTTTGCGTGTGTTGTCAGGTTTAGAGTTTCTGCTAAGAAAAGCAGTAGATTATCTATAGTCGTCATCTGAGGCCTCTTGTTAAGAAGTGTTTTTACTATTAAAGTGATCTGTCTGGGTCCTTTTTGGGTTTTCCTGATGTTTTTGTTTTTTCTTCATGGCGTGAGCCATTTGTACAGACGGCCGACAACAGGTTTTAGAGGTCTTTCCGGATAGCGAGTGGAGCACTGAAAAAGTTGAAGGAGTAGCTTCCTTATCGAAACTAGGGACTGGGGGAGGGGGTCCGTCCGGTACCCCTATCGTTTGGCCTTAGCCCTGCATTACTGTATGCTCCTGACCAGTTGTAATTTCTGGAAGAGTTAGTGAGCCTGAGGCATACAGCTTATGTGCTTGACAAGCCTTTGGGGGCGATCACGATACTTGACTGAATTAACTAGTTGAAAGCCCTCTGAGAATGACCCCACTCCTGGGGAGGTGCCCCCTTTGGACGAAGTGGGAAAAGGGAAAGTGGATATGACCCGCAGGTAATGAAGGGCTGCGGTAAAGGGAGGAGGGGGTCAAATGTACTGTACTGATGTGGTTTGCGTGTTATAGGTCAAACCCCAGAGTGAGACAGTAAAGCAGTGAGAAGTGGAATAATAAGAGAGGACGTAAGGGGCAGAGGCTGGGGAGCCCCCCCGCAATCAGGCTTGACGTGCCAGAGCCTCCTTGTTGTTTCACCCAAATACAGTAAGTTACAGCTACATTTGAGGGCATATACTACTCCTCTAGTGGTACATCTAATCAGATCTTTTATAAGAAATTCCTCTCCTATGTTGGGAATTGCTAGACTTTTTTTCTTGACACTGTGTTGACAGGCCTTGCAAGTGTAGCAAGGAAAGAAGCCAGATAATTTTTCCCCAGTCAGGTCTCTGTCTCGTGTGGTTTTCCTAGCTCTCTTCATCTCACTTGGAGCTAATATTGGCCACATATGAAAGGGTGGATGTACTGCTGAGGAGCTGCCACGTTGTGAGGAGTATAGGGGTAGGCCACAGTTGTGGTGATATTTAGCAGCAGACCACGCTGGATAATAGACCTTCACAGCAATGGCTATGGTGCAAACCTTGTGCTATATAAGAGATATATAGACAACATACTGATAGTATGGCGGGGGACAGAACTAGTATTAAATCAGATGTTTGAAAGCATGAATATTAACGCTAAAGGGCTAAAATGTACATACAACCATAGCAAAGAACGAATAGTTTTTCTTGATCTAGAAATTATGACCATAGATAATAAGATTGAGACAAAAACTTACTTCAAAGAAGTTGACTCAAATAATTATATTCACGCTGAAAGCTCCCGTCTTTCAAAATGGAAGACTAATATTCCAATAGGATAACCTTCGTATAAGGAAAAAATGCTCTAGTATAAATGACTTTGAAGAACAAGCCATAACACTGCTAAACAGATTAGAATAGAGGCTATGAATCAGAAAACATTAATAATGCAGTGACTAGGGCGAGAAATACAGACAGAAAGGAACTTTTAAGATATAAGCAAAAGACCCAAGAACACTCTGAGACTCTAAATGTGCCATTCATAACAGATTATAGCGCTGATCATGGCCTCATCAAAAAAATAATAAAAAAACATTGGCACTTACTAAAATCAGAACCTATAATTGGGGACACATTAACATCGAACCCCAAATTTATTTTTAAAAGAGCAAGGAACTTTAAATCAATATTAGCTCCAAGTGAGAAGAAGAGAGCAGGGAAAACCACACGAGACAGAGACCTGACTGAGGAAAAATGATCTGGCTTCTTTCCTTGCTACACTTGCAAGGCCTGTCAACACAGTGTGAAGAAAAAAAGTCAAGCAATTACCAACATAGGAGAGGAATTTGTTATAAAAGATCTGATTAGATGTACCACTAAAGGAGTAGTATATGCCCTCAAATGTAACTTACTGTATTTGGGTGAAACAGCCAGGAGCCTTACAGACTGCATAAGGGAGCATCTCCTATGTATTGAACACGAAAATGAGAATACACACCTTTATAGACATTTTAAGGATGTACACAAGAGCAGAACTACAGACTTACAATATTGGGGGCTGATTAAAGTAGTAGGAAATTGGAGAGTTGGAAATCTAGAATGAAAACTTAAAAGAGGCAGAATTAATCTACAGATTTGACACCTACAGGCCTTAAATAGAGGCATCCAGACTGCTGTCCCTCATCTTGATAAAGCCCTCAGACTGGGTGAAACGCGTTGATAATAAGGAGAAGACGACATTACTTGTGAACAGCATTCTCTACAGAAGCATTCATACCTGGGTATTATTTTGACATTTGTAACAAGTCTTGCAGCTATCTGACTAATCATAAAAAACTAATTGCCTAAACTCTGAAGTCCCTGTGTGCTTGGATGCACTAAGAGCAGAGAAAATATAGCAATAAATGACTTCTTAATTTAATAGGGCCTCAACCATTTCACTTAGATAAAATTGACTATACTTTTATGTTGCATTTCATCATTTTATGTTGACAGTACAGTTGTTGGTAGCATCATTGAGATTTATTTGTCTTTATGCTGTCAAAATGTTTTTCTTTTGTTTTGTGTCTTTAATAATCCTCAATAAAAGACTATTTTTAAAAAAAAAATGGATATAGGGTTATCATCAAAACAAACCTTGTTTTTTCTGTGTTTATCAATTCACAACCTCAAACACCAATATGTATACCTATATTTTTCAGTAAACATTGCTGTTAAAAAAAAACACACACAAAAAACCAAGGTTTCAGACCTGTGCTAGGTCCTTAGGACATGACTAAGGACCTAGCACAGGTCTGAAACCTTGTTTTTTGTGTGGACCATGGTATAATAAAGTTTTTTTTTTTCATGGAGGTAAAATACCAGCTGGGTGGCAGCCCTAGTTTATAGTTAAATATTTTAGCCCTATTAATTTTCTGCATAAACTGAATGATTGGTGCAAAGTGAAAACAAGAGGAATACATTTTATCTATTTTTTTATTTATTTTTTTTAACAGCGATGTTTACTGAAAAATATAGGTATAAATATTGGTGTTTGAGATTGTGAATTGATAAACACTGAACCGTAATCTGTGTTGGAAATATTTAGGAAATAAAATTGTAACCTTTTATGCTTTGCAATTCAATATGGTTGTTTTTTCATATATTTGGCTATTTATACAAAATAATTGTGATTGCTCTGTTTAAGAAAATAAGTTATGGTTTGTGGGTGTAGTTAAAAAAATCACAGAAAATGATGGGTAAATGAAAGTGAAACAAGTGCATTAGTCAAGTGAAGTCAACTAAAAACAACTGTAGCACAGGAATGTGAAATTGCTTAGCATTTTATAAGCTAAACCCTGATTTAACCCCTTAACGACACGCGTCGTACAGGGTACGTCGCACACAACCTGGTCTTTAAAGACCAGCGACGTACCCTGTACGACGTTGGGGTTGAAAGCGTCTGGAAGCGATCCTGATCGCTTCCAGACGCTTTCCGGTTATTGCAGTGATGCCTCGATATCGAGGCATCACTGCAATAACATTTTACCCCATCCGATGCAGAGAGAGCCACTCTGTGGCCCTCTCTGCACCGGACATCGATGGCCCGCAATCGTTGGTGGGTGGGAGCCGACGTGGGAGGCGGGTGGGCGGCCATCGGTGCATGTCGTAATGCAGCGGTGGGCGGGATCGTGGGCGGGCTCGCTGGGGGCGCGCACGGACGCGCGCGCGTGCACGCAGGGAGGCGGGCGGGCGCGTGCACGGGGAGGGAGCGGGTGGGAACCATTACACTATGGAACAGTTTGTTAAAATATAGAGGCAGAGAGGGGGAATAAAAATTTATTTTAAACAATCGAAGTGATCTGGGAGGGGGTGGGGGTTTTATTCTTTGGAGGGGGGAAGCTACACTACAGAAAAGTGGGGAAAAAAATAAAAAAAAAATATATTTTTTTGTAAACTGGGTACTGGCAGACAGCTGCCAGTACCCAAGATGGCTCCCAATAATGTAGAAGGGGAGGGTTAGAGAGCTGTTTGGGGGGGATCAGGGAGGTTTGGGGCTAAGGGGTATTCTACACAGCAGCATATGTAAATATGCTAAAAAAAAATAATTAAAAAAAAAGATACCTTTTATTTTAGTACTGGCAGACTTTCTGCCAGTACTTAAGATGGCGGGGACAATTGTGGGGTGGGGGAGGGAAGAGAGCTGTTTGGGAGGGATCAGGGGGTCTGCTGTGTTAGGTGGGAGGCTGATCTCTACACTAAAGCTAACATTAACCCTGCAAGTTCCCTACAAGATCCCTAATTAACCCCTTCACTGCTAGACATAATACACGTGTGATGTGCAGCGGCATTTAGCAGCCTTCTAATTACCAAAAAGCATCGCCAAAACCATATATGTCTGCTATTTCTGAACAAAGGGGATCCCAGAGAAGCATTAACAACCATTTGTGCCATAATTGCACAAGCTGTTTGTAAATAATTTCAGTGAGAAACCTAAAATTGCGAAAAAATTTACGTTTTTTAAAATTTGATCGCATTTGGCGGTGAAATGGTGGCATTAAATATACCAAAATGGGTCTAGATCAATACTTTGGGTTGTCTACTACACTACACTAAAGCTAAAATTAACT
Organism: Bombina bombina; assembly: GCF_027579735.1. Taxonomy (NCBI): domain Eukaryota; kingdom Metazoa; phylum Chordata; class Amphibia; order Anura; family Bombinatoridae; genus Bombina; species Bombina bombina. The sequence goes on from NC_069503.1 coordinate 462,158,500, forward strand.
CTACAAGCTCCCTACATGCTCCCTAATTAACCCCTTCACTGCTGGGCATAAAACACGTGTGGTGCGCAGTGGCATTTAGCAGCCTTCTAATTACCAAAAAGCAACACCAAAGCCATATAAGTCTGCTATTTCTGAACAAAGGGGATCCCAGAGAAGCATTTACAACCATTTATGCCATAATTGCACAAGTTGTTTGTAAATAATTTCTGTGAGAAACCTAAAGTTTGTGAAAAAATTTGTGAAAAATTGAACAATTTTTTTTATTTGATCGCATTGGCGGTGAAATGGTGGCATGACATATACCAAAATGGGCCTAGATCAATACTTTGGAATGTCTTCTAAAAAAAATATATACATGTTAAGGGATATTCAGGTATTCCTGACAGATATCAGGGTTCCAATGTAACTAGCGCTCATTTTGAAAAAAAGTGGCTTTGAAATAGCAAAGTGCTACTTGTATTTATTGCCCTATAACTTGCAAAAAAAGCAAAGAACGTGTTAACATTGGGTATTTCTAAACTCAGGACAAAATTTAGAAACTATTTAGCATGGTTGTTTTTTGGTGGTTGTAGATGTGTAACAGATTTTGGGGGTCAAAGTTAGAAAAAGTGTGTTTTTTTTTCATTTTTTCCTCATATTTTATAATTTTTTTAATAATAGATTATAAGACATGATGAAAATAATGGTATCTTTAGAAAGTCCATTTAATGGTGAGAAAAACGGTATATAATATGTGTGGGTACAGTAAATGAGTAAGAGGAAAATTACAGCTAAACACAAACACCGCAGAAATGTAAAAATAGCCCTGGTCTTTAAGGGAAAGAAATTGAAAAATGGCCTTGGTCCTTAAGGGGTTAAATAGTGTTGCCTTGAGTATTTGCCCAAAACTGTCAAAAAAAAATATTTTAGTGTAAGAAAATGGAAAAATCGTAAAAAAAGATGATTTAATAACAGTGTGTCTTGGTTGTTTATGTTTAAGCTTTATTTGAGGTGTTATGTAATTTTGACCTGGGATTTTATAACATGGTGGCTTTTTGTTTTGCTGCATTTTAAATGGCAGGGTTGAATAACGGTTTAACTACCGACCACCCGTAAAAAATCAAAGAGTTTAAATATACACGCGCTAATTTCACCATTCTAAATGCAATTTACCCACATTAATGATCATTTGTTAACTATTTTACGTTACAAATAAAAACAAGTTATTTTCATATTTTTTCATATTAACTAAACTAATAAATAATCAGGAAATTCCAAGTAACATTTTTACACACCCTAACAACTACGTAAAAATACGTTTGCGACTACAAGATTTTTTCGCCTACGCTTTGCTCGTTGGGAATCGTAGTCTGTTTACATTATTGTTCTCCCTTGAATACACTAGTGACTAAGCGAAATCAAGGGTGTGGAACACTACAATAACCGGCATGCACTGAGGGAAAAGTGATCACATGACTGATACCTGAACAAACGGCTAAAAGCCTTCTTTCGGCCATTTTGTAAGAGACCTTAAGCGCCGCGGTTTTGAAGCACAGGCTTCAGCTCTATCTGGTTACGTTAATATTTTCCTAAGCTATTTGAACAACTTACGATTTGCGTCTGTATAACTGTTGCCCTTAGTAACCTTTCATCAAGAGCTTTAAATTGGGCGTTTCCATCAAAACAAAGTCCCAATTACCTCTCACCGCCAGCGCCTCATAGAAAAACACAGATCTCACGTCTCGCCACCACCGGCTAGCGACAGCGTTTTCCTCTGCACATTGTGCTCGTAATAATATCGCATGTCCTCTATTCAGAACCTCAACTCTTTCGGTAAGAGGCGGGCTAGTATATTGGGTCATGTTGTCTTGCTGTGTAGCGTTCTGGTTAAACTGCTGTTTTAGTTAACTTCTAGACTTCTGTAGGTTGTGAAAATAAACGATTTAGCTGCGTCATTTGTTGTCTTCGGAAGATTTAAATGTATTCCTATTTTGTACAGCTAAAATATTATGCTGAAGATGACGCTATCCACTTAGTTCAGTAAACAACTGTATATATCGTGGCCTTGTACTATTGAGTTCATATTGAAATTATTAAGTGTACGTGCTTATGTGCTCTTGCTTCATTGTGTATTTCAGTTTAACTCTTTTTTTTTTTTTTTTTTTTTTTTTTTTTTTTTTTCTTATCTTTTGTATTGCAAAATGGCGACGTGTGATAGCGGGAAGGGTGGTTTCTCCTACAGTAATGTTTGCTAGCAACGGGGGGGGGGGGGTTCACAATATTGGCTTGGGCTGCCACAGTTGCAGATTTGATTGATAAATACTAATAACTTTAATGCACAGTGTTTAAGTGCTAGTAAGTCCCTATGTTTTAGAATTTATGTAATTGGATGAATTTAGCAAGATTAATTGATTTACTCTAACCTGTTAGAAGATAAGCATATGAGCTTATTTAATATCCGTTTAATGCTCTACATATAGGAGGTAAACTACTGTAAACACTTTGTAATTGTTAAAGGGACATGAAAACCAAATTTTCTTTCATGATTTAGAAAGAGCATACAATTATAAACAACTTTCTAATTGACTTATATTATCGAATTTGCTTCATTCTATTGATATTCTTTGCTGAAAAGCGTATCTAGATATGCTTAGTAGCTGCTGATTGGTAGCTGCGCATAGATGCCTCCTGTGATTGGTTCACCGTGTGCATTGCTATTTAAGTATAGCTAAATAAGGAAGCAAATTAGGTAATAGAAGTAAATTGGAATGTTTAAAATTGTATTCTCTACCTTAATCATGAGAGAAAAAGTTTGGGTATAGTGTCCCTTTAACTGTCCCTCTCTTTTCCTATAACTTGTTTTATTTATAAACTATTTTCGAGGGTATGTACCTGTAAGCAAGTTTTTGCTTTAATGATGGACGATCTGTTTTATCTACATAGCTCTGAATGTAAATATATGGTGTCTATATCTATATATGTTGTGTCTGATGATAAAATCAGCTGATACAATTTTGTGACATGAAGCAGGTTAAGGGTTATGGACATGTGCTTCAGCCTCTTGCAAGAATTGGTAGATGCAGTTTTCAGACTAAACATTTTACTAAATTAAAGGGACAGTATACACTCATTTTCATATAGCTGCATGCAATAGACACTACTATAAAGAATAATATGCACAGATACTGATATAAAAATCCAGTATAAAACTGTTTAAAAACTTACTTAGAAGCTGTCAGTTTGGCTCTGTTGAAAAGGTAGCTGGAAAGCCCACTGCAGGTGGGAAATAAGACACTCCCCCCCCCTCCCCCTTCTTTTGCATATGAAAAGACCCTTTACACAAACAGGAGCAAGCTGGAGTAGGTAGTCGAGCGTATTTACATAAAACTTTGGGGCTTGGTTAGGAGTCTGAAAATCAGAGCAATGTTATTTAAAAATAAGCAAAACTATACATTAATTAAAAAAAAAAAAACTTTATGGGCTATATAAATTATCTACAAAACATTTATGCAAAGAAAAAATGAGTGTATAATATTAGTCCCTTTAAATATTAGGCAACTGACTTTTTTGTTCAGCTTAAAGGGACAGTCTACTACAACATTGTTATTGTTTTAAAAAAATATATATAGATAATCCCTTTATTACCCATTCCCCAGTTTTGCATAACAATCACTTATATTAAAGGGACTGTCAAGTCCCAAAAAAAATTTCATGTTTCAAATAGGGCATGTAATTTTAAACAACTTTCCAATTTACTTTTATCACCAATTTTGCTTTGATCTTTTGCTATTCTTAGTTGGAAGCTAGACCTAGGAAGGCTCATATGATAATTTCTAAGCCCTTGAAGGCCGCCTCTAATCACAAGCTTTTGTATTCGCTTTTCACAGCAGGGGAGAGCTAGTTCAAGTAAACCCTATAGATAGCATTGTGAGCATGACCGTGGATTGTGGCAAACACTGCACTAACTGGCTAAAATGAAAGTAAAAAGATAATAAAATGTCATGTGATCAGATCACAGAGGTAAAAAGTGTATTATAACTGTGTTGGTTATGCAAAATTGGGGAATGGGTAATAAAGGGATTATCTATCTTTTAAAACAACAAAAATTTTGGTGTTGACTGTCCCTTTAATACACTTCTTACATCTGTGGCTACCTTGTATATAAGCCTCTGCAGACTGCCCTCCTCAGTTTGACAGAGTTGTGATTTAGCCACAGTGCTGACGTTTTAAAGAACTACAGGAGTGAGCACAATGTTACCTATATTGCACACATGAACTATCCCTGTCAAAAACGTCAACATGCATTAAGAGGTTTTGTTTAAAACTGTTTAGAAATCAGTTTGAGCCCACCTAGGTTTAGCTTTCAGCAAAGAATATCAAGAGAACAAATCATTTTTTATCAAAATTAAATTGGAAAGTTGTTTAAAATGTCATGCCCTATATGAATCATGAGTTTTAATTTTGAATACTTTTTTTTTTTTTTTTTTTTTTTTAATGTTTGCCTAAAAAAAAATTTGCTTTCAGACCCCTTTGCTGATGCAACTAAGGGTGACGACTTACTCCCGGCAGGGACTGAGGATTATATCCATATAAGAATTCAGCAACGCAACGGCAGGAAGACTCTGACTACTGTACAAGGGATTGCAGATGACTATGACAAAAAGAAGCTTGTAAAAGCTTTTAAGAAGGTATGAGTTATCAAATGGCTAATCCAAACTTTTGTAGCTATAGTAAATTGTAAATTTAACTAATGTACTTGTAACTGTTTGCCTTATAGGGACAGTTTACTGTACATTTTGGTTTCCTTTTAATGTGTTTCTAATAACTTGATAAACAATAGCGGAAGAGTATAAAACTGTATTCTTCCCAGAACCTATTTTAAAGTGCTATATTGTGAAATGTTCTGTCAAGGTTAGTGTAATCTAGCATTATAGATGCCGTCTAGTGGGCACCCCGGCTTTTTTTTTTTTTTTTTTTTTTCTTGCTAGCTGATTAAAATGAAAGTATTACACTGCCCCACCTTGCTAATTTCCCTCTAGCTCGTTAAATGTTCTTTGAAAACAATGTAAAATGTATAAATGTGCTTTTATTTTTGTATATGAAATAGCGGTTCTGCAGATAGAAAGTACAACCCATTCTAAGGGCTTATCCTATAGGGAGCTCAAACCTAATTTCTCTACACAAACACCAATACTTAACTAAAATGTTAACCCTTTCGTGTTGGCTAAAGTGCCTACATCAGAACAACTGCTCCGATGTAGATACATTGAAACACACGATCGCGAGATTTCAATTATTGGATCGCGTCTGGGGGGCGTCCCTAGGAACGCCCCCCCCAGACCGCGATCAAATCCTGACAGCACAGAAGGCTTCAGGACAGCAGTTTGCTATGACGTTCTATTCCGTCATAATGGCTTTAAAGCCCAGTCTAATTATGACTGAATAGAATGGCATAACTGCTTTAAAAGGTTAATTGATTTCCTTTTGCTTCTCTTTATATAGAGAATGCTGAAGTTTTCAGTATAGGTGCTGGTTTTAACTGGCATAATTTTGTTTAGAGTTCAAAATAAAGGCAAAGGAGTGAAAAAAATATCTCTGCAGGTGAAATGTTTATTGCGAATAAGTATGGTAGAACAGCATAATCAACAAATTATAAGAAAATGAAACGGTTCACTTGAATTGACTTTCAAATTAGTGTGTTTCTGCACGTGCTTAAAGGGACAGTCAAGTCCAATTTTTTTTTTTTTTTTTTCATGTTTCAAATAGGGCATGTAATTTTAAACAACCAATTTTGCTTAGTTCTCTTGGAATTCTTAGTTGAAAGCTAAACCTAGGAAGGCTCATATTTTGAAGGCCACCTCTTATCACATGCTTTTTTTTTTATTTGCTTTTCACAACAGGGGAGAGCTAGTTCATGTAAACCATATAGATAGCATTGTGATCACGCCGGTGGCTTGTGGCAGACACTGCACTAATTGGCTAAAATGCAAGTCAATAGATAATAAATAAAATGTCATGTGATCAGGGGGCTGTTAGAAGATGCTTAGATACAAGTTAATTAGAGGTAAAAAGTATATTAATATAACCGTGTTGGTTATGCAAAACTGGGGAATGCGTAATAAAGGGATTATCTCTTTTAAAACAACAATAATTCTGGTGTAACTGTCCCTTTTTACTAGCAGCTGGTGCTTCAGTATGCAAATATAAATGTGCACATTTTTGTAGTAATACATAGCATCTTTAATGCCCTGTCAATCATGAAACTTTAAAGGACCACGAAATACAGTAAAATTGCGTTACAAGTGCAAAAAGACAATGTAATAACAAAAAAGCAGTAGTTTGTTTTTTTTTTTTTTGCCTTTCATTTATAAAAATAGAAGCTATTTTACTAATTAACTTATATTTTTTTCTTAAGAAATTTGCTTGCAATGGTACTGTGATTGAACATCCAGAATACGGAGAAGTTATCCAGCTTCAGGGTGATCAGAGGAAAAACATCTGTCAATTTCTTATGGAGGTAAGTATAAAAAATGCTAAATGGTTTACACTTGTATTCTGATGTTGAGGCATCACTATATATTGCACCTGGGCATTTTTTGTATCAAACTGGTAACATAGTTTTTTAGTGTTGAGGCTACTGCATTTATTGAATTTCAGCCTCATGTATAAATAGAATATTTTGACCTGCATATTATTGTGATGTTAAAATCTACAAATTTAGACCTTGTATCAAACCGTAATGGAAAAGTGTTTTAGTGATTTTCTTGCAGCTGCTTCTGTGGAGTTTTTGCTGGTTTGAATAAGGGTATTTGTTCTAACCCTAGAAACCCTCAGATGTACATGGTAGCTGGACCAGATGTGAGCATTACAGAAGCTTTTAGAATTAAAAAAACAAAAAAACAGCATTTCAGTAATTGAAAGGAAAGTGTTATTAATGGGACAATGTACACAGATTTTCACTTAACTGCACGTAATAGACACTACTATAAAGATGGATATGCAGAGCTTTACATTTTTTACAAAAACATTCTAAGAGGGGCTATGTAAATGGATAATCTACAAAACATTTACGCAAAGAAAAATCTAGTGTACAATGTCCCTTTAAAACTTTATTTTCATACTGCTGAAGATGCAGCATGAATTTTAACTAACCTTTAGTCTGTTTTTTTTTTTCTTTCAGATTGGCATTGTTAAGGAAGAACAACTTAAGGTCCATGGTTTCTGAGATGTGGATAACATAATTTTCCTGGCGCCGTCTTTGTGAAACCTTTAATATTTGTAGTAGAAGGACTTTTAAAATGTCTGAGTATTCAAAACTAGGTCCTTTTTTGCATGAGTACAGAAAGTGTGTAATTAGTAGGCTAGTAACACATAAGAAAATTGCTGTGAGATGGTAGGATAACTGAATTTTAGTACCTTTCCAATGGAAATGTTTTAGTGTGGACTCGTCACTTTTCTTTTTTTTTTTTTTTTCTTTTTTTTCATTCATTTTGATTTTGTTGTATTAAAACAATGTATGTTGCTGCCTATCAAGATTTTGAGATTCTGTGTTTTTTTTTTTTTTTTTTCTTTTTTTTAACTTAAGTGGGGCTGTATGACACTGCATTTTAATGAGGGTAAAAGCCCCAATGCACAAACTTATCCCGAACATGAGAGTGTTATAAAGATGGTGTAAGCTGTAGAGCAGGGGTGTCAAACTCAAATTCATCGTGGGCCGCATCAGCAGTTTGGTCACCCTCAAAGGGCCGGTTGTATCTGTAGGACTATGTGTCCACTCTTTATTATCATAAATTATTGTCACTGCATTCAATTATTACTGTTAATAATAAGAATAATGGCAAGTAGATATTCAAATGTACAATTTATTGAAAAATGATTTTTGGTAACAGACAGTAATTTATTTATTTTTTAAACATACAAATATTGCCAAACACTGTTTATTACACATGGCATTAACTTTTTTTTTACTTTTCTGACTAGATGGCTGACATCGTTTTCCTGAGGTCAGTCCATCGATGTCTGGCGTTAGGTCTTGTGCTGTAGCAATCCGCAAAACGGCATGGTACCAAAGTGAATCGGCTGATTGATGAATTCAATGCTTTTCTGACTTTAAAGAACAGAACTTAACCTTTACCAGCTTTGATAACCTCCATGCTGTTTTGCGGATTGCTACAGCACAAGAGCACTCTGATACGTTATACCACTGTAAAGTGACACGGAAGTGGTCAGTATATCCAAAGTTTACGGCTCAGACTTTTAAGCAGAATAATAAGCAGACCCCCCTCCCCCCCCACATACATCATATGTACTTACAGTACAGGAGAGAAGGGTTCAGGCAGCCGTTGGATCTGTCACATCACAGGATGGCATGCACTCAATATAAAAACAAGTGTGAATGCATGCATAAAGTGGAGGTTTCCTGTGTAGAACGGCCGGCGCCGCTAGAGGGCTGGCTTGTAGGCTGCCACGCACGCGCTGAAGAGGCGGCTTTCTTGTGTCAAAAAAAAAAAAAGCGAGAATAAAAGGTGAAGGCTGGCGGCCGCTACACGGGCCACATGACGAGGTCTGGGGGGCCGGATTCGGCCCGCGGGCCTTGTGTTTGACACCCGTGCTGTAGAGGGATGGTCTAGTCAAAATTATTAAACTTTCATGATTCAGACAGGGCATGTCATATTTTTTTTAAACGTTGCAATTTACTATTTTCATCATTTTTGCTTTCTCTTGGGTATTTCGTTGAAAGCTAAACCTAGGTATGCGCTCATGCTAATTTCTAAGTCCTTGAAGACCGCATCTTATCTCTGTGCGTTTTGACAGGGAGTTATTTGAGTCGGCACTAATTTGCTAAATTGCCAGTCTATCAAAAGAACTGAAATAAGGGTGCAGTCTGCAGAGGTTTAGATGCAAGGTAATCAGAGGTAAAAAGTATATGAATATAAACATGTTGGCTATGCAAAACTAGGAAATGGCTAATAAAGAGATCTATGTATTGTTTAAAAAGCTAAAATAGGTAGACATGTATTTGGGAGCATGTGGACAAAATGGAAGCAGGCACTACTCGGTCAGGAAAAATGAATAAAACATACTTTTATTTTAGTTAAACAATTTAAAACATGGAGTGTTCCCAAAACAGAGGGTAGACATGGAGACAACGGCAGTCTAACGCGTTTCGTGCCCACTAGTGGCGCTTATTCATAGACTGTGTGAAGACAGAGACAGGCAATTTATACCCTAAGTGCAAACCAATTGACTCTTATCACACCAATTAAGTTTAAAAAAAACAAATGAAGTAATGTTAAAAGCAACAGATAAAATGTAAGTATAATAGCAGTGAAAAAATGAAATAACACCCTGTTACAAATTGGTTAAGCCAATGCTAATGGAAAAAGGCTATGTTATCAACTTTTAACACTGGGATTATTATGGGATAAATTATCAAAAGAGAAAAGCAATTGCAAAATACTCACATTCATGTTTTTTTTTTTTTTAAATGGAAAAAGCTTGTTTAGTGGAGTAACTAAAGATTTAACTGTGTATAATCATCTAATGCTGTTTTAATATATTATATTGCACAAATGACTCAGTACGGCATACCCTGCTTTGTTACAATACATCGCAATAAAATAGTGTAAATGCTATGTGTCATGTGCAATAATAATACAATTTACAGTATATGACCATTCCTGAAGCCCAATAAATAGAGCTAAATCCAAGATACCAAGTCTAAGATATAAGGACTGTATTAGAGAGAATATTGGCTATGCTCAATAAAATTATAACTACACAATGGAATAAAGAAATAAGTAGTGTATGAATTTCAGCTAACATTAGTTATCTACGAAATAGCTAATGTCAAACTCTTTATTCATGTCTGATGGGATTCTTGTCTTTAATTTTAGAATCCAAAATAATTCCTTATCAAGGACTGTTTTTATTACCACCTCTTATAGGGACTCTGGCCAGATCTATTACTTGAACTGATAGTCTTTGTTTGTGAAATGTATACCATTAAAATGACTTGCTACCGCTGATTCTTTTACATAATTCTTTACGTCCCTGACATGTTCCCCCTACTCCTTGCTCTTAGCTCTCTAGAGGTTTGAGCTATGTATTGACTATAGCAAAAGTTGCAAGTTAACATGTACACCACCCATTGGGTACCACAATTGGCATAAAATTGAATCAAATTTTTGATTAGTGATGTTTGATGTAAAAGAATCACCTCTCAAAATCATAGCGCAGGTATTGCAGTTTTTACCGCCACATCTGAAATTGTCTGTGTTTCAGCCACGTGGATTCCATGGGGGTGGATATGTTTGTTTACCATACTGGTAGAAAGTGTCTGTGCTAAGGTTCTGGGGTTTTTTGGGACAAAATTGCAATGTTTGACTAATGGTTTTAAAATATCTCCAACTAGGAGATGTAGATGTTTTTTAAGAATGTTAACAATTTGGTCATTGCACAGTGTACTCAGTTGTGTGAATACTATTGAATCGCTAAAGCTGCTGTTTATTTCTTTGTAGGGTCTATTAGCTAAATTGACATTAGATTTCTTCACTAATTCATGACATTTCGATAGAGAGCTTTTGTTATAACCTCTACTGACCAATCTATTTTCTAGTTCAAATGCCTGTTGGTCATAAATTTCATCTGATTGTGTTCCTTCTGAGTCTGAACTGTCCTTTAGGTATAGCTTGCATTAAATGTTTAGGATGTTGCGCTTTAGCGTGCAGGATGGTGTTCCCAGCAGTAGGTTTTCTGTAAGTTTTTGTGCATATATGATTGAGTACCTGTAAAGTTACATCCAAAAAATCTATTTGTGACTAACCAAGGTTATCCAACCCTGTGCCAGTCACTTATTTGGCATAAAGGGTTATCGGACCGCTTCTACTCTCACTAATAGGTCACAATCTAGCCACACCAGGCCAGCTTGTGATTTAGTTCCGTGGGTGCAAGGGTTAACACTCCCTAGTCTGTACTAGACGTAAAAGAAATGCCCAAAACTCCACTTTAATGCCACCCACACTAAACTAACAACCATATAGCTCAAACTGCCACCACTTAAAATTTATTAAAGGGAAAATCCTAAGAAAAAACCCAGAATTACACATTAACTCTTAGTACAATTTGGCAGAAAATAACCTATATTATACAGTTCTAATATTAGTCTCTTTCAGTAACGTGGTTCAATTATTAGACAAAGGCCAAACTTAATATTATGTACAATGCATTATTAAGTTGCTACTAATAAAATTACACACAGCAGACAGTTTTTAATATAAAAAGGGAGAAAAACAGATTGAATATTTTACTAGTCTCAAGATCTGTGCCAGGGGCTGGCATGAAAGCAATGGTCCTTACCCTGTAGAACAGCTCCCCTTGTAAGAATGACCAATTTCAGTGTTAAAACACAAGACCCTTATACCTTTTTTCCATAGATCAGGTTGCCTGACCACACCCTCCTGGGCGGGCTAAGAACCCCCCCCCCCATGTCTTTAAACGCATATAGGCATTAGACCAATGTCCATTTAATGACCCCATCAGGTTATGGGGGAGAAGTACTGTTGTATCTCTGGAGATGACAGATTGACTCAATGCATACACAATAACATTTGGAGGAAGGGTTTTAGAAACTATTTATGAGGGGTTCTGGCACATCAAAGAAAACTCAAACAAACCCAGTACACAGCTATTTTTAAAAAAACAAACTGTTTATTAACCCCTTCTCAGCTAAATCCTGAGATGTTCGTGACAGTCATTCAAAGGTTTTTTTTTTTTACTATGAAGAGCGAATCGGCTATATATCGTGAATAAAAGACGATATCCTCGCACCATGGATTCGATGGATCATAAATGTGCATAAGTTCCCATCTGGCCACATATAAGTTAGCAAATGATTGGGCAAACTTTGCCCCCATCGCTGTGCCACATGTTTGTTGGAAAAACTCTTGGTTAAACATGAAAAAATGTGGGATAGAAGATACCACAAGATGTCTCCTACATAGTGTTTGGTGATATTTTCCAACTCTAATTTTTTTTGTTAAGAATGATTCAATAATCTGAACCCCCAAAAAGTTGGAATGCATGTATATAGAGATGAAATATCGACCACCATCCATGTATAGTGTTCTTGCCACTCAATGTGTTCTAGTTTATTGAGAAGATGTGAGCTGTCCTCCAGGTAGCTTAAAGGGACAGTAAAGTCAAAACTAAACTTTCATGATTCATATAGGGCATGTCATTTTAAACAACTTTCCAATTTACTTTTATCATCAAATTTGCTTTGTTCCCTTGGTGGTATATTTGAAAAGCTAAACCTAGCTAGGCTCAAACTGATTTCTAAACAGTTGAAAACCGCCTCCTAGCTCAGAGCATTTTGAAAGTTTTTCACAGTTAGACTGTGCTAGTTCACATGTGTCATATAGATAACATTGTGCTCACTCCTGTGAAGTTAAGGAGTCTTCACTGATTGACTACACTGCATGTCTGTCAAAGGCACTTAGATAAGGAGGCTGTCTGCAAAGGCTTAGATACAAGGTAATAACAGAGGTAAAAAGTATATTAATGTAACTGTTGGTTATGCAAAAACGGGGAATGGGTAATAAAAGGGGTTATCTTTTTTTAAATAAGAAAAATTTTGGTGTAGACTGTCCCTTTAACTGACCTTTGGCAATAGGTTGTCGAATGGCGTCTATCCAGGCTCCCATAGGTTCAAAAAGGGAGCCAATGCTAGAGACTATTGGTCTACCTGGAGGATGCTCAATATCTTTATGTACTTTAGGTACATGGTAAAAGATGGGATTCTGTGGAACAAGAGTATTTAGGTCATTGGTACTAAAAATGCCCAATGAGATACCTTCTTGGACCAATTGTGTCAATTCTTTTTTAAAGATGCGAGTTGGATTTGAAAATAATTTATGATAAATATTACTATCATAAAGCTGTCTATAAGCCTCTTGAAAATAGAAGCTTTTATCCATGATAACAATGCTGCCGCCCTTGTCTGAATTTTTTATAACAATGTCATGGTTGTTTTGTAATGACTTAATAGCCAAACATCCTGAACTGCTTTTTGGAAAGCATTTAATATTTAACCCCTATGTTGGACTGAATAAATATCAGATTTTGTCTTTTTAGGTTTCTGTAGCTGTTTAGGATTAAGATCCAGAGATTCACTGTGCAGTTCATTAAGAGTTGCCAGTGTCCAAGCATCAGAAAGGGCAAATATGGAATAGCATTGACATCAATATTTTTATTTTTCACTGAATCGGCACTAGCTGGATGCTCAAGTTCATCAACTGTTTCAGAGGTTAAAGAAAAAACCCTTTTTAAGGTAAGTTTTCTGATGAACTTGTTAATATCCAGCAATGTGTGGAAACTGGAAAATTTGTTTACAGCTGCAAAACCCAAACCTTTGGATAGAACTAACTTTTCAAATTCATTCAGTCTATATTTTGACACATTTATAATACTGAGACTCTCAGAAGGAGTACAGGTGTTTAAGTTTAGTGTCCCTTCTTCTTTGTTTTTTCTTTGCCTCTTCTTTCTCCACCTTCGTCTTCTTTTTATAATAGGGTGATCTCGCGAGTTTTGGGTCGTACCACTGGTGGACACTCCCCCGACTCCTCCCCCGAAGTTTCCTGTAAAAAAGAAGACGAACAAGAAGAGGAAGAAAAAGAAGAGATGGAATTTGAAGACATGGTGTTTTTAGGATCCGTGGACTCTCCTTCTGATGTATTGAATACTACTTTTCTTTTGTTCTTTTTTTAATATTGATTTAGGAATATTTTTGACATTCTTTTGGCCTTGTTGGAACTGTGCGTTGCCAAAATTCTTTTGATATTTATTTTTATTCCTTTCAACAGGTTGACTTAGTTCACAAAAGTGTGAGCTGAGTTCAAAAAGATATGCTTCTATGCACTATTCGGGAAATATCATATGTACTTGTTCAGTCAACACAGTAAACAACAATATTGTTAAAATGTAACCTTTATTATGTATATTTAAAATGACAGCTAGATTGCACTGATACCTGCTGCTTTGCGCATATGTTTAAAAACACATCTCCATGCTGTTTGATTATAACTCTGATAATTAGGTGTTATGTGGGGCAAGAAACTGTGTTGAATTATAACTTTATTACTGTTGTTAGAAAATTCTCATAGCCTTATTGGTGGCTTGTTTTAAAACACAATTCTGTTAAATTATTATTGTATGGTCCACAATAAAGTTTGCCTGACCCACATATTTCATAAATCTGTATTAACCTGATAATATCTAGCTGCAAGTTGACAATTACTGGCCTTAAAAAGAGTCTCCTGCACCTATACTAAATACTTGTACACTGATATCAGACTTATTATATATCTGGTTGTTAATTATGACTTTGGATAGTCATAATTGCCTTTATGACACTTAAAGTTACTATTTGATATCAGTATCAGTCATGTATGTGTGCGTTACTTTTGGCTGTTCAGCTTATAAGTAATGTCAACTTCTGTTGGTTATAAGTAGCCTTGATGTTTATTTGGTAACATTATGTAAATAGCTGTTTGTGGTCTATGATTACTAGTATCCCATCACACTATGTGTTCTTGTAATCATTATTTTGTAACCGTTGTTAGCTGATAATAGTAGTCTGTTCATAAACTAAGAGTGTTGGCACTCTATTTAGAATTGATATCTGTTGGATTGCACTGGGTATCCTTGTAACATGCTAATGCTGAGTATCCACTGTTTCAACAGAGGAAAAATTACCTCTTAATACCATTGAGTTGTTTAAAGATATTATCTCTCTGAATTAGAGCTTTTGTTTTATGTTATTGGATACCAGCTGTTATAAATGTTTGTAAAAATATCAAATATTGTCACTCGTTTTTTATATATTAATAAATTGCATTAGCTACTTTTTACTGAGATATGTCAGTTACTTAGTATTATTTACCTTGTAATTACCGCTGTTGTATAACTTAGTTACCTTGGATTTGCACTGCTGTGTTACTACAGTTACCTTCTAATTACCACTCATTGTATGGCTTTCTAACTGCAGTTTCTATAAGTACGGAGTAAGCTGAATCGCTCAGAGTACCAACCGTTACGGTTACAATCACTCGTTACTTAATACTTGAAATAGTAGTTTGTCTATGAAGGATGTTGGTTAACTAATATTTGTTACCTATGAGTTACCGTGATTATATACCTAGGTTACCTCTTAATTACCGTTTCTAGATAACTGGGATTACCTTTTAGTTACTGCTGTACTATGTGACTGTCTCACTACAGTTACCTATAGGTGCTGCATTAATTAAATAGTCTTTCGGCAGCTAAGATTTTCGTCGTGACAGATTTTAGGTTGTATTATCACCTATTAACCCCTTAACGACCGAGGACGTGCAGGGTACGTCCTCAAAAAAAAAAAGGCAGTTAACGCCTGAGGACGTACCCTGCACATCCTCGGTGTGGAAAGCAGCTGGAAGCGATCCTGCTCGCTTCCAGCTGCTTTCCGGTTATTGCAGTGATGCCTCGATATGGAGGCATCCTGCAATAACCTTTTTAAGCCATCCGGTGCAGAGAGCGCCACTCTGTGGCCCTCTCTGCACCGGAGATCGGTGGCTTTCCTCGTTGGTGGGTGGGAGCCGGACCGGGAGGCGGGTGGCGGCCATCGTTGGCACTAGTGATGAGGAGGGGGGCGGGATCGTGGGCGGGGATGTCCGGGGGCGCGCACAGGGGGGCGGGCGCGTGCACGGGGAGGGAGCGGGTGGGAAACGCTACACTACAGCAAAAAGTTTACTAAAATGCTAAAAAAAAAGGGGAATACAAGTTTTAAAAAAATCAATCTATCAAGGTGTGGGGGTTGGTCTGTGGGGGTAGGGAAGCTACACTACAGAAAAAAAAAACATTTTTTTCTGCAAGTTGGGTACTGGCAGACAGCTGCCAGTACCCAAGATGGCCCCCAATAATGCAGAGGGGGAGGGTTAGAGAGCTGTTTTGGGGGGATCATGGAGGTTGGGGGCTAAGGGGGATCCTACACAGCAGCATATGTAAATATGCTATAAAAAAACCTTTTATTTTAGTACTAGCAGACTTTCTGCCAGTACTTAAGATGGCGGGGACAATTGTGGGGTGGGGGTGGGGGAGGGAAGGGAGCTGTTTGGGAGGGATCAGGAGGTGGGATGTGTCAGGTGGGAGGCTGATCTCTACACTAAAGCTAAAATTAACCCTGCAAGCTCCCTACAAACTACCTAATTAACCCCTTCACTGCTAGCCATAATACACGTGTGATGTGCAGCAGTATTTAGCGGCCTTCTAATTACCAAAAAGCAACGCCAAAGTCATATATGTCTGCCATTTCTGAACAAAGGGGATCCCAGAGAAGCATTTACAACCATTTGTGCCATAATTGCACAAGCTGTTTGTAAATAATTTCAGTGAGAAACCTAAAATTGTGAAAAATTTAGCGTTTTTTTTTTTAATTTGATCGCATTTGGCGGTGAAATGGTGGCATGAAATATACCAAAATGGGCCTAAATCAATACTTGGGGTTGTCTACTACACTACACTAAATCTAAAATTAACCCTAGAAGCTCCTTGCATTCTCCCTAATTAATCCCTTCACTGCTGGGCATAATACACGTGTGGTGCGCAGTGGCATTTAGCAGCCTTCTAATTATTAAAAAGCAAAGCCAAAGCCATATATGTCTGCTATTTATGAACAAAGGGGATCCCAGAGAAGCATTTACAACCATTTATCCCATAATTGCACAAGCTGTTTGTAAATTATTTCAGTGAGAAACCTAAAGTTTGTGAAAAAGTGAACAATTTTTTTTATTTGATCGCATTTGGCGGTGAAATGGTGGCAAGAAATATACCAAAATGGGCCTAGATCAATACTTTGGGATGTCTTTTAAAAAAATATATATACATGTCAATGGATATTCAGGGATTCCTGAAAGATATTAGTGTTCCAATGTAACTAGCGCTAATTTTGAAAAAAAGTGGTTTGGAAATAGCAAAGTGCTACTTGTATTTATGGACCTATAACTTGCAAAAAAAGCAAAGAACATGTAAACATTGGGTATTTCTAAACTCAGGACAAAATTTAGAAACCGTTTAGCATGTTTTTTTTTTTTTGGTGGTTGTAGATGTGTAAAAGATTTTGGGGGTCAAAGTTAAAAAAAGTGTGTTTTTTTTCCTCATATTTTATAAAATTTTTTATAGTAAATTATAAGATATGATGAAAATAATGGTATCTTTAGAAAGTCCATTTAATGGCGAGAAAAACTGTATATAATATGTGTTGGTACAGTAAATGAGTAAGAGGAAAGTTATAGCTAAACACAAACACCGCAAAAATGTAAAAATAGCCTTGGTCCCAAACGGACAGAAAATGGAAAACTGCTGTGGTCATTAAGGGGTTAATACTACTTTAAGAGTTATTGTTTTTTAACAACATGAGAGAGCAAATTAAAAATTAGGGAACCCCGACGCCGCGTTTCCCATACGCTTCCTTAGAGGGGGTTACGCGAGGCGGCAAATTGGTAAGTTTAAATTACCTGTCTGAACACTCCACCTGTTTCTATTCGGTAGGAGTATCTGTGGACTGATTGGATCGACCAATTGTCAATCATGCATTCAATTGCCGTATTGGTTAGAGATATACATAGAACATACAGATCTAGCTTAGCACAGGAATGTATCATTGCATATGACTTGCAATGTATACTATTGTGAATCGAATGTCAATCTTGTTAGGCCATTGATATTATTAATTGCGCTAAATTGTGGGAATTTGATGTTGTAATGCTTACGGTGGTATGGTGATTTTGTGAGCAAACAAAACTGAACTATAAATACAAAAACTTTGTATTGTCAATTTATTTTAAAAGTGCTGAGTGAATGAATGCACATAAAGTGAGTGAAAGTGTGTTCATAGTTTGTATAAAATCACAAATTAATTATTAGAATGCTCAATAATGGCATATTTACGTGACTTTTGAAAATTATACTTTTAACATTAGGTGCTCCTGAATAAAAAATTTTTTTTATATTAACCCCTTAATGACCGCAGCACTTATCCATTTTCTGTCCGTTTGGGACCAAGGCTATTTTTACATTTTTGCGCTGTTTGTGTTTAGCTGTAATTTTCCTCTTACTCATTTACTGTACCCACACATATTATATACCATTTTTCTCGCCATTAAATGGACTTTCTAAAGATACCATTATTTTTATCATATCTTATAATTTACTCTAATTTTTTTAATAAAATATGAGGAAAAAATGAAAAAAAAAACACACTTTTTCTAACTTTGACCCCCAAAATCTGTTACACATCTACAACCACCAAAAAAATCCCATGCTAAATAGTTTCTAAATTTTGTTCTGAGTTTAGAAATACCCAATGTTTACATGTTCTTTGCTTTTTTTTGCAAGTTATAGGTCCATAAATACAAGTAGCACTTTGCTATTTCCAAACCACTTTTTTTCAAAATGAGTGCTAGTTACATTGGGACACTGATATCTTTCAGGAATCCCTGAATATCCATTGACATGTATATATTTTTTTTTAGAAGACATCCCAAAGTATTGATCTAGGCCCATTTTGGTATATTTCATGCCACCATTTCACCGCCAAATGCGATCAAATAAAAAGAATTGTTCACTTTTTCACAAATTTTTTCACAAACTTTAGGTTTCTCACTGAAATCATTTACAAACGGCTTGTGCAATTATAGCATAAATGTTTGTAAATTCTTCTCTGGGATCCCCTTTGTTCAGAAATAGCAGACATATATGGCTTTGGCGTTGCTTTTTGGTAATTAGAAGGCTGCTAAATGCCACTGCGCACCACACGTGTTTTATGCCCAGCAGTGAAGGGGTTAATTAGGGAGCTTGTATGGTTAATTTTAGCTTTAGTGTAGTGTAGTAGACAACCCCAAATATTGATCTAGGCCCATTTTGGTATATTTCATGCCACCATTTCACCACCATATGCGATCAAATTTAAAAAAACTTTAAATTTTTCACAATTTTAGGTTTCTCACTGAAATTATTTACAAACAGCTTGTGCAATTATAGCATAAATGTTTGTAAATTCTTCTCTGGGATCCCCTTTGTTCAGAAATAGCAGACATATATGACTTTGGCATTGCTTTCTGGTAATTAGAAGGCCGCTAAATGCTGCTGCGCATCACACGTGTATTATGGCTAGCAGTGAAGGGGTTAATTAGGTAGTTTGTAGGGAGCTTGCAGGGTTAATTTTAGCTTTAGTGTAGAGATCAGCTAACCACCTGACACATCCCACCCCCTGATCCCTCCCAAACAGCTCCCTTCCCTCCCCCACCCCAAAATTGTCCCCGCCATCTTAAGTACTGGCAGAAAGTCTGCCAGTACTAAAATAAAAGTTTTTTTCTCCAACATTGGTGTGTCCGGTCCACGGCGTCATCCTTACTTGTGGGATATTCTCTTCCCCAACAGGAAATGGCAAAGAGTCCCAGCAAAGCTGGTCACATGATCCCTCCTAGGCTCCGCCCACCCCAGTCATTCTCTTTGCCGTTGCACAGGCAACATCTCCACGGAGATGGTTAAGAGTTTTTTGGTGTTTAAATGTAGTTTTATTCTTCTATCAAGTGTTTGTTATTTTAAAATAGTGCTGGTATGTACTATTTACTCTGAAACAGAAAAGGATTAAGATTTCTGTTTGTAAGAGGAAGATGATTTTAGCAGACAGTAACTAAAATCGATTGCTGTTTCCACACAGGACTGTTGAGATGAAGTAACTTCAGTTGGGGGAAACAGTTAGCAGTCTTTTCTGCTTAAGGTATGACTAGCCATATTTCTAACAAGACCATGTAATGCTGGAAGGCTGTCATTTCCCCTCATGGGGACCGGTAAGCCATTTTCTTAGTTAAACATAAAAGAATAAAGGGCTTCAAAAAGGGCTTAAAAACTGGTAGACATTTTTCTGGGCTAAAACAATTGCTTTACTAGGCATATTATGCAGATTCTAACTAATTATTGGTATTATAATCTTGGGGAACGTTAAGAAAAACGGCAGGCACTGTGTTGGACACCTTTTTCAGATGGGGGCCTTTCTAGTTATAGACAGAGCCTCATTCTGGGACTGTATAGGGGTTAAATGTAAAAACGGCTCCGGTTCCGTTAATTTAAGGGTTAAAGCTCTGAAATTTGGTGTGCAATACTTTTAATGCTTTAAGACACTGTGGTGAAATTTTGGTGAATTTTGAACAATTCCTTCATACTTTTTCACATATTCAGTAATAAAGTGTTTTCAGTTTGAAATTTAAAGTGACAGTAACGGTTTTATTTTAAAACGTTTTTTGTGCTTTGTTGACAAGTTTAAGCCTGTTTAACATGTCTGTACCATCAGATAAGCTATGTTCTATATGTATGAAAGCCAATGTGTCTCCCCATTTAAATTTATGTGATAATTGTGCCATAGTGTCCAAACAAAGTAAGGACAGTAATGCAACAGATAATGATATTGCCCAAGATGATTCCTCAAATGAGAGGAGTAAACATGATACTACATCATCCCCTACTGTGTCTACACCAGTTATGCCCACACAGGAGGCCCCTAGTACATCTAGTGCGCCAATACTTATTACCATGCAACAATTAACGGCTGTAATGGATAACTCCATAGCAAATCTTTTATCCAAAATGCCTACTTATCAGAGAAAGCGCGATTGCTCTGTTTTAAACACTGAAGAGCAAGAGGACGCTGATGATAACTGTTCTGACATACCCTCACACCAATCTCAAGGGGCCATGAGGGAGGTTTTGTCTGATGGAGAAATTTCAGATTCAGGAAAAATTTCTCATCAAGCTGAACCTGATTTTGTGACATTTAAATTTAAATTAGAACATCTCCACGCACTGCTTAAGGAGGTGTTATCTACTCTGGATGATTGTGACAATTTGGTCATTCCAGAGAAATTATGTAAGATGGACAAGTTCCTAGAGGTTCCGGTGCCCCCCGACGCTTTTCCTATACCCAAGCGGGTGGCGGACATAGTAAATAAAGAGTGGGAAAGGCCCGGCATACCTTTTGTCCCCCCCCCCCCCCTATATTTAAGAAATTATTTCCTATAGTCGACCCCAGAAAGGACTTATGGCAGACAGTCCCCAAGGTCGAGGGGGCGGTTTCTACTCTAAACAAACGCACTACTATTCCTATCGAAGATAGTTGTGCTTTCAAAGATCCTATGGATAAGAAATTAGAGGGTTTGCTTAAAAAGATTTTTGTACAGCAAGGTTACCTTCTACAACCAATTTCATGCATTGTTCCTGTCACTACGGCAGCGTGTTTCTGGTTCGAGGAACTAGAAAAATCGCTCAGTAAAGAATCTTCGTATGAGGAGGTTATGGACAGAGTTCAAGCACTTAAATTGGCTAACTCTTTTGTTTTAGATGCCGCTTTGCAATTAGCTAGATTAGCGGCGAAAAATTCAGGGTTTGCTGTCGTGGCGCGCAGAGTGCTTTGGCTAAAGTCTTGGTCAGCGGATGTGTCTTCCAAGACAAAATTGCTTAACATTCCTTTCAAAGGTAAAACATTATTTGGACCTGATTTGAAAGAGATTATTTCAGACATCACTGGGGGAAAGGGCCACGTCCTCCCACAGGATAGGTCTTTTAAGGCTAATAATAAGCCTAATTTTCGTCCCTTTCGCAGAAACGGACCAGTCTCTAATTCTGTATCCTCTAAGCAAGAGGGTAATACTTCACAACCCAAACCAGCCTGGAAACCAATGCAAGGCTGGAACAAGGGTAAGCAGGCCAAGAAGCCTACCACTGCTACCAAAACAGCATGAAGGGATAGCCCCCGATCCGGGACCGGATCTAGTGGGGGGCAGACTTTCTCTCTTTGCTCCGGCTTGGGCAAGAGATGTTCAGGATCCTTGGGCGCTAGAAATAGTTTCTCAAGGTTATCTCCTGGAATTCAAGGAACTACCCCCAAGGGGAAGGTTCCACAGGTCTCAATTATCTTCAAACCAAATAAAGAGACAGGCATTCTTACATTGTGTAGAAGACCTGTTAAAGATGGGAGTGATACATCCAGTTCCAATAAGAGAACAAGGAATGGGATTTTATTCCAATCTGTTCATAGTTCCCAAAAAAGAGGGAACATTCAGACCAATTTTGGATCTAAAGATCCTAAACAAATTTCTCAGGGTACCATCGTTCAAAATGAAAACTATTCGAACGATCCTACCTACTATCCAGGAAAATCAATTTATGACTACCGTGGATTTAAAGGATGCGTATCTACATATTCCTATCCACAAGGAACATCATCAGTTCCTAAGGTTCGCTTTTCTGGACAAGCATTACCAGTTTGTGGCACTTCCATTTGGATTAGCCACTGCTCCAAGGATTTTCACAAAGGTACTAGGGTCCCTTCTAGCGGTTCTAAGACCAAGGGGCATTGCAGTAGTACCTTACTTGGACGACATCCTGATTCAAGCGTCGTCCCTGTCAAAAGCAAAGGCTCATACGGACATCGTCCTAGCCTTTCTCAGATCTCACGGATGGAAGGTGAACAAAGAAAAAAGTTCTCTGTCCCCGTCAACAAGAGTTCCCTTCTTGGGAACAATAATAGATTCCTTAGAAATGAGGATTTTTCTGACAGAGGTCAGAAAATCAAAACTTCTAAGCTCTTGTCAAGTACTTCATTCTGTTCCTCGTCCTTCCATAGCGCAGTGCATGGAAGTAATAGGATTGATGGTTGCAACAATGGACATAGTTCCTTTTGCACGAATTCATCTAAGACCATTACAACTGTGCATGCTCAGACAGTGGAATGGGGATTATACAGACTTGTCTCCGACGATTCAAGTAGATCAAAAGACCAGAGATTCACTCCGTTGGTGGCTGACCCTGGACAATCTGTCACAGGGAATGAGCTTCCGCAGACCAGAGTGGGTCATTGTCACGACCAACGCCAGCCTAGTGGGCTGGGGCGCGGTCTGGGAATCCCTGAAAGCTCAAGGTCTATGGTCTCGGGAAGAGTCTCTTCTCCCGATAAACATTCTGGAACTGAGAGCGATATTCAATGCTCTCAGAGCTTGGCCTCAACTAGCAAAGGCCAAATTCATAAGGTTTCAGTCAGACAACATGACGACCGTTGCATTTATCAATCATCAGGGGGGAACAAGGACTTCCCTGGCGATGAAAGAAGTGACCAAGATAATTCAATGGGCGGAGGATCACTCCTGCCACTTGTCTGCAATCCACATCCCAGGAGTGGAAAATTGGGAAGCGGATTTTCTGAGTCGTCAGACATTCCATCCGGGGGAGTGGGAACTCCATCCGGAAATCTTTGCCCAAATAACTCAATTATGGGGCATTCCAGACATGGATCTGATGGCGTCTCGTCAGAACTTCAAGGTTCCTTGCTACGGGTCCAGATCCAGGGATCCCAAGGCGACCCTAGTAGATGCACTAGTAGCACCTTGGACCTTCAACCTAGCTTATGTATTCCCACCGTTTCCTCTCATCCCCAGGCTGGTAGCCAGGATCAATCAGGAGAGGGCCTCGGTGATCTTGATAGCTCCTGCGTGGCCACGCAGGACTTGGTATGCAGACCTGGTGAATATGTCATCGGCTCCACCATGGAAGCTACCTTTGAGACAGGACCTTCTTGTTCAGGGTCCATTCGAACATCTGAATCTGGTTTCCCTCCAACTGACGGCTTGGAGATTGAACGCTTGATTTTATCAAAGCGTGGGTTTTCAGATTCTGTAATAGATACTCTGATTCAGGCTAGAAAGCCTGTAACTAGAAAAATTTACCATAAAATATGGAAAAAATATTTCTGTTGGTGTGAATCTAAAGGATTCCCATGGAACAAGATAAAAATTCCTAAGATTCTGGGGGGCGGAGCTTGCCAGCCGAAGGAGATGGCTGACTTCTAATTGAGCTCCCGTGCCCTGTCTGAATGAGAGCGTAATTTGCAACTCGCCACTACCTCTAATTAGCCCACAGCAAACCGGGATGAGAAGACTAACTCTCCGGTCAAGTTTGGCAAGTCTCACATCATCCTAAGCGCTGCTTCATACAAGACCTGTGCGAGAGCTAAGGATTGCGGCCTGGACCTGCGCCTGTACCCACTTAATGCCGACCGGGACCCTGATCCCACACTCACCAAGCAGTTACTCACCCAGCGGAGATCTGACAGCCCGCATCGCGGTGAGCGTTACCGCAGTGCCTAGGGGGAGATCTGACAGAGAGCTGTGTCGGATCTCACGGAGGAGATGAATGGCGCCGGGGAGGGCCGCAGCCTGCGCTTGAGTTAATTGCGCACTATACACAAAGGATCCTTGGTAGCAAGAGATTAAAGCAGGAGGGTAAGAGGCTATGCCATATTAAACCTCACACACTGAATCACTTGTGTTATTTTAAAGAAGAAAATAAAAATAAAACCAGCAAACTGCAGGCATATTAAGGGCATATGAGTTAAGGTCCCAGACAATTGCAAGAATAATGAAGTCACTAAAGCAGACTATGCCTAACTGATCTCACTTTGCATTATATCAGCCTTTCGCTCACAGCATTCTAACACTCTTTAAACCTACACATCTTGTTGGGAAAGCATAAGAATAATAAAAGCCTTTTACTAACTACTACTAAGGAGAGAGTTTACCCACGCAGCAGGGAAAGGTCACCCCACACACAGTTATTGGATTTTTTTTTTTTTTTTTTTTCTCCGCTACGGCACAAGAGACAAGTGTACAAATTAGATCACTGAACTTTCTCATTGAAACCCTAAAAATGTCACCAAAAAAAGGGAATAAACCTAACAAAGGCTCTAAACAGCTAAAAGCCACCTCTCACACAGTTAACAGTTTTTTCAGAGCCCTAGACACAAAGGCCACCAGCCCTGCAAGAACAGACCCCATGGAACAACTATCTGACCACAGCTCATCTGACTTAGAGAGTGATCATCAATCTGAAAGCATCACTATCCCCACAGCTTTATTCAACAACATCCCTTCAAAAAAAGACTTCTCCACATTGATAGCTCAGGTCAAACAATGTATAAAGGAGGAGATCTCTGATCTCAAAAAGGACATATCTGAGATGGGAAATCGGGTAGAGTCCTTAGAGAACACCCAAGATACACATGCAGAAGCTATCACAACTCTCCACAATACCATCCAGCAACAGGGGATCAACATCTCCGAGCTTGAAAACAAATTGGATGACGCTGAAAATCGAAGCAGGCGGCATAACATTAGATTACGGGGAGTGCCTGAGACTATTCTGCCTGCAGAGCTGAATCAGTACCTACAACATTTCTTTAGCGCCCTGAAAAGGGAGGAAACACCATCAAAAATTGACATTGACAGAGCCCACAGAGCTCTGCGCCCCAAACCACTCCCTGAACAACCACCACGAGACGTCATCGTTCGAATCACTAATTACCAAGTGAAAGAAGAAATAATGAAGCTAGCAAGAGAGCAACAACCCATAAGATTCGACAACGCTGAAATACAGGTATACGCAGATCTGTCTCAAAGAACACTCACACAACGCAGAGATCTCAAGCCCCTAACATCACACCTGAGGAAAATGAATGTGCCATATAGATGGGGCTTCCCCTTCCATCTGATCATACCCTGGAAGGGCAGACGCATTACATGTTCCTCCACCGCTGACATTCCGTCGGTGTGCAGAGAGCTAGACATTCCACATCCCCCAACTGAGAGCCCAACATCATCCCAAGCTACTTCATTCAAAGAAGGTGAACCCGCGCCACTACCACAGAGAAAAGAATGGAATCTGGTACGTCAGAGGAAAACCCAAAAACAGAATACTACAACCCTTCCATCATCAGCAGACAAAGGCTGACACAGCCCTCTTTTAGAAGCACTTTGAAATACTTATTATCTCCAAATCAAGAATGGACCTTCGTTGCCTGATACAGACGTATGAGTCTGTTAAGACTCTTGCACAACTACCTACCTGCCACATGATGGGTTCGTATAATCTTCTCAGAACCTCTGAGACACCCTAATGTGTGAACTATTACAGTTACTAAATATAAGATGTTGTTTATTACCTGTTATCTATAGAATGCTAATAATCATAAGTTATTTTCCTGCAGTTATCTTATTTTATTGCTCTCATTCAGCTGGGAGAGTTTCTCCTATAGTATAGAATACTGTTTGTTAACAGTCTGTTACAGGATGTATATTTTCTTGTATTTCTTTTTCTTCTACCTTCTCACTTCTTTCCCTCAAATTGCAACTGTTATCGAATGTACTCTTTCTATAATGTAAATGTAAGCATTCTGCCAGAAGAAGTTCATATCTATATAGTACATACACACCATTATGTCTAGACCAGCATTACAGAATTTAGTTATCTTTACACAGAACACAAAGGGCCTAAACTGTCCCAACAAAAGAAGGATAGCCATCTCTGACTTACACAAGAAAGGAGGTCATATCTTGATGCTTCAAGAGACTCACTTTAAATCCAATCACATCCCCAAGTATTTCTCCCCACATTATCCTCAACACTTCCACAGTACCAATCAAAACAAAAAAATCAATGGAGTTAGCATCTTAATCCACAAATCCATCCCCTTTGTTAAGACGCAAATCTGTCAAGATAAAGAAGGCAGATATTTATGCCTGAAAGGTCTTTTGTATGGCAAACCCGTAACACTGGTAAACGTATATGCACCTAACTCGCATCAGGATAAATTTATATCTTCCCTAACAGATCTCATCATTAGAGAAGTCAAAGGCTCCCTGATAGTCGCAGGCGATCTTAACACCCCCTTGAATCCCACAGTAGATTGTTCGAATCCGGACACTAGAGCAAAAACTACTAACCTAACTAACATATGGCAGAATTTCAAACTTCTAGGCCTACATGATACTTGGAGAAATTTTAACCCCCAAAAAATAGATTTCACTTTTTTCTCACACCCAAATAGAAATTATTCCAGACTAGACTATATCCTTGTGGATCATATGATACTATCCCATTCTAAACACTCGCAAATAATCCATACGTCATGGTCAGATCACTCCCTAGTAACGTATACTGTAAGATGGCCCTCGGCCCCCTTCCGAACTTATCAATGGAGGCTAGACGAAACAATATTCTTAGATCCAACACAAATAAAGAAATTCTCAAAACACATAAAAACCTACTTTTCCTTAAACAACACTCCAGAGGTAGACTCCATTGCTCTATGGGAAGCGCACAAGTGCACCCTTAGAGGGGAATTTATTAAAGCTAAGGCGCAGATCAACAAGAAAAATAGGAAAGAGATAGAACTAATAGCTAGGGATTTAGCTGAGCTTGACCTCGCACACAAGATCAACCCATCTGACAACACTATTTTAAAACATCTTTCTACAAAAAGGGAGCAAATGAACACAGCTTTACAAATTGCTACACAAAAAAAATTACTTTTTTTACAACAAAACTTCTACAGGGAGGGGAATAAACCAGGGAAGTTATTAGCCAAAACACTTAAGAAACAACAGCAGCGAACTTACGTACACTCTATCAAAACATCACAGGGGTCTCATCTAGAAGATACCAGTGCAATAGCAAAAGAGTTCAAAGCCTTCTATCACAAACTATACAACCTATTCCCTAATAGAAATATCCAAACACATACCCAGATTTGTAATAGCTATCTAGAAAACATTCCCTTCCCACATATCTCCCAGGAACAAAGTGAATACTTAAACAACCCCATCCAACTTTCTGAAGTCCGAGATGCGATAAAATCCCTTAAACAAAATAAAGCCCCAGGCCCGGACGGTTTTTCTGGTCTCTATTACAAAACATTTTCCAAATATCTAGCGCCACATCTCACTACCCTATTCAACTCTATCCCAGAATCTCTTTCATTTCCAGAAAACATGTTACAAGCTAACATTGCAGTCATAGCAAAACCTGGTAAACCCCCAACGTCCCCTGCTAATTTTAGACCAATCTCATTATTAAATGTAGATCTTAAAATATACGCTAAAATTTTGGCCATGCGTCTTAATAAGATCTTACCAACAATAGTACACCAAGACCAGGTCGGCTTTGTGCCTAATAGAGAGGCAAAAGACAACACGGTCAAAGTCCTCAATCTACTAGAACATGTCACCCAACACAAGATCCCAACTATTTTTTTATCCACTGACGCCGAAAAGGCATTTGACAGACTAGACTGGACCTACCTGCACGAGACCTTACGACGCTTCGACCTCCCAGAACCCTTCATTCAAAAAATACTGGCCCTATACACTACCCCATCAGCACAAATTAAAATCAATGGTTACCTCTCGGAATCTTTTGAAATCCGAAACGGATCAAGACAGGGCTGCCCTTTATCCCCGCTTCTATTTATCCTATCCCTAGAACCGCTAGCTATCAAGATAAGAAACAATTCCCACATCCAAGGAGTAGACATAGACAATCAATCTCATAAACTGGCCATATTTGCAGATGACATACTCCTGACGTTGACCGACCCACTAACCTCTTTGGACTTAACCATTGCTGAACTGACTCACTTTGGAACAGTGTCAAACTTTTTAGTAAATATGACAAAATCGGAATACCTACCCATTAATTTACCCCCAAGTGACCTAGAGACCTTAAAAAAGACCTGCCCCCTCAAACAGCAAACAAAATACTTAAAATACCTGGGCATCCAGATTACCCAAAATCACACAGACTTACGCAAACTTAATTATGGTAACTTAATATCAGAGTTCCAAGCCCTTGCGTCGACCTGGCTTCCCAAAAATATCTCTTGGCTGGGGAGAATAAACGCAGTAAAGATGATGTTACTACCAAAAGCCCTATACATCCTCCAAACTGTCCCGATCCCAGGCATTCAGAAAGATTTGACCGTTTTACAAAAAATTATTAATGACTACATCTGGCGGCGCAGACCTCCGCGTATTAACAAAACCACACTTTTCAAGCACCCCACGGAGGGAGGTATGGGTGTTCCTCACTTACACTCTTATAAATTAGCTGTGTCACTACAGAGAATCTCTGACTGGTGTAGATCTCGAGAACCTGATGTTAAGAGATGGATTCAAGTAGAAAACGCGTTGACAGAATCCCACAACCTCAGCACTGTCTGCTGGAACCCTGCTTTCTTTAATAAACAGTCTATTTCCACATCCTCTATCACCAATGAGACTTGGTCAGACTGGAAATTTCTAAACAGACAACCAAACACACTTTCATCCAAATACTCCCCACTCACCACCCTCATAAACAACCCGGAATTTCCCCCGGGGAGGCACCAAATTTTCCCCCCTTCCCTGGACCCATTACACCTCCTCCCTGTTTACTCATTGACAGAAAACGGGAATATCAGGGATAAAAGCACACTCGACACTTTACAACACCCGTTTCTTTCCTCTTGGATGAGAATCCACCAAATACGACACTATATACTATTACATAAATTCAAGAAAGACCTGATACGCCCTCTAACGATGTTTGAACATATCTGCCTACCTAACAGCTCAACAAAAGGAGTAGTCTCCAAACTCTACAAACTCACCTTATCCAGCACCTTTCCTCTTCTCCCCTCATACACAAAACAATGGGATAGGGAACTTAAAGCAACAACCACACCGCAAACCTGGAAGCGCAGGTTTGAAAATCTTTTACACTCAGCTCACTCTGCACAGTCCAAAGAAACAAATATCAAGATTATGATGAGGTGGTATCTAACACCTACTAGGATAAGGTATATATTTAAGAAAACCTCTGGTCTATGCTGGAGAGGCTGTGCCCGGGAAGGCAACATTTCACATTTTTGGTGGGATTGCGAACTCATTCAACCCTTTTGGTCTGAATTCTTCAGGAGTGTTAACATAATATTAGGAACAGACATGACACCTAATCTAGAAATAGCACTACTCAATCACACACCAAACATTACATGTAAGATTAGAAGGCAGCTCTTTCGAATCATGCTTAATGCGGCCAACCAGCTCATTCCGAGATGGTGGAAATCCACTCAAACTCCAACCTTATTGGACTGGAGAGCTTTAGTGAACAAGAACTTGATGATGGAAAGACTCCATTACCTTAAGCAGGGACAGATATCTTCATATCATGATATGCAGTTTCTGTGGGAAACCTACACTTATAATACCTAACATACACCTAACACCTAAAATACCTACAACTACAAGAACTCTCTACTTTGGTAGAACAACGCATACACTATAATTTTCATAACGGACAGAAGGCTGCGACAATAGAGTACAAGAACATGGAAAACTTTCTTCTTTCTTCCTTTTCTTTCTTTATCTTTCTTCCTATTCTTTGATTGTATAAGTTTTAGTTTTTATAAAGAACCTTATAATTGCTACAGTTGCAAGCATTAAGAACCTGCAATATTATAAACCAATCGGTTGTCAACATTTAATAATAGACTACCTCTCAGATCCCCTCCAGAATAAGACTGGGGATTCTTCTTGCAAAACCTTTTAAATGTTTCACTACTCACGGGATACCCCAAGGACTCAGCTTATATGGAAAAGAAATGTATACCAGAGGTTCTGAGACAAATATAAAGTGACAGTATTTAGACAGCAGGCCTTTTTGCAGTAATGTTAACTCATCAGTTTGTAACTTGTCATGTTCTTTCATTGTTGTGACTTTTCTTTTTTTCATTTGAAAAATAATAAAAATTCGAATATAAAAAAAAAAAAAAAAAAAATCCTAAGATTCTATCCTTTCTACAAGAAGGTTTGGAGAAAGGATTATCTGCAAGTTCTCTGAAGGGACAGATCTCTGGTTTATCTGTTTTACTTCACAAAAGACTGGCAGCTGTGCCAGATGTTCAAGGATTTGTTCAGGCTCTGGTTAGGATCAAGCCTGTTTACAGACCTTTGACTCCTCCCTGGAGTCTAAATCTAGTTCTTTCAGTTCTTCAAGGGGTTCCGTTTGAACCCTTACATTCCGTAGATATTAAGTTATTATCTTGGAAAGTTTTGTTTTTGGTTGCAATTTCTTCTGCTAGAAGAGTTTCAGAGTTATCTGCTCTGCAGTGTTCTCCGCCTTATCTGGTGTTCCATGCAGATAAGGTGGTTTTGCGTACTAAGCCTGGTTTTCTTCCGAAAGTTGTTTCCAACAAAAATATTAACCAGGAGATAGTTGTACCTTCTTTGTGTCCGAATCCAGTTTCAAAGAAGGAACGTTTGTTACACAATTTGGACGTAGTCCGTGCTCTAAAATTCTATTTAGAGGCTACTAAAGATTTCAGACAAACATCTTCCTTGTTTGTTGTTTATTCTGGTAAAAGGAGAGGTCAAAAAGCGACTTCTACCTCTCTTTCCTTTTGGCTTAAAAGCATTATCCGATTGGCTTATGAGACTGCCGGACGGCAGCCTCCTGAAAGAATCGCAGCTCACTCCACTAGGGCTGTGGCTTCCACATGGGCCTTCAAGAACGAGGCTTCTGTTGACCAGATATGTAAGGCAGCGACTTGGTCTTCACTGCACACTTTTGCCAAATTTTACAAATTTGATACTTTTGCTTCTTCGGAGGCTATTTTTGGGAGAAAGGTTTTGCAAGCCGTGGTGCCTTCCATTTAGGTGACCTGATTTGCTCCCTCCCTTCATCCGTGTCCTAAAGCTTTGGTATTGGTTCCCACAAGTAAGGATGACGCCGTGGACCGGACACACCAATGTTGGAGAAAACAGAATTTATGCTTACCTGATAATTTACTTTCTCCAACGGTGTGTCCGGTCCACGGCCCGCCCTGGTTTTTTAATCAGGTCTGATGAATTATTTTCTCTAACTACAGTCACCACGGTATCATATGGTTTCTCCTATATATATTTCCTCCTGTCCGTCGGTCGAATGACTGGGGTGGGCGGAGCCTAGGAGGGATCATGTGACCAGCTTTGCTGGGACTCTTTGCCATTTCCTGTTGGGGAAGAGAATATCCCACAAGTAAGGATGACGCCGTGGACCGGACACACCGTTGGAGAAAGTAATTTATCAGGTAAGCATAAATTCTGTTTTTAATTTGTTTCAAGAAAAAAACGTTTTTTTTTTTTTAAAAATAGAAATTCTGTAGTGTAGCTTTCCCCCCCCACAGACAAACCCCAACACCTTAATTGATTTATAAAAAAAAACTTTTATTCCCTGTTTTTTGCATTTTTTTGTTTAACTTTTTTCTGTAGTGTAGCGGTTCCCACCCGCTCCCTCCCCGTGCACGTTCCAGCTGCTTTCCAGACCGAGGACGTGCAGGGTACGTTCTTGGTCGTTAAGGGTATTTTTTTAGAGGACGTACCCTGCATGTCCTCGGTCGTTAAGGGGTTAAACACAATCCATTAAAAATATATATTTAAAAATATATAAGCTATTTTATGTTGGTATAATAAATATTTATATGTGCCTAGAAGTGTTCATAAAGGCTGCACAGTTTTTACCGTGTCAGGTCTTGCTGTAGTGAGAATAATTATTTTGTTAACGTTTTTAAACGTGTGAGTAGGTGATGGAGATAATAGTGATAGATGTGCTTGAATTCAACTTTGGTGATGAAATCTGTGTTAATTTAAAACTCTTAAACCGGTAACTCAAAATATATCTAAAAATAAAATGAGTTAAAATTACCATCGTTCACTCTGTAGAATCATGGTGTTAGGGTGTTAAAATTGCGTCTAGTAATTCCCAAAGGGACATTTAGAGCTTATAATATATTGTTTATATTGTGAGTTATGATGGTCTTTCTATACTACTGTTGTTATTTTCAGCTATACTGGTACTCCGTAGTTAGATTATCATCTTGATTCACAAGTATACCTTATAGTTATTGTTATCATTTAACCCATATGGTTTTGTGCTTTGTAATAAATGTATCCATTTACATTCCATTTTTAGAAGGGTTTGCTCTATGTTCCCTCCTCTTATACCTAAAGAGGATTTTTGTAATACTGCAAATTTTAATAATTGGTCATTGCTGTTATGTTTTGAAAGAAAATGTTTAGCCACACTTGTTAACATTTTTCCTTTTTCTTGGTCCTTTATGGCATTACGAATGTTACGACTATGTTCCATGACCCTTGTTCTGACTTGTCTTGTCATCATACCAACATAATAAAATTTACATGGGCATTTTAAGACGTAAATCACTCCCATTGAGGTACATGAAAAATGTTCTGAGATGGTATGCTTTTGGCCATATTTGTCATGGATCTCTTATTTTCCATACTTTGGAACAGGTGTTACACGTTCCACAGGGAAACATCCCTGGTGATTTACTTATCTTTTTTGGCCTGTGAATGTAGTGGCTTTTGACCAATGTGTCCTTTAAATTTTTTGGTCTTTTGTATCCCACCGATACTCTTTCTCCGATTTGGGTAGCCAGGAGAGGATCATTAAGCAAGATGTGACAGTTATTCATTATTTTCGTGATCTGATTAATTTGTGGATTAAAAGTTGTTATGAACCGTGGTTTATTCAGTTTTTTAACCCGTGGTTTTAGTAGGGTCTGTCTGTCCATCTTTGTCACCTGTGTGTTGGCCACTTTTAGAGAGCGTTTACTATACCCTCTGTCTTGAAGTCTCTCACTCAGATGTTTTGCTTGTTGTTTGTATACAGATATATCGGAACAATTACGTCGAAGACGTATAAATTCACCCTTAGGGATAGCTCTCAAGGTACTAGGGGCATGTGCACTGCTGTGATGTAGCAGTGTATTTGTTGTTCTTTTTCTATACAGTGTTGTACTGACTTGACCATACTGGTCTACTTGGATTTCCAAATCAAGAAAATTAACTTTTTGATGTTTATATTCGTATGGATGGATTTTAATGGATTGTGTTCACTATTCACAAATTTAAAAAAAAAAATGTTTTATTCAGGAGCACCTAATGTTAAAAGTATAATTTTCAAAAGTCACGTAAATATAACATTATTGAGCATTCTAATAATTAATAATTAATTTGTGATTTTATACAAACTATGAACACACTTTCACTCACTTTATGTACATTCATTTACTCAGCACTTTTAAAATAAATTGACAATACAAATTTTTTGTATTTATACAGGGAGTGCAGAATTATTAGGCAAGTTGTATTTTTGAGGATTCATTTTATTATTGAACAACAACCATGTTCTCAATGAACCCAAAAAACTCATTAATATTAAAGCTGAATAGTTTTGGAAGTAGTTTTTAGTTTGTTTTTAGTTATAGCTATTTTAGGGGGATATCTGTGTGTGCAGGTGACTATAACTGTGCATAATTATTAGGCAACTTAACAAAAAACAAATATATACCCATTTCAATTATTTATTTTTACCAGTGAAACCAATATAACATCTCAACATTCACAAATATAAATTTCTGACATTCAAAAACAAATCAGTGACCAATATAGCCACCTTTCTTTGCAAGGACACTCAAAAGCCTGCCATCCATGGATTCTGTCAGTGTTTTCATCTGTTCAACATCAACATTGCGTGCAGCAGCAACCACAGCCTCCCAGACACTGTTCGGAAAGGTGTACTGTTTTCCCTCCTTGTAAATCTCACATTTGATGATGGACCACAGGTTCTCAATGGAGTTCAGATCAGGTGAACAAGGAGGCCATGTCATTAGATTTTCTTCTTTTATACCCTATCTTGCCAGCCACGCTGTGGAGTACTTGGACGCGTGTGATGGAGCATTGTCCTGCATGAAAATCATGTTTTTCTTGAAGGATGCAGACTTCTTCCTGTACCACTGCTTGAAGAAGGTGTCTTCCAGAAACTGGCAGTAGGACTGGGAGTTGAGCTTGACTCCATCCTCAACCCGAAAAGGCCCCACAAGCTCATCTTTGATGATACCAGCCCAAACCAGTACTCCACCTTGCTGGCGTCTGAGTCGGACTGGAGCTCTCTGCCCTTTACCAATCCAGCCACGGGCCCATCCATCTGGCCCATCAAGACTCACTCTCATTTCATCAGTCCATAAAACCTTAGAAAAATCAGTCTTGAGATATTTCTTGGCCCAGTCTTGACGTTTCAGCTTGTGTGTCTTGTTCAGTGGTGGTCGTCTTTCAATCTTTTTTACCTTGGCCATGTCTCTGAGTATTGCACACCTTGTGCTTTTGGGCACTCCAGTGATGTTGCAGCTCTGAAATATGGCCAAACTGGTGGCATCTTGGCAGCTGCACGCTTGACTTTTCTCAGTTCATGGGCAGTTATTTTGCGCCTTGGTTTTTCCACGCGCTTCTTGCGACCCTGTTGACTATTTTGAATGAAACGCTTGATTGTTCGATGATCACGCTTCAGAAGCTTTGCAATTTTAAGAGTGCTGCATCCCTCTGCAAGATATCTCACTATTTTTGACTTTTCTGAGCCTGTCAAGTCCTTCTTTTGACCCATTTTGCCAAAGTAAAGGAAGTTGCCTAATAATTATGCACACCTGATATAGGGTGTTGATGTCATTAGACCACACCCCTTCTCATTACAGAGATGCACATCACCTAATATGCTTAATTGGTAGTAGGCTTTCGAGCCTATACAGCTTGAAGTAAGACAACATGCATAAAGAGGATGATGTGGTCAAAATACTCATTTGCCTAATAATTCTGCACTCCCTGTAGTTCACAGTTTTGTTTGCTCACAAAATCACCATACCACCGTAAGCATTACAACATCTAATTCCCACAATTTAGCGCAATTAATATCAATGGCCTAACAAGATTGACATTCGAATCACAATAGTATACATTGCAAGTCATATATAATTATACATTCCTGTGCTAAGATAGATCTGTATGTTCTATGTATATCTCTAACCAATACGGCAATTGAATGCGTGATTGACAATTGGTCGATACAATCAGTCCACAGATACTCCTACCGAATAGAAACAGGGGGAGTGTTCAGACAGGTAATTTAAACTTACCAATTTGCCACTTCGCGTAACCCCCTCTAAGGAAGCGTATGGGAAACGCGGCGTCAGGGGTTCCCTAATTTTTAATTTGCTCTCATGTTGTTAAAAAACAATAACTCTTAAAGTGGTATTAATAGGTGATAATACAACCTAAAATCTGTCACGGCCGAAACTCTTAGCTGCCGAAAAAGACTATTTAATTAATGCAGCACCTATAGGTACTGTAGTGAGACAGTCACATAGTACAGCGGTAACTAAAAGGTAATCCTAGTTATCTAGCAGCGGTAATTAAGAGGTAACCTAGGTATATAATCACGGTAACTCATAGGTAACAAATATTAGTTAACTAACATCCTTCATAGACAAACCTACTATTTCAAGTATTAAGTAACGAGTGATTGTAACCGTAACGGTTGGTACTCTGAGCGATTCAGCTTACTCAATACTTATAGAAACTGCAGTTAGAAAGACATACAATGAGTGATAATTAGAAGGTAACTGTAGTAACACAGCAG
This sequence comes from Bombina bombina, assembly GCF_027579735.1. NCBI lineage: Eukaryota > Metazoa > Chordata > Amphibia > Anura > Bombinatoridae > Bombina > Bombina bombina. The sequence goes on from NC_069503.1 coordinate 462,194,902, forward strand.
TGCAAATCCAAGGTAACTAAGTTATACAACAGCGGTAATTACAAGGTAAATAATACTAAGTAACTGACATCTCAGTAAAAAGTAGCTAATGCAAATTATTAATATATAAAAAACGAGTGACAATATTTTATATTTTTACAAACATAACAGCTGGTATCCAATAACATAAAACAAAAGCTCTAATTCAGAGAGATAATATCTTTAAACAACTCAATGGTATTAAGAGGTAACTTTTCCTCTGTTGAAACAGTTGATACTAAGCATTAGCATGTTACAAGGATACCAGTGCAATCCAACAGATATCAATTCTAAATAGAGTGCCAACACTCTTAGTTTATGAACAGACTACTATTATCAGCTAACAATAGTTACAAAATAATGATTACAAGAACACATAGTGTGATAGGATACTAGTAATCATAGACCACAAACAGCTATCTACATAATGTTACCAAATAAACATCAAGGCTACTTATAACCAACAGAAGTTGACATTACTTATAAGCTGAACAGCCAAAAGTAACGCACACATACATGACTGATACTGATATCAAATAGTAACTTTAAGTGTCATAAAGGTAATTATGACTACCCAAAGTCATAATTAACAACCAGGTATATAATAAGTCTATCAGTGTACAATTATTTAGTATTGGTGCAGGAGACTCTTTTTAAGGCCAGTAATTGTCAACTTGCAGCTAGATATTATCCGGTTAATACAGATTTATGAAATACCTGGGTCAGGCAAACTTTATTGTGGACCATACAATAATAATTTAACAGAATTGTGTTTTAAAACAAGTCACCAATAAGGCTATGAGAATTTTCTAACAACAGTAATAAAGTTATAATTCAACACAGTTTCTTGCCCCACATAACCCCTAATTATCAGAGTTATAATCAAACAGCATGGAGATGTGTTTTTAAGCATATGCGCAAGGCAGCAGGTATCAGTGCAATCTAGCTGTCATTTTAAATATACATAATAAAGGTTACATTTTAACAATATTGTTGTTTACTGTGTTGACTGAACAAGTACATATGATATTTCCCTAATAGTGCATAGAAGCATATCTTTTTGAACTCAGCTTACACTTTTGTGACCTAAGTCAACCTGTTGAAATGTTTAGTTTCATGCTTACACACTAGGTTTCCAGAGAAACATATAAATATCCTACCAAATAAAGACTATGAATCTACACAGTGATTTACTAACCAGACAGCAAAAAAGACGACAGGATTTTAACACTATGTTTAATGTATCAGATGAACAACCACAAAACCTTGGAGATGACCAAATAAACAATTTATTATGCCAGTCTCACAAAACACTTTATAAACACTCCAAGAGGTGGTGGAACCTACATTTCTTTCAGAAATATAAACAAGATAATATGATTCCCAGGGGGCTGCGTATTAAAATGTTCCCGGCATACCAACTTAAAAGACAGGAACATATAGAGAGATGGGAAAACGCACTCACAACATGTTCTTTGACATTAATTCAAATCCTAATTGAAGCCGATCAGGATGAAGTGGCTCTTTTGGAAGATACAATTAAAACACAAAATGATAACTTAAGATCATGTGAGAATTTAGACAAATTCAATAATTTGTATAAACAATACCAGTTAGAGCTGGAGAATTTGGAAAATTAATAAAAAGCAAAAAAGAGAAATACCAAAGAGACCAAGAAGACTATCGTAACAAGAAAGTGTATAAGTGGCAAAGAAAGTACCATACTAGATCTTAGCAGACTAATAAACCACAAAATTTGATCCAACTAAATGATAGCGAAATAGAAGTTTCAGATTCAGACACCTCTACTGATAGCGTTATCTCTGAAATGAATATACAACCCAGAACATATACCAGATCTCAATCACAGGCATTGGAAAACAGCAACAAAGTGAGCCCAATAATTCCAACAACATCCTCGTCTTTTTTAGGATCAGGAACAAACACACAAAATACCCTTCATACACACAGTGTAATCCAAGAATCCAGACCAAACAAACGGAAACCCCAAGCAGCACCCCAAAGAGAAACAAGGAGGCGTCCACCGAGCCCGTTCTCCAAAATAAGAATGGGAACCTAAAAATAATAAATCTTACCCAACACAATCTCAATGAAGTTCAATTTCCAGTCTATCAAAAGGCTTGAGTTTTTGTCCCACAAATTTTTTAAACAAATTCGAAGTGGTTAAGGATGTAAATTTATTCACTAGAAAATTACTCCTAAAAAAACTATATGCTAAAAAAGAATTAGGTGATGAATGGACATTTACGGATCAAGCAGCTTTACTAGACTTACAGGAATTACTACATGAAAATACACACAATGCTGAATCAGAAATGACTTGGAGACAACACATAAAAAATAAATCCAAATACGTTCCTCCGAATAATCTGTCACCACAGATACAAGTCTTTAATGAAGTTGTTTGCCAAAAAATTGAAAAATTACCCCAAATCAGAAGGACTTCCAATTTATCCAAACAAGAACAAAAAACCTTAGAAGAGATACAAAGTTGGCAGGACACGGTCATCAAAACATCAGATAAAGGTGTCAATATAGTCCTGTGGTATAAGGAGATGTACTTGGATGAGGCTAATAAACAATTGAGTGATATACAATGCTATAAAAAAACTTTTGGGTAACCCCACACAAATGTATCTAGAAAAGTACAACAAAATGATAGATACAGCATACAAAGATCAAATTATAAATAAAACGGAAAAACTATTTCTGACCCAAGCACATCCAACTATAGCTACATTGTACCTTATTCCGAAGTACATAAAAACATACATAAACCTCCGGGTCGCCCAATTGCCTCGGGCAATAACAGCTTAACAGAAAAACCAAGGCAATACATACACACTACCATCATATGTGAAAGATACCATGGAGGTACTCCAAAAATTGGATAATTTACAATTACTCCCAAATTCAATATTAGTAACAGCAGATGTAGAGTACCTCTACACCAACATCAAACACAATTTGGAGGAACAAGCAATCTCATATTTTCTCTCCACAAATGAAAAAGATAATCAAGATCACAATATATTCATCAAACATCTGTTAAAGTTTGTCTTACACCATAATTACTTCACCTTTAAAGATCAATTTTACTTACAAACCCAGGGATGGTGGGAGAACCATATAGTGTTCTCAGACAGTAATGATACATACACGCAACACATCCCACTATGGATTCGCTTTATAGATGACATCCTACTGGTATGGGAGGGACCAATTGATAAACTCCAACAATTCATGAATAATATCAATTCCAATGACTTAAATTTAAAATTAACATATAAATATAGTCATCAAAAAGTTAATTTTCTTGATTTGGAAATCCAAGTAGACCAGTATGGTCAAGTCAGTACAACACTGTATAGAAAAAGTACAGCGACAAATACACTGCTACATCACAGCAGTGCACATGCCCCTAGTACCTTGAGAGCTATCCCTAAGGGTGAATTTATACGTCTTCAACGTAATTGTTCAGATATATCTGTATACAAACAACAAGCAAAACATCTGAGTGAGAGACTTCAAGACAGAGGGTATAGTAAACGCTCTCTAAAAGTGGCCAAGACACAGGTGACAAAGATGGACAGACAGACCCTACTAAAACCACGGGTTAAAAAACTGGATAATAAACCACGGTTCATAACAACTTTTAATCCACAAATGAATCAGATCACGAAAATAATGAATGATAACTGGCACATCTTGCTTAATGATCCTCTCCTGGCTACCCAAATCGGAGAAAGAGTATTGGTGGGATACAAAAGACCAAAAGTTTTAAAGGACACATTGGTCAAAAGCCACTACATTCACAGGCCAAAAAAGATAAGTAAATCACCAGGGATGTTTCCCTGTGGAACGTGTAACACCTGTTCCAAAGTATGGAAAATAAAAGAGATCCATGACAAATATGGCCAAAAGCATACCATCTCAGAACATTTTTGATGTACCTCAATGAGAGTGGTTTACGTCTTACAATGCCCATGTAAATTTTATTATGTTGGTATGACGACAAGACAAGTCAGAACAAGGGTCATGGAACATAGTCGTAACATTTGTAATGCCATAAAGGACCAAGAAAAAGGAAAAATGTTAACAAGTGTGGCTAAACATTTTCTTTCAAAACATAACAGCAATGACCAATTATTAAAATTTGCAGTATTACAAAAATCCTCTTTAGGTATAAGAGGAGGGAACATAGAGCAAACCCTTCTAAAAATGGAATGTAAATGGATACATTTATTACAAAGCACAAAACCATATGGGTTAAATGATAACAATAACTATAAGGAATACTTGTGAATCAAGATGATAATCTAACTACGGAGTACCAGTATAGCTGAAAATAACAACAGTAATATAGAAAGACCATCATAACTCACAATATAAACAATATATTATAAGCTCTAAATGTCCCTTTGGGAATTACTAGACGCAATTTTAACACCCTAACACCATGATTCTACAGAGTGAACAATGGTAATTTTAACTCATTTTATTTTTAGATATATTTTGAGTTACCGGTTTAAGAGTTTTAAATTAACACAGATTTCATCACCAAAGTTGAATTCAAGCACATCTATCACTATTATCTCCATCACCTACTCACACAACGTTTAAAAACGTTAACAAAATAATTATTCTCACTACAGCAAGACCTGACACGGTAAAAACTGTGCAGCCTTTATGCACACTTCTAGGCAGTGTTAATTTCGTCGACTAAAATGACTATAAAACTAAAGAGATTATGATGAATAAAATACGACTAAAACTAAAATGACATTTTAGTCAAAAAACTATGACTAAAACAAATCAAAATGACATTTTAGTCAAAAGACTATGACTAAAACTAAATCAAAATTTGCTGACAAAAACATTTTATGCAAGTTATAATCAATCCATATCCAAGTACTGCTCTTTTGTAAAATTTACTAAACTTAATTTTATAAAATTTTAAGATAAATAAAGATATGTTATATACCACAACAGTTAAATCTGTATTGCATGTTCAAACCTTAATACCATGAATAAAAACAGGGTAATAAACCTTTACTCCAGGAGTATATAATTAGTTTTGAAGTTTTTGAGCAGTGCTAATATCGTTGCCGAACCATTTTCGAATCTGTGAACAATCAATTGATTCTTCCTATGGAAATAAGCATAACCCACGAGTATGGGTTTAAGTTATGCTGTGCCTGTTTATGCCTAGCTGCATAAACGTACTGTTGTGTTGAGTTACTTGTTTTAATTATTAACAGAGAACTGTTAAAGTTTTCTCCAACATTGGTGTGTCCGGTCCACAGCGTCATCCGTACTTGTGGGAATATCTCTTCCCCAACAGGAAATGGCAAAGAGTCCCAGCAAAGCTGGCCATATAGTCCCTCCTAGGCTCCGCCCACCCCAGTCATTCTCTTTGCCGTTGCACAGGCAACATCTCCACGGAGATGGTTAAGAGTATGTGGTGTTTAGTTGTAGTTTTTTTTTTATTCTACTATCAAGAGTTTGTTATTTTAAAATAGTGCTGGTATGTACTTTTTACTCTGAAACAGAAAAAGATGAAGAATTCTGTTTGTGAGAGGAAGATGATTTTAGCAGACAGTAACTAAAATCCTTTGCTGTTTCCACATAGTACTGTTGAGATGAAGTAACTTCAGTTGGGGGAAACAGTTAGCAGACTTTTCTGCTTAAGGTATGACTAGCCATATTTCTAACAAGACTGTGTAATGCTGGAAGGCTGTCATTTCCCCTCATGGGGACCGGTAAGCCATTTTCTTAGTCTCAAGCAGAATAAAGGGCTTAATATGGGCTATAAAACTGGTAGACACTTTTATGGGCAAAATCGATTGCTTTATTTGGGCATTTTATACATGTTTATGCTGGTATTTCACACTTATAAACTTGGGTAACGTTTTTTAATGTCAGGCACTATGTTAGACACCTTTTCCAGTCAGGAAGGGCCTTCCCAGTTGTGGGCTGAGTCTCATTTTCGCGCCATTACTGCGCAGTTGTTTTTGAGAGCAAGACATGCAGATGCATGTGTGAGGATCTGAAGATAGTTGGAAAAGTTCCTAGAAGGCGTCATTTGGTATCGTATTCCCCTCTGGGCTTGGTAAAGTCGCAGCAAAGGCTGTAGCTGGGACTGTAGAGGGGTTAAAACTGTAACCGGCTCCGGTTTCGTTATTTTAAGGGTTAAAGCTCTGAAAATTGGTGTGCAATACCTTTAATGCTTTATTGTGGTGAAATTTTGGTAAATTTTGAACAATTCCTTCATATTTTTTCACATATTCAGTAATAAAGTGTGCTCTGTTTAAAATTTAAAGAGACAGTAACGGTTTTGTTTTAAAACGGTTTTTGTGCTTTACTGACAAGTTTAAGCCTGTTTAACATGTCTGTGCCTTCAGATAAGCTATGTTCTATATGTATGAAAGTCAATGTGTCTCCCCCTTCAAAATTATGTGATAATTGTGCCATAGCGTCCAAACAAAGTAAGGACAGTACTGTCACAGATAATGAAGTTGCCCAAGATGATTCATCAGATGAAGGGAGTAGACATGATTCTACATCATCTCCTTCTGTGTCTATACCAGTTTTGCCCACGCAGGAGGCCCCTAGTACTTCTAGCGCGCCAATGCTTATTACCATGCAACAATTGACGGCTGTAATGGATAATTCCATAGCAAATATTTTATCCAAAATGCCTGCATATCAGAGAAAGCGCGATTGCTCTGTTTTAAACACTGAAGAGCAGGAGGGCGCTGATGATAATTGTTCTGTCATACCCTCTTACCAATCTGAAGGGGCCATGAGGGAGGTTTTGTCAGATGGGGAAATTTCAGATTCAGGAAAAATTTCTCAACAGGCTGAACCTGATGTTGTGACATTTAAATTTAAATTAGAACATCTCCGCGCACTGCTTAAGGAGGTGTTATCTACTCTGGATGATTGTGACAACCTGGTCATTCCAGAAAAATTATGCAAGATGGACAAGTTCCTAGAGGTTCCGGTGCACCCCGACGCTTTTCCTATACCCAAGCGGGTGGCGGACATAGTGAATAAGGAGTGGGAGAAGCCCGGCATACCTTTTGTTCCCCCTCCTATATTTAAGAAATTATTTCCTATGGTCGACCCCAGAAAGGACTTATGGCAGACAGTCCCTAAGGTCGAGGGGGCAGTTTCTACTCTAAACAAGCGCACTACTATTCCTATCGAGGATAATTGTGCTTTCAAAGATCCTATGGATAAAAAATTGGAGGGTTTGCTTAAAAAGATTTTTGTACAGCAAGGTTACCTTCTTCAACCCATTTCGTACATTGTTCCTGTCACTACAGCAGCGTGGTTCTGGTTCGAGGAACTAGAAAAGTCGCTCAGTAGAGAGACTCCATATGAGGAGGTTATGGACAGAGTTCACGCACTTAAGTTGGCTAACTCTTTTATTTTAGATGCCGCTTTGCAATTAGCTAGATTAGCAGCGAAAAATTCAGGGTTTGCAATTGTGGCGCGCAGAGCGCTTTGGCTAAAGTCTTGGTCAGCCGATGTATCATCCAAGACAAAGTTGCTTAATATCCCCTTCAAGGGTAAAACTCTCTTTGGGCCAGAATTGAAAGAGATTATCTCAGACATCACTGGGGGAAAGGGCCACGCCCTACCACAAGATAGGCCTTTCAAGGCCAAGAATAGGTCTAATTTTCGTTCCTTTCGTAATTTCAGGAACGGACCGGCCTCTAATTCTGCATCCTCTAAGCAAGAGGGTAATGCCTCACAGACCAAACCAGCCTGGAAACCGATGCAAGGCTGGAACAAAGGTAAGCAGGCCAAGAAGCCTGCCGCTGCTAACAAAACAGCATGAAGGAGTAGCCCCCGATCCGGGACCGGATCTAGTGGGGGGCAGACTCTATCTCTTTGCTCAGGCTTGGGCAAGAGATGTTCAGGATCCCTGGACGCTAGAAATAGTTTCTCAGGGTTATCTTCTGGAATTCAAGGAACTACCCCCAAGGGGAAGGTTCCACATGTCTCACTTATCCTCAAACCAAATAAAGAGACAGGCGTTCTTACATTGTGTAGAAGACCTGTTACAGATGGGAGTAATACACCCAGTTCCAATGACGGAACAAGGAATGGGATTTTACTCAAATCTGTTCGTAGTTCCCAAAAAAGAGGGAACCTTCAGACCAATTCTGGATTTAAAGATCCTAAACAAATTTCTAAGGGGGCCATCGTTCAAAATGGAAACCATTCGAATGATTCTACCTACTATCCAGGAAGGTCAATTTATGACTACCGTGGATCTAAAGGATGCGTACCTACATATTCCTATCCACAAAGAACATCATCAGTTCCTAAGGTTCGCCTTTCTGGACAAACATTACCAGTTTGTGGCTCTCCCATTCGGGTTAGCCACTGCTCCAAGGATTTTCACAAAGGTACTCGGGTCCCTTCTAGCGGTTCTAAGACCGAGGGGCATTGCAGTAGTACCATACTTGGACGACATTCTAATACAAGCGTCGTCCCTTTCAAAAGCAAAGGCTCATACAGACATCGTTCTGGCCTTCCTCAGATCTCACGGATGGAAGGTGAACATAGAAAAAAGTTCTCTGTCTCCGTCGACAAGAGTTCCCTTCTTGGGAACAATAATAGATTCCTTAGAAATGAGGATTTTTCTGACAGATGTCAGAAAGTCAAAACTTCTAAGCGCTTGTCAAGTTCTTCATTCTGTTCCACGTCCTTCCATAGCTCAGTGCATGGAAGTAGTAGGGTTGATGGTTGCAGCAATGGACATAGTTCCTTTTGCGCAAATTCATCTAAGACCATTACAACTGTGCATGCTGAAACAGTGGAATGGGGACTATACAGACTTGTCTCCAGTGATTCAAGTAGATCAGAAGACCAGAGATTCACTCCGTTGGTGGCTAACCCTGGACCACCTATCCCAGGGAATGAGCTTCCGCAGACCAGAGTGGGTCATCGCCACGACCGACGCCAGTCTAGTGGGCTGGGGCGCGGTCTGGGAATCCCTGAAAGCTCAGGGACTATGGTCTCGGGAAGAGTCTCTTCTCCCGATAAACATTCTGGAACTAAGAGCGATATTCAATGCTCTCAGGGCTTGGCCTCAGCTAGCAAAGGCCAGATTCATAAGATTCCAATCAGACAACATGACGACTGTTGCGTATATCAATCATCAGGGGGGAACAAGGAGTTCCCTGGCGATGAAAGAAGTGACCAAAATAATACAATGGGCGGAGGATCACTCCTGCCACCTATCTGCGATCCACATTCCTGGTGTGGAAAACTGGGAAGCGGATTATTTGAGTCGTCAGACATTCCATCCGGGGGAGTGGGAACTCCACCCGGAGATCTTTGCCCAGTTTACGCAACTATGGGGCATTCCAGATCTGGATCTGATGGCGTCTCGTCAGAACTTCAAGGTTCCTTGCTACGGGTCCAGATCCAGGGATCCCAAGGCGACTCTAGTGGATGCACTTGTAGCGCCTTGGACCTTCAACCTAGCTTATGTGTTTCCACCGTTTCCTCTCATTCCCAGGCTGGTAGCCAGGATCAAACAGGAGAGGGCCTCGGTGATCTTGATAGCTCCTGCGTGGCCACGCAGGACTTGGTATGCAGACCTGGTGAATATGTCATCGGTTCCACCATGGAAGCTACCTTTGAGACAGGACCTTCTTGTTCAGGGTCCATTCGAACATCCAAATCTGGTCTCCCTCCAGCTGACGGCTTGGAGATTGAACGCTTGATTCTATCAAAGCGTGGGTTTTCAGATTCTGTGATAGATACTCTGGTTCAAGCCAGAAAATCGGTAACTAGAAAGATTTACCATAAAATATGGAAAAGATATATCTGCTGGTGTGAATCCAAGGGATTCCCATGGAATAGGATAAAAATTCCTAAGATTCTTTCCTTTCTACAAGAAGGTTTGGATAAAGGATTATCTGTTTATGAAACTTGGTTTTATTTAATTTATGTTTAATAAAGATGTTACATATCAAAACGGTTAAATCTGTGTCTGTATTGCATGTTTAAACCTTAATACCATAAATATTAACAATATAACTCCTGTAGTATATAATCAGTTTGCAAATGATAGAGAAATGCTAAAATAATGCATTACACTTTAACTAAACCCCTTAGATTTTAGTTGAATAAAATCTACTGGAGATTTAGTCGACTAAAATCTACTGGAGATTCAATCGACTAAAACTAGAGTAAAACTAAATTAATTCAGATGACTAAAATACGACTAAAACTAAAATGGCATTTTAGTCAAAAGACTAAAACTAAGACTAAATTGAAATTTGCTGTCAAATTAACACTGCTTCTAGGCACATATAAATATTTATTATACCAACATAAAATAGCTTATATATTTTTAAAGATATATTTTTAATGGATTGTGTTCACTATTCACAAATATAAAAAACATTTTTTTATTCAGGAGCACCTAATGTTAAAAGTATAATTTTCAAAAGTCACGTAAATATGCAATTATTGAGCATTCTAATAATTAATAATTAATTTGTGATTTTATACAAACTATGAACACACTTTCACTCACTTTATGTACATTCATTCACTCAGCACTTTTAAAATAAATTGACAATACAAAGTTTTTGTATTTATAGTTCACAGTTTTGTTTGCTCACAAAATCACCATACCACCGTAAGCATTACAACATCAAATTCCCACAATTTAGCGCAATTAATAATATCAATGATCAAGATTGACATTCGAATCACAATAGTATACATTGCAAGTCATATATAATGATACATTCCTGTGCTAAGATAGATCTGTATGTTCTATGTATATCTCTAACCAATACGGCAATTGAATGCGTGATTGACAATTGGTCGATCCAATCAGTCCACAGATACTCCTACCGAATAGAAACAGGGGGAGTGTTCAGACAGGTAATTTAAACTTACCAATTTGCCGCCTCGCATAACCCCCTCTGAGGAAGCGTATGGGAAACGCGGCGTCAGGGGTTCCCTAATTTTTATTTGCTCTCTCATGTTGTTAAAAAACAATAACTCTTAAAGTGGTATTAATAGGTGATAATACAACCTAAAATCTGTCACGGCCGAAACTCTTAGCTGCTGAAAAAGACTATTTAATTAATGCAGCACCTATAGGTACTGTAGTGAGACAGTCACATAGTACAGCGGTAACTAAAAGGTAATCCCAGTTATCTAGCAGCGATAATTAAGAGGTAACCTACTTATATAATCATGGTAACTCATAGGTAACAAATATTAGTTAACTAACATCCTTCATAGACAAACCTACTATTTCAAGTATTAAGTAACGAGTGATTGTAACCGTAACGGTTGGTACTCTGAGCGATTCAGCTTACTCAGTACTTATAGAAACTGCAGTTAGAAAGCCATGCAATGAGTGGTAATTAGAAGGTAAATGTAATAACTAAGTTATACAACAGCGGTAATTACAAGGTAAATAATACTAAGTAACTGACATATCTCAGTAAAAAGTAGCTAATGCAATTTATTAATATATAAAAAACGAGTGACAATATTTGATATTTTTACAAACATTTATAACAGCTGGTATCCAATAACATAAAACAAAAGCTCTAATTCAGAGAGATAATATATTTAAACAACTCAATGGTATTAAGAGGTAACTTTTCCTCTGTTGAAACAGTGGATACTAAGCATTAGCATGTTACAAGGATACCCAGTGCAATCCAACAGATATCAATTCTAAATAGAGTGCCAACACTCTTAGATTATGAACAGACTACTATTATCAGCTAACAACGGTTACAAAATAATGATTACAAGAACACATAGTGTGAAGGGATACTAGTAATTATAGACCACAAACAGCTATTTACATAATGGTACCAAATAAAGATCAAGGCTACTTATAACCAACAGAAGTTGACATTACTTATAAGCTGAACAGCCAAAAGTAACGCACACATACATGACTGATACTAATATCAAATAGTAACTTTAAGTGTCATAAAGGTAATTATGACTACCCAAAGTCATAATTAACAACCAGGTATATAATAAGTCTGATATCAGTGTACAAGTATTTAGTATAGGTGCAGGAGACTCTTTTTAAGGCCTGTAATTGTCAACTTGCAGCTAGATATTATCCAGATTTATGAAATACGTGGGTCAGGCAAACATTATTGTGGACCATACAATAATAATTTAACAGAATTGTGTTTTAAAACAAGCCACCAATAAGGCTATGAGAATTTTCTAACAACAGTAATAAAGTTATAATTCAACACAGTTTCTTGCCCCGCATAACCCCTAATTATCAGAGTTATAATCAAACAGCATCTAGATGTGTTTTTAAGCATATGCGCAAGGCAGCAAGTATCAGTGCAATCTAGCTGTCATTTTAAATATACATAATAAAGGTTAAATTTTAACAATATTGTTGTTTACTTTACTGTGTTGACTGAACAAGTACATATGATATTTCCCTAATAGTGCATAGAAGCATATCTTTTTGAACTCAGCTCACACTTTTGTGACCTAAGTCAACCTGTTGAAATGTTTAGTTTCATGCTTACGCACTGCTGATAAAGGTAGACCTACTTACTTAAGCAATACTTTAATTCAAGGTCTCCAAGGAGAATCGGATAGACTATATTTAACCACAGTAAAAAAAATTATGAAATTTTGGATAATTGTTTCTTTTTCTTTTTTGTTCTAATTTGAATCACAATACCTAGGCTACACTAGGTTTCCAGAGAAACATATAAATATCCTACCAAATAAAGACTATGAATCTACACAGTGATTTACTAACCAGACAGCAAAAAAGACGACAGGATTTTAACACTATGTTTAATGTATCAGATGAACAACCACAAAACCTTGTAGATGACCAAATAAACTATTATGCCAGTCTCACAAAACACTTTATAAACACTCCAAGAGGTGGTGGAACCTACATTTCTTTCAGAAATATAAACAAGATAATATGATTCCCAGGGGCCTGCGTATTAAAATGTTCCCGGCATACCAACTTAAAAGACAGGAACATATAGAGAGATGGGAAAACACACTCACAACATGTTCTTTGACATTAATTCAAATCCTAATTGAAGCCGATCAGGATGAAGTGGCTCTTTTGGAAGATACAATTAAAACACAAAATGATAACTTAAGATCATGTGAGAATTTAGACAAATTCAATAATTTGTATAAACAATACCAGTTAGAGCTGGAGAATTTGGAAAATGAATTAATAAAAAGCAAAAAAGAGAAATACCAAAGAGACCAAGAAGACTATCGTAACAAGAAAGTGTATAAGTGGCAAAGAAAGTACCATACTAGATCTTATCAGACTAATAAACCACAAAAGATAGCGAAATAGAAGTTTCAGATTCAGACACCTCTACTGATAGCGTTATCTCTGAAATGAATATACAACCCAGAACATATACCAGATCTCAATCACAGACGTTGGAAAACAGCAACAAAGTGAGCCCAATATTTCCAACAACATCCTCGTCTTTTTTAGGATCAGGAACAAACACACAAAATACCCTTCATAAACACAGTGTAATCCAAGAATCCAGACCAAACAAACGGAAACCCCAAGCAGCACCCCAAAGAGAAACAAGGAGGCGTCCACTGAGCCCGCTCTCCAAAATAAGAATGGGAACCTAAAAATAATAAATCTAACCCAACACAATCTCAATGAAGATCTTATTTCCAGTCTATCAAAAGGCTTGAGTTTTTGTCCTAAGAATTCTTTAAACAAATTCGAAGTGGTTAAGGATGTAAATTTATTCACTAGAAAATTACTCCTAAAAAAACTATGCTAAAAAAGAATTAGTTGAAGAATGGACACTTACGGATCAAGCAGCTTTACTAGACTTACAGGAATTACTACATGAAAATACACAAAATGCTGAATCAGAAATGACATATAAAAAACAATTGAGTAATATACAATGCTATAAAAAACTTTTGGGTAATCCCACACAAATGTATCTAGAAAAGTACAACAAAATGATAGATACAGCATACAAAGATCAAATTATAAATAAAACGTAAAAACAATTTCTGACCCAAGCACATCCAACTATAGCTACATTCTACCTTATTCCGAAAGTACATAAAAACATACATAAACCTCCGGGTCGCCCAATTGTCTCGGGCAATAACAGCTTAACAGAAAAACCAAGGCAATACATAGATCAAAGGCTTAGAGAGTACTTATACACACTACCTTCATATGTGAAAGATACCATGGAGGTACTCCAAAAATTGGATAATTTACAATTACTCCCAAATTCAATATTAGTAACAGCAGATGTAGAGTCCCTCTACACCAACATCAAACACAATTTGGGGGAACAAGCAATCTCATATTTTCTCTCCACAAATGAAACAGATTGTCAGCCGCTCAGGAATCAATCCGGGATGTAACCCAACTGCTAGCGTGAATTGAAAGCACACGCTAGCACACTGAGAAATATCCAGGACGTGACCCACTCAGGAAGCAGATTAGAAGATAACAAAAATGAATATTGTTCCCGAATGCAGGAAAGCCACAAAGGATAAAACGTCCCTTTAAATAGTTCAAAGAACAAAAAGGAAATGCTCTTACTTGAAGCTTCTGAAAAAGGTCCTCTTTAGCAGGCTTGTAAAACAAAGGAAAAGTTCTCTTTTGCAGCTTGTAAAAGTATAATGTCCCTTTAAGCAGGTTTATAACAAACAGAAAGGCAAAGTTCTCTTTTGCAGCTTGTAAAAGAAAATGTCCCTTTTAAGCAGGTGTATAACAAACAGAAAGGCAAAGTTCTCTTTTGTAGCTTGTAAAAGTATAATGTCCCTTTAAGCAGGTTTATAACAAACAGAAAAGCAAAGTTCTCTTTTGCAGCTTGTAAAAGTAAATGTCCCTTTTAAGCAGGTGTATAACAAACAGAAAGGCAAAGTTCTCTTTTGTAGCTTGTAAAAGTAAATGTCCCTTTTAAGCAGGTGTTGTTTAACAAAGAATAGGTTTAAAGGTAAAGGCCAAAGCAAGGTCAGGCAGGCAGAAGTCGGCATCCAAATATCAGCAAAAGGTATTGGCAAAAGACAGGGTCAGGCAAGCAGAAGTCGGCATCAAAGTATCAGCAAAAGGGTAATAGCTACAGGCAAGGTCAGGCAGGCAGAAGTCAATGTCCAAATATCAGCAAGTAGGGATTAGGCAAGAGGCTTGGTCAGGCAGGCAGAAGTCGGTACACAGAAGAACAAAACTGATAAGGTACTCACAATCCAGGGAAACAACAAACGGGCCCAGATTCAGATCTCCCGCCGAGATTTAAAGGGCAGAGCGTAACCGTCATCAGAGGGGTGTGAGAGAAAGCGTCATGTTGCTAAGCAACATGACGTCAGAGACACAGAGGAGTTCCGGGAGCCGCGGCGACACGGCGATGAACGGAAGCGCTCATGACAGCACCCCCTCCTCAAGGACCCCTCCGGGGGACAGGACCAGGTCTATCAGGATGAGTCTTGTGGAAGGACTTGACCAATATAGGAGCATTTACTTGATGAGCAGGTTCCCAAGAACGTTCCGTGACTGGATAACCCTTCCAATGAATGAGATAATACAATTTCTTGCCCCGCAATTTGGAATCTAGAATATGGCTGATCTCAAACTCAGGATGTCCATGCACCAATAACGGTGGAGGTTTAGAAAAAGGCTTAGAATACCTGTTAAACATCACAGGTTTAAAAGAGAAACATGAAATACCGGATGGACTTTGAGAGACTTGGGTAAAGCTACCCGATAAGCAGTGGAACATACCTGACCCAGTATTCGGAAAGGACCCACATATCGTGGTCCCAATTTGTTAGAAGGTTGTTTCAGGCGAAGAAATCGAGAGGAAATCCAAACTTTATCACCAGGGCGATATTTGGGAGCCTTTTTCCGTCGAAGATCCGAAAAGAACTTGTAACGTCTAGAAGTTACAGAAAGAATACGATGTATCTTCTGCCAATGTCGAGTTAATCTTCGGGCTGTAAGATCAGAAGCAGGATTCACTGTGGAGGAAGTATGCAAAGGGAATGTCCTAGGCTGATATCCGTAAGCTGCATGAAAAGGAGAAGTCTGAAGGGAGGAATTGTACCGGGCATTATGGGCCAATTCAGCCAAAGGAAGGTAAGAAGTCCAGTTTGAATGATAATGATCCACATAATGTCTAAGATATGTTTCAAGACACTGGTTTACTCTTTCAGTCTGACCATTCGATTGTGGGTGGTGAGAAGTAGAGAGAGATATAGTAGTACCAAAATGTTTACAAAGTGACCTCCAAAATCGAGAAACGAATTGTACCCCTCTATCTGAAACAATATCTAGAGGAAAACCATGGATTCTTACAATATGTAGAATAAAAAGTTCAGAGAGTCTTTTGGCAGATGGTAATCCTGGCAAGGGTACAAAGTGAGCCGTCTTAGTGAACCTGTCGACCACCACCCAGATAGTATTGTTCCCAGTGGACAAGGGAAGATCGGTAATAAAGTCCATGGATACATGAGTCCAAGGCTGGTGAGGTATAGGCAATGGTTGGAGTAATCCTGAAGGAAGTTGGCGTGGAGTTTTGTTCATGGCACATTGTGTGCATACTGAGACGTAATCCTTCACATCTTGAGAGAGTGTAGGCCACCAGACATGTTGTTTGAGGTTTCGAGTGGTAATACTGATGCCAGGATGTCCAGAAAGGGGACTATCATGAGCCCAAAATAAAATCTTGGAACGAAGGCGTTCAGGAACAAAGAGTAAACCATTGGGAGGTTTACAGGACAAAGGGAAGATGCTCTTGAGCGGATTGTAATTCTTGTAACCAAGAAGTTGTTAACTGGGCAATGACTTCATGAGGTTGAGAATGGTACCAGACTCAGGAACTGGGGTATCTTGAAATTGTCTGGAAAGTGCGTCTGCTTTAAATATTTTTGGATCCAGGTATGTAAGACAAATTATAATGAAACCGAGAGAAGAATAAGGACCAGCGTGCTTGCCTGGAATTTAGTCGTTTGGCTGTTTGGAGATACAGAAGGTTCTTATGATCAGTAAGTATAGTAAATGGCAAAGAAGTACCTTCCAGCCAATGTCTCCATTCATCCAATGCCATCTTGATGGCAAGCAACTCTTTATTCCCTACGTCATAGTTAAATTCGGAAGGAGTGAATTTTTTAGAGAAAAAAGCAACAGGATGAATCCTTCCAGTCTCTGGTATTCGTTGAGACAGAACCGCTCCAGCAGCAACAGAGGAAGCATCCACCTCTAGAATAAATTGAAACTCAGGATTTGGATGACGAAGGATAGGAGCTGAGGAAAAAGCTTCTTTGAGAGATTCAAAAGCTTCTATAGCCTCAGACGGCCATACTTTACAGTTTTGTCCTTTTCTTGTGAGAGAAGTAAGAGGAGAAGTAATAGTAGCAAAATTCTTGATGAACTTTCTGTAATAATTGGCGAAGCCTAGGAAACGTTGTAAAGCCTTCAAAGAATCAGGTCTAGGCCAATCCAAAATGGCAGAAAGTTTAGTAGGGTCCATTTCGAATCCAGATGCCGACATTACATAACCCAGAAAGGGTATGGGATTTTTGATGGAAAGAACATTTCTCCAGTTTAGCAAACAGATGGAATTCTCTTAGACGTTGAAGTACTTTCTTGACGTGGTGCACATGATCTTGGTGGTTCTGAGAAAAAATTAAGATGTCGTCCAGATATATGATAACAAAAATATTCAAAAAATCACGAAAGATCTCATTTACAAAATGCTGGGAAAACCGCCGGAGCATTGCATAGCCCGAAGGGCATGACCAAATATTCATAATGCCCAAATCGAGTGTTAAAGGCAGTCCTTCCACTCATCTCCTTTGCGTATACGGATCAAGTTGTATGCACCACGTAGGTCGAGTTTGGTGAAAATGGTGGCTCCCTGAAGATAAGTAAAAAGTTCAGGAATAAGGGGCAGAGGATAACTGTTCTTGATGGTAATCTGATTCAATCCACGATAATCAATACAGGGTCTTAATCCGCCATCCTTTTTTCCCACAAAAAAGAAACCAGCCCCTACAGGGGAAGAGGAGGGTCGAATAAATCCTCTAGCCAGATTGTCTTTTATATATTCTTCCAGAGCCATGTTTTCTGGTTTAGAAAGTGGATATGTCTTGCCTCGAGGATAGGCAGCCCCAGGAAGGAGGTCAATGGGACAATCAAAAGGGCGATGAGGAGGAAGACGTTCCGCTTCTTTTTGGAGAAGACATCCACAAAGTCATGGTAATGCATAGGTAAGGATTCCGGAGTTTCAACTGTGAGAGCAATAGTGAGTGGTAACTTAGTAATCTTTTGAAGACATTTAGTCTGGCAGGTAGATCCCCAGGAAGTGAGTTCACCGAAAGTCCAAGAAAAAATGGGATTGTGAATCTGGAGCCAGGGTAATCCCAAGATAATGGGAAATTGCGGAGTGGGAATGACATCGAAACAAATTGTCTCAGAATGAAGTATTCCTACGGTGAGGATTAAGGGTTGAGTAGAAAACTGAATGTATCCAGAACCCAAAGGATCTCCACTGACCGTAGAGACTGAAATGGAATACTCCTTCTTTAGTAAGGGTATAGAATGAGTAGAAACAAATGTAGAGTCAATGAACACACCTCCAGCACCAGAATCAATTAGAGCTTGGGTATAGATCTTCTTATGTCCAATTAGAAGAGTTACTGGAACAAAGAGTTTCTTGTATAGGGAATGACCACTATTTTGGCTTAACTCAGTTCCCTGGACTAGAGTTAAGCCCTGGCTTTTACTGGCCTAGTAGGACAATCCCTAATAAATGTCCTTTAAGGCCACAGTACAGACATAAGCCAAGAGTCCGTCTTCTTAAGCGTTCAGTCTCAGTTAATTTATACTTCCTACTTCCATGGGTTCAGCCTGATCAGTAGTAGGAGAGGCTGGAGTGACTGGATTAGAAAAACGAGGAGCTAAACGAAAAGGAGTTCGAGTGGAAGTCCTCTGTGTTCTATCCTTTTCTTGTTGGCGTTCACGAAACCTGGCGTCGAGACTGATACAGAGATTTATTAAGGCTTCTAAGGACTCTGGAAGTTCACGATACACCAATTCATCCTTGAGACGCTCAGAAAGTCCTTTACGGAAAGCGGCTCTGAGTGCTCCCTGATTCCAAGTGGTTTCAGAAGCAAGGGTGCGGAACTCAATTGCATATTGAGAGACTGGTTGATTTCCTTGACGTAAATCCAGGAGAGTTGCTTCAGCAGCGGATGACCTTCCAGGTTTATCAAATACGTTTGAGAATGTAGATAGAAATGTATCAACATCCAACAGTATAGGATCATTCTTTTCTAGCAAAGGTGACACCCAAGCCAAGGCTTTTCCTTTCATTAAGGAAATAAGAAACGTGATTCTAGAAGAGGCAGTAGCAAAGAGAGTAGGGCTATTTCGGAATGAAGACGGCATTGATTCAAAAAGCCTCTACATTCTTCAGGATTCCCATCATATTTATCCGGAAGAGGAATCCTGGGACTTAGTTGTACCTGAGACTGATTGTTAGGAATCGGAGGAGGTAATGCCTCAATCGGATTTGGATTGGGGATTAGGATTGGGAGGTGCGGTAGCAACCAAATTTTGTATAGAGCAGTAATTTGATCAGTTTAGTGTCCAGAGACTGCAAGTGAGTGGCATGAGAACCCAAGAGCTGTCCCTGGTGAGCCACGGCCATAGATAATTCAGTGGGGTCCATTTTTATGGCCCGTTTGTAATGTCAGCCGCTCAGGAATCAATCCGGGATGTAACCCAACTGCTAGCGTGAATTGAAAGCACACGCTAGCACACTGAGAAATATCCAGGACGTGACCCACTCAGGAAGCAGATTAGAAGATAACAAAAATGAATATTGTTCCCGAATGCAGGAAAGCCACAAAGGATAAAACGTCCCTTTAAATAGTTCAAAGAACAAAAAGGAAATGCCTCTTACTTGAAGCTTCTGAAAAAGGTCCTCTTTAGCAGGCTTGTAAAACAAAGGAAAAGTTCTCTTTTGCAGCTTGTAAAAGTATAATGTCCCTTTAAGCAGGTTTATAACAAACAGAAAGGCAAAGTTCTCTTTGCAGCTTGTAAAAGAAAATGTCCCTTTTAAGCAGGTGTATAACAAACAGAAAGGCAAAGTTCTCTTTTGTAGCTTGTAAAAGTATAATGTCCCTTTAAGCAGGTTTATAACAAACAGAAAAGCAAAGTTCTCTTTGCAGCTTGTAAAAGTAAATGTCCCTTTTAAGCAGGTGTATAACAAACAGAAAGGCAAAGTTCTCTTTTGTAGCTTGTAAAAGTAAATGTCCCTTTTAAGCAGGTGTGTTTAACAAAGAATAGGTTTAAAGGTAAAGGCCAAAGGCAAGGTCAGGCAGGCAGAAGTCGGCATCCAAATATCAGCAAAAGGTATTGGCAAAAGACAGGGTCAGGCAAGCAGAAGTCGGCATCAAAGTATCAGCAAAAGGGTAATAGCTACAGGCAAGGTCAGGCAGGCAGAAGTCAATGTCCAAATATCAGCAAGTAGGGATTAGGCAAGAGGCTTGGTCAGGCAGGCAGAAGTCGGTACACAGAAGAACAAAACTGATAAGGTACTCACAATCCAGGGAAACAACAAACGGCCCAGATTCAGATCTCCCGCCGAGATTTAAAGGCAGAGCGTAACCGTCATCAGAGGGGTGTGAGAGAAAGCGTCATGTTGCTAAGCAACATGACGTCAGAGACACAGAGGAGTTCCGGGAGCCGCGGCGACACGGCGATGAACGGAAGCGCTCATGACACAGATAATCAAGATCACAATATATTCATCAAACATCTGTTAAAGTTTGTCTTACACCATAATTACTTCACCTTTAAATATCAATTTTACTTACAAACCCAGGGTACGGCTATGGGTACTGCTTGTGCACCCACATATGCGAATCTATTTTTGGGATGGTGGGAGAACCATATAGTGTTCTCAGACAGTAATAATACATACATGCAACACATCCCACTATGGATTCGCTTTATAGATGACATCCTACTGGTATGGGAGAGACCAATTGATAAACTCCAACAATTCGTGAATAATATCAATTCCAATTACTTAAATTTAAAATTAACATATGAATATAGCCATCAAAAAGTTAATTTTCTTGATTTGGAAATCCAAGTAGACCAGTATGGTCAAGTCAGTACAACACTGTATAGAAAAAATGCAGCGACAAATACACTGCTACATCACAGCAGTGCACATGCCCCTAGTACCTTGAGAGCTATCCCTAAGGGTGAATTTATACGTCTTTGACATAATTGTTCAGATATATCTGTATACAAACAACAAGCAAAACATCTGAGTGAGAGACTTCAAGACAGAGGGTATAGTAAATGCTCTCTAAAAGTGGCCAACACAGGTGACAAAGATGGACAGACAGACCCTACTAAAACCACGGGTTAAAAAACTGGATAATAAACCACGGTTCATAACAACTTTTAATCCACAAATGAATCAGATCACGAAAATAATGAATGATAACTGGCACATCTTGCTTAATGATCATCTCCTGGCTACCCAAATCGGAGAAAGAGTATTGGTGGGATACAAAAGACCAAAAAATTTAAAGGACACATTGGTTAAAAGCCACTACATTCACAGGCCAAAAAAGATAAGTAAATCACCAGGGATGTTTCCCTGTGAACGTGTAACACCTGTTCCAAAGTATGGAAAATAAAAGAGATCCATGACAAATATGGCCAAAAGCATACCATCTCAGAACATTTTCATGACCTCAATGGGAGTGGTTTACGTCTTACAATGCCATGTAAATTTTATTATGTTGTATGACGACATGACAAATCAGAACAATCGTCATGGGAACATAGTCGTAACATTTGTAACGCCATAAAGGACCAAGAAAAAGGAAAAATGTTAACAAGTGTGGCTAAACATTTTCTTTCAAAACATAACAGCAATGACCAATTATTAAAATTGCAGTATTACAAAAATCCTCTTTAGGTATAAGAGGAGGGAACATAGAGCAAACCCTTCTAAAAATGGAATGTAAATGGATACATTTATTACAAAGCACAAAACCATATGGGTTAAATGATAACAATAACTATAAGGTATACTTGTGAATCAAGATGATAATCTAACTACGGAGTACCAGTATAGCTGAAAATAACAACAGTAATATAGAAAGACCATCATAACTCACAATATAAACAATATATTATAAGCTCTAAATGTCCCTTTGGGAATTACTAGACGCAATTTTAACACCCTAACACCATGATTCTACAGAGTGAACGATGGTAATTTTAACTCATTTTATTTTTATTTTTAGATATTTTTGATTACTGGTTTAAGAGTTTTAAATTAACACAGATTTCATCACCAAAGTTGAATTCAAGCACATCTATCACTATTATCTCCATCACCTACTCACACAACGTTTAAAAACGTTAACAAAATAATTATTCTCACTACAGCAAGACCTGACACGGTAAAAACTGTGCAGCCTTTATGCACACTTCTAGGCACATATAAATATTTATTATACCAACATAAAATAGCTTATATATTTTTAAGGATATATTTTTAATGGATTGTGTTCACTATTCACAAATATAAAAAAAAATTTTTTATTCAGGAGCACCTAATGTTAAAAGTATAATTTTCAAAAGTCACGTAAATATGCATTATTGAGCATTCTAATAATTAATAATTAATTTGTGATTTTATACAAACTATGAACACACTTTCACTCACTTTATGTGCATTCATTCACTCAGCACTTTTAAAATAAATTGACAATACAAATTTTTTGTATTTATAGTTCACAGTTTTGTTTGCTCACAAAATCAACATACCATCGTAAGGATTACAACATCAAATTCCCCACAATTTAGCGCAATTAATAATATCAATGGCCTAACAAGATTGCCATTCGAATCACAATAGTATACATTGCAAGTCATATAAAATTATACATTCCTGTGCTAAGATAGATCTGTATGTTCTATGTATATCTCTAACCAATACGGCAATAGAATGCGTGATTGACAATTGGTCGATCCAATCAGTCCACAGATACTCCTACCGAATAGAAACAGGGGGAGTGTTCAGACAGGCAATTTAAACTTAGCAATTTTGCCACCTCGCGTAACCCCCTCTGAGGAAGCGTATGGGAAACGCGGGCATCGGGGGTTCCCTAATTTTTAATTTGCTCTCTCATGTTGTTAAAAAACAATAACTCTTAAAGTGGTATTAATAGGTGATAATACAACCTAAAATCTGTCACGGCCGAAACTCTTAGCTGCCGAAAAAGACTATTTAATTAATGCAGTACCTATAGGTACTGTAGTGAGACAGTCACATAGTACAGCGGTAACTAAAAGGTAATCCCAGTTATCTAGCAGCGATAATTAAGAGGTAACCTACTTATATAATCATGGTAACTCATAAGTAACAAATATTAGTTAACTAACATGCTTCATAGACAAACCTACTATTTCAAGTATTAAGTAACGAGTGATTGTAACCGTAACGGTTGGTACTCTGAGCGATTCAGCTTACTCAGAAACTGCAGTTAGAAAGCCATACAATTAGTGGTAATTAGAAGGTAACTGTAGTAACACAGCAGCGCAAATCCAAGGTAACTAAGTTATACAACAGCGGTAATTACAAAGTAAATAATACTAAGTAACTGACATATCTCAGTAAAAAGTAGCTAATGCAATTTATTAATATATCAAAAACAAGGTGACAATATTTGATATTTTTACAAACATTTTATAACAGCTGATATCCAATAACATAAACAAAAGCTCTAATTCAGAGAGATAATATCTTTAAACAACTCAATGGTATTAAGAGGTAATTTTTCCTCTGTTGAAACAGTGGATACTCAGCATTAGCATGTTACAAGGATACCCAGTGCAATCCAACAGATATCAATTCTAAATAGAGTGCCAACACTCTTAGTTTATGAACAGACTACTATTATCAGCTAACAACGGTTACAAAATAATGATTACAAGAACACATAGTGTAATGGGATACTAGTAATTATAGACCACAAACAGCTATTTACATAATGTTACCAAATAAACATCAAGGCTACTTATAACCAACAGAAGTTGACATTACTTATAAGCTGAACAGCCAAAAGTAACGCACACATACATGACTGATACTGATATCAAATAGTAACTTTAAGTGTCATAAAGGTAATTATGACTATCCAAAGTCATAATTAACAACCAGATATATAATAAGTCTGATATCAGTGTACAAGTATTTAGTATAGGTGCACGAGACTCTTTTTAAGGCCAGTAATTGTCAACTTGCAGCTAGATATTATCCGGTTAATACAGATTTATGAAATACGTGGGTCAGGCAAACTTTATTGTGGACCATAGAATAATAATTTAACAGAATTGTGTTTTAAAACAAGCCACCAATAAGGCTATGAGAATTTTCTAACAACAGTAATAAAGTTATAATTCAACACAGTTTCTTGCACCACATAACCCCTAATTATCAGAGTTATAATCAAACAGCATGGAGATGTGTTTTTAAACATATGCGCAAGGCAGCAGGTATCAGTGCAATCTAGCTATCATTTTAAATATACATAATAAAGGTTACATTTTAACAATATTGTTGTTTACTGTGTTGACTGAACAAGTACATATGATATTTCCCTAATAGTGCATAGAAGCATATCTTTTTGAACTCAGCTCACACTTTTGTGACCTAAGTCAACCTGTTGAAATGTTTAGTTTCATGCTTACGCACTGCTGATAAAGGTAGACCTACTTACTTAAGCAATACTTTAATTCAAGGTCTCCAAGGAGAATCGGATAGACTATATTTAACCACAGTAAAAAAAATGATGACATTTTGGATAATTGTTTCTTTTTCCTTTTTGTTCTAATTATTTTTATTCCTGTTATCACGCTGTTGGCAGCGTACTGCAGCCCAGTTATAAACCCTGTCTTGATCATAGTCCTCTTGATCTCTAGGGGATTACTTGCCTTTGATTGTATCCTGCTCTCCATCCACTTTTGCAATAAATTCATCCATTTTGGACTTGTGTGTAGGGTAATTGGGGTTGTTCTCAAATTGTTTTAATTCTTGTTTTATTTCAATCTCAGGTTTCAGTTTGGCTCTTTCTTTGACTCTAATAGGATGTTCAACAGTCTGATAGAACAATTAGTTAATGCAGTTTTCCAATCATCTAGATCAGCCGGCATCATCAAATTCAAATGATGGATAAGTTTTGATTCGCAAACCTCTAGGAATCCTAGATGATCTGTATATTTTTTGAAAGCTATAATATCCCACATAAGTCTCAAATCTGTTTGCCAGGAGTTGTAAAGTTTTACATAGATTTTTTATATCATTTTGTTCTCCACTACATTCTTCCCTAGGAAAACACTATAAAAAAAAAAAAGCTTTTTCTCCCATGAAAATCAAAAAATATCACAATAGCCATAGTTTTAGCAGCAAGGGTGTTATTAGTGGACACCTCATCCACTGCATCAATATCAATGCCTGGCATGTAAGGGAACACAACTAACCAGAATACAAGTAACGAGTAGCAGAGTGTTGTATGCACATTAAATGTTGCTCATGTAATATATAGCCACAAATATTAGTTTAAGCGTACTAGGCACTGTGGTAATAACAGTGCAAAAGGAAAATAAAAAGTTGAAAAACGCCACCCACAATACGGTAATGCAGCACCGTTTGTTAAATACTATTATAAATGCAATAGTAGAAACTTAGTACTCACTGATGTTATGTGTAGCAACCGGGGTGCAAGATCTGTTTAGGAGCGATGACAAAGCCTGTTGGCATTATGTTCATGAGACCGCCAGGTGCCGTATCTGGAAACAGAATGATCCAAGTTTAGGCAAAAGACAGGGGTGTCCGGAACACGGTCAGACCATCAGTCTGTGCATACAAGTTAAAAAATACACTCTGCTACTAACGAAACTTGGAGTGCCCTAGCTTGACAGCGGATCAGACCGTGAGAAGCATGTGGACAAAATGGAAGCAGGCACTACTACTGATGTATTGAATACTTCTTTTGGCCTTGTTGGAACTGTGGTTTGCCAAAATTCTTTTTATATTTTATTTTTATTCCTGTTATCACGCAGTGTAGGCGGCGTACTGCAGCCCAGTTATAAACCCTGGCTTGATCATAGTCCTCTTGATCTCTAGGGAATTTCTTGCCTTTGTTTGTCGCCTGCTCTCCACCCACTTTTGCAATAAATTCATCCATTTTGGACTTGTGTGTAGGGTAATTGGGGCTGTTCTCAAATTGTTTTAATTCTTCTTGTTTTATTTCAATCTCAGGTTTCAGTTTGGCTCTTGTCTTTGACTCTAATAAGGATGTTCAACAGTCTGATAGAACAATCCGTTAATGCAGTATTCCAATCATCTAGATCAGCGGGCGTCATCAAATTCAAATACAAGTAACGAGTAGGCAGAGTGTTGTATGGCACATTAAATGTTGCTCATGTAATATATAGCCACAAATATTAGTTTAAGCGTACTAGGCACTGTTGTATAACAGTGCAAAAGGAAAATAAAAAGTTTAAAAACGCCACTCACAATACAGTAATGCAGCACGGTGTGTTAAATACTATTATAAATGCAATAGTAGAAACTTATTACTCACTGATGTTATGTGTAGCAACCGAGTGCAAGATCTGTTTAGGAGCGATGACAAATCCTGTTGGCATTAATGTTCATGAGACGCCAGGTGCCGAATCTGGAAACAGAATGATCCAAGTGCAGGCAAAAGACAGGGGTGTCCGGAACACTGTCAGACCATCAGTCCGTGCATACAAGACCGTGAGAAGCATGTGGACAAAATGGAAGCAGGCACTACTCGGTTAGGAAAAATTAATAAAACATACTTTTATTTTAGTTTAACAATTTAAAACATGGAGTGTTCCCAAAACAGAGGGTAGACATGGAGGGTAAATTACAGAAAATAAAAAAAAAATTACAAGAATTTTAAACTAATACACCTGCTCTAATCCCCCTAATAAAATAAAAAGCCCCCAAAATAATAAAATTCCCTACCCTATACTAAATTACAAATAGCCCTTAAAAGGGCCTTTTGCGGGGCATTGCCCAAAGTAATCAGCTCTTTTACCTGTAAAAAAGAAATACAACCCCCCCAACATTAAAACCACCAACCACACACCCAACCCTACTCTAAAACCCACCCAAACCCCCTTAAAAAAACACTAACCCCCTGAAGATCACCCTACCTTGAGCCGTCATCACCCAGCCCGGACACAAGTGGACCTCCAGAGGGGAAGAAGTCTTCATCCGATCTGGGCAGAAGAGGACATCCCAGACCAGCAGAAGTCTTCATCCAGGCGGCATCTTCTATCTTCATCCGGAGCGGAGCGGGTCCATCTTCAATCCATCCGACGCAGAGCATCCTCTTCCATCGACGTCCTAACGAAGAATGAAGGTTCCTTTAAATGACATCATCCAAGATGGCGTCCCTTGAATTCCGATTGGCTGATAGGATTCTATCAGCCAATCGGAATTAAGGTAGGAAAATCCTATTGGCTGATCCAATCAGCCAATAGGATTGAGCTTGCATTCTAGGATTTTTCCTATCTTAATTCCGATTGGCTGATAGAATCCTATCAGCCAATCGGAATTCAAGGGATGCCATCTTGGATGACGTAATTTAAAGGAACCTTCATTCTTCGTTAGGACGTCGATGGAAGAGGATTGCTCCGCGTTGGATGGATTGAAGATGGACTCGCTCCGGATGGATGAAGATAGAAGATGCCGCTTGGATGAAGACTTCTGCCAGTCTGGATGTCCTCTTCTGCCCGGATCGGATGAAGACTTCTTCCTCTCTGGAGGTCCACTTGGTGCCGTCTGGGTTAAGACGGCTCAAGGTAGGGTGATCTTCAAGGGGGTAGTGTTAGGTTGTTTATTAAGGGGGCTTGGGTGGGTTTTAGAGTAGGGGTTGGGGTGTGTGGGTGGGGGTTTTAATGTTGGGGGGGGTTGTATTTCCTTTTTTACAGGTAAAAGAGCTGATTACTTTGGGGCAATGCCTCGCAAAAGGCCTAATTGTAATTTAGTATAGGGTATGGATTTTTATTATTTTGGTGGGCTTTTTTATTTTATTAGGGGGCTTAGATTAGGTGTAATTAGTTTAAAATTCTTGTAATTTTTTTTATTTCTGTAATTTAGTGGGTTATTTTGTACTTTATTTTATTTAATTGTAGGTAATTTTAGCTAATTAATTTAATTTATTTAATTGTAGTGTTAGGTGTAATTGTAACTTAGGTTAGAATTTATTTTACAGGTACTTTTGTATTTATTTTATCTAGGTAGTTATTAAATAATAAATAACTATTTAATAACTATTGTACCTAGTTAAAATAAATACAAAGTTGCCTGTAAAATAAAAATAAATCCTAAAATAGCTACAATGTAATTATTAATAATATTGTAGCTATCTTATGGTTTATTTTATAGGTAAGTATTTAGTTTAAAATAGGAATAATTTAGTTAATAATAGTAAATTTATTTAGATTAATTTAAATAATATTTAAGTTAGGGGGGGTGTTAGGGTTATTGTTAGACTTTTTAGGGGGTTAATAAAATTAATATAGTGGCGGGCGGGTCTAGGGGGGGGCAGATTAGGTGTTAATAAATATAATGTAGGTGGTGGCGGTGTAGGGGGGCAGATTAGGGGTTAATAAAATATAATTTAGGTGGTAGCGGGGTACGGGAGCGGCGTTTAGGGGTTAATAACTTTAGTTGTGGCGGGGTCCGGGAGCGGCGGGTTAAGGGTTAATAAGTTTATTAGAGTGGTGGTGGGCTCCGGGAGGGGCAGTTAGTAGGGGTTAAATAAGTATAAAGTATGTGTAGGGGGAGTAGATTAGGGGTGTTTAGACTCGGGGTATATGTTAGGGTGTTAGATGTAGACATTTCCCATAGGAATCAATGGGATATCGGGCAGCAGCGAACATGAGCTTTCGCTGCTGTCAGATTCCCATTGATTCCTATGGCATCCGCCGCCTCCAGGGCGGCGGATTGAAAACCAGGTACACTGAGCCGGAAAAGTTCCGAGCCTACCTGGTAGGATCTTGATAACTAGCAAAAGTAGTCAGATTGTGCCAAACTTGCATTCGAACATCTGGAGTGACGTAACCAGCGATCTGTGTCGGACTGAGTCAGGCGGATCGTATGTTACGTCACTAAATTCTACTTTTGCTGGTCTCTAGCCTTTGATAACTAAGGCGATCAGGCTCGCCACAAAGACCTGTGAAATTCTAGGCATATTTGCGGTTGACAGCTTGATAATAGAGGCCGATGAGTCCACAGATCATCTTCATTACTTATGGGGATATTCACCTCCTGGTCATCAGGAGGAGGCAAAGAGCACCTCAGCAGAGCTGTTAAATAGCTCCTCCCTTCCGTCCCACTCCAGTCATTCGAACGAAGTTAGGAAGAGAAAGGAAAAACCAAGGTGCAGAGGTGTCTGAAGTTTACAATAATTAACAACCTGTCTTAAAAGACAGGGCGGGCCGTGGACTCATTGTGTCTAAAAAGAAACAAATTTATCAGGTAAGCATAAAGTTTTCTTTTCTTTTTAAAGACACGATGAGGTCCACAGATAATCTTCATTACTTATGGGATACATACCCAAGCTAGGAGGACACAGAGTGATAAGGGGAGGGACAAGATAGGTAAACCTAAACGGAGCACCACTGCTTGAAGAACCTTTCTTCTCTCCCAAAAAGCGGGCCTCAGCCGGGCAAAAGTATCCAAATTATAGAATTTTGAAAAAGCGTTGAAGAGAGGACCAAGTTGCAAGCAGCCCTTGCAAATCTGTTCCACAGAAGCTTCATTTTTTGAATGCCCTTGGGAAGTAATACGCCCTAGGTGGAATGAGCCGTAACTCTCCTCAGTAGGCTGCTGTCCATGAGTCTCATATGGGCAAAACGGGATGATACTTATCAGCCAAAAAAGAAGAGAGGTAGCTCTGTAGCTTCTTCTGAACCTTTACGTTTTCCAGAGAAAATTACTAAGAAAGAAGAGGTCTGACGAAAGTCCTTAGTTGCTTGTAAATAAAATTTTAAAGCACGGACCACGTCCAAATTGTGCAGAAGACGTTCTTTCTGAAAAGGATTAGGATACAAGGAAGGAACCACAATCTCCTGATTATAATGTTCCTATCTGAAACAACCTTAGGAAGAAAACCTAGTTTAGTACGTAAAACTACCTTATATGAATGGAAAATAAGGTAAGGCGAAGTCTATTGCAACGCCAAGAGCTCACTCTACGAGCTGAAGAAATAGCAACAAGAAATAAAACTTTCCAAGATAACTTAATATCTAAGGAATGCATAGGCTCAAATGGAGCCCCTTGAAGAACTTTGAGAACTAAATTCAGACTCCATGGAGGAGTAACTGGCTTGAACACAGGCATGATCCTGACCAAGGCCTGACAATCCTTTTTGAAGAAAAGACAAAATTCTGGGAATCCTAACTCTACTCCATGAGTAGCCTTTGGATTCACCCCAATAGAGATATTTATGCCATATCTTATGGTAAATCTTTCTAGTTACAGGCTTACGAGCCTGAATCATGGTCTCTATTACCGAATCTGAAAAACCCCACTTGGATAAGATTAAGCATTCAATCGCCAAGCAGTCAGCTTCAGAGAAACTAGATTTGGATGAAGGAAGGGCCCTTGAATTAGAAGGTCCTTCCTCAACGGAAGTCTCCAAGGTGGCAGAGATGACATGTCCACCAGATCTGCATACCAAATCCTGCGAGGCCAAGCAGGTGCAAGGAGGATCACCGATGCCCTCTCCTGCTTGTTTCGAGCAATGACCCGAGGAATAATCGCAAACGGGGGAAATAGGTATGCAAGGCTGAAGGACCAAGGAACCGCAAGAGCATCTATCAGTTCCGCCCAGGGATCTCTGGCCCTCAACCCGTATCTCGGGAGCTTGGCATTCTGACGAGATGCCATGAGATCTAACTCCGGCCGACCCCATTTGAGAATCGGGTTGGAGAACACTTCCGGATGGAGTTCCCACTCTCCCGGATTGAAAGTCTGCCTGCTCAGAAAGTCCGCCTCCCAGTTGTCCACCCCCTGGGATGTGGATCTCTGACAGTTAGCAAGAATGGGCCTCCGCCCACGGGATTATCTTGGCTACCTTGGTCATCGCTAAGGAACTCCTCGTTCCTCCCTGATGATTGATGTAAGCCACTGACGTTATGTTGTCCGACTGGAATCTGATAAACTGGGCCGAGGCCAGGTCAGAAAAGCATTGAAGATCGCTCTTAGTTCCAGGATGTTTATAGGAAGAACAGTCCACACTCCCTGAGCCTTTAGGGAACCCCAGACAGCTCCCCACCCTAGAAGGCTGGCGTCTGTTGTCATAATCACTCAGGATGGTCTGCGAAAGCAGGTTCCCTGAGATAGATGATCCAGAGACAACCACCATTGAAGTGAGTCCCTCGTCTCCTGTTCCAGGTTTATTCGAGGACACAAGTCTGCATAATCTCCATTCCACTGCCTGAGCATGTTTAACTGCAGAGGTCTGAGGTGGAACCAAGCAAACGGGATGATGTCCATTGCCGCCACCATCAGTCCGATTACTTCCATGCACTAGGCCACTGATGGCTGAGGAGTGGACTGAAGGGCTCGACAGGTATCTAGAATCTTTGATTTCCTGACTTCTGTCAGAAAAATCCTCATAGATATATAATTGATTAGAGTTCCCAAGAAAGTTACCCTTGTCTTCGGGATTAAGGAACTCTTCCAGATTTACCTTCCACCCGTGAGTTCTCAGGAAGGATAGCACAACGTTGGTATGAGATCTTGATTGTTGACAAGATGGCGCCTGGATTAGAATATTGTCCAGATAAGATGCCACCGCAATGTCCCGCGGTCTTAGAACTTTTGTAAAAATTCTGGGTGCCGTGGCCAGACCGAAAGGAAGAGCCACGAACTGAAAATGTTTGTCCAGAAAAGCAAACCTCAGGAACCTGTGATGATCTCTGTGGATAGGAACATGTAGATATGCAACCTTTAAATCCACTGTCGTCATAAATTGACCCTCCTGGATCAATGGAAGAATGAGTATGAATGGTTTCCATCTTTGAATGACGGAACTCTGAGAAACTTGTTCAAACTCTTGAGGTCTAAGATAGGTCTTGAAGGTTCCTTCTTTTTTGTGAACCACAAACAGATTTGAATAAAAACCCTGCCCCCGTTCCTGTACTGGAACAGGAACAATAACTCCTAGGGAGGAGAGGTCTCTTACACAATGTAAGAACGCCTCCTTTTTTTTTTAATCTGGTTTGCAGATAATCTTGAAAGAAGAAATCTTCCTCTTGAAGGAAAATTTTTGAACTCCAGTTTGTATCCCTGAGACACTATTTCTACTGCCCAGGGATCCTGAACGAATAATGAAAGTCAGGGGGTGTCCTTCATGCTGTATTTTGGATTCAACAGCAGGCTTCTTGGACTGTTTATCCCTTGTTCAAGACTGGTTAGGTCTCAAGTAGGCTTAGATTGTTCCGGTTTGGAGGAGGAGATAGAGAGAGAATTTCCCTTGAAATATCGAATGATGAACATAAATTACTTTGTTGTCCTTTTTGTTTTTGTTTCTCTTATCCTGAGGAGGAGATAACCCTTACCTCCCGTGATATCAGAAATAATTCCATCAGGCCAGGTCCAAATAAGGTCTTCCCTTGTAAGGAATCACTAGAAGCTTAGAATTGGATGACACGTCCGCAGGACCAAGGTTTTAACCATTAAAGCTCTGCGGGCTAGGATAAAGAACCCTGAACTTTAAGCTGCCAATTTAGTAATCTGCAGAGAAGCGTCCATAATAAAAGCATTAGCTAGCTTAAGAGCTTTAATCCTATCTTGGATTTCCTCCAAGAAGTCTGTCCTGAGAGACTCCGACAGGGCATCAAACATAGCTGCCGCACTGGTGACAGTGGCAATGCACGCAGATAGCTGCAAAAGCAGGACTCTGGTGAACATTCTTTTTAAGTAAGACCCTCCCAACTTCTTGTCCATGGAGTCTTTAAAGGCACAACTATCCTCAATAGGAATAGTAGTTCGCTTGGCTAAGGTGGAAATAGCTCCTTCCACCTTAGGAACTGCTTGCCAAGCCTCCCTGACAGAGTCAGTTATAGGAAACATCTTTTTGAAAATAGGAGAGGGAGAGAAGGGAATACCTGGTCTCTCCCATTCCTTAGAATCCATTTCAAGCTCGCTTCGGCGCTGAAAAAACGTCTGAGTAAGAAGGAATTTCAAAATATCTGTCCAATTTACTCGACTTCACAGGAGCTACTACTACTGTGGAATCACAATCGTCTAAAGTAACCAAAAGCTCCCTGAGTAACAGGCAGAGGTGTTCTAGCTTAAACCTGAAAGATACAACCTCTGAATCAGTCAAAGGCAATGAACTTTCTGAGTCTGAAATTTCGCCGTCCGATGGAACCTCAATACCCTCCATCTCAGTTCCCTGGGAGGGTACATCCTAGATTGCCACCATTGCATCAGAAAAGTCACTGACTGCATGGTTGTCTTTCCTCTTACGTTTGCCTTATAGCATAGGAAAAGCAGACAACGCATCAGAAATTGTGGAAGACATAAGTGCAGCTATGTCTTTTAAGGTGATTCCAGCAGGCGCTAGAGCAGAAGTACAGGGCACTGCTTGTGCGGGCGTTAGCTTGGGGAGAAAGCTGCAACATACTCTGAATCTCATCAGACTCCTGTGAAGCATCCGCTTTTGAAAAACTTTGCTCATGCAAAATCTTTTCCTTATAACATAAAGCCCTCTCAATACATGAGGGACAAAAAGGGATTGGTGGTTGCACATTTGCATCCAAACACATGGAGCAAGTAACATACTGAAACCCAATAAACTAACAATGTAATAATAAAAAAAAAAAATTCTTTTACCCCCAAAAAATGTTTAATACTAAATTATTACTGTCCCCTTAAAATATAAAATGAAACCTTTTAACTACATGCAGAAAAGTGTTCCAAAAAAATTAGGAGATAATCAAATTACATTATATTCCAAAAAAAATTAATCACTTAAAATGTTACCTGTGTCTTAAATATTTTAAAAAGACTATTTTTCTGCAGCAAGAAAGAACGGTAACCCGTTAGTTAATTAAAGAAAATTCAGACACCCAAACACCTCAGCACTCTGCTGAGGTGCCTACCTGCCAACCGGGGTCACTGCTACGTTCTTAACAATCCGGATGATAAGGACTCCAATAACACTAAAACTACTTGCTCTATATAGTTTAAAACCATGCGGTTATAATGCGACACCTGTTCCGACATCCCTCACACCAGACAAGGCTGAATATTGCGCAGCTCACTTTAGGAAGCGTGCAAAACTATAGCCCTGCCCATCGTGGGGCGTTACTAAAACACAAAACCAGAACGGCTTCACTTAGAGAAAATAAACCGTTAGGGAAAAATGTAATGAAAAAAAACAAACTTAGCTCCCAGACCCCAGTGCCTGTACACATGCTGCCCCCAAGACTTTCCATACCACAGACGAGCATGATGTCCCCAACATAAAAGAGCCCCATGAACCGAGCCTTATATGTTTAAGTATATAATTAAAGTGTCCACTTTCCTCTGAGTTTTTTTGTGTTTCTCCCAGAATAAAAAAGTCAGCACTTACCTTAATGCTGTCCGACAGCAAGACAGTCCAGCAGATTTAAGAGGTTCTCTTCCTCCCATAGCCCTGTGGAAAATGATAAAGTCTGAATAAGATTGCTTAGGCTATCAGGGTATGGGAGGCGCAGTGAGAATTATGTCCCACAAGTTCCCATTGCTTTAAAGCCACCAAAAGTTCTACTGAAGAGACTGATATGAACTACGGCTACACCCTAGAACAAAGCAGCACAATCTTGCATTACTTTAAAAATAATAAACTTGATTGAAGAATCTTTCTAACACCTAACTTTACCTCTTCCTAGCACCAACATAGGCAAAGAGAATGACTGGGGTGGGAAGGAAGGGAGAAGCTATTTAAAGGGACATTAAACACTAAATACATGCTAGAAAGAATGATGCATTCAAAGAAAAGATTAGTCCATGACTAACCATGTAGATGTATTTTTTATGCTTCATTAGTTGTTTAAAAAATGACCAAATAAGTGTAAAGTTTTAGTGTCTATAAAACACTGGGAGCTGCCATGTTGTAACTTGTGTTACCCTTCTCTGCTGTGGCCAATTAGGGACAGTTATACATAGGTCATTAGAGTGTGCAGCCAATAGTTGTGCTGGATTTAAACAGTGTTCTGCACTTCCATTTCTAACAGGAACTGAAAAGCTCACAATTTCAGAATGGAATTACTGGCAAGAGGACAAAATAAATAATGAAAGTATGTTGCAGAGTTGTTTTTATTATATACAATTTATCATTTTTATATTACCATCTCACAGTGGGGTTTAATGTCCTTTTAACAGCTCATGCTGTGGTGCTCTTTGCCTCTCTGCTGACCAGGAGGTGAATATCCCATAAGTAATGAAGATGATCTGTGGACTCATCGTGTCTTTAAAAAGAAAAGATATTTTATTTACTTTCTTTTTTTTTTTTTTTCAACTTGCAACTTTTCAGGAACTGAAGTAGAACTATTTACACAATTCTTACACTCTGAGCTGAAGAAATTTGAGGTAAAATCTTCCTTCACAGATGTTCAGGTGATATTTTCATGTCAGCTTTTTACAGTTATGCTGCATCACTTTCAAGTGATTTAACATGAGTATTATGTCCCTTTTTTAAATTGAGCAAAACTAATCAAATTAGTTTTTAAGCTGAGCTTTAAAAACACACTTGCACATTGGGATCCTTTGCGTTTAAGCACACTGCCACTTTAAAGGGAAATGAAACTCAAATGTTTAATTTAATGATTTTAGACAGAGCATGCAATTTTAAGCAGCATTCTAATTTACTCCTGGTAAGAATTTTTCTTTTCTCTTGGTATCTATTTGAAAAAGTAGGAATTTAAGCTTAGGGGCGAGTGTTCTGTCGACATTTGCTACATGTCAGTGCTCTGGCACACAATTATGTTGCTGCATTCCAGAATGCAGTGGTGTATGTGCACACTTGACTGGTAGCAAAAATTGACCTAACACCCGGCGCACCCATTTTTGGCTCAACACCCTGAGTAGTGCTTGCTCATCGGTGGCCTGCATTTAGCCACCCTATCAGCAGGTGCTGAAGCAAAATGGAGCAGCTCCTAAGCTAAATTTCTGTTTTTCAATAAAGATACTAAGAGCGAATAAAACATCTAAGTAAAATTTAGAAAGGAGCAGCAATATTAAGCAACTATATATGAATTATGATAGAGAATTTGGGTTTCCCATATCCCTTTTTTTTTTAAGCCTGGCCATTTTGCTTTGCCAGAGTATGGCTGGATGGTAAAAATACAAGTGACCTCCAATACTTTAAGAATTGTTACATTTTACAGTTGCCTGCAACAACCTAGATACTTAAGATACAAGCATGTGTATTTTTATTTCCAGTTTGGTACGCAGTGGATAACCGGTAAGATGGATTCCACCAGGTGTTTCAAGAGTTGTGTCCCTGTTATGATCATGACAAAATTTCAAGGATTTACAAGTATTTAAAGGAACATGAAATCAAAAAAATTTCTTATGTGATTGAGAGAGCATAACATTTGTACAGCTTTCAAATTTAACTTCTATTAATTTTTCTTTGTTCTCTTGGTATCTATTTGAATGTAAGCTTAGGTGCCGGCCCATTGTTTGGTTCAGCACCTGGTAGCGCTTGCTATTTTGTGGCTACATTTAGACACCCAATCAGAGAGCGCCTTACCTGGATGCTGAACCAAAAATGGGCCGGCACCTATGCTTACATTCTTGCTTTTTCAAATAAATATAGCAAGAGAATGAAGAAAAATTGATATGAGTAAATTAGAAAGTTGCTTAAAATCGCGTTAGCTATCTGAATCATGAAAGTTTAATTTTGACTAGACTGTGTGCATTAGCCTTTTGTCATTTGAAAAAGCTGTAGTAATTACAGCCTATACTAAAAATGACAATATTGTAGTAATGGGCATAGAAAAAGCTACACTAAATGGCCAAAAGTATTTAGTCACCCTACTAATTGAGTTCAGGTGTTAACCTGTGGCTAACCGTTGCATACAATCCATTACATGGACATAAAATCTCTGTACAAGCAATGGCACAGTGACTTTAAACATGCACGGTCATCGGAAACCAGCAACAGCCCAGCCACAAAGTGGGTAGACTATGCATATTCACAGAGTGAGGCTACCTACTACTGTAGCGCATAGTGTGTAAAAACTGCCTATTGTATAAACTTGCTATAAAATTCCATACTGCCTCTGGAAGCAATATCCAGCACATGAGCTGTGGGTCGGGAACTTCATTAACCCCTTAAGGACAAGGCCATTTTCAATTTCTTTCCCTTAAGGACCAGGGCTATTTTTACATTTCTGCGGTGTTTGTGTTTAGCTGTAATTTTCCTCTTACTCATTTACTGTACCCACACATTATATACCGTTTTTCTCGCCATTAAATGGACTTTCTAAAGATACCATTATTTTCATCATATCTTATAATTTACTATTAAAAAATATATAAAATATGAGGGAAAAAATTAAAAAAAAAAAACACACTTTTTCTAACTTTGACCCCCAAAATCTGTTACAAACCTACAACCACCAAAAAATACCCATGCTAAATAGTTTCTAAATTTTGTCCTGAGTTTAGAAATACCCAGTGTTCACATGTTCTTTGCTTTTTTTGCAAGTTATAGGGCCATAAATACAAGTAGCACTTTGCTATTTCCAAACCACTTTTTTCAAAATTAGCGCTAGTTACATTGGGACACTGATATCTTTCAGTAATCCCTGAATATCCCTTGACATGTATATATATATTTTTTAGCAGACATCCAAAAGTATTGATCTAGGCCCATTTTGGTATGTTTCCATGCCACCCTTTCACGCCAAATGAGATCAAATGAAAAAAAATGTTCACTTTTTCAAAAAATTTTTTCACAAACTTTAGGTTTCTCACTGAAATTATTTGCAATCACTTGTGCAATTATGGCATAAATGGTTTGTAAACACTTCTCTTGGATCCCCTTTGTTCAGAAATAGCAGACATATATGGCTTTGGCGTTGCTTTTTGGCAATATAGAAGGCCGCTAAATACCGCTGCGCACCACACGTGTATTATGCCCAGCAGTGAAGGGGTTAATTAGGGAGCATGTAGGGAGCTTCTAGGGTTAATTTTAGCTTTAGTGTAGTGTAGTAGACAACCCCAAGTATTTTTGTCTGTCTAGTGCCTTCGTTACTTCCCCCCCCCCTTATGCTGTGACTCTCTCTTTCAAAACAGACTTATTACAGATAGAAATATAAGGTGAGCAACCAAGACCCTCCTTTAGTCTGTTTAGACTTAACTATTTCCTTCAACTTGCCCTGGGTGGGAAAAATACCACAAATATTACTGTCTAGGCCCTAAGTTTCTTGTGCATTTTAATATATCATACAATACACTTCTATATATAAATTCTGCAATAACCACACAGCTTATTGACCCTATATACCTAACTCTACATGCAGTACAGATATTAATCACAATAATATCTTGTCACATCACAGCATTTTTTTTATATTGTTCCTTTAAAGGGTGCATAGAAAATTAGCTTAGATTATATTGTATCTCTTGTACTGTCCTTTCTCTTGCCTCAGACACCGTTATTATGATGACTCCTATACAATGTTCTAGGATACTTCCACAGTTTGCCTCTTAGACTTCACTAATTATTTAATAATCTCCACTGTATTTTAGATTCCCCCAGGTTTGCCTGTATGTATTGATTGTAGCCTTCAATATAGTTAACTCTTTGGCCGGTAATAAATGATAAATGCTTATTGTCCTTGTAAAGAGTTATTCTCTCCTTAGGCCCTGATGTTTTCTAGGGCTTGCTAACAAACATTGGAGCTGGTAATATGTAGTAGCCAGGACACTAGTAAGCCTTTACGCTTGTTCTGTGTTTGTGGTATACCATTTGTTTGAGTTTTTGTTTTAACTCCTGCAGTGATGTTTTTTGGGAGCCAGACCCCTATTGCTATTGAGACCTTCAGAGTGCAATGCTAACAGTCTTATTATTTATTACTTGTATATTTATGTCCCTCTCTTTTTTCGTCTTATGCTTTAATGGCAATACTTACCCCCCCACTATCTTCACAGCGTTGGATTCTGAGCTGGCGGTCGTGTGAGCCTTTCCTCGAGCCTCTGCTTTTTTGTTGCTTGCTCTTCCTCACACGCCGGGGCTGTTCCGATGCTACGCACCTTAGATGTGACGCTACTCCGCTGCGCTGACTTAGAGAAGGGGGTAAGGAAGTGCCGGTGCTGATGTCACAGACGGTTGCCTTATCTCTCCCCCAACCAGGTGGGACCGACTTGCCAACCACTTGTTCTTTAGCCGCTTCTCCTCCGGCACCATCTTGTAAATCCAAGGTACACTCCGGATGCCTCTCGCAGCTCCACCGAGGTCCGTCTGCGGTCCTATCTCAAGCAGGACACCTCTCGTTTAGATCTGGTTCCCTCTGGAATCGTCCTTTACTGTAAGTATTTTCCTTTGTATAGTTTTAAGAGTCTTTAGTTTTTTTTTTAAGTTACTAGTGCTCCAGTGCTTTGTAGGTTATTGTCTTGCTCTGTTGCCTGATATGGCACTGCTGTTCCAACTTCAATGTTTGGGGCTAATCCCAACCAGCCTTTAGGGATATACCGGACTTCCCAATCGCCAACTTAGTCCCTCCGGTGGAGTATCATTTTCAACCCCACAATAAGGCAATGGCGGGGGAATCTGTTGTTCAGGTGTTCACACACAGGTGAACTCGGGCGTAACTCCACTTCTGTAGCGCCCTCCCTCAGGAAGTTCAGAAACCCTCCCTGACAACCCCAAGTATTGATCTTGCCCATCTTGGTATATTTCATGCCACAATTTCACCTCCAATGCGATCAAATGAAAAAAAAAAATGTTAAATGTTTCACAAATTTTAGGGTTTCTCACTGAAATTATTTACAACAGCTTGTGTGCAATTATGGCACAAATGGTTGTAAAAGCTTCTCTGTGATCCCCTTTGTTCAGAAATACGCAGACATATAAGGCTTTGGCGATGCTTTTTGGTAATTAGAAGGCCGCTAAATACCGCTGGCGCACCACACATGTATTATGCCAGCAGTGAAGGGGTTAATTAGGGAGCATGTAGGGAGCTTCTACGGGTTAATTTTAGCTTTAGTGTAGAGTAGTAGACAACCCCAAGTATTGATCTAGGCCCATCTTGGTATATTTCATGCCACAATTTCAATGCAAATGCGATCAAATGAAAAAACCAAACGTTAAATGTTTTACAATTTTAGGTTTCTCACTGCAATTATTTTACAAAACAGCTTGTGCAATTATGCACAAATGGTTGTAAAAGCTTCTCTGTGATCCCCCTTTGTTCAGAAATAGCAGTCCATATATGGCTTTGGCATTGCTTCTTGGTAATTAGAAGGCCGCTAAATGCAAGCTGCGCACCACACGTGTATTATGCCCAGCAGTGGAAGGGGTTAATTAGGGAGCTTGTAGGGAGCTCAATTTTTTTTTTTAAGCATATTTACATATGCTGATGTTTAGGATCCCCCCTTAGCCCCCAACCTCCCTGATCCTCCCTCAAACAGCTCTCTAACCCTCCCCCTCTAACATATTGGTAGCATCTTGTGTACTGGCAGCTGTCTGCCAGTACCCAGTTTACAATTAAATATATTTTTTATTATTTTTTTTATAATTTTTCTGTAGTGTAGCTTGCCCCCCACCTCCCTCCCTCGAGATCCCTTAGATAATTTTTATTTATTTATTTTTTTCCCACTTTCTGTTCAAATTTTTTCTGCAGTTGTAGCGGTTCCCACCCGCCTCCCTACCCGTGCACGCGCCCACGTGCACGCGCCCCTGGCGATCCCACCCCGATCTGCCCCCTCCACATCACCACGGCGGATCGATGGCCGCCCCACCGCCTCCCAGACTTGGTCCCACCCACCAACGCTACCGGCTATCAATGTCGGTGGAGAGACGGGCACCCCCCAGAGTGGCTCTCTCTGCATCGATTGGCCCAAGGATAGTTATTGCCGGATGCCTCCATATCGATGCATCACTGCAATAACCGGAAAGTGGCTGGAAGCGTCAGGATCGCTTCCAGCCACTTTAAACCCCTAATGTCGTACAGGGTTCGTCGCTGGTCTTTAAAGACAAGGTTTGTGTGCGACGTACCCTGTACGACATGCGTCCGTTAAGGGGTTTAAATGTCTTTTCCATGGCTAAGCCTTGCATCAAATGTGCAATACCCCAAGCATCTGCTGTAGTGTGATAAATTATGCTTCACTATTGCAGTCTGATGGAAAAATCTGGGTGTAGT
This sequence comes from Bombina bombina, assembly GCF_027579735.1. Taxonomy (NCBI): domain Eukaryota; kingdom Metazoa; phylum Chordata; class Amphibia; order Anura; family Bombinatoridae; genus Bombina; species Bombina bombina. The sequence continues at coordinate 462,236,462 of NC_069503.1, forward strand.
GAATTCCAGGAGAATGTTACCCGAATGCAAAGTGCCTATTGTATAATTTGGTTGAGAATGGATAATTGTCTGTGGCTGTTTTCTGGGGTATGGTCTAGGTCCTTAGTTCCAGTGATTGTCTTAATTGTCAAATTAAAGTTGCATGACTTCAAATAGAGCATGTAATTTTTAGACACTTTTAAATTCACTTCTGTTTAAAATATATTTCTCTTGCAAGATGTATTGAGTCCACGGATTCATCCATACTTGTGGATATTCTCCTTCCTTACAGGAAGTGGCAAAGAGAGCACCACAGCAGAGCTGTCTATATAGTTCCTCCTTAGCTCCACCCCCCAGTCATTCTCTTTTCTTACTCTAAGTACTAGGAAGGGTTAAGTGAGTGTAGGTGACAAAATGTTAGTTTTTATTTTCTCAAGCAAAGTTTGTATTTTAAATGGTGCCGGTGTGTACTATTCACTCTCTGCAGAAAAGGGTTGAAGATTTCTGCAAGGAGGATGATGATCTTAGCACTTTGTAACTAAGATCCCACTACTGTTCCCACAGAGGCTGAGTACAGGAAAAACTTCTGTTGGGGGAAACGGTTTGCATGCTATGCTGCATTGAGGTATGTTCAGTCAATTTTTCTTCCTAGACAGATGTGATAATTCTAGAACAGGCTGGCACGTATCCCCATGAGGGCAAGGGTAAGCCTGTATTCAGACACTTAGCTATGGAGATCCCAGCTTGCTTAATGGGCTCAGTTGTTACTGGTGACACTTATAGGAAAAGCTTTTTTTATTGAAAAATTAATGTTTTTTGAGGGACTTCTAAGGGGTCATTGTGGCTTATGTAAGGGTTATTAACCAACAGGCTAGTTTAGAAACACTTTGGTGAGTTTTCTGTTAGGCCCCACTAACATCGAGTGACGTTGGGAGGGGCCTAATTTCACGCCTCAGTGGCGCAGTTTCTTTTACATAGAAGACATCAGCTGCTTCTCCAGAGGGTTCTGCTGTGTTTGAGGGCCATAAAAGAAGTTTTTTCCCCACAAATCTATTCCTAAGGGCAGGTAGGCGCTACAGCAGAGCTGTGGCAAGGTGCCTGAACGTTCTTTATACCGGTTTTGACGTTTTGTCAATCGGTTTTTTACATTTAAGGGGTTAATCGTTTAATTAACTGGTGGTGCAAGTTTACTAAGGCTGTATGATTACACTAGATATAAATTTCGAAAAGTTTGTTAATTTTATACACTGTTTTGCAGAGTTTGTGCATCCTTTTTTTCTCTTAAAGGCACAGTACCGTTTTTTTTCTAAGTATCTATATTACTTTGAATAAAGTGTTTTCAAGCTTGCTTGTTTCATTACTAGCCTGCTAACATGTCTAACATCAGGAAACTCCTTGATCAATGTGTTTAGAAGCATTGTGGAACCCCCTCTTATAATGTGTCCCACTTGCACTGATATGTCTATAAATTTCTAAAGATCCTATTATAGCACTTAAGATATATCGCTAGATTAATTCTCAGACAGAAAGAGAGGTTATGCCATCTAGCTCTCCCCCAAGTGTCACAACAGTAACGCCCGCACAAGTGACGCCAAAGTACCTCTAGTGCGTCGACTTCGTTTACTTTACAGACATGGCACAGTTATGATACAACCCTCACAGAGGTTTTATCTAAACTGCCTGGGTTACAAGGGAAGCGTGACAGCTCTGGGTTAAGAACAAATGCTGAGCCTTCTGACGCTTTAGTAGCCGTATCGACTACACTGACAATGTTCTGAAGTAAGGGTAAGGGATTCTGCTGTCTGAGGGAGAGATTTCTGATTCAGGGGAAGACCGCTCCCTCAGACAGATTCTGATATGACTACCTTTAAATTTAAGCTTGAAACACCTCACCTTGCTGCTCAGGGAGGTATTAGCTACTCTGGATGATTGTGACCCTATAGTGGTCCCTGAGAAATTGTATAAAATAGACAAATTACTTAAGGTTCCTGTTTACATGATATCTTCCAGTCCCTAAGAGGATGCGAACATTGTTACTAAGGGAGTGGGATAGACCAGGTATTCCGTGTCGTCCCCCTCTGTTTTTAAGAAAATGTTCCCATATCTGACACCATGCGGGACTGTGGCAGACGGTCCCTAAGGTGGAGGGAGCTATTTCTACTCTCGCCCCCAGCGCACAACTGTACCTATAGAAGACAGTTGTGTGTTTCAAAGATTCTATGGATAAAAAATTAGAGGGTCTCCTGAAGAAAATTTTTTCGTCATCAAAGTTTTCGTCTCCAACCCTATTGCCCTGCAAATGTTCCTGTAACTACTGCAGCTGCTTTGTGGTTCGAGGCTCTAGAAGAGGCTCTTCAGATGGAAACTCCATTAGAGGATATTATGGATAGAATTAAGGCCCTTAAGTTGGCTAATTCTTTCATTACAGATGCCGCTTTTCACTGGCTAAATTAACAGCAAAGAATTCAGGTTTGCCATTTTAGCGCGCAGGGCGTATGGCTTAAGTCCTGGTTTGACTGATGTGTTATCAAAAATCTAAACTTTTGACACCCCTTTCAAAGGAAAGACCCTATTCGGGCCTGAAATGAAAGAGATTATTTCAGACATCACTGGAGGGAAAGGCATGCCCTCCCTCAGGATAAAACTAATAAAATGAGGACCCAAACAAAATATTTTCATCCTTTCGGGAACTTCAAGGGTGGTCCCACTTCAGCTTCCCCTGCCTGCAAAGCAAGAGGGGAATTTTGCCCAATCCAAAGTCAGTGTCGAGATCTAACCAGGCTTGGAACAAGGGTAAACAGGCCCAAGAAGCCCTGCAGCGGCCTCCAAGACAGCAGGAAGGAGTAGCCCCCGATCCGGGGACCTGGATCTAGTAGGGGCCAGACTCTCTCTCTTCGCTCAGGCTTGGGCAAGAGATGTTCACGATTCCTGGGCTTTAGAAATTGTGTCCCAGGGATATCTTCTGGACCTTCAAAGACTCCCCCCCAAGGGGGGGAGATTTCACATTTCTCAATGTCTGCAAACCAGGACAAGAGAGAGGCGTCTTACGCCTGTCTGTGTAGAAGATCCTACCATACCATGGGAGTGATCCGCCCAGTTCCCAAAGCGAAACAAGGGCTAGGGTTCTTACTCAAACCTGTTTGTGGTTCCCAAAAAGAGGGAACTTTCAGACCAATCTTGGATCTCAAAATTCTAAACAAATTCCTCAGAGTACCAATCATTCAAGATGATGACCTATTCAGACTATTTCTGCCCTCTGATCCAGGAGGGGTCAATATATGACTACTGTGGACTTAAAGAGATGGTATCTGCACATCCCAATTCACAGAGACAACATCAATCCTCAGATTCGCCTTTATGGACAGGCTACCAGTTTTGTGGCCTTCCCCTTCGGGTTTGGCCACGGCTCCAAGAATTTTCACCCAAGTTGCTAGGGTCCTTTTGCGGTTCTAAGACCACGGGGCATAGAGAGTGGCGCCTATAATCTAGATGACATCTTAATTCAAGCGATCGACTTTCATCAGCTAGCAAGTCTCACACGGACATTCGTGTTGGCTTTTATGAGATCTCACGGGTGGAAGGTGAACATAAAAAAGAGTTCTCTCCTTCATCTCACAAGAGTTTCCTTCCTAGGGACTCTGATAGACTCGGTAGAAATTAAAATATTTCTGACGGAGGTCAGAAAAACAAAACTCTTAACCACCTGTCGAGCTCTTCATTCCATTCCTCGGGCATCATTGGCTTAGTGTATGGAGGTAATCAGACTTATGGTAACAGCAATGGACATAGTTCCTTCTTGCCCGCCCTACACCTCAGACCACTGCAACTATGCATGCTCGAAACAGTGGAATGGGGATTATGCAGATTTATCTCTTCAAATACATCTGGATCAGTAGACCAGAGATTCTCTTCTCTGGTGGTTGTCTCAGGACCACCTGTCTCAGGGAATGTGTTTCTGCAGGCCAGAGTGGCTCATAGTAACGACAGATGCCAGCCTGCTGGGCTGGGGTGCTGTCTGGAACTCCCTGAAAGCACAGGGCTGATGGTCTTGGGAGGAAACTCTCCTCCCGATAAACATTTTAGAACTGAGAGCGATATTCAATGCGCTTCAGGCATGGCCTCAGCTAGCTGCGGCCCAAATTCATCAGATTTCAGTTGGACAACATCACGACTGTAGCATATATCAATCTTTAAGGAGGAACACAGAGTTCTCTAGCGATGATGGAGGGTAACCAAAATAATCCAATGGGCGGAGACTCACTCTTGCCATCTTTCAGCAATCCATATCCCAGGGGTAGAGAACTGGGAGGCTGAGATTACCTAAGTCTACAGATTTTCATCCGGGGGAGTGGAAGCTCCATCCGGAAGTATTTGCCTAGCTGACTCAGCTATGCGGCACACCAGAATTGGATCTGATGGTGGTCCTGTCAGAACGCCAAGCTTCTTGTTACGGGTCCAGGTCCCGGATCCCCAGGCAGTACTTATAGATGCTCTAGCAGTGCCCCTGGTCCTTCAACCTGGCCTATGTATTTCCACCGTTTCCTCTCCTTCCACATCTGGTTGCCAGAATCAAGCAGGATAGAGCTTCGGTGTTTTTGATAGCACCTGCGTGGCCACGCAGGACTTGGTATGCAGACCTGGTGAACATGTCATCTGTTCCACGTGGACTCTGCCTATGAGGCAGGACCTTATAATCCAAGGTCCATTCAAGCATCCAAATCTAATTTCTCTGCGTCTGACTGCTTGGAGATTGAACGCCTGATTTTATCAGAGTCGGTTATTGATACTCTGATTCAAGCTAGAAAGCTGTCACAGGAAAATCTATCATAAGATTTGGCGCAAATATCTTTATTGGTGTGAATCCAAGGGTTACTCATGGAGTAAGATTAGGATTCCTAGAATTTTGTCTTTTCTCCAAGAAGGATTGGGAAGGGATTATCAGCTAGCTCCTCTTAAAGGGACCGATATCTGCTTTGTCTATTCTTTTACAGAAACATTCTGGAGATGTCCCAGAGTTCAAGCGTTTAGTCAGGCTTTAGTCAGAATCAAGCCTGTATTTAAACCCGTTGCTCCGACCTGGAGCCTAAACTTGTTCTTAAAGTTCTTCAAGGGGTTCCGTTTGAACTATGCATTCCATAGATATTAAGCTTCTATCTTGGAAAGTTTTGGTTTTAGTAGCTATCTCTTCGGCTCGAAGAGGTTTCTGAGTTATCTGCTTTACAGTGTGACTCACCTTACCTTGTTTTCCATGCAGATAAGGTGGTTGTTTTGTGTACCAAACCTGGATTCCCTTCTAAGGTTGTTTCTTAATAGGAATATCAGTGAGGTCAGAGGCAGGTGAGGCACTTGCTAGGATATTGGTTATAGACTTCCCTATGACCTCTAGGGAGAGAGGGGGGACTAGGGGTTTGAGCCTTAGACCTATAGAAACCAAACCTGGGTGTTTCCAATAGGTAGTGCCTTATAGCCTCAAATAATATATAATTATTACTGAGAAGAGGGATAGAGGAAAGTGAAGGCACATATAGGGCACACTTGGCGGGCAAAAACCAAATGCTATATTGATTGTGTGGTGTGTCGTTTGTTTATTAAAACTTAACTTTTTATATCAATAACCATTTAAAAAAGAGAGTGGAAAATTCCCACTGGTGAAATAAGAACAGACAAACAATCTTAAAATGTGTCCGAGTGGTACTCGGTACACAAAAGGCTCCTCTCAAATGTGATACAGTGATCAGTTTGTATCACACTGTCCTATTGAAATAAAGTGAATACAATATCTTTAGCTATATGTTAATACTTGAAAGTATGAGTACCATTTCCACAGTTATATTTGTGATGATGTGCCATGTAAGTGTTTTGCATTTAACTTGGCCCGTTGCAAATATTATAATACAAAATAATTCTCGACCTCTAGTGGGGTTTTGTGGACGTTTGAGTGTTTACACATTGTAAAAAGGTCTTTATTAATGATGGACACACAGATTGATTATATTCTGATATGTATAGAGAGAATTTATAATAAACAGCTATGCGTCGGATATTTATGCTAATTAACATCTGTTCAATAGTCTGTACAGTTTTTGCTGCCAAATTTGACAGTTTAGCGATGTCATGGCTGATATTGTTTAATATTGATTTACCCCAGTTATTCATGCATTTGATTTGTGCTGTTTGCATTGCTTTAACATGGTGAATAAAATACTCAGGTGAGCGTAGGATTCTGAGATAGTCCAGAATTCATAACACTGTGCAGGCTCATATAGCGTAATAACCCTTAAAAAGTCAACATTATTATTGTACGGCTTTTGATGGCCTATTTCAATTAAACTAGGGCTATACTATTGCTACAGTAGGCAGGCACTGGTAATATTAACTATAAAGATTATTGTCAGAAAATAATTTTACTCAGAAAATCGTCTGTCTGTAGCGACGGCTCTGTACTTGAGCATATTGCTCAACAATTAAAGCATATTCCGATACCATTAAAGCCTATATTCGCTAAGTCAGACTAAAGTATTTAACTATGAAAAGTTTAAGCTTAAAGGTGCCTAAAAGAGGCCAACAAATTAATCTATTTCAAGGACTGTATGAGAGGAGCAGTGCAAACGCCTGACGCGCGTTTCGCAACTGCTTTTTCAGAGGCGTCCGGTCCCGACCGCCACACACTACTTTTAAAGGACCATCAGCCAATCATGTGGCTGATTACTTTTTTTGCAAATTCTAACAGCATATCGGCTAATTCACTATCATCTTACGTTGTTATGTTGACACGGGTAGCGTACATCGTCAGCTGTAACCTATCAGATTCAGGGGTGTGTTTGCTGACGTTTATCCAATAGATTGCTCATATAGTGTTTAACATTTATGTGTGTCCCAACTAGTCTCTTGTGTATATTTGGGTGACTCAACGATAGTTACTATTACCAATCTATGTGTATAATTGTTACAAAGCAGATATTTGAGCATATATTTATCGATCTTTAAATGATATTTGTTTATTGTGTTCCAAACAATTCTGTCATATGCATTATTAAAAGGTCATGCGTTATTTATGAAGTTTGCTATCTATTATATAATATGTATACTATCTATTCATAGCGATAACTTGGAGCAGTTGTTTCTAGACACTGGTAATGTGTATTACGAAATTGCCTGAAAAATAGTGAACCCTTGTATTGTTGCACTTTTTATATTTATGCGCACTTATTTCAAAACCGTTTAACTAGATTTCTATTGTACCAGTGTATAAGATGTAAAGCATTGGTGGCAATTTACTTATACATATTTATGATATTCAATGCATAGCGATGTCATACTATGTTTTACATTGTTATGTCATTTTTGCCTCTTGGACTATATGAGACATAAAAATTTAATAATTTAGTCCGATATTCTATGTCCTTAGTATGGTTTCATGTACTTTTTTCAGCAATTTCGTAATAACACATTACCAGTATCTAGAAACAACTGCTCAAGTTATCGCTATGAATAGATAGTATACATAGATATAGAATAGATAGCATACTTCAGAAATAACGCATGACCTTTTAATGCATATGACAGAATTGTTTGGAACACAATAAACAAATATCATTTAAAGATCGATAAATATATGCTCAAATATCTGCTTTGTTTAACAATTAGTACACATATGTGGTAATAGTAACCCTATCATTGATCACCAATATACACGAGAGAGACTAGTTGGACACATAAATGTAAACACTATATGAGCAATCTATTGGATAAACGTCAGCAAAACACACCCCTGAATCTGATAGGTTACAGCTGACGATGACGCTACCGTGGTCAACATAACAACGTAAGATGATAGGAATTAGCCGATAGGCTGTTAGAATTTGCAAAAAAGTTAATCAGCCACATGATTGGCTGATGGTCCTTTAAATGTAGTGTGTGGCGGTCGGACGGACGCCTCTGAAAAAGCAGTTGCGAAACTGCGCGTCAGGCGTTTGCACTGCTCCTCTCATTACAGTCCGTTGAATTAAGATTAATTGTTGGCCTCTTTTAGGCACCCTTTAGCTTAAACTTTTCATAGTTAAAAACTTAGTCTGACTTAGCGAATATAGGCTTTTAATGGTATCGGAATATGCTTTAATTGTTGGGAGCAATATGCTCAAGTACAAAGCCGTCGCTATTGACAGACGATTTCTGAGTACAATTATTTTCTGACAATAATCTTTATAGTTTAATATTACCAGTCGCCTGCCTACTGTAGCAATAGTATAGCCCCTAGTTTAATTGAAATAGGCCATCAAAAAGCCGTACAATATAATGTTTACTTTTTAATGGGTTATTACGCTATATGAGCCTGCACAGTGTTATGAGATTCTGGACTATCTCAGAATCCTACGCTCACCCTGGAGTATTTGTATTCACCATGTTAAAGCAATGCAAACAGCACAATCTAATGCCATGAATAACTGGGGGTAAATCAATATTAAACAATATACGCCAGACATCGCTAAAACTGTCAAATTTGGCAGCAAAAACTGTACAGACTATTGAACTGATGTTAATAGCATAAATATCCTGACGCATAGCTGTTTTATTATAAATTCTCTCTATACATATCAGAATATAATCTATCTGTGTGCCATCATTAATAAAGACCCTTTTTTTACAATGTGGTAAACACTCAAACGTCCACATAACCCCACTAGAGGTCGGAGAATTTATTTTGTATGATAATATTTGCAACGGGCCAAGTTAAATGCAAAACACTTACATGGCACATCATCACAAATATAAAACTGATGGAAATGGTACTCATACTTTCAAGTATTAACATATAGCTAAAGATATTGTATTCACTTTATTTCAATAGGACAGTGTGATACAAACTGATCACTGTATCACATTTGAGAGGAGCCTTTTGTGTACCGAGTACCACTCGGACACAATTTTAAGATTGTTTGTCTGTTCTTATATTCACCAGTGGAATTTTCCACTCTCTTTTTTTAAATGGTTATTGATATAAAAGTTAAGTTTTAATAAACAAACGACACACCACACAATCATATAGCATTGGTTTATGCCCCGCCAAGTGTGCCCTATATGCCTACTTTCTCTATCCCTCTTCTCAGTAATAATTATATATTATTTGGCAATAAGGCAACTACCTATTGGAAACACCCAGGTTTGGTTTCTATAGGTCTAAGGGCTCAAACCCCTAGTCCCCCCCTCTCTCCCTAGAGGTCATAGGGAATCTATAACCAGTTGATTTCAGACTATTCAGTAGTCATTTCTGGGGGTATTATGGCTTCCATTAATCTAATGGAAGATTTTTTAAAGAGAGAAAAGGACTGTAAAGTAAATATAGATAAAACATTTGCCAAACCTATCATCTGAAGGTTATAAACCGACAGAAATTGATGACTGGTAATCTGGTCCTAAAAGAAACTAGGGGAACTACTCAGAAAACACACACGCTCTGTGTGGAATAAAAGTGCCTTACGATAAGTACCTAGCCAAGCACATAATTCCGAGAGGACTAAGAGTAAGACTGTTCCCCTCTTTCAGCTTCCACATAGAAAGCTATAGGGGAAGATGGGAACAAGCCCTAATCTCCTGTTCAGAAGTACTTGTCGCCATATTATCGGATTATGAAACCGAAAATTGTTGAAGAACTAGGCACAGAGATATCTGAAATAACAACCAAACTAGCCAAATTGAATCTTTGGATAACTTCAAAACTGCATATAAAAATCTGAGGGAAGAATTAGACTCAAAAGAAAGAGAAATTATCAAACAAATGTGATAAACTAAGTAGAGATATAAAAGACTTCGAAAAAGGAAGAGTCTTTACATGGGATGAACAGAACCCAAGACGGAGGAGAAATTTCCTACCACCCAAAGGAGATAAAGATGAGATTTCGACATCTGAATACGAATCATCAGCAAGCCGAGGATGTGGAAGAAGGCACCTCTAACAGAAGGTTACTGGTACCCCAGCGCTAACGAAAGACTCGCTATCTTATCACAGACAGAGTCAAAAACGAAAGAAGTACAAAACCAAAAACAAAGGAAAAAGGAGGGGAGGGAAAAACAGAGCGCAATCTCAGGAACAGATCAAGATGGGGATATGGGAACGATCGGAACAAGGAGGACTGGTCGAAGAGACGAGGGTGGTGAGGACCACAGACTTACAAATCATAAACTTATCTAATAAAATACCTATCCCAAGATCACATCAATATTTTGAAAAAGGACTTTCCTTCTCCCCTACTAACAACATAGACTATTTTGAAATAATAAAAGACGTACATCTCTTTACTAGAAAAATGGCTCTGAATAAAATGTTTGCTAGATAGCACAGGGAGTACTCAGCGCTTAAAATCTAAAAAGGATACCTAAGCCACTCTCCACTATCTCCTCAAGATAGAAAAATGGACAAACAATATGGCGAATGAGAGGGCGCTAATAAGCTTGGTATACTTAACACATCTAATTGGTTTAGGTCAAAACAAAAATTATAATCATAAGCGGTGTAGTTTGTAAATCTTTTACTAGTGGAAATAATCCCTAATACAAAAACAGTATATGAAAACATTTAAGAACACATGAATTAAAATTGATACAATATTTATAATTAGTGCTGTAGGAATCCCTGATACATAAATTTATAAAACCAATATATGAAACATTTAAAGACACATGATTTAAAATTAGATACAATCTTATGATTAGTGCTGTAGGAATACACCCTGATATAAAATATGTATTTACAATAAGCGCTTGTTTTGGAAATGCATTGATCAATGTTTGATTCCTTAAAATCAGTTGGTTTATTCCTGGATATAAGGGACAGTCTTTATAGTCCTTATAAATTTTCCACAGATGCAATTACTTTAGGTTGTATGATTTATTGCATACAAAACTATCAGTGTGATAAAATTTACTGGATAGAAGCAATAAAAAGTTCCTTATTAACGACACTTTGTATCCTTGCTTGTTTATATATATCACTTTAACTCACAGAAAGTTGCAGCGACTGTATCCGAATGTCGCTGTGGTGTATTTCAGAGACTGTGATCTTTAATCGTAACACGCTCCCTTGCGTGTGGGCCGCTTTATGTACTGCAGCTCCTATCCTCTGGCACAGGATTCTCGACTCCCTCCGTGGGGAGGTAACGGCAGAGGTACGCCGCTCTTTGTGTGTGAATATCTGATGAGCTGTTAAGCTACAGTTTCCAATACTCACAGCTCCCTGTTTGTGACAAGCAGTCTTGATGCAAGTATGATCCTTGAGGTGAATGGGCACCCCGCTCTTAGCGTTAATACGCGCGGGTAATACTAGGTACCTAGTGGGTTTGGTTCTGGTAACAGGCAACTTCAACTTCTACGCGTTTCACCCATATGTGTGGGCTTATCAAGATATCAGTTGCTGCCAGAACTCAGATTTAAAAAGCCATTACTTCCTTCTCATTGGTTAATATGTTTCCAGGTGATTGTTTCTTAAGGTGGATTTCTCAGGTGAATGATTCTTAAGGTGGAGTCGCAATAGTTCTTATTTGTTCCTTTGGGAATCTAAATTTCCCATGTTTTCTTGTTAAGTTTCTTTGACACTATTTGGTATATGTAAAGCAATAGTGATATGAATATAATTGTTATTAATACTACTTCAGGGTGGTAATTCATAGGGTGGTATTCCATTATTAAAAAACGAAAACAAAAACAATATGCTTACAATGAAAATCTTGATAAAAGATAATAATAATTACGCAATAGATATAAGAATATAGATGTAAAAAATATATATTAATCACCTAATAATCTAGGGAAATAATTTTATAATAAATTATATAATTGATATGACTATGATTGTATATATTTGTTCTTGTGTGATATGAGCTTTTTAATAATACTCTACTCCTATTATTCTCTTTGAAAATGAATCTGTTAGTTATTTCTGGGTGGTTACTGTTACACATAAATAAATAGGTGGGTATTCTAACGGTCTATACTGCTAAAAAGGGGGATATATCTAACTCTGAATTTAACCCTCTAGGGTAGAGGGTGTCTAATTTGTATATTATTTCTGACTCTTTTTTAAGGAGTTTTGCCTCAAAATCCCCTCCTCTCCAATTACCTCTAACTATACAGATCCCCCAAAACTTGAAAATGCTGTAGATTATTGTTATGGGTTTCCCTAAAATGCTTGTATAAATGGGTGTCAAGATTGCCTTTATCAATGTTACATAAATGTTCCCGGATCCTGTCACGTAACATTCGGGTGGTCTCTCCAATATAACTAAATTGCAAGAACATTTAATGAGGTATAATAACTCCCTTATTTGAACATCTAATCATGTCTTTTATGGCGAAATCTTCTCCTATTCCATCTATATATACAGAACTTTTTTTATTGCTATATCTGCACGCCCTACATAAGTTGCAAGGAAAAAAACCTTTGGGGGAATGTCCTTTAAGATCTTTTTACTACCAGATTTGTGCTTTCCCTCTTTAATTCACTTGGTGCTAAAATTTGTTTAAGATTTCTCGCTTTTTTAAAATGATTTTAGGTTTATGAGCTAATAAATCTCCTATTATGGGGTCCTTTTTAATTATATGCCAGTGTTTATTAACTATTTTCCTTACTAACTAAAAGGAAATAGTTAATAAACACTGGCATATAATTAAAAAGGACCCCATAATAGGAGATTTATTAGCTCATAAACCTAAAATCATTTTTAAAAAAGCGAGAAGAATCTTAAACAAATTTTAGCACCAAGTGAATTAAAGAGGGAAAGCACAAATCTGGTAGTAAAAGATCTTAAAGGACATTCCCCCAAAGGTTTTTTTCCTTGCAACTTATGTAGGGCGTGCAGATATAGCAATAAAAAAAGTTCTGTATATATAGATGGAATAGGAGAAGATTTCGCCATAAAAGACATGATTAGATGTTCAAATAAGGGAGTTATATACCTCATTAAATGTTCTTGCAATTTAGTTTATATTGGAGAGACCACCCGAATGTTACGTGACAGGATCCGGGAACATTTATGTAACATTGATAAAGGCAATCTTGACACCCATTTATACAAGCATTTTAGGGAAACCCATAACAATAATCTACAGCATTTCAAGTTTTGGGGGATCTGTATAGTTAGAGGTAATTGGAGAAGGAGGGATTTTGAGGCAAAACTCCTTAAAAAAGAGTCAGAAATAATATACAAATTAGACACCCTCTACCCTAGAGGGTTAAATTCAGAGTTAGATATATCCCCCTTTTTAGCAGTATAACCCGTTAGAATACCCACCTATTTATTTATGTGTAACAGTAACCACCCAGAAATAACTAACAGATTCATTTTCAAAGAGAATAATAGGAGTAGAGTATTATTAAAAGCTCATATCACACAAGAACAAATATATACAATCATAGTCATATCAATTATATAATTTATTATAAAATTATTTCCCTAGATTATAGTGATTAATATATATTTTTTTACATCTATATTCTTATATCTATTGCGTAATTATTATTATCTTTTATCAAGATTTTTCATTGTAAGCATATTGTTTTTGTTTTTTCGTTTTTAATAATGGAATACCACCCTTATGAATTACCACCCTGAAGTAGTATTAATAACAATTATATTCATATCACTATTGCTTTACATATACCAAATAGTGTCAAAGAAACTTAACAAGAAAACATGGAAATTTAGATTCCCAAAGGAACAAATAAGAACTATTGCGACTCCACCTTAAGAATCATTCACCTGAGAAATCCACCTTAAGAAACAATCACCTGGAAACATATTAACCAAAGAGAAGGAAAGTAATGGCTTTTTAAATCTGAGTTCTGGCAGCAAACTGATATCTGATAAAGCCCCACACATATGGGTGAAACGCGTAGAAGTTGAAGTTGCCTGTTACAGAACCAAACCCACTAGGTACCTAGTATTTACCCGCGCGTATTAACGCTAAGAGCGGGTGCCATTCACCTCGAGGATCATACTTGCATCAAGACTGCTTGTCACAAACAGGGAGCTGTGAGTATTGGAAACTGTAAGCTTAACAGCTCATCAGATATTCACACACAAAGAGCGGCGTACCTCTGCCGGTTACCTCCCACGGAGGGCAGTCGAGAATCCTGTGCCAGAGGATAGGAGCTGCAGTACATAAAGCGGCCCACACGCAAGGAGCGTGTTACGATTAAAGATCACAGTCTCTGAAATACACCACAGCGACATTCGGATACAGTCGCTGCAACTTTCTGTGAGTTAAGTGATATATATAACAAGCAAGGATACAAGAGTGTCGTTAATAAGGAACTTTTTATTGCTTCTATCCAGTAAATTTTATCACACTGATAGTTTTGTATGCAATAATCATACAACCTAAAGTAATTGCATCTGTTGAAAATTTATAAGGACTATAAAGACTGTCCCTTATATCCAGGAATAAACCAACTGATTTTAAGGAATCAAACATTGATCAATGCATTTCCAAAACAAGCGCTTATTGTAAATACATATTTTTATATCAGGGTGGTATTCCTACAGCACTAATCATAATATTGTATCTAATTTTAAATCATGTGTCTTTAAATGTTTCATATATTGTTTTATAAATTTATGTATCAGGGATTCCTACAGCACTAATTATAAATATTGTATCTAATTTTAATTCATGTGTTCTTAAATGTTTTCATATACTGTTTTGTATTAGGGATTATTTCCACTAGTAAAAGATTTACAAACTACACCGCTTTATGATTATAATTTTTGTTTTGACCTAAACAATTAGGTGTGTTAAGTATACCAAGCTTATTAGCGCCCCTCTCATTCGCCATATAAAATGTTTGTCTAAACATGAGGATACTGACTGTGACACACAAGCCATCATGGATCTGATATCCTTATTAGAAGACAATGAAAATGACAGTACTGACAGTAATGACTGGAGGAAAGAATTGGTAAAAAAATCGACATATATGCCTCAAATCTGTCAAATTTCCGGAAATAGACACATATCAGAAAGTAGTGATTAGAGATATTCTAAAACTCCGTGATGTGAATACAAGAAACAATCAATGAAAAAGAATCTAAAGCACTGAAAGAAATCGAGAAGTGGGAAGATGTGGTGATTAACTCTTCAGATAAGGGAGGAAATGTTGTGATTGGCCCACTGAACTATATCTAATAGAAGCAAAAAAACAGCTAGGAGATAAGAACTGCTACAACCACTTCTGGGAAATCCCACACAGGAATTCTTAACAAAATATAATATGCTAATTGAGACAGCAAAAAAAGACTAACTAATAGATACAAGAGAATACCAAATTCTTAAACGTCAACAACCCGAAAGTCGGCAACATTATACTTGTTGCCGAAAGTGCACAAAAAATCAGAAAATACGCCCTGGGTAGACCAATTGTGTCAGGTATTGGAAGCCTGTGTGAAACAAGCATCACGATACATTGACTTGAGATTAAGAAATATAGTACTCTCCCTCCCCTCATATACAAGGGATACTATGGACATCCTGAACAAAATAGAAGGCATGACCCTCGATTCTGATACTTGGCTTGCCACATGTGATGTCGAGTCCCTATATACATCGATTGAGCATAGATGGGGGTGTCATGCAGTAGGATACTTCCTAGAAATGGAACCGAGTGTTAATGCGCCCAAAAACGAATTCATACTGAGACTCCTAAAATTTGTCCTGAGCCACAATTATTTCGTGGTTTAACGACAAATTCTTTCTCCAGATACGTGGTACTGCCATGGGTACAGCATGCGCCCCAACATATGCTAACATATATCTTGGATGGTGGGAGCGGGAACATGTATTTGGAGAAAAGATGGAACAATACACAGATAACATACTGATGTGGCTCAGGTACATAGACGATGTATTCATTATATGGAAAGGGGAGGAATTGAGATTTAAACAATTCATTCATGAACTCAACTGTAATGATCTAAATCTAAAAACTAACGTTTGAAATTAGCAATACAGCAGTAACCTTTCTGGATTTAACAATTTCGAGGGATATGTTTGGATGTGTGCAATCAGGTATACACAGAAAAGAAACGGCTACAAAATCTATACTATCTTTTGACAGTGCACATCATCCTGCTACCAAAAAAGCAATTCCATATGGTGAATTTTAAGAATACGGAGGAATTGTTCAGAAATTTACACTTTCAAAAAAGAATCTAAAGAACTAAAAATAAGATTAAAAAGCAGAGGATATCCGAACAGCATTCTCAAAAGGGCATATCATAAAGCACTCCACCTGGACAGGAAACGAGTTACTATTCCCTAAACAAAAACAAAATAAAGACACAAGAATTCGTTTTGTAGGCACATACAACACAGCCCACAAAGAAATAACTACGATACTGAATAAGCCATGCCCACATTTTGCAAACTGATGGAGACCTAGCTAAAAATGTGGGAAATAAGATTGCCATCAGTTGGAAAAGGGCACCAACGATCAGAGACAAAGTCATGAGGAGTCACTTTGCAAAAAAACCTAGCATGAGAAAGGACAGATTAACAGGCACATATCCATGCGGCGCATGCAAATTCTGTATCTATATGAAAATGTTAAAGAGATGTCCATCTTTCCAGATGGTATGAAAAAAAATCAATGGCCTGTTTAACTGCAGAACACATAATGTAATATACTGCTTGGAATGCAGCTGTAACAAAAATATGTCGGAATGTCAACTAGAGAACTCAGGAGAAGACTAGGTGAACATCTAGGAAACATAAAAAATGCTAAAAAAGATCTTGAGAAAGATAAAAAACTTACATCAGTTGCAAGACACTTTTTGGACTGTCATGACAGCAAACCAGAATTGAAATGTTGGGTCCTACAAAAACTGACTTTGGGCATCAGAGGAGGGAATATGGAGAATACCCTCTTAAAGGCCGAATCCAAATGGATCTTTTGGCTACAGAGCATGAGACCAAATGGGCTAAATGAAATGATACAATACAGTGCCTTTTTACAATAAACTTACACAAACTGATGGAATAGACAGAGTGTAACAACTTTGTGCTGAGATTATAGTTGGTAGACTAGTGATAAATATATACATAAATAAAAACAAAAGCATAAGTGTTTATGAATCTAATCATGGCCATATATCTGTCTGGCCCATATCTGAAATGATATATTCAATATATGGTGAACTTCAAATACCAATAGACATTCTGCAATATACACTGTCTATTTGAGGCATTAAAACATGCAATGTATTTAATTTGCACAGTTTTAAACATTATGTTTGATTATATTTAATCTTGGAAATATAACCACCAATTATGATAAGGAAATCCCCAAGACAATGAATATAAATATAATGCTCAACCATGGCATTCATGCAAATAATACACATCACTGGTAGTGAGACTGTGCTATAATAGCACCATACATGAAACCATACTAAGACATAAATATCGGACTAAATTATTAAATTTTTATGTCTCATATAGTCCAAAGGCAAAAATGACATAACAATGTAAACATAGTATGACATCGCTATGCATTGAATATCATAAATATGTATAAGTAAATTGCCACCAATGCTTTACATCTTATACACATGGTACAATAGAAATCTAGTTAAACGGTTTGAAATAAGTGCTGCATAAATATAAAAGTGCAACAATACAAGGGTTCACTTTTTTCAGCAATTTCGTAATACACATTACCAGTGTCTAGAAACAACTGCTCAAGTTATCGCTATGAATAGATAGTATACATAGATATAGAATAGATAGCATACTTCATAAATAACGCATGACCTTTTAATGCATATGACAGAATTGTTTGGAACACAATAAACAAATATCATTTAAAGATCGATAAATATATGCTCAAATATCTGCTTTGTAACAATTAGTACACATATGTGGTAATAGTAACTATCGTTGATCACCCAATATACACAAGAGACTAGTTGGACACATAAATGTAAACACTATATGAGCAATCTATTGGATAAACGTCAGCAAACACACCCCTGATCTGATAGGTTACAGCTGACGATGACGCTACCGTGTCAACATAACAACGTAGATGATAGGAATTAGCCGATAGGCTGTTAGAATTTGCAAAAAAAAGTAATCAGCCACATGATTGGCTGATGGTCCTTTAAAAGTAGTGTTGGTGGCGGTCGGACCGGACGCCTCTGAAAAAGCAGTTGCGAAACGCGCGTCAGGCGTTTGCACTGCTCCTCTCATACAGGTCCGTTGAAATTAGATTAATTGTTGGCCTCTTTTAGGCACCTTTAGCTTAAACTTTTCATAGTTAAAAACTTAGTCTGACTTAGCGAATATAGGCTTTAATGGTATCGGAATATGCTTTAATTGTTGGAGCAATATGCTCAAGTACAAGCCGTCGCTACAGACAGACGATTTTCTGAGTAAAATTATTTTTCTGACAATAATCTTTATAGTTAATATTACCAGTGCCTGCCTACTGTAGCAATAGTATAGCCCTAGTTTAATTGAAATAGGCCATCAAAAGCCGTACAATATAATGTTTACTTTTTAATGGGTTATTACGCTATATGAGCCTGCACAGTGTTATGAGATTCTGGACTATCTCAGAATCCTACGCTCACCTGGAGTATTTGTATTCACCATGTTAAAGCAATGCAAACAGCACAAATCTAATGCATGAATAACTGGGGTAAATCAATATTAAACAATATACGCCAGACATCGCTAAACTGTCAAATTTGGCAGCAAAAACTGTACAGACCTATTGAACTGATGTTAATAGCATAAATATCCTGACGCATAGCTGTTTATTATAAATTCTCTCTATACATATCAGAATATAATCAATCTGTGTGGCCATCATTAATAAAGACCTTTTTACAATGTGGTAAACACTCAAACGTCCACATAACCCCACTAGAGGTCGGAGAATTTATTTTGTATGATAATATTTGCAACGGGCCAAGTTAAATGCAAAACACTTACATGGCACATCATCACAAATATAACTGATGGAAATAGTACTCATACTTTCAAGTATTAACATATAGCTAAAGATATTGTATTCACTTTATTTCAATAGGACAGTGTGATACAAACTGATCACCTGTATCACATTTGAGAGGAGCCTTTTGTGTACCGAGTACCACTCGGACACAATTTTAAGATTGTTTGTCTGTTCTTATATTCACCCAGTGGAATTATCCACTCTCTTTTTTTAAATGGTTATTGATATAAAAGTTAAGTTTTAATAAACAAACGACACACCACACAATCAATATAGCATTGGTTTTTGCCCCGCCAAGTGTGCCCTATATGCCTCACTTTCTCTATCCCTCTTCTCAGTAATACTTGCTAGGATATGCCTTCATTCTTTAGAAATCCTTTGTTGAAGAAATAGCAAAGTACATGGGTGAGCCAATCACATGAGGTATCTATTGTGCAGCCACCAATCAGCAGCTACTGAGCATATTTAGATATGATTTTCAACAAAGGATATCAAGAGAATGAAGGAAATTAGATATTAGATGTAAATTGGACAGAGGGGTGGGAGAGACAGGGAGAGAGAGATAGACAGAGAGACATAGGGGGAGAGAGAGACAAAGAGACAGAGGGGAGAGAGAGAGAGACAAAGAGAGACAGAGGGTAGAGAGACGAGACAGAGAAAGAGACCATGGGGGAGAATGAGACACGTAAGGAGAGAGACAGGGAGAGAGAGATGTATAGAGAGAGGAGAGAGACACAGAGGGGAGAGAGAGACAGAGGGGGAGAGAGAGAGAAAGAGAGACACAGAGGGGAGAGAGAGAGACAGACAGAGGGGGGAGGGAGAGAGACAGAGGGGGTGGGAGAAAGGGAGAGACAGAGGGGGAGGGAGAAAGGGAGAGACAGAGGGGGAGGGAGAAAGAGAGAGACAGAGGGGGAGGGAGAGAGATAGAGAAGACAGAGGGGAGAGAGAGAGTACAACAAACGGCAAATGCAGCCTGTCAGTCCCCCGCAAACCGGAAGTCAGTCTTAGAGAGCAAACCGCCAAGCAATGCGGTATGAAAAAAAGTTCCAAATTAAAGGCAACAAGAGCACGGAGAGCCGTAGCCGGGAGGGCAGAGGATCAGGAAGCCAGGTATATTACAAACGGTAAAGAAATGGCAGGCTCTCAAATCCAAATATGCAGTAAAAAATCAAAATTTATTGGACAACGTTAAAAGATTACACAGACATGGCAGTAAAAGCTAGAGCAAATAATCTTACATGTTTCGCTCCCCCTACAGGCACTTAATCATAGACGAGGGACTCTGTGAGAAACCCCATCTATTTATGCTGTGAGAGACATAGATTAACTATTTCCTTGCCTCACAGTCACAAACAGAAAAAAGGTTAAAAACAGAATGCTGAAGCAATTAGATACAGTGGTTGAATCTCAATAGGCTAAATGTCTAATATGATAGATAAGAACAGACAGTGCAAAAGATGACAGACAATATATACATAATGAAGATACTGGTTAAACTATAGTAATACTTTTTATGAGATAATATCCTTAAAATAATTTATAAACGTAAATACTGGGATTATAGTATATATTCCAGGATTAGAAATTCTCTGTAAGATTAGAAAAGAATTCTATGCATTGAAAATATATAATGTACATAGAATAAATTTCTCATAAATCTACATAAAAAATATATATATGTTATTTTTACAGCAGAAACAGCAGAATCAGGGCATGGATAGAGAAGGTACATAGAGGAGAGAGAGAGTAATGGAATAAAGAAATAAAAGACAATTTAATTGTCAATGAAATAATCTATGTCACATTCTCTATTCATGCCCTGAGGGGCAAGGGTCTTAAGTTTGAGGATCCAATAAAGTTCCTTCTTCTCTAGAATCTTGGCCCTATTACCCCCTCTAATGGGTACCACAGCCATATCTATAATTTGGACTGAGAGACTTGCTATGTGAGTTAGATGAAAGTTATTAAAATGATTGGCAATTGCGGAGTCTTTATTATAATTTTTGGCATCTCTGACATGTTCACTATATCTGGTCCTGAGCATTCTAGTCGTTTTGCCCACGTACTGGCAATTACAAAGATCACATGTCAAAAGATAAACCACGAACTGGGAGCCACAGTTGGCATAAAACTTTGTCTCATAAGTATCACTGGTGGATTGACTTACAAAATGTTGGCCTGTTCTAACATTGGGGCATGTATAACAAATTGTGTGTCCACATTTTAAAGGTGCCCCAATTTTTTAAGCCAAGTTCCTCTTTGTTTTTGTGAGGTACCTGTGATCTGACTAGGGGATAGAATTTGTGACAAAGTCCTAGATTTTTTAGGGACAAATTTACAATTACTTATGAGGGGATTAAGGCTCTCATCTGCCCTTAGTATGTGGAGATGTTTTTTTAAAACTCCTACAATTTCGTCATATTGTTGGCTGTATTCCGTAGAGAAAACTACGGAATCAGCAAAATCTAGGTTATTTTTAGACTTATTTTTAATAGGTAATGTTTTATTATCCCTTATTTTTGCTTGACACCTCTCAAGAACATCATTTTTGTATCCACGTTGAACAAGTCTGTCTCTAAGTTCACCTGCTTGTTGGTCATAAACATAGTCACTCTTAGTGTTTCTTCTGACACGGAGAAATTGAGACTTAGGGATAGACTTGATAAGATGCTGTGGATGATGGGAGGGTGGCATGCAAGATTGTATTGCCCGCCGTTGGTTTACAAAAAGTTTTGGTGATTATTTGCATGTTCTCAATACTGATATTCAAATCCCAAATAGTTGACCTGCCTTTCACTGAAAAAATAACATATATATATTTTTTATGTAGATTTATGAGAAATTTATTCTATGTACATTATATATTTTCAATGCATAGAATTCTTTTCTAAGCTTACAGAGAACTTCTAATCCTGGAATATATAATATAATCCCAGTATTTACGTTTATAAATTATTTTAAGGATATTATCTCATAAAAAGTATTAATATACAGGGAGTGCAGAATTATTAGGCAAGTTTTATTTTTGAGGATTAATTTTATTATTGAACAACAACCATGTTCTCAATGAACCCAAAAATCTCATTAATATCAAAGCTGAATAGTTTTGGAAGTAGTTTTTTAGTTTGTTTTTAGTTATAGCTATTTTAGGGGGATATCTGTGTGTGCAGGTGACTATTACTGTGCATAATTTATAGGCAACTTAACAAAAAACAAATTATATACCCATTTCAATTATTTATTTTTACCAGTGAAACCAATATAACATCTCAACATTCACAAATATACATTTCTGACATTCAAAAACAAAACAAAAACAAATCAGTGACCAATATAGCCACCTTTCTTTGCAAGGACACTCAAAAGCCTGCCATCCATGGATTCTGTCAGTGTTTTGATCTGTTCACCATCAACATTGCGTGGCAGCAGCAACCACAGCCTCCCAGACACTGTTCAGAGAGGGTGTACTGTTTTCCCTCCTTGTAAATCTCATATTTGATGATGGACCATAGGTTCTCAATGGGGTTCAGATCAGGTGAACAAGGAGGCCATGTCATTAGATTTTCTTCTTTTATACCTTTTCTTGCCAGCCACGCTGTGGAGTACTTGGACGGCGTGTGATGGAGCATTGTCCTGCATGAAAATCATGTTTTTCTTGAAGGATGCAGACTTCTTCCTGTACCACTGTTTGAAGAAGGTGTCTTCCAGAAACTGGCAGTAGGACTGGGAGTTGAGCTTGACTCCATCCTCAACCCGAAAAACCCCACAAGCTCATCTTTGATGATACCAGCCCAAACCAGTACTCCACCTCCACCTTGCTGGCGTCTCGAGTCGGACTGGAGCTCTCTGCCCTTTACCAATCCAGCCACGGGCCCATCCATCTGGCCCATCAAGACTCACTCTCATTTCATCAGTCCATAAAACCTTAGAAAAATCAGTCTTGAGATATTTCTTGGCCCAGTCTTGACGTTTCAGCTTGTGTGTCTTGTTCAGTGGTGGTCGTCTTTCAGCCTTTTCTTACCTTGGCCCATGTCTCTGAGTATTGCACACATTGTGCTTTTGGGCACTCCAGTGATGTTACAGCTCTGAAATATGGCCAAACTGGTGGCAAGTGGCATCTTGGCAGCTGCACACTTGACTTTTCTCAGTTCATGGGCAGTTATTTGCGCCTTGGTTTTTCCACACGCTTCTTGCGACCCTGTTGACTATTTTGAATGAAACGCTTGATTGTTCGATGATCACGCTTCAGAAGCTTTGCAATTTTTTTTTTATTTTTTTTTTTAAATTCTATTTTATTGAGGACAAGAGACATTGCACAAATACAATTAGGTCATTACATCCAAGACAGCATTTTCATGAGTAAATAAGCACTTGTACAACTGAATTTAAATTGTTACAAAGTACAAAAATGTCATATATCAATCTCTCAAGTCCTTTTTCTGGTTTTTCAGTTATTCTCTAACAGGTTTTCTTTAGTACAATAACTTTCCCTTTCCCACCCCCCTTAAACATAAATTAAACCCATCAACACTTAAGCTTAGCATTCATGCGTAATCAGTTCCAACATTCTATAAGGTTGTTGCTTTAATTTATACTGTGCGGTCCGGAAGAAGAGAGAGAGGAAGAAAAAAAAAAAAAAAATTATCCACTCACACACCAAAGGGTCCAAAAGGGTCAGGGGAAGGGGGTAAGCAGGAGGGAATAGGGGCCAGAGGGCGGTCTCATCATCCTAAATAGTGATATTCTCTCTCCCCCCCCCGCCCCCTCGTGTCTGTTGTAGGAATGTCCACTCTCCCCTCAAAGAGGCCGTCAACATGTATTCAGTATGCGCAAATGGGAGCAATAATTGTTTTTGTGAATCCAAGGTTAGGGTATCAATGTACTTCCGCCATTTAGTAATGAAGTGTCTAAGCCTTCTGTCAGTGTCCATTTTGGTGTCAAATTGTTCAGTAAGTAATTGCTTATGCAATTTGTGCTTAAATGCATTAAAGGTGGGAGCAGCACTTTCGGTCCAGACTCTCAGTATAACCTTTCTGGCAATCAAAATCATAGTGGTGAGTAATGAGGTGTGTCTAGTGTCTTGTTCCTCCCAATTCAGGAAGCAGACTTGCTCCACCTCTATCTTGACCTTGATCTTAATGACCCTTGTGATCCATAAGGCTATTCTACCCCAGAACTGATGAACTCGTGGGCAGGTGTAAAAGTAATGAAGAAAGTCCGGGTCACTAATCCTACACTTACTGCACTCATTCATCACCCCATGCTTCCATTTAGCTAGCCTACGTGGAATAATGTAATCTTTATGCAGCATTCTAATCTGGGACTCTCTCAACGTCATGGACAGCGTTGCTCTTTTAACATTTTCTACACATTTTCTACACTGTGGCCTCTCCATCTATTCTCTAGTAGGGTTAAATGTTTAGATTCAATATGGCTCAGCAGTGTTTTGTAAATCCCCGAGATAGAAAAACTTCCAAGCTTAAAAGCAGACACTGACACATTAAATATGTGCGGCTCCCAGAATTGTGGGTCCTCTCTAATAAGCTGGTCCACGTAATGCCTCATCTGGAGATAGGCATAGAAGTGGGCCCGCGGTAGTCCAAATTGAGTTTGCAACTCCCCAAAGGACTTGACGCATTTTCTAGAGATGTCTAAAGCATCTCCCACTGAGCATAAGCCTTTGGTTTCCCAGTTGGTAAACGGGGAAGTATCAATCCCAGGGGGGAAACAAACATTGTTTCGCAGTGGGATTAATCTGGGGGACGCGTGACGCCGGCCCAAGTATCCCAGGGTTTGCCGCCATGCCCGTAGCACGTCCTTATAGAGAAAGCTATCCTTGACCCCCGCCGGAAGGCTACTAGACGGGGTGTAAGGCAGAAGTGAGGGATCAAACCCCTTCAGTGCATTCCTCTCGAGTTCAGATGTGTTAAAGTGTTCCGTTTTTAATTGCCAATCCAGCATTAGACGGCTGAGTGCTGCCCAGTTGTATAGCTTCAGGTCGGGGAGACCCAGGCCACCCGAGGAGGGCCGTGCATATAATTTCCTGAGAGCTATTCTAGATCTGCCCCCCTTCCATAAGAACTTAGATAGGGCCTTTGAGTAGATCGCCAGGTCTTTTCTGGTAATCAGAAAAGGCAGCATCAAGAGAGAATACAGGATCCATGGTAGGATGACCATTTTTACCAAGTTGATTCGCCCTGTGAGGGAAACCGGTAAGTTTCTCCATCCTTCTAAGGTTTGAGCTATGTTACAACACACTCGCGTGATGTTATTACGGTACAAGGTTTGCCTATTAGTGGACAGTTGAATGCCCAGATAGGTCAGGGTGTCCCCAGCCTCTTGAAATGGATAAGAGCGTGACTGTGCCTTATGCCTCCAAAGCCATAAGATTTCCGATTTTGTTTTGTTTATCTTATAGCCTGAAAAGGACCCGAAGGCCTCAATGGTTGCCAGGATTTTTGGGATATGTTTTGCAGGGTGTTCCACAAATAGGAGCATGTCATCCGCATATAATGCCAGATGCATCCTCTCCTCTCCCATCCTCATACCCGGGTAGACTTTTCGCAACTTAACAGCCAGTGGCTCTAAGGCTAGGTTGAAAAGAAGGGGGGATAGAGGACACCCTTGACGGGTGCCTCTTTGTAGTGTGATACGCGGCGAGAATAACCCGTTAGCCATAATGTCAATCCACGGGGCCTTGTAAATATTGCTAATATATTGGAGAAATGATCCCGAGAAGCCAAAGCGCTGCAGTACATCCTTCAAGTGGCTCCACTCTACCCTGTCGAAGGCCTTCTCTGCATCCAAAGACAGCAGGAAGGCCTCCGGTTGATCTGCCGCCTCAGGAAGTTCCAGTCCCCCCTCATAGTGTGCAATGGCATGTAATAACCTTCTCACATTAGTCACAGATGTTCTGCGGCTCATAAATCCTGTTTGGTCCAGGTGAATAATGTCAGTCAGGACCACTTTTAGTCTGTCAGCCAAGATCTTCATCAAGATCTTGTAGTCCGAATTGAGTAGGGAGATGGGACGATAAGATTGAGGGAGACCTGGATCCTTCCCCGGCTTCGGAATCAATGACACATGTGCCATTGTAAATGTTTGAGAGGGAGGTATCAACTCCCTGTAATATAAGTTGTATAATTTTGTTAGAGTCGGTGTGATCTGGGTCTTCAATAATTTGAAGAACTCAGCTGGGAGGCCGTCAGGACCCGCCGCTTTCCCGTTGGACATAGATGAGATGGATTTTAGGATCTCTTCAGGGGCTATGGGTGAGTTGAGAGCCGCCACCTGTTCCTCCCTGAGTTGCGGAAGATCAAGCTCATTCCAGAAGGATGCTATGACCTCGTGAGGTGGCTTCTTTTGGCTGGCATATAGGTTGGCATAATAATCCGCCAAAGCCGCCACTATAGACTCTGGGGTTTTATGAGTTTTGTTGCAGTAAGTAATCGCTGCAATAGGCTTACGAGCAGTCTTCTTATTTACCAGGGAGGCTAATAGTCTACCAGATCTGTCCCCCTCTCTGTAATACTTAGCCTGGGTTCTAAGGAGTCGTGTGACAGCCTGGTGGCCCAGAAACACATCCAACTCTCCCTTCCTTTCAAGATATTTATCCCTTAGGGCTTGGCATGGATTTCCACAGTATGCTTGGTAGGCTTCAGTTAGAGCCTCCTGCAGGTTTTGCAGTCTAGCCTGAGTTTTTCTCCGTAGGGCGGCCACATATGAAATGATGTCACCCGTGAGAACCGCTTTTGCCGTGTTCCAAAACAATTCTGGATTGTCTTGATGAGCCTGATTGTCTGTGTAATAGTCATTCCATGCATGCGTTAAATGCTTGGAGAATGCGTCAGAAGTGTAAAGGAAGCTTGGGAACCTAAGCGTCTGCTTATTGGCAACTATAGCTCCAACCGAGAGCACCAGTTCAACCGGTGCATGGTCCGAGACCACGACATTATGAATCCTGGTTCCAGTAACCCTTGGAATCAAGCTAGAGGATGTCATAAAGAGGTCTATGCGCGATAGTGTTGGAGTGGCCCTAGAGATGCAAGTAAAATCTTTACTGTCCGCATTTCTTACCCTCCAAATATCAACAAGTTGAAGGGAGTCAGAGATTATAGAAAATGTTTTCCGTTTGAAAGTGCTGTTGCACGCCGAGCGATACCCCTCGGTTGTGCGATCCGGATCCCTCATTCTGTCACAGGCTGGGTTTGGAGTCAAATTAAAGTCTCCCCCCAGGATGATATCAGAGCCCGAGAAAGGAACAAGCGCTTGTATAAGTCACGTCCAGAAGGTTTTAGATTTACAATTTGGCGCGTATATGTTACATATTACTAGCACCCTCTGATTTATCTTGACTTTGACTATCAGGAATCTGCCCTCATTATCTTTAAGTGTGTGCAAAATTTCAACGTTCCCTCTTTTCCCGAATAGAATAGCAATGCCCCTACTTGAGTTAGTGTATGAGATATGTTCTATTGCCCCCACCCAGTCTCTCTTTAGCTTCTCGTGTTCTGTCTCAGATAGGTGGGTTTCTTGTAGTAGTGCAATGTCAGTTCCCAAACGTCTTAAGTGTGTCAATATAGTGCTCCTCTTAGTGGGAGAGTTGATCCCTCCCACATTCCACGTCATAAACCTTACCGCCATTCAAGCGATGTCATGTGAGTTAGGATCTCACCGGTATCCTGTGGGAGGGAAGAAATAGGAGAAAGACCAGGAGGGGGAGATGGGCGGGGGGGAAGAAAAAAAAAAAAAAATATTATATGCATCCTAACTATCTCTCTCTCCCCTCCCCCCGCACCCACAGTTGTTTCACATACCCTCTGCAATGTCTTAGATAAAAGCATAATAGTGACCTGCAGACCAAAAAGGAAACCTGACAAGTTATAAAGCACTCTGGAATGGGGTTTGTGTTTTACATTTACATTGTAATGAGCAATTAAACTAATGAACCCTGGATACACCACATCCAGGTATAGAATCAATGGGCCATCCCTGAGAGAATATACAAATATACTGGTTGCAGTATTTAAAAAGGTAAGCATATACGAACTTATGCAGAAGATCACTAAAGTAGTCAGTAACATTGTAACATAATATAAATTTCTAACCATTGAACCTACAACATTAGGTTTAACCAAAACAGCATCGGTATTATATTTCTGCTTAAACAAGTGGTGTCGTTGCACCAGATCTCTAAAGGTTTCCATTATCATGGATAAAAGTGTAACAGTGACCTGCAGACCAGGAGGGGAACCTGACAAGGTATAAATCGCTCTGGAATGGGGGTTGTGTTTTGCATATACCTTGTAATGAGCAGTTAAACTAATGGACCCTGGATACGCCACATCCGGGTATAGAGTTAATGGGCCATTCCTAAGAGAAGATACAAGTAAATTGGCTGCAATTTTTAAAAAGATGGAACATACGCAGAAGATCATTGACGTAATCAATAACATTGCAACATAACATAAATTTCTAACCGTTGAACTTATAACATTAGGTTTAGCTAAAACAGCAGCATTGTTATATTCCCACCTAAACAAATGGTGTTGTTGCACCGTACCTCTAAAGGCTTCCATTAACCTTTAAATTCAGAGAAAAGAGATAAAAGATCTTATTGCATATAATGTGGATCCTCCCACCTCTCATCCCGGGTCTGAATGCGATGATCTGGGTGAGCCTGCCATTGAGCCCCTGTGTTCTCTTCCTAGGAAGTCAGTAACCTCTTGTGGGGTGTCAAAAAACTTAGGTCCTGAGGGGGTTAGTAACTTTAATCTGGCTGGGTACAAAAGATACACTTTTCTGCCCTCTCCATTTAGTCGGTGAGCAAGGGGGGGGAGAACTCCTTGCGTTTACGCATGAGTTCGGAGGAGTAATCTTGAAATATTAGCAATTTTGATCCCTCATACAAAACTGGGGAGACCTTTCTGTAAGCCCTCAGTATCTCTACCTTGAGCTGGAAGTGTAAAAATTTTACCATAACCTGCCTAGGTTGCGTGTTGCCTCTGTCTTGCTGTCTCTCGGGGCCTACTCTGTGCGCCCTCTCTACGCTACCCCTGAACAGCGCAGGGGTCAGATTAAGTAGTGTAGGTTAGTGTATCCTGAATGAAATGAATGAGGTCCCTAGGCTTAAACATTTTCTGGGATCCCAAGGATGCGCAGGTTATTGCGACGGGATCTATTTTCTAGATCCTCTAATCTTTGGTGTAGGACTACATTTTGCTTCAGTAGAACATCTAATTGTGTATCATGTGTGACAGATGTGTCCTCGAGCCCTGACACCCTGTCCTCCATCTCAGTAAATCTGACGGAGAACTGTTTCATCTCCCCTGTCAAATTATCAAGACCTTTCTGTAAACATTCAATTTTGGGGAGAAAGATGGAGGAGAGCTGCCGCACCACCACATGTGTGTCCAAAGAGATTGTCTGCACATCTTGTGGGACAGAATTTGACTCTTGTGAGTGGTCTGCAGCTCCCCTTGTCTTTCCAGAACTCTTGTTCTTCCCTGACATCTTACCTCCTGTCAGGAACTTATCCATAAAAGTAACCTAGGCACAGAAATAGTTTACCTATGCACTCAGTATCAATATGTACACAACACACATAAAAAGGTTATTGCAAATTCAGTAACGTAACATGCAAGCCTAGGATATAGTATGTCTCAACAATATTTATCTTATGCTTTAAAAGACATTTCATAGGTGCAAATTAGACAGTAGGTTAGCCCAGATTCAGTTATGCTTTGATATTACAATGTGAGCTAAAATAATACATCTGTGTTCCAGCTGACAGCACCCAAATTTTGGTTTTTAGTGCTGTTAGAAAAAACACAGTCACACACTGAAACACTGGGTGTTGTCCCGCAGATGCACTAGGCTGTTATGCCAGATATTATATTCATCAATCAGCAGGGTTTATGGTGTAGATAAGAGCCAGCTATGTTGAACCAGTCCCTTGAAAGAGTCAAATATTCTTAGCTTGCCCTTATGAAGAGAGTCACACAGTGCAGTCTTTCACAGTTTTCCCTTTAAGCAGAGAGCCTCTACAGAGGGGGACCAGTGGAGCTGTGTCGCTGTTTGTGTCTAACCCAAGAGGGCTCAAAGTGTGGGCAATGAGGTGGCCAGGGCTAGGATGTAGAGATCTGGCCTAACCATTCAGTGGCTCTTGGTGATTTACTTATTACTAGCCCAGAGGTTTTGACCAAACAGGGGACTTGGGGGGGATTCCGGGGTAGGGGGGTAGGCTGTCACTGGTCTAATATCCGACCATGTCTCTGTTAAACAAAATGCCTTTCCCTTTCGTCAGCCCTCAGTGTCTGTGCGGTCGATAGGTTGTTTATCTGAGCCGGAGTCGTCACTCCACAGCGGCAGAGGCCTACCCGCACACCAGCAGGGCAGAGCGTTCTCCTTTCGTTTTCCCCAGCAGGTCCAATCCCTCCGGGGGTATGATGCTAGGTCCCGGCTTGACTGGCCAGCAGCGCACACCCCGCCACCAGTTTAGCAAGATGCGTTGCCGCCTCAGCTCTGCTCTTCTTCCCGGCGGAGGTATGTAAGCAATATGGCGATCACCGGTTTCGCGCCTTTTTGCCTCCGCCTATGTTCTCTTGGCCTTGCGCAATCTCTAGCCGCCCGATCCTCCAGGGGTACTGCAGACTCTGGGCACTCACCGATTGCTCTGCCTGGTTGAATCTGCTGCTGGTCCTCTGATCTCAGTCAGTGAGTCGTGGGGGGGAGTCCCAGCACCCGCCGCTCCGTGGCTTCAGGACTCCGAACTGCTCCTAGGCCCGAATCAGGTATGAGCCTCACTCCTCCTCTCCAAGCCCGGCTAGGTATGGGAAGCGTGTTACCCGTAGGTTTACACCGCTGGGCCAGTTCAGTCGTTCAGGCAGAAATAGTTTATCAGGAAGCCTGTTTAATGTGGTCGCACTTCCATGTGCAGGTCAGCTTGCCGGGGGGGCGAGATGGTTGTCGCCTGTGCTCAAACACGCCAGATACCAGCTGCATCAAGGCTATCATGCACTCGGGTCAGTTCAGGAGTTCAGTTTTATATGTTGAGGGAATTTATAGTTAGTAAATAGTCAGTCAAATGCCAACTAACTCAGGAGCCGTTAGCACTAGCTGCCTTCTCCTTGGCCCGCCCACCGGAAGTCCTCTCAGAAGCTTTGCAATTTTAAGAGTGCTGCATCCCTCTGCAAGATATCTCACTATTTTTGACTTTTCTGAGCCTGTCAAGTCCTTCTTTTGACCCATTTTGCCAAAGGAAAGGAAGTTGCCTAATAATTATGCACACCTGATATAGGGTGTTGATGTCATTAGACCAACACCCCTTCTCATTACAGAGATGCACATCACCTAATATGCTTAATTGGTAGTAGGCTTTCGAGCCTATACAGCTTGGAGTAAGACAACATGCATAAAGAGGATGATGTGGTCAAAATACTCATTTGCCTAATAATTCTGCACTCCCTGTAGTTTAACCAGTATCTTCATTATGTATATATTGTCTGTCATCTTTTGCACTGTCTGTTCTTATCTATCATATTGTTGTTCAACGTGGATACAAAAATGATGTTCTTGAGAGGTGTCAAGCAAAAATAAGGGATAATAAAACATTACCTATTAAAAATAATTCTAAAAATAACCTAGATTTTGCTGATTCCGTAGTTTTCTCTACGGAATACAGCCAACAATATGACGAAATTGTAGGAGTTTTAAAAAAACATCTCCACATACTAAGGGCAGATGAGAGCCTTAATCCCCTCATAAGTAATTGTAAATTTGTCCCTAAAAAATCTAGGACTTTGTCACAAATTCTATCCCCTAGTCAGATCACAGGTACCTCACAAAAACAAAGAGGAACTTGGCTTAAAAAATTGGGCACCTTTAAATGTGGACACACAATTTGTTATACATGCCCCAATGTTAGAACAGGCCAACATTTTGTTAGTCAATCCACCAGTGATACTTATGAGACAAAGTTTTATGCCAACTGTGGCTCCCAGTTCGTGGTTTATCTTTTGACATGTGATCTTTGTAATTGCCAGTACGTAAGCAAAACGACTAGAATGCTCAGGACCAGATATAGTGAACATGTCAGAGATGTCAAAAATTATAATAAAGACTCCGCAATTGCCAATCATTTTAATAACTTTCATCTAACTCACATAGCAAGTCTCTCAGTCCAAATTATAGATATGGCTGTGGTACCCATTAGAGGGGGTAATAGGGCCAAGATTCTAGAGAAGAAGGAACTTTATTGGATCCTCAAACTTAAGACCCTTGCCCCTCAGGGCATGAATAGAGAATGTGACATAGATTATTTCATTGACAATTAAATTGTCTTTTATTTCTTTATTCCATTACTCTCTCTCTCCTCTTTGTACCTTCTCTATTCATGCCCTGATTCTGCTGTTTCTGCTGTAAAAATAACATATATATATTTTTTATGTAGATTTATGAGAAATGTATTCTATGTACATTATATATTTTCAATGCATAGAATTATTTTCTAAGCTTACAGAGAACTTCTAATCCTGGAATATATAATATAATCCCAGTATTTACGTTTATAAATTATTTTAAGGGTATTATCTCATAAAAAGTATTACTATAGTTTAACCAGTATCTTCATTATGTATATATTGTCTGTCATCTTTTGCACTGTCTGTTCTTATCTATCATATTAGACATTTAGCCTATTGAGATTCAACCACTGTATCTAATTGCTTCAGCATTCTGTTTTTAACCTTTTTTCTGTTTGTGACTGTGAGGCAAGGAAATAGTTAATCTATGTCTCTCACAGCATAAATAGATGGGGTTTCTCACAGAGTCCCTCATCTATGATTAAGTGCCTGTAGGGGGCGCGAAACATGTAAGATTATTTGCTCTAGCTTTTACTGCCATGTCTGTGTAATCTTTTAACGTTGTCCAATAAATTTTGATTTTTTACTGCATATTTGGATTTGAGAGCCTGCCATTTCTTTACCGGGAGAGAGAGAGACAGAGGAGAGAGAGAGAGGGGAGAGAGACAGAGGGGAGAGAGAGAGAGGGGAGAGAGACAGAGGGGAGAGAGAGAGAGACAGAGGGGAGAGAGAGAGAGACAGAGGGGAGAGAGAGAGAGGGGGATAGAGAGGAGAGAGAGATAGAGGGGGAGGGATAGAGAGACAGAGGGTGAGAGAGAGAAAGAGACAGAGGGGGAGGGATAAAAAGACAGAGGGGGAGGGATAGAGCCACAGTGGGGGAGGGATAGAGAGTCAGAGGGGAGAGAGAGAGATACAGAGGGTAGAGAGAGACAGAGGGGGAGAG